>NC_072790.1:12667979-13269408 GCF_028583425.1 Eublepharis macularius
TGTATGATCTATATGGTTTATGATATATAGAAATACCTGAAATTGAAAAATTGGGATAAATTGTTTATCTAAGATGGAAACAAAGGCTTACAGTTTGGGCATATAATGTTAAAAATAGTTAAGGATGTACTGCTTAGAATAATGGAGAATATATATTTGTTTTAGATAGAGGAAGCTAATAAAAGTAAGGGAAAGGGGACAAAGGGTTGGAAAGCTGTTGGAAGTCAACAAAAAGGGGGGGGAAAGGGAGGGGGTTAGAGATGAAAAAATTGGGGAAAATTGAATGTAAATGTGGAAATAATGGATTCTAACCCAATAAAATTTTTTTAAAAAAAAAAAAACAATTGTCCTTTCTTGTTCAGCAGCCTAAGGAAAAATAGATATTCCCCAATTCTTGGCTGAAAACGAACCATTGGGTACTTATCGTGAAGGATCCTTTTCCTCTGAGGAAAGGAGGACATCTTGAAGCTGGGTGATTCCCACCCTTCAATTAGGGAGGCAGAAACTAAGTTGAACTTTCTGTCTTCCTGGTGGTGCCACCCTTCCATTCATTTTGGTAACTCCAAAAGTAGTAGTAAACCTTTAATACTATTAACTAAGTAACTCTGAAAAAAGGGAACAGATTGAACACAGAAGAACAGGAAGAATGCATTAAATAGATATGAAAGGGAAAAAACCTGAGATTTAACTTGGACCAGGCTTGGCGATGACTCTGCGAGGGACAAAATGTCCTCTTTTCTTCAAAGGAGAAGGGCCCTTCATGGTAAGTACCCAATGGTCCATTCTCCCTCTGAGGCAGAGACATCTTGAAGCTGGGACCTCCCATAGCAGTGTCCTAGTCTTTAGGTGGGTCATTGCCTTCTGTTTGGAACACATGTTGAAGAACTCTTCTGCCAAAAGCTGCGTCGTCGGAATCGTAGGTATTTAGTTTGTAATGCCTGACAAAGATGGATATGGAAGACCACGTAGCTGCCCTACAAACCTCTTTCACTGTGGTATGCTTAGAAAAGGCCGTATTTGTTGCTGCACTGCACACTGAATGGGTTGTAATTCCCACAGGCACGTCAAGGCCTTGAAGTTTGTAAGCTTCTGCAAAGTACGATCTGAGCGTCCAGCTGATGGCTGTCCTGGACATTTCCTTGCCCTTGTTTGGTAATGTAGTGGAAATGAACATTGATGGCATCCTTCTGATTTCTTCGGTTCTAGAGATGAACACCATCAGAGTCCGTTGTAAGTGTAGGGTATACCATGCTTTTTCACTGGGATGAGACAAATTCAGCCAAAACAAAGTTAGGTAAATTTCCTGGTTTCTGTGAAAGGCGGAATTTATCTTAGGAATGAATGGGGGATCCGGTCTCAGGATTACCTTGTCCTTATGGAATACGCAAGGCTCTCAGCTCCGAGACCCTTCATGCCAAAATGACTGCTGTAAGAAAGAGGGCCTTCATCTGTAGCCATTTGAGGTGTGTCTCCCTGATAGGCTCAAAGGGTGGTTTGGTAAGAGCGGAGAGCACGGCATGAAGACTCCATGCAGGGAATCTGTGTGACTGGGTGTATCCATGGGAGAGGTTCCCCTGAGGAATCTGCATAGATGAGGGTGTCTTGGGAGGCTGTGACTCTGGTATAGTGGCAGAACTGTTACGAAGGTGGCTGCTTGACACCTCAGAGTTGGTGCCTGCAGGCCATTGGTGTGACCGTCCTGCAGAGAGAGGAGTGCAGACTCCAATGGAGGCTCAGCTGTGTTGACGCCTTTCCTTCGGCACCATCTGATGAAGGCTTTCCACGTTGTGTTATAAATTCTGTTGGTGCAAGTTTTTCTGGAAGCTAGTAAGATATTTACCACCTCCTGTGAATATCCTAGACGTGCCAGTTGTGTTGTCAGGGACCCCCCTCCTCCTGTTATGGGGCCTGCCATGAACTGTGTCAGTTTGCTGCGTTGCTGTTTTAAAGATCCATCAACGACTCTGTTTAAGGGCAGCATTGCCCATGCTTGTTTCCTGTTCACTCTGCTGTAATGGACTGTGCCACCTATGCCTGCTTCCTGCCTCCTTGGGCACCTACCTCACCAGGGCCCAGAGCCATGCCACTAGCAGCACAGTGCCAGCCGGAGGGAATCTCCATGAGCCTGGCCAGGCACCCCTGGTCAGTTTCCATGGAGAGCCCCTTGCAGGACGGTCACTGGGTCTGCCCTCACCACTAGGCAGCCTGCTAGCAAGCCCAAGAAGTGCCAGGAGAGAAGCCCTGTTCCCAGGCAGCAAAAGGACCATCATGAACCGTGTGCTTGAGGCTGCCATCGCAAGACCCGGCTCCAGTCACGTCCACGGAGCCCAGCCTCGCCCTGCTATGCATATCGCTGGAAGCCACCCTGGAACGGAAGCTACGTGCCAGCCGTCCAGAACACCTAATGGACACATTTCAATACAACCACCACATTCCAGAACCGATGCAATCAAGACAACTCCAGCTTCCTGGCTGATTCAATCAACCAGCCCGGCACTCCCCTCCCCTCCTTTGTCCCCTCTTCCCAAGGTGTCACAATCATATATTCAGATACTAAAGTGGTCCATTAGGGATAGTTGTAGACCCATTAAGCCTTTGTTTCCCCCTTTGAGAACCACATGGAAGGCACTCGCCTCAGGTTACGTTTTCAGGTATTTAAGCAGGCTTTCTCTGCCATGAGGTGCGCGTGCCATTCCTATCTTGAACCCTCTCTGTGTGTCTAGTGTAGGCATTAGATATAGCCATGCTTCGCTGCTACATCTTTATTCCACGCCGTGACCAGGTGTGTATTACCCCTACTCATCGATCTCAAGTGGGTTTCCTGCTCATGCAAACGGCTCTACTTTTCCTACTCTTTATTTCTTAGTTCTTGTATGTACCTTGCTTGTGTGTGTTACTGTAGGCATATGCAACACTATTAGTAAAACACGTTTTATCTTTATTAGTCTTGCCTCTTTATTGCACGAGTAATCTGGAAGACGGACTCTGGTATAGCTGGTTAAGATCCGCAATAATTAAACCCAGACTGCAGCTAATTTCCCCATAAAATAGCAGTTCTGGTAACAGTTGTTGCCGTTCAATCTCCATGTGGTTAAGTGGAGATGCTCCAGATGCGGGTGCCACACTGGGCCCTAGTGGAGCATGATCAGAGAAACTGGGATTGCCACTGGCGGAAGGATTGACCACTTTTGCAGAGTCGAGAACCATGGAAGCCTGGGCCAGTATGGTGCTATCACTATCATGTCTGCTCTTTGTTCTCTGATTTTCCTCAGCAACTTCGGTAGAACCGGAGTGGGTGAGAAGGCATACAAAAGAGCCCGAGGCCACTGTGATATAAGCACATCTGTTGCTTCCACTTCTCGGTGGAAGTACCGGGAGAAGAATCTGTTCACTTGGCAGTTTGTCGGGGAGGCAAAGAGGTCTACTTGAGAACTGCCAAACTGATTAGTGATTAGGTGAAGTAGATCTGACTGTAGGGACCATTGCCCCTGTTGAAAGGGTTGTCTGTTGAGCCAGTCTGCTTGCACCATTCAGTATGTCCTTGATGTGCTCTGCTCTGATGGAGGCCAGATTCTTTTTGGCCCAGGAGAAGATTCCCAGAACCTCCCTGTGGGGAGACATTGACCTGGAATCTCCCTGTTGGTTGATGTAGGCCTTGGCAGATACATTATCCAATCTAATTAGCACATGATGACCCGCTATCTGTGGTTTGAAATGTAGGAGGGCCAGTCGTATTGGCTAAAGCTCCAGGAGATTGACTGGGATCTGCTTTTCTGCTTCCAACCATTGACCCTCTGCTGGAGAACCCTCCAGAATGGCTCCCCAGCCCATCAGGCTGGCATCTGTTCAAGGAGGGAAGTTTGTACTGTTTCCCTTGGAGCAGGTTGGGTATCTTTGTCCACTGTTTTAGGTTGGCTTTCACGATGACTGGAACCCAGATAGATAAGTCTCTTTTGTGCATGATCTGGAACTGGGATGGCCTCAGAAGATGCTGTAGATATCTGGTATGCGATCATCCCCACTGAATGGCATCCATACTGGAGATGAGGAGTCACATTAACCTGGCTAAGGTCATCACTGAGGTGGATTTGGCTTTGATGACTATGAGAGACATTTGTCTGATCTTTTCTGCCTTGGTTTTAGTCATGAAGACGCATTCTTGGTTTGTGTCTAGGATGACTCCAAGGTGCTCAAGTCTTTGACTGGGCCTGAGGGAGCTCTTTAAGAGCTCCAATAAGAAGCCGCCGGTTCCAGTTGCCTCCATGCCAGAAGCAAAGGGCCTGGGTTGGAGATGAGGAGGCCGCTGCCGTGGCCAATAGAAAGAGCAGGAGGAGAAGGCAAAGGGGGGAAGGCAGCAGTGATCTCTGAAACTTCCCAATGGTGAGAAATGCTGCTGGGGAAGAGAAGCAGGAAGAAGGCAAAAAAGCAGAGGGCGGGGCTAAACTGAGTTAAGGAATAAGGAATGAGGAATGAGGAATGAAAAGTGAAAGTGAAAGTGAAAGGAGCGAATAGCGCACACTAAAGAGCTGCTCTCCCTGTGAGGCAGAAATGAAAACTGAATGGAAGGGCGGCACCACCGGGAAGACAGGAAGTTCAACTTAGTTCCTGCCTCCCTAATTGGAGGGTAGGAATCACTCAACTTCAAGATGTCCTCTGCCTCAGAGGACTAACTCAGTAATTACATTGGTTAAAGAAGCCAGCTTACAAATTCAAGAGGCAGCACATGACCTGGGACTGGACCACCTACTTCTGCAGAATAAAGGCAGGAATGGCCTCAAATTTATTGACTTCTGTTCTCTAGTAATACTTCAATAGCTGTCATCAATTAAAACACGTATGTCACTATTCTAACAAAAATTCTCTCCTGACAAAACATTTTTCTTCTATTGATTTTTTCCCCCCAGCTGAACCTTTAACAGTGCTGTGCTAGGAGGTTAAAAATTATATAGCGGCAAATTTTCAGCTAACTTTATTTCAGGATAATCATTTTATCTCCAGACTTGCTAGCCTGCATTTATGAATTCGTTGCTCGGCTATTTGTTGCTCAGCTGCTGATAGAAAAAGAATTTATCAAGTTTCTGTCTTCATTATTAACAAAGTGTAAATATCACAGAAATATTTTCATTAGTCATAATTGAGTCCAATACAAATAATATGCTTTGTATCTGGGTAATTGATATGGCCTATTATAAAGAACAATACATTTTTCACCCTTTATAAGTTCATTAATTTTAAACATCAGGACTTGCAATTTAAATACTTATATTTAAGCAAGTATTTCCTAAACAAGCTGTTACAAAATTTTGCATTCAGTGTGATACATATGAAAGAAGCAGTCAGAGACAGAAAGGCCTGGAGGGATACGATCTACAGAGTAGCCAAGGATCGGACACGATTAAATGGCTAGGATTGGATTGGTGATACATATGATTTACATTATCTAAGCTGAAGAGCAGTCTGCCAGTACTTTTGTACTCACATAAATTGCTGGTGTGAATGCTAAACAATAATACATTTTGAATTCTATTCTAAATACACTTTAAAAATTGCTAGACAAACAGCAGGCATAAAAATACTATTATGCTAAAGATCCAACAAAATCTAATTTAAGAGCTGTTATAATTCAAGTTACTTAAACTGGCAGTCTTCCACACAAAGATGAACAACTCTGGTTGGCTTAAAGTTTCCATTTTTAATGTAATTTTTTTCTGCTCGCCAAGATCCTAGGTCATCAGTTTACTTCACAATTACTCCTGCCACACCATTCCTTACAGTGGAACTGTTAAAGTCATAAGGGAAACATTGCATTCCCAATGCCGTGCTGCCTCCCTGCTGCTAATGGAGAGGCAGGAAGGAATCTGTAAAAAAACTGGCAGCCATAAGAGAAGTCAACCACATGTGTGCAAGCATGTGCATACACTCACACTTAGGAGGAAGAGATAATGAAAAGTTCTAAGTTATTTGTCCAAAAGGAATAACTATCAAGGGTAAAGTCGTATCAAAATAACTGACAAATTGGTTTACATGTCTTGGCCGTCCTCCAAAAGCCCTCAGACTTAAATAATGGAATTATCAAGATAATATGATGGTAAAATAATTTCATTTTGGGAAGAAAATATCTATGTATAAGTACTCACTCGTTCCACTCAAAACGTATGGTTTACTTTCCATGATTTCACAGAACTGTCTTTGAATATTTTCAATCCAATTGATTTGTTTATGTGGATTCTTTAAAGCTGATAAAAGTTTGCTAATATCGTCATCTAAAACAAAGAGGAAAATACTGTGACGAAAACTGTGGCTTTATTTTTGAGAAGCCAGTATGGTGCAGTAGTTTGAGTTTCTGAACAGAATCCAGGAAACCCAGATTCCAATCCCTATCCCGCCATGGAAGCTTCCTGGGAGACCTTGGGCTGGGCACACGCCCTTAGCCTAACCTACCTCGAAGGGCTTTCGTGAGGATAAAATGGAGGAGAATGATGTACGCAGCTTCAAGAGAAAGATGTAGTATAAATGAAGTAAATAAATAAAATTGTTTTAAAAATTCTTTAAAAGGTTAACTAAAAGCTTCCTATTAGATATGTTTCTAAAAAAACTAAAAAAAAAACCCAGGCTCTGGTTCCACAGTTACATTCACCAGCATTCAATGCAGTTCACAGAAGAAGCCTCAATACATTCTCTGCGACTGAGAAAATCCTCCCATGGCTGCAGACCACTTCAAGCTGTGTGTGTTCAAGGCCTTGTTTACCCTTCTAATGTGCATGACTAAGGAGAGCTCAACGCCAATAACGGTAATGGTTGCAATGCCCATTCAAAGCTTCACCTACATGACACTTGTTTCGTGCTCTTCATCTAAGAAGCTCAGGATGGTGTATAGATGAATTCATGAATTGTGAGATGAATTAGTCGCTGTAGCTCAGTCTAATCGAAGATAACCCAGTGAGCTTCACCATGGAAAAGAGCTTTGAACCGAGCCTGTACTGGTTAAAACACTCAAAGCTACTACTCCATACAGGTCATGTAAAGGGGACACACTTAAAAGTTGCGAACAAGTCACTTTTTTTTCTGGATTAGACTGAACCAGTAAGCCCTCATGCCTACATGCACCATAACAAAATCAAAGGTTTCCTAGCTTGAATTCATGTTCTTTAACAAATAATGGTTTGTTGTTTGCTTACAAACAAGATTTTAAAGCATGACTAATTCTGGGTTGTAAGCAAGAAACAAACTGCAATTTATTCAAAGCCCCTGATTTGGTCATCACAACAATTTGCAGTTAGTCTAAACAGGAAGTCTTCAACCTTAGCATAACATTCAAGGGGAAGACCACCCGACTTGTGTTTTTGCCAAAAACGAAACATGATTTATTTGTGACATCTGAATGAAAATAAGCATCTGTGGGGGTCCAGTGAGTCAAACATATTCATGCCTCTTAGAATCCAAAATAGTTAAAGCAAGCCAATAAAATCTTCTTCTTCTACAAACTGACAAGCACTAGTAAAGAAAGCATGACATACTGATACAGTACTTAGCTTAACTCATTTAAATCAGCAATTAGAAGACATCTGGATATACACAAATCAACAAACTGTAGAGGGAAGAGATTTCTAAGTAAGAGGTCCAGAGGAGTTAGCCGTGTTAGTCTGTAGTAGCAAAATCAAAAAGAGTCCAGTAGCACCTTTAAGACTAACCAATTTTATTATAGCATAAGCTTTCGAGAATCACGTTCTCTTCGTCAGATGCATGGAGGGCAGAAGGAAACTGGCCAAATATAGAGGAGGAGAGGGGGGAAGGAGGAGAGGGGGGATGTAAACAACTCCTTTGATATGGAGATGCAGAGAGCTCCTTTTGGTGAGGGGATCAGTTTGCTTGTGTAAAGGTTCAAAGGAGTTTGCCGTGTTAGTCTGTAGTAGCAAAATCAAAAAGAGTTCAGCAGCACTGCAGCACAAGCCCTCGATAACCACAATCCTCCCCGCCAGATGCATCTTTGTCAGCCAGTCTAAGAAGTAAACCATAGAAACATGTACCCATGTACAGCTAAGGCATTTAAAGGCAGGAGGGCCTGCTCAAAGCAAGCTACTTCCACAGTGGGGGGCCGTGGTGTGAAAAGTGGCTTTATGCACATGGGTAGTCTGTGGCTTGCTGGTAGAGCATCTGCTTTGGCATGTGAAAGATCCCACGTTCAACCCCTCAGCATCCTGAGTTTTCAGGACGTATGTCAAACCCTGGACCTACTCGCAAAGCTTCTAGTGCAGCCTGAAGCCTCCATGCTGGTACTTAATGGCGGTTCCAGAACCCAAGGGCAGGATGTTGGCAAAGGGGCAGTGGAAAACTTGTTCACCTCCTCGCAGCTCCAGCCACAGGAGCTCTTCACAGAGGTGAAGACCTGCCAAGAAGAGGAAAACACTCCCTTAAGGAGGAACCCCTGCCCCAAGAGAGTGGCACTCCAGGCACAAGGCTGGAGTTTGCAGACACCCCTATCAAGATGGAAGCCCGTAGCCCCTCCAGCTCGCTACTCAAAGTGAGCTACTCCCAATCACCTCTGCACTGGGTTCAGCACAGGTTCATATACTCATCATGGGTCCCTGCATCCCAACAGTCTACGGCAATCTCATACCCTAGCAATTTCATCTAATGAGATTAACTTTAACAGTGCCTGGTACATTGGCAAGCCCATGCCAACGCAGTGCTCAACAGCCTGCACTCCCTTGGAAACCTCCCACACTTTTTAGAATGGGAGCAAAGCCTGCAGGGGGTGCCTACATGCCACACACTACCCAGATGACTTTTGACAGTGGGCCCTGCAAGTAGCATGGCCAGCTGCAGCGCTCAGGCACCTTCCAGGCTCTAATTGGGGAGCTGGGGGGGGGGTGTCTCACCACTTGGTTAGTCTATCTTGCTATTAAATAAGACTCTGCTTGGACATTCCCGCCTCCTTAAGACAAGCTCTAGACCTGCAGTAGCTTATTCACCAGGCCCTACCCTGCAAAAGTCTTCATTCAAAGAATCACAATTCTTCATCAGGCATCTTAACTTTACCCTGCAGGGTGTCCCCGGGAGGGCTTTCTGTGTACATTTTATCAGGCCTATTGCTGGGGACCCCCCACGCCACCCCCGTACTACCAAATATGCATGACTTGGTGCATGAGTACTGCAAAATTTGGCTTTCTTTCCTGTCCAGTTTTAATGGAGTCTCCCTGTGGCAGGACAACTGGGATTTGGGTTCTAATCTACAGGTGCAGTCCATCAGCGCAGGCTTTGGGAATTTTTGCAGGGTCACTGGTGCTCAAAAAGGTGGCCATATCAATGAGTGGAATGGATCTTTACACAAATGTCCCCCCCCACCCCTTTTAGAGCTCTTCCCAATACTGTTAACAGGGCCATTTGGTGGAGACAGCTCAGGGCCAAACGGCGTATTTTGGTGCAACAATGAGATGGTGTTCCAGGTTCAAACAGGCAGTCCTCATACTCGACAGGTCATACACCTTGTACACAAGTTCGTATTGGTTTGCTTGTCTGCTGACATCTCATTCTCAACCCAATAGGCAGCAGGTACGGATTGTAGCATTGTTGAATGCCTTATTTCACTCCTGATGGAGAGGTTCTTTGGCTGGGCCTTGGATGTGAGTAAGGCCCCAGATCTGTTTCCAGAGGGACTTTGGGAAACTGGGAGTACATGATAATGTAGGGAGTACTTAGTTCAGTCACTCCCTCTGCTCCTTCTTTTCACCACTCTGGGACCAGAAAGGAATTTTCCCTTCAGGCCAGATTGGCTCAAGGATCCTGGAGATGTTTGCCTTCCTCTGGGCATACAGCAAGGGTCTCTGGGAGATGTAGCTGGAATTTCCTGCATAGTAAGGGAGGTTGGACTAGATGATCCTTAGAGTACCTTCCAGTCTTAGCTTCACATGTTTCCACCGTGCCTTTCCGAGGGAGTAGGGACTTTGTCCCCAAGATATAATCTGTCACCTGGTGGCCAGTTCCTCATTCCGGTAAGGCCACCCACCTCGGGTAAGGCCACCCAGTTCCTCATTTGGGTAAGGCCACCAGACATTAGAGGGCTGAAAAAGTATGACACCAAGCTTCTTGGATGTCCTCCCAGCCCCATCGTATGGCCTATCCTATCCAAAATCATACTGCAGCTTTCCAGCACCTGCTGGTCAGCCACTGAGGCTCAGTTATTTAGGACCACTCTCATGCAGATCCTCCTTGGAGTCTTTTGGGTTTATGTGTTAGTGGCTATCACGCACCAGGTTTCTTCTGGGCGAGCTCTGGGGTTAATGACATTTCTGCACATGGTTTCACAGTCTTCCCAGTCTTGAGGCAGTGAACACCTGACCGGCAGTGGGGGGGGGGACACACCTTTGTCTCAAGTTAGCTCTACAAGCTACAAACCAATTAAGTTGTGGCCTTTTTAATTTCCAACATGTTGTCTGTGTCTCTGTGTTACTGTGTCCTCATCCTTCAACACTAAACCCGGAAATGGAAGGCTTAATGCTGAGAAGCTAGTATGCACTCACCAACAATTCTTAATATCACAGGATAATGCAGTGAGGATTTCACTACATAACCAAGTTTCTCTAAAACTAGCCTGAATTTTCTTAAATTGTGTATAAAATGTAAAATATCGGGTTGCTTTTATTACGGAAATCCTAAATTCAAGAAACAATAATAAAGTTACCTGTAGCACATGCAAACAGAGGGTATTAACTAAAACGTTAAGCTTAATGAGTACATTTTAAAATACAGCAGGGCAGTAGGCCCAGTTATCTACAATTCTGGCATGTTTTGAATGCTCAAGAATCCATTGTGGGGATAAATACAGCCTTTAAAAAACATAGACTACATTCAGTAAATTTCTTGATTTGAAGTGAAGCTCCTCAAAAAATTGTATTTTATTGTCTGAAGAAGTGCCTTCAAGGAGTATCATGTTTGCACTGTTGTTTAGATAATAAATATGTATACCTACTTTAACATTTTGGTGCAAAATTCTGCCTTTGAGGCAATAACTTATAATTTAAAAGTTACTGACTATAAATCCATATTGCAAGTCAGTCCTGAAACACAAGCAAAGTGATGCAAAACAGAAGTTCAAGAGATGAAAAGGATAAAAAGAAATCTTATAGCAAGTCAATGTGGCAACCATCAACTGCTGAAGAATGCATTAAGTCTCACATTTTTCAGACACCCAAGACATATTTTTTAAATTCTTGGTGAATGCATAAAACAGACTAATAAATAGAACTATGGAATCTTCATATGCAGCATCACACTATTAACTAATCCATTAGATCACAAATGAATCCAACAGTAGATGTCTTCTGGTATTTCCAATTCATCCCTCTAATAAACTAATGTTATATACCTTGTCTCACATAATTTTTTCTAGGAAATCCAGCAACATAGCACATTGGACAAGGATACGTTGAAAACATTGGCCATGGATATGGATCGTCGCCCTAAGGGGAAACAATCAAGAATATTGTAAATACTATACTATACCAAATACTATACCAAAGAGTCAATTTTATTCAATTATCCAATAAATCTCACACTTTTGTAACTTTAGGAAATCTACAAACCTGTGTTATATGCACATGTAATATACTAAACTAAACTCGTGTAGTATATTCCAGTGCTTCTACTTTCTGTAATTAAAAACAAATAAAATGGATACAAAACCTAGTCAATGAGAAAGAAGCTTTCTCAAGTAAGTAAGGGATGCTTTTCCCCTCCATTCAAAGGAAAATTATCAGTTTCAGATGAAATGCTTTATTCAAAATTGTATATACTGATTTTATCACCTATACTGTCCTGACAATTCTATTTTCATTTTTGTGAGGGTGAAAATCTATAGAAAGGATGGCTGGTAAGAGAGGAAGACGAACAGGGCTGCACTTACCTGTAACTGTTGTTCATCTGGGTCTTCTGTGCAGGCACACACTGGGATTGTGCTTGTGCAGGCCAGCTGTTCGGAACAGGATTCTGTAGCTTTAAAGCTTCTGAGCGGGCAACCCCTCCCCCCCCCTTTGGATCACAGGCCAGCTCAGTTTCCCACCAAAAGGGCCCCCTTTCCCTCAGTTCTCCTCTGCTGTTGCAAACCCCCAGAAAGGAGAGCTCACAGCAGGGCAAGAGGTAGGAAATGTGTGCCTACACTGAAAGATACACAGGACACTCTAAATGCCTAAGGTGAGCAACCACCACAGTCATACATTTAATAAAAACACATGGTGCGGTAGCCAAGCCAAAAAGCAAAGCAGTGTATTGATAGACCATCCCACCCTAAATGAACTTAAGGTATCTCCTGTGATCAGGATTCACAGAAAAATGGAAGCAAGCATCCTGAAGATCAAGGACTGCAAACCATAACCTCTCAGATCATAGTTAAAACCCCAGGTAAGGCAATCATTCTGAATTTAAACCTTTTAATATATGTATTAAAATCACACACGTCCGTGATACCACCTTTTTTGTCCACCAGGAAAAGAACCCACAAGGGTTTCCTCTAAGAGGACTAACTGAAGAGCACTTTTAAGCAATGAAGATTGAATCTTGTCCTGCAATTCAGGAAGAGTGTTCTGAGATACTTGTGTCAGTAAACATGTAGGAGGCAAGGAATAAAATTCCAACCTGTAACCATTTTTAATTATCGAAAGAACTCATACATCTGTTTAAATAACCTGCCATTGGGCAAGAAATTGCAACAATCTATTATGGAACATAATAAACATAGAGAGTTCAGACCGCCCAAGTTAAATTTGATTTTTTTGCTCCTTAGCAGGTTGGTGCTGATGGACTGGCTTCGAGCGAGCAGCAGACTTCCACCTTGGCTGTTGTTGAGAATAATGAGTGCACGATGCAGGATACTGGGAATTATATGGATGGTATCTAGAGGATCAGTAGTGATGTTGTTTATATTCATGCTGAATTGATTCACGGTGTGAAGAGACCTACCAAACTGGAGGAAGGATGCCATAGGACCTTGCTGTTTGACAGTCTTTCTTTTTCTTGGACAGATATTCATCTGTCTTCTCAGAAAAAACAGGGTTGCACTTACTAGTAACTATTGTTCATTGAGGTCTTCTGTGCAGTCCCACATGGGACTGTGCATGCGCAAGCATGTCGACCAGAGGTTTTTGTAGCTTTTTTAACCACGAGAGGGTACGCGTTGCCTCCCAGAGCACAAGCGTGGCTGTTTTCCTGCCAAAACAGCCTACTCCTGGGAGGCGCGGCGCCCTTTACTCCCAGTTCCTCATTTGCTGCCATACTCTCCAGGTAAGTATGAAGAGCAATCAGTGGGAAAGGAGGGACAGTATGTGTGCCTGCACAGAAGACCTTAATGAACAACAGTTACAGGTAAGCGCATCCCTGTTTTCATTGTCGGTCTTCTGTGCAGTCCCACAAGCTGCTTATTTTGGCGGTTGAGCCTGCTCTTCACTGGAATAGTGATTGCAGTACTGCTGTGCCTACTGCTGTCTCCTTTCTATCGAGCACATCCAGACTGTAATGTTTGATGAAGGTGTCCACTGAAGACCACATCACTGCCCGACAGATGTCTAGCATGGGAACTCCCTTCAGGAGCGCTGCTGACGTCGCCTGTGACCTAGTAGAGTGTGCATGCACTTCCAATAGACAAGGTAAGTAAACAGTCACATAACTCAACTTAATTGCCTGTACTATTCATCTCCCAATTGTTTGGGCACTGGCTTTCTTTCCCTTATTGGGTCCCAAGTAGCAGATAAATGTTTGTCTATTCTAAAGACCTTCATGCGGTCAAGGTAAAATAATATTGCTCTCCTTACATCTAATGTATGCAGGGCTCTTTCTGCCTCACATGTATGATTTGGAAAGAAAACAGGTAGTATAATCTCCTGGGCTGTGTGAAACTTTGACGCCGCCTTCGATAGCAACCCCAATCTGAGCCTTAGGATATCTTTTTCTGCGTATGCTTTGAGGAAATACAGTTCCATACACAAGGCTGCTAACTCACTGATCCTCCTGATGGATGTTACTGCCACTAATATTCTAAGGGGACAGGTGGCTAGTGGTTCAAAGGATTTGGATATCAATCTGACCAGCAATAATGGTAGGGATGATTGCGGGACAATTTTCGTAGTTGAGAGGAACATGTTCCTTAGGCCTTTCAGGAACAGTTTCAATGTGTAATGTAAAAACACTGTCTTTCATATCTCAATTCACCCCTCTCATAGGAGGTACTTGAGACAACAACTGCCATGCAGTTGTCTGTGAGGACCCGCAAATTCTTTCCAGCAACCACATCTGAAAAAGAAATTAAGGTATAACGTACAGCTTGTAGTTCAAGCATGTTAATGTGCAACTGTTGTTCGCCCTTTGCCCATGTTCCATGCACTGTGCATTCCCCACAATGTGCACCCCAACCTGATGTGGATGCATCCATGGTAATGTTTATATCGGTATGAGTCAATCTGTGGGGAATTCCTTCCATCAAGTGATCGTCCCCAAGCCACCAAACTAGGCTATTAAGTACCTTTCTGGGGATACTCAGTTTCTTTTCTTGAGCATGCACAGTGGGGTGGTATGTGGCTAGGAACCACAGTTGCAATTCCCTCATATGTAATCTAGCTAAAGGGATCACAGACGTAATAGATGCCATTAGGCCTAGTAATGTTTGTATTTTCCTTACAGATTGGAATCTATGCCTCAGGAAGGAATTGATCATGCCCTTCAATTTAATTGCCCATTCCATGGGTAGGAAGGCTCTGTCCACTGAGGCATCCAACACAGTGCCTATAAATTGCACCTGCCTAGCAGGTATCAGCTTAGACTTCTTGTGGTTTATGATAAGTCCCAGCTCTGAGCCGGTTTGTAAGGTAAGCTCTACCTGCCTTCTAAGGTCACTCTCTAATTGTGCTGAGATGAGCCAATCATCCAAGTATGGATATATGGAACAAATCAGGGTCCTCAAGTATGCAATGACCACTGCTATACATTTTGTAAAGACCCTGGCGGCTGTGGACAAACCAAAGGGAAGTACTGGATACTGATAAAACTTCCCTATGCATGTAAATCTCAAGTACCTCCCATGAGAAGGGTGAATTGAGATATGAAAGCATTCTTAAAACCTGCGAACCAAGAGTTGGGTGGTAGTAACGTCATCACAGTGTTAAGGGTGGTCATCCTAAACTTATGTACTTTGATGAATCTACTGAGGTTCCTCAGATCCAAAATGGGTCTGAATCCCCCGTCTTTCTTTTGCACTAGGAAGAACCTAGAGTAGAAACCCAAGTGGTGTTTCACATCAAACACGTGTTGGACTGCTCCCTTATCGCAAGAGCATTTAATTCTACTAATAGCTCTGGTGGAGTGGTGGTATCAGATTTAGAAGGAAGATGCAAACACGGTAAGTACTCGAACTCAACTTTATAACCATCTCTGGCAATGTTAAGCACCCATACATCAGAAGTGACTGAACCCCAAGCTGAATAAAACGAGCACAGCCTGTCACCAAACAGTGGCCCTTCATTCCATGCTAGTCAGAATTGTTTTGAGCCTTGTGGTTACTCTTAACCAGGAGGGGCTTGAGACCCACGCCTGGGCCTCTGAGATTGCTTCCTTCCGAGAAAGTTTCAACCACTCTGGTGGGACCAATGTTGTGGATACTAGTAGCCCTGATAAGGCTGGTAACGGTATGATCTACTCTTGTAGAATGGTTACTGCTGGAATTGCTGCTTGCTCAAGCCTTGTTGAGTTAATGGTAGGATTCTGTATGACCTGGCAATCTATCTATCTTTCCGTTTCTGGGCCAAACAGTCGTCTGTTTTCTCAGAAAACAATGAACATCCTTCAAAGGGCAGGTCCTCCACTTTATTTCTGTTCTCTATTGGCAGCGCGGTGGATCGTAGCCATACGTGTCTCCTGAGTACAACTGCTGACGTCAAGGTTCTAGCTGAGGCATCAGCCACATTCCAATTCGCATTGATCTGATGTCTCACCAAATGCAGCGATTCCTCTCTGATGACTTTGATCAGCGACTTCTGGTCTTCTGGTAGTCAGTCATGGAACAGCCTTGTTCCATCAAAATGTCTGATAGGCACCCATCATGGCAGTATAGTTAGCAATCTTGATATTGAGCGTGGCTGATGAGTAGATTTTGCAGCCGATGCCATCCAACTTCCTCCCTTCTTTATCGGAAGGCGTGAAGTGTTGGCCCTGCCTCTTCCTAGACTGCATCTCCTCGGTAACTAGCAAGGAAGGAGGTGGGTGTACTGAAAGAAAGAGGGAGGAATCATCCTTGATCTTGAACACCTCAACTTTCTTGGATGTGCTCATATTGGAGGCTGGTTTCTCACACAGTGAGTTCATAATAACAACAACATTTGATTTATATACCGCCCTTCAGGATGACTTAACACTCACTCAGAGTGGTTTACAAAGTATGTTATTATTATCGAAGGCTTTCATGGCCAGAGAACGATGGTTGTTGTGGATTTTCTGGGCTGTATTGCCGTGGATTTGGCATTGTAGTTCCTGACGTTTCGCCAGCAGCTGTGACTGGCATCTTCAGAGGTGTAGCACCGAAAGAAAGGGATCTCTCCCTGTCTTTGTTTGACACTGTTTGACACTTAGTTTGACACTGAGATATCCCTGTCTTTCGGTACTACACCTCTGAAGATGCCAGTCACAGTTGCTGGCGAAACGTCAGGAACTACAATGCCAAGACCACGGCAATACACCCCGGAAAATCCACAACAACCATATGTTATTATTATCCCCACAACAAAGCACCCTGCAAGGTGGGTGGGACTGAGAGAGCTAGAAGCTGTGACTGACTCAAGGTCATCCAGCTGGCTTCAAGTGGAGGAGTGAGGAATCAAACCCGGTTCTCCAGATTAGAGTCCGGCACTCTTAACCACTACATCAAACTGGCTCCACAATGCCTTCTATGACTAGGAATGTCACATTTGATGACATTCTAGAGTATAAATGCTGTAGAATTTTGTCACTGAGCTTTGGTTCCGAGGTTGTTATGTCAATCTCCAGGGCCTTGGCCATTCTTAAAAGCTGTTCTGAATAGGCCTAGAAATCATCAGTGGGAGAGACTTAACCTGTGTCACTCAAATTCTTCTCTGAGGATGGGTTGGATGGGCTGCTTGGGCTGTCATCTCCACCATATGTTTCAGGCTCTGGGTCTGAGAGTTGGTAAACCATCAATGAACCCTGGATGGAATGAGGTCACCTTGATGTCTGGACCTGCAGGCCCTTATGCAAGATGACTGACTCTGTGTAATATGTCTCTCCCAGGTCCACTCAGTATTTCATAGATGGATCTTGACGGTACGAGGGGGAACATCTGTGGGGACAACATTGTCCCAAGTAAGCAGGTGGGAGGCTTCTATGTGTCATCATCTCTCTGGGAATCTCACCTTCTTCTTTGGAGGAGATAGTGGAGGGGGTCCTGGATCTGACAGATGGTGTTCTGGGAGTCTCCAGTATTTCGATTTTGGTGAGAGGCCAGTTGATATTAGCCTTGGTCTTAGAGGTATTCCATTTGGCCGGGTGTTTGGTCTTCATCTGTACCTTCTTCCTTGATGGCTCTCTTGGGGTAACTTCATGTGTCTCAACTCTGAGGATCAACAAATCCGATAGAGTTGCCTGGGTCAGTGGGAGAGTTGACATCGTTGATACCATCGATTCCCTTGACCTTGATTGTCGGATCTGAGATGGTGTCAGTTCCAAATGGGTAGGTGAACCCACCTCGGAATGGTGTTTCCAGCTTTGAGATGACTTCTATGAGCTCGATGCCTCACGTGGGGTGAAGGGTGGTTGGGTTCGAGAGGCTGTTGACTCCAAAGGGCTGGGCTGAGTTGTTGGTCCCTGTGTTGGATCCTATAGCTTCACGGAACTGTTGATTGATGCCGGTTTGGTGGCTTTCAGGCTAGGGCTAGGGTTTGGTGGCTTTCAGGCTGCTTTCAGCCGAGTGGCCCTTTCTACGTGGGCCTTAGTGGCAAAGGCTAGGCAGATCTTGCACGTCTATTATGCCCTTCTCCGAGGCATAAGAGGCACAGCAAATGGCCATTGGTCTTGGTCATTTTAGTGCTGCGTTGAGAGCAGTGTTTAAAAAGGGCTTTCTCAGCCCTGACTCACAATATTCCTTCCAGATAGAGAAGAAACAAATGCTGACTCTCCAGAGAGATCCTCTAGACAATCTCTACAGAACCTTTCTTGCTGGCAGTGAAAAAGGAATTGAGTGTAAAGGGAGTGGGCTGTTCATGCTTGTACTCTGGGCGGTGACGAGCGCCCTCTAATGGTTAAAAAAGCTACAAAAACCTCCAGTTGGCAAGCCTGTGCATACGCAGTCCCATGTGGGACTGCATAGAAGACCAACAATGAACAATGTGGTAACGTCAAAAGGCCTATCCTTAATCTTATTGCACGTCTCAAATGGAAGAGCAGAGGATCTTAACCACACATGACAATGTGGTGCCACTGATGAAGCAAATCCCCTTGTAGATACATCCAGAACATGTCGACTAGTGCTGATTTATTATTTAGACAATACTATGGCCTCATCCTGTATGATTTTTGCTAGTCCTTTTTTGTCCTCGGGGAGGAGGTCCATATAAAATGACATTTTCTGCCAAAGGAAGATCTGGTAGCCACTCATAACTGCAAGATAATTAGCAATTTTATTATTAAGAGCAGCTCTTGAGTACATCTTGCACTTCACAGCATCCAACTCTCTCACCTTTCTGTCAGAGGGAGTAGAAAAACATCCATGACTGTATACTCTGCATCTCCTCTGCGATTAAAGATGATGCAGGTGGGTAAGAGACAAGGAAGGGGCACTTGTCCTGCTTAACCTTATGCAAAGCTTCTAATTTTTTGAGATAGCTACAGCGTAGGCAGGCTTCAGGCACAAACCTTCCATCAATTCTACAAACTTCTCAATCATTGAGATGCAACTGAAGCAGGGGTTTCAGAATAAATATGTTGTAAGATACCATCCTTAGGCTTCTGATCAGATGATGAGACATCAATATTTAGTGAAGCTGCCGTACATAATATTTGCTCTGTGTAGTGCTTATAATCAATATTTGGCAAGAAAGGCTCAGGATCTCCAACAGCTTCCTCAGGTAATGTATCTGAAACCACATGAATGCTATGCTTGGATCCGAGCACCTCCACATCTGAATCCAAGTCAGAACCATGCCTCGGAACCGGGGGTAATGGAGGAGGCATCCAAACAGAGAGTGATTCCGCACACGTTGGATAATGCACTTCCAATCCTCTTTATAGATCATTTGGAATGGATTTTTTCGTGTGCGGAACAAATAATCCACCTCAAATGATTGATAAAGTGCATTGAAAGTGCATTATCCAACGTGTGTGGAATTAGCCAGGGTCTTGAATCTGATGTCACTTCTTCAGATCTGAAAGACGAAGAGCCAAACAAGGATAAGGTTTGCAAATCTGCCTCCAACTGGGTGATTACAATAGTGAAGCATAAAAGGAGTGCCATGGAACCGAGTGTCGAGACTGCTGTGCCAAACCTGAGCAATAGAGATGATGCAAAAGTGCCTTTTCACGAGGAAGTATCGCCTCATCTCCCAGTTCTGAAGGCAAAGGAGAAGCAACTCAGACCACAATTGGATCTGGAGGTTGAGATGAATCCGGCAAATTGGGCAGCTTAGGAGGCATAGAACAAGTATCCTCCCTTGGGTGCTTTGTCTTATGATTCTCCTGGGGAGGATCCAAGGAACTCCCTTGCAGAACACGTAACTGGTGAAGCTGAACTCCTTCTTGGTACCGAGGGCTTTTCTAGCTCATGTCAGGTTTGAAGAGGCTTGGATCGGAACCAAAGACTCCCAAGACTGGAAACGGTGCTGTGGTCAGTTCTGTGGGGAGGTGGTCAGGTCTAAAGACCGGTTGGTAGGGGTTGGATCCAATTTTGATAATCGGGCTGCTGGGGCTGAGCGTTCCGCAGGGGCAGATATCTTTACTGTCGGACTGGTGACGCTAGACATAGCCTTCTCTCACGATATTTCCTTAAGGAGAGTAGCTCAATCTCCTCTCGCTTTGGGAGTAAGCACCTCACTGTATTTACATTTCTCAATGACATGTCCTTCTCCAAAACACAGAAGAGACTAAGAGTGGCCATCAGTCTTTGTCATCTTGGTGCCACAGTCCTCACAGGTCCTAAATAAGGCCTTATCAGCCATCTGCCAATGGTAGTATGAAGACGAAGTCCTCAGGAAAAAAAAGAAACTAAAACAAAAACCCAAATCTTTTTAGGCAAAAGATTTACCTCAGAAAAAATATAGAAATGCTACAGAGATGTCTGCTCTTTGTAGTGGTGAAAAAGGAGCTAAGGGAAAGGTAACTCTGAAGTGGGAGGGGTTGCTCCCTCAGAAGCCTTAAAGCTACAGAATCCTGTTCACAGTGGCCACCCTGTGCAAGCACAGTAGCAATGTGTGCCTGCACTGAAGACCACAGATGAACTCAAAAATTTTTCACTAAGGGAATGCTGATGAGATCTATAGGTTAGTATCACAAATGACATTCAAATGGCATAAAAACAACAGTAAGACTAAATTGTCAACAAAATTGTTCTGCAAGAAAAAGAAAAAGCAACAAAAAGTAAATGAGTAGCAATCACTTGACATAAACTAAGCACTGTAGAACTATATAATTTCTTAATATAATAAAAAACAGAGGATATAACTGTACAGATAACCAAACTTTCAAAGAAGTCACTGACATAAAGTTCAAAAATTATTTATTTAAAACATTTCAATCTTACCTTGTTTCCTCAAGGCAGTTCTTGATTAACTAGCTACAGAACCTGTTGTGTGGAAAAATACAACAGGCTCTAGAAAACTTATTTGGCAAGCCCCTGCTGCAGGGCCTTGGGAGGGCTGCGCCGCCATGTCATGCCTCTCTGCTGCCTCCGTGACCACTGCAGGGCCTTGGGAGGGCCAAGCCGCCACACAGGGCCTCCCTGCCACCTCCACGGCCCCTCAGAGGCCTGGTACAGGAGTAGGGTTATCAGGTCCCCTTACTCTCAGGGATGAAGACCTGGCACTCACTTTTCGGTCATTCTCACACACACACAAAGTGCATGCGCTCTGGGGCTACACAATGATGCAACTGGCGGGATGTGACATCATTGCTCAGGCTGTATGACACTACGAAGAGCACTCTTGCACTCTGTAACAGGCCAAATCAGGCTTCTGCAGAGGCTAGGAGTACTGTTGAGGTGGCACGACAGACCCTGGGGTGCTCCTGTGCTCTGCAGTGGGCTGAATTGGGCCTGTTTCAGGCCGAAACTGTCCTACTGTGGCGCACGGGAGCACTCCATGCCAACAGGAAGCACACCCCAGGAGGTACATTTTCCCACCTTTCCCCCCGCCGGCCAGGTAAGCGGGGATGGGTGGGAACAAAGGATCCACCACCCCAGCAGGGGACTGGCAACTCTACACAAGTGGCAGAGTGGCCCAGTACAGTGGCACGGCCTTCCCAAGGCCCTGCAGCAGCCACATTGCTGCACTAGGCCTTCCCACCACTGCAGCAGCCTACTTGGGGGCTCCAAGGCAAGTCGTGTTGCCAACAACTCATCTTTAATCCCCACGGGGGGTTGTGCAAGTGTGTCTCCGTGGGGATAAAAAGTGAGTTGTTGCCAATATGGACTGCCTTTTATATAGTAGGATTGTTTTTACTTGTGTCACCTCAGAGAGATTGGAAAAGAAAATATCAAATATATGTACCTTTTGCAGTATTCTTGAAGGCAAGATCCTTTCAGCTGGTCCTCCAATAATGTTTATTCTAACAAGAATATGATTTCTTTCTACTGATAAGCCATCGATTATAAACTCTCTGTAGTAAAATAAAACTGAGTTACTTTTAAAAAATACTGTCAGTCGAGAAGTATAATGATCAAGGAGATGGGTAATTCAAAGGTAGTTAGCATCTATGTCTTAGTACCAGCAGTAAATGTGGAGCTGCGACCAAGTGCAGAATACGTAACCTTTTCTATCCATAATATAGCATAAACTGATACCATCATGATTTGCTTAGTGAACCAGGCAGCACTGTATTACCTGGGCAAATATAAATATATCATCATTTCTTAGAACAATTAGATGCCAGAGGTGAGTATTAGCTAAAATACAGCATCATCTGAAAGGTACTAAGGATATAAATGTGTTCCCATCACTGTTAGGCTAAAGCTTCTTCGTTGATCAAGCTTAGGAAAACAACAGATCTCTCACTACAACATCCTAGTCTGAAGACTGGGATTCTATCCTTGATTACTGGCAGCAAGCCCACCTCCTACATAGGTAGTGACCCCTAGTAAGAAAGGAGAATTCTACTTGCAAGTTTCTTAACTTAATGAACTTATTAGATTCACACATACAAAAGCATAGAACTACTTTATCCACAGAATGGAAATGGGTGAATGTAGAAACTCTGAACGGAGAGTATACAGAATTATGCGTTGGGGTGGTAATATTTTTAATTATTATTACTTACGAAGAATTTTCAGACATTGTGATGGAATTCTCTTTCTGTGCATCCAACAGTACTTCTGATATCTTATACTGAGATTCTAAAAGTAGAAGTATATCTAGATCACAGCACAGCACATTTAATAATCTGCAGGATAAAAATATTTGAAATTACAGAATATGACTTACCAAACTGAAACAAATTATAAATTGCAACAAATTAATTTGTTGTTAAATTGTTATAAAACAAGAAAAAATTGGGTCATTAATAGTCTTTTTGCCTCCTGGGATGACCTTAAACAGCTCGTTTACTTTCAGGAGATAGATGGAGCACACATATTCACTCTCAATCTCCAGCAATTCCATGGCTACCCATCAGTTATCGGGCTCAATTCAAGGTTGTGGCTATTACATTAAAAACCCTCCATGGCATAAGCCCCTCATAGCTGGGAAACTGTCTCTCTCCCTGTATTCCGCCACAGCAGCTACACTCATCTGAACAGGGTCTTTTGCAGATACCAGTCTGCAGTTGGGCTAAATCCATAGCTGCCCTTCCATACGTTTTCTCTGGGTTACCTCCCACTTTGCAGAATAGCTTGCCTCAGCAGCTCAGGAAAGCTCTTACTCTCCTAGTTTTCCACAAACTATGTAAGATTGAATTATTCAGGACGGCTTTCAACTCAGATTATAGGGCTGTGTCATAAGAAATAGCTCAAAGAGATACTTTGGTAAGGGACAGGCGCTGAAGACAAGGCTAATGTCTGCTGTTGTAGATAAATCCTACTGGGTAGTTCAACATTGCTAAAGATGTCATGTTTTAAAAAAAAATTTAGTTTCAATATTTTCAATAACAACAAAAGGGATGATATTTAGGAACAAAAATGTGATCGTTACAAAAGATATTTGGTGTTACATATTATCAGATTTAAACATCTTAGGAATAAATTCAGTAATGGATATATGAAACACTGATTTAGAATGTTAACAGTATGTCTTGTCATTTATACAAACAATCGACTACCCTCTCTCTTGCTGAAATTACCTACTGCCTCCCCCTAACTTAATGATTTATAGTAAGCTTTTCCTTGATGAAATTTAATGTTTCCTTCCCTAACCCACCCCACTTCCCCTGTGAAAAAGATGTAATTTGCTAGAATCAGTGGTCAAGTTTTGTAGACTATCACTAAACGTAAGCAAAAACCCAGAATTTTAAATTTAGAGTACTTGACCATGTAGTTTAAACAGCTCTCTATACCTATGAAGATTAATACCCCACCCAGGTACTGGGTATACTTCTCAAGGTAGAAGAGCCGTATTACTTTGAGGAGCTAAACTAGAATTAAAATAATGCTTTTCCCCCCTCCCCCGAACCTTTATCGATAAACTATTAAACACTATGCTTATTAATCAATAATAATCTGATGAAGCATCTGACGAAAAGAACTGTGATTCTTGAAAGCTTATGCTACAATAAAGTTGGTTAGTCTTAAAGGTGCTACTGGACTCTTTTTGATTTTGCTACTACAGACTAACACGGCTAACTCCTCTGCATCTATGCTTATTAAGTTACCTTCAGTTATTTCTATGCAGACAAGTAAGAAGTTATAGTGAAGAAAATGGCTATTGAATATGTCTGATTGTGATTTTGCTACCCTTTTGACGAGTAGTCGGTTGTGATCTTTTCCTCTTAAGAGATATGTTCTCAAAGTCCATAAATAACTCCAGATCAATATTCCTTAGCAGGTTCAAACCTGATTCTTGATCTTCTGCCAGATAGGTTTTCCCTTTTGTGTTTGACTTGAATCTTTGTGAAATTTGACCATTTGTAGTTTATTCTTGCTTCTCTAAGAGAGTCTATAATCAGTCTGAATTCTTTTTTCTTGTTAAGGATTTCTTTTGGAAGATCAGTAAGGACAGCAATATGAGTTCCATTATATGTAAGTTCTGCAGTCTAGATATGTCTAGGATCCTCTTCCTCAATCTCCAGTCTGAGAACATTGCCAAAATGTCTCTAGGCTCTTTCCTTTGAGGATTGTTTGGAAAGCCAAGCTGGTATGCTTTCATGATTAGCGGGATGGTACTGTCTATAAACTTTAAGGATTTTTGTTAACCATTTTGTTAGGAATACCGCTGGGTCTTCATTTATTGCTTCCTCCTCTTCAATCCCTCTAAATGTAAGATTAAGCTGATGATTTGAAAGTTCTAGGGATTGTATTCTACTTTTCATTAAATCATTTTCTTTTTGCAAGACTTGGATTGAGCCCATCTGTGGGGAGGGCAGGGTATAAATCGAATAAAATAAATAATAAATAAATTTCTTTTTGCAATGAAATACTCAGATCCATTGCTCAGTCAGCTTTTTGAATAGCTTTAGTAATGTCTAATTTTATATCCATAATCTGATCAGTTAGATTTATAATCTTATCCAAGATTCTTTGCTCCATTTTTGTTGTAGTAAAGGCAGACCGGTTTCAGATAAAATTTCACTTAAATAAATGTATCACTAAAATGTACCACTAAGTATTCAACCAAAGAAGACACTATGAGAAGAGACATCATCCATTAACCTTTTCCAATCTGGTTTCAGTCTTGATTATGGGACAGAGATTGCATTAGTTGCACTGGTGGATGGAGGAAAGAGTCGAAGTCACAGAAACTTGTAGTATTCTTCAAGGCTGGGTGCTGTCATATATAGTCTTTAATATTTATATTTAATTAACATTATTAGACCCTTGAATGAAATAATCTGAACTTCTGGAAAGACGTGTAATGGATACTCATCACTGTGATTTATGACTACTATATTGCATCATAAAATTGCAAGTGGTCCTGCATAAATAACAGAAAAACATCACAACAAATAATGTGATCCTGTATCACAAATTCAGAAAAGTGATATTATGAAACAGCTTATTGTAATAACTTGTAGTAAGATGAGCCAACAGCTTCTGTAATAAGTTGTAGTAACACGAGTCGACAAGCATCTAGATATAAGCCCATTTCATATTTGACCTTCCTCAGAAGTTATTCTTAATAAATTTTCCTCAGAAGTTATCTCCCTAAATTTAACCGTAATCATTATAATATAAAGGATACCCATGGAGCTGAATGGAATCTTAATATTATAAAAGAGCATATGCTATATTATTTAGACTTATCATTTGTTTATTTTAAACTCAATATTTCCATAGGAAGCAAATCAGTCCAATAGCCTTTCCTTAATCAGGTACAAAACCTACTGCAATACACATACATTACATACATACATATATCCTGAAAGGCTATTGGCTTCTTTCTGTGTTGCATTATTTTGCTGTGCTTTCATTTACTCTGTGAAATTTCCAACACATTGAAAATAAACAAGAGGTAAGTCTAAACCATATAGCATATGCTTCTTTATAATATTAAGATTCCATTCAGCTGCATGGTGTCCCTTATGTTATAACGATTATGGTTAATTTTAGGGAGATAACTTCTGAGGAAGATTTATTAAGAATAACTTCTGAGGAAGGTCAAGTACAAAACGGGCTTACATCTAGATGCTCATCAACTTGTCTTACTATAACTTATTACAGAAGCTGTTGGCTCCTCTTACTGTAACTTACTATAGAAACTGTTTCACAATACCACACGAATGGGACTTTCCTAAATTTGTGATACAGGATCACATTATTTGTTGTGGTATTTTTCTGATATTTATATAGGACCACTTGTAATTTGTAGCCATAAATCAGAGCGTTGTTTGTCTTTTTACACTGTGATCCCAGTTTGTTTTTATGGACATACTCATGACAACTATAGGAGAGGAATAAAATCAAAACTAAAACGTGTCATCAAACAGGCTGAATCAATACACACCGAGCAACCCAAGTCCAAACAGCAAGCAAGACGTAGTCGAGAACAGTCCGAAGTCAAACACCGAGGAATTGCAAGAGCAAAAATAATTGAACAATGGAGCTCACAAGCGAAGCTCCTTCTTCAAATGGCGGCAAGAAGAGAACTGAGGGAAGGGGCTGTTGCTCACCATTAGATCACAAGACCGTTTAGGCAGGAATGGTTGGTGTGAGGCTCGTGAGCAAAGCCCCCTTTGGAGCTTTAGAAAGCGTTGTAGAACTCTCTGCCGGCTGGCTTGCGCACGCGCAGTCCAATATGGGGCTGCACAGAGGAATGAAGATGAACTCAATCTACACTTACATTTAAAGGTAATCCAATTTTGGTTTTCACTGATCTCCCAAGTGAAATACTAAACAAAGGGAAAGAAGGAACGAACTTAAACAACAACAGAAGCATTGAGAAGAGATCATATCAGAAACAAATAGGTAAATTACACAAAATTACAAATGAGACACAAAGATAAACATCTCTATGTCACAGACTATGATTCAGGCCTAATGCTGTTACAAGATGTAAATCTGGCTTCACCTATGGATCTTGATAAAACATGGGGGGGGGGAGATTCTAGAACAGCCATCCACGCCTCACAAAGAAAGTAAAGTGACTGTCACAACTAATGGAAAATGCAGATGGATTCTAAATACAAAAATTTATCAATTTATTATTATTGCATAATACCTTAAAATTCTGTGGAAAATTATGACTGTAGTTTTATAATTAAATATAAAAAGCTTTATATGGTTTGGGGGAGGGGAGGGTTCTGTGTTTACTTGAAGTAGCTCTCAACTTTTTATTTTTTATTTGTAGCCCTTCTAATTGGTGATTACACCAATAACCAGAGTGAGAAGTTATTCTCACCTGTTTATAGCGGGCTTTAAAGTTGTTAGGTTCTACTCTTCATTCTGATAATAATATTGCTCTTCTCTCTAAAATTCTACATTGCTTTATGCTAATCTAGATAGAAAGATCTACAACCTAGGTGATTCCTTAATTATTTTTGAACAGAATATTAGAACTCCTATAATAAATTATTATTTAAATAATTGTTCTACTAGATAAAAACAGAGTTGCGCTTACCGTAACTACTGTTCATTGACGTCTTCTGTGCAGACACACATGGGACTGCGCCTGCGCAGGCCTGCCGACCGGATTTTTCTTTTCTAGCAAACGTCCACTAGGGGGCGCACGTCCAACCCAATGCGCATGCGCGGCCGTTTCCCGCCCGAGCGACATTGGGCGACGTCGCCCCCTTTCCCCTCAGTTTCTCCTTTGCCGCCGAATGCCTTCACATTATCTGGAAGAACACAGCGGGGTAGGAGGGAGGGTTGTGTGTCTGCACAGAAGACGTCAATGAACAGTAGTTACGGTAAGCGCAACTCTGTTTTCACTGTCCGTCTTCTGTGCAGCCCCACATGGGAGACTCACAAGCCACTTACCCAGGAGGCGGGCATGTGTTCTCACCGAAAAAGAGACTGAAGCACTGCACTACCAACAGCAGCCTCTTTCCTTTCCCACACATCTAGTGCGTAATGTTTAGCAAACGTGTCAGAAGACGACCACGTTGCAGCCCTGCAGATGTCTTGCAAGTGTACGCCCCTAAGGAAGGCTGCAGAAGCAGCCTGTGCCCTGGTAGAATGAGCCTTCACTTCCAAAGGGCAAGGTAACTTAGCATGCGAGTAGCAGGCCCTAACAGTCTGGGTAACCCAGCGAGAAATCGACTGGGCTGTAGCAGCCTTACCCTTCCTGGGCCCATAGTAGCACACAAACAGTTGTTTGGCACTCCTAAACTGTGATGTACGTTGGAGGTAAAATAAAATAGCCCTTCTCACATCCAAGGAATGTAAGGCCCTGTCAGGGCCACTGGAAGAGTCAGGAAAAAAGATAGGCAGGACAATGTCCTGTGAGGTGTGAAATTGAGTGGACACCTTAGGTCTAAAACGAAGGTCAGGTCTCAGCACCACCTTATTTTGATGGACCTTCAAAAAGGGAGCATCCCACCTCAGGGCAGCAAGCTCGCTAACCCTGCGGGCAGATGTAATGGCAATCAGGAAGGCCACTTTACAGGATAACCATTTGAAATCACAGGTAGCCAGTGGTTCGAAGGGTGATTTCATAAGTCCTGCTAACACTACCTGCAGTGACCATTGGGGAACAATTTCCTTCACTTGTGGAAACATATTATACAACCCTTTCAAAAAAGACTTTGACAAACTGTGGGAGAACACCGTCTTCCCATCTATTTTAGGGTGAAAGGCTGAGATGGCAGCCAAATAGACTTTAATAGAAGAATTAGAGAGTCCCCCATCCTTGAGGGACAGGAGGAACTCAAACACAGAAGACAACTGGCAATCCCAAACATTAACTTCGTTGTCAACAGCCCAGGCCTCAAAACGCTTCCATTTAGCTGCGTATGACCTGCGAGTGGTGTCCCTACGGGCATTCAACAAAATTTCAGCTACCCTGTCAGACATCCCCTCCGTCCTCGAATGCGCCAAGCAGTGAGGTTGAGTTTGGGTAGGTCGTGATACCAAACCCCTTTGTCGGACAGAAGGTCCGGGTTCAGAGCGAACCGACAATATGACCCCTGCGAAAGCTGCATGACATGTTGGAACCACGCTTGTCTGGGCCAGAAGGGCGCCACTAGAATTAAGTGCGGCCCATCCCTCTGGTTTTGCTGACGACCCGAGACAGCAGTGGGAACGGAGGGAAGGCATAAAACAGGTGCCCTGTCCAGCGTATCTGGAACGCGTCCCCCAGGGAGCGGCGACCTAGCCCTCCCCTGGAACAGAATTGCGGGGCCTTCTTGTTGGTCTCTGACGCAAAGAGGTCTACGTCTGGAAACCCCCAGTCCGAAAAGATGGAGTTCAGGTAATTGTCTGCTACGACCCATTCGTAGCTGTCGAATCGCATCCGACTCAGCGTGTCCGCGACGACATTGGTGGTGCCAGGAATATGGACCGCCTGAATGAACACGCCTCTGTCCATGGCCCAGTTCCAGATCCGAACGGCCTCGTCGCAGAGGGCCTTGGATGTAGTTCCCCCCTGCTTGTTCAGGTAGAACATCGTGGTGCAATTGTCTGTGAGCACCTGAACTGCCTTCTGCTGCAGTGTGTCTGCGAAAGCGATAAGGGCATAACGGACCGCTCTCAATTCTAGCAGGTTAATATGATCTTTCCTTTCCTGCTCTGACCAAATCCCATGTGCCCTCAGGGCACCACACTGGGCTCCCCATCCTACCGTGGAGGCATCAGTCGAGATGGTGATCTCGGTTTGGATGGACCCAAAAGCAACACCCCCAAGGAGGTTAGCCTCATCAAGCCACCATCGTAAGGCCCGGATAATCCCTCTGGGGATGGAATATCGTTTATTCTGGGATTCGTGTTCAAAATCATGAACCGACAGGAACCACAGCTGGAGAGGTCGCATGTGCAACCGGGCCATAGGGGTGACAGCCGTAGAAGAGGCCATGAGGCCCAGTAGCCTCTGGATCGCAGTTACGGATTGGAACCTGCATTTAGAAAAAAGGTTCACCATCCTGCCAATCCTTAAAGCACGCTCCCTGGGCAGAAAACCTCTATTCACGTCACCGTCCAATTCCATACCGATAAACAGTATTCTCCTGGACGGAGTAAGGTTAGACTTTTGTAAGTTAACCAAAAGTCCTAGTCTGGAGCAGGTGAGCATCACCGTATGAATCTGGGCCAGGAGTGTGTCAGCAGAGGGTGCTGCTAGAAGCCAATCGTCAAGGTAGGGATAGATAGTACAACCCCGTTCCCTCAAATAAGCCACTACAACAGCCATACATTTAGAAAAAACTCGTGGGGCTGTTGAGAGACCAAAGGGAAGCACCTGGTAATGGTAAACTCTATTGTTACATAGAAACCTAAGGTACTTCCTATGATCAGGATGGATGGCAATATGAAAATATGCATCCTTGAGGTCCAGGACAGCGAACCACATGTCCTCGGGCATTAACTGGAGGACCGTGTGCAAGGTAAGCATCCTGAACCTCTTGACGAGAACGAATTTATTCAGTTCCCGTAGGTCTAAGATGGGTCGCACCCCTCCATCCTTTTTGTCTACCAGGAACATCCTGGAGTAAAAACCTAAGAGGGGGTCCTGAGGGAGTACCTCCTTCACAGCCCCCTTTTCCAGTAGCCTCATAACCTCAGCCTGTAAGTTAGCAGAAGAGGAATGTAATGAGTGGTCAGGAAGAGACAACACTGGGTAAACACCAAACTGAACTTTATATCCAACATTAACAATCTTAAGAACCCAACTATCGGAAGTAATTTCTGCCCATGCAGAAGCAAACTGAACCAATCTGTTTCCAAACACGACAGACTGTTCGAATCCTAGTCAGAACTGCTTAGGCTGCGTTGCTGACTCTTTAGCATCGTGGGCTTGTGGGCCGCGACGAGGGCGGTAGCTAGGCCTCCGGCGCTGAAAGGAACTTGCAGGCGGCTGGAATTGCCTGTAGGACCCATAACGTGGATACGGCTGGTATCGCTGTTGCCGTCCACGATAGCCCTGCGAAGGGCGATACTGGAACCGATTCTTGGTGGATGGCCTGGTCGGAAGAATGCCGTAGGAACGGGCTGTCATCCGATCTTCGCGCTTCTGCGACAAGTAGTCATCCGTTTTGGCAGAAAACAGGGATTGACCCTCAAAGGGCAGATTTTCAACTTTATTACGTGTCTCGACCGGCAACGCAGTTGTGCGGAGCCACGAGTGCCTGCGGAGGACGACGGAGGACGCTAATGCCCTCGCCGAGGTATCCACCGTGTCACGGCCCGCATTTATTTGTTGCCGAGACAGCCGCAAGGCCTCATCGAGGATCACCTTCGCCAACACTCTCTGGTCTGCCGGGAGTTTTTCCATGAAGGCCGCCATGCGGTTCCAAAGGAATATCTGGTACGCCCCCATGATGGCTGAATAGTTAGAGATCTTCAGCGTCAGGGCAGCAGAGGAATATAATTTCTTGCCCAAGGAATCCAGCTTTCTGCTCTCCTTGTCAATGGGCACCGCATAAGACCCCTGGCGTTGGCGGGTCTGCATTTCCTCTGTAATGAGGGAAGACGGAGGCGGATGTGCAAAGAGGTATGCACAAACGTCATCTCGCGTCTTGTACAGGGCCTCCAGCTTGCGGGACGTTGGGTACACAGAGGCCAGCTTCTCACAGATGTCGTGAATGATTTCCACCACGCCCTCGGTGAACGGGAAAGCAATAGTTGGAGGGTTACCGGACTGGACATATTGTAGAATTTTGTCCTTCGGCTTAGGATCGACAGCCGATATCTCGATGTCGAGAGAACGGGCCATTCTGACCATCTGCTCAGAGTAGAGCCGGTAGTCCTCAGTGGGTGATACACGACCAGTCCCAATAATGATGTCATCTGGCGACGGGTCAGATGGTGGGCTGGGACTCGGGCACTGATAAGGCTCCGCACGTTGGTAAGGTGAGACGCGCCTGGGAGAACCATAGTGGGAGAACTCACTACAAGTGTCACCCCAATACTCCCTTCCAAACGATGGAGAGCTGGCATACAGGGAGCCCTCTCTGTCATAGCCACTCCGAGGAAAGCGATAAGGCCGGTCCTCCCTTCCCATATAATCATCGGCATGCCACGTCTCGGCAGCCCGAGGTGGCGCGTCGGGCAGATCACCATCGTCATCAGTGGAGTGGTGTAACGGAGGTGACAGGTGTGGTGAAGGGGTCGAGGGCTTCTCCCAGAGGACCTCATCCGTCTGGACCGACGTCGACTGCTGGTGCTTAGATTTTTTCTTCGACTTCTTACCGCCCTTGGAGGCTGAAGTCGGATCGGAGCTTCGGTTCCGATCAATCGGAGCCGGCGACATGGACAACGGATCCGAAATCTTCGGATCCGATTGAGAGCCCGTCTTCGGAACCAGACCAGTGTGAGCCGATTCAGTGGGCTTCGGAGCCGACGCCGTCGGAGTCGGATCCGACGGTTTGGGAACCGACCCAGCCGGGATGTTCGGATCCGATGAGGTCCTCGACACCTTCGGAGCCGGTGTGGAGGTCGGTTCCGACCTCGACGGGGACTTGGAACGGTGCCGCTTCCGAGTCGGATCCGGCTTCGGAGTTGAGTGCTTGCGACCCGACGCGGAACTTGCAGCCTCCTTCGGATCTGGGGTCGGGTGTAGGGCTTGTCGGCGATCCGGAGAGCAGGAACGCGAAGTGGAAGCGGTCCTCCGGACAGATCCCATCTCAGGGGGGGTGTCAGCCGTCCCACCAGCCGGTGGCGGCCCTCCCGGGGTACCCGGGGCCCCCGACGCCCGCATTGCCCTTCTCCACAGCAAGGCGTTCAGCCTATTCGCCCTCTCAGCCCTAGCCTTCGGGGTGAACCGTTGGCAGTGCTCACATTTCCCGACGATGTGCCCCTCGCCCAGGCACTCGAGGCAAACGGAATGACCGTCTGTTCTCGTCATCTTCGTCGAGCAGGTAGAGCAATGCTTAAACAGCGATTTCTCCGACATTCTTTCACGATCAAAGAAGTTTCCTCACAAGGTCTCCTCACAAAGCAGACAGCTAGATCTTTACCGGTTGGCGGCAAAGAAGAAACTGAGGGGAAAGGGGGCGACGTCGCCCAATGTCGCTCGGGCGGGAAACGGCCGCGCATGCGCATTGGGTCGGACGTGCGCCCCCTAGTGGACGTTTGCTAGAAAAGAAAAATCCGGTCGGCAGGCCTGCGCAGGCGCAGTCCCATGTGGGGCTGCACAGAAGACGGACAGTGAATATATAGATATAAATAAAGAGAAGGTGAGCTAATTTTAAATTGATTTTCTATGAATGTATTTTTTATAATTGTTGTATTTTTAAGAATACAACAATTTGTATTTGTTGTATGGCCTGTCTGCCATAACTGTGAATGTATGTCTACTGGGGGCGGGAGGGGGGGAGAGATGGGCTTTCTTCCTGTAGTGCAGCTTCCTTCACTGTACTCAGCTATGCTTTGCTAAGAGACCTTATCAGTGCAGCTGGCAGTGTGTGGAAATGAGGCGTGGAAACTTCAGCCGGGCATCTTTTGCAGGACTTTCGCTGACTTCAACTGACTTATTTGGGCTGGGGAAGGGGGACTGGAGTATAACCTCTCAGGGAAGACTATACTTCAGCATTCTGGGCAATCTCTATGTATCAGTTCACTTTTAGGGGGCTTTATCCAAATAAAGGTCTTTAGCTCATACAACCGGGTTGGATGAAGTGGAGAGTCTGAGAGAATCCCCTAGTCAGGCCTGACATTTTTGCCCAGAATCCTTTAGTCTTTGGAACCAGGGGAAGCCAATGAGATTCCCAACCTACAGTATGGCAGCTGGAGGGGACAACAGATCTCCTGTGAACCCGGAGGACCTTTCTCAAGATCCCCTGGAAGTGCCAAAGCTTGGGACTAGCTCGGAGCGTGGGGCAGGGGCAATTCCCAAGAGAGAAGCCAGGATCCTACATTGGCTGAGTGGAACACCCCGAGGATGGCTGTTGCATTCTTCGTACAGAAGGATGAGGGACCAGAGGGAGCGGTGCCGAGTGCACCTGTTCCAATCCAGCTTGGGAAGAGGAACAGGAGCTCCAGAGAATCCAGGAGGGACCTGGAGGACAAAGAGTGGCTGTTTGGATTGGCACTTCTGTGAGAGACGCAGACGGAGGATGTCAAGGAAGGAGACCTCGATACAATGAAGGACCAGGGCGTGGGTGCAGATGATGAAGATGGAGAGCCCCAAGATTTGAGTGGCATGTCTGACCTACAGCAGATGCACAAAGAGACGGAGGAGGTCAAGCAAACAATGCTGAAAATTATGTATGGAATGTGTGAACTATATTTAGATGTGCATGCACGTAGAGGTAGAGGGGGGCACCAGTGAGAGCTCCCAACTAAGGGGGGCCCAGGTGGAGTAGCACCTGTTCCCCCAGCACCACTTAATCCCCCAAGACCACGCGTGAGATGGACAAGGGTCCCATGGGACTGGAACCTGCTGCTCCTGAGCTAGCGTAAACTGGAAACCCATTTTGATGGAGACCTCGAGGAATTGGGTTACTTCTTGGTGCAAGTGGGAGAGTTCCAAAGAGAGTGGGGGCACACATTCCCAGATGAACTGAGCCGAGTAAGCTACATTGGGTCTCAGCTGGGACGTGCAGCAGCTAAATGGTATGTGACTTTATACCCAATGCAGGCCCCAAAACTGAGAAGCGTGGATGCATTCATTCAGGCACTTAAAGAGCAGCATGAGGACCTTCTTGAGGAGAAGAGGGTGAAAACCCACCTGAGGCAGATAAGGCAGGGCAACCATCCAGTCCGAGAGTATGCAGCTAGACTGAATGGAGGGTGTGAAGATTTTTTCGAAGTCGGCCTGAACCCTGAGCTGGTGGCCAAAGCGATGGTACAAGATGACCCTCGAACCCTCATGGGCTGGATCCAACTGGCTTGCGAGATTGAAAATCAGGAACAAATAGAGAAGTTGCTGAAGTTGCAGTATCAATCTGGTCAGCGGAAAGGACTGGCGGATGTCCGACCCCGGGACCAAGGGAGGTGATGAGTCAACATTCCAGCGAGTGAGAGATCAGAGAATGACACAAGGGCTGTGCTTGAAATGTGGGGAAGTAGGCCACTTTGCTGCCGAGTATCGGGGTGAAGTTAAGAGCTGCCCTGAGTTGGAGCTGAAGCTGAGGGGACTAAGGTGCCATTTGAGGTATGGACTGATCATAGAAATCTGGAGGCATTGTGAGAGCTGCATAGACTGGGAGGCAAGCAGCTGCGGTGGACAGTTTTTCTCATATTTCAACTTTGTGATTAAACATTTCCGTGGAAAGTTAAATTTCCTGGCAGATGCGCTGTCCTGCCTTCCCCGACACAACAGTCAGAGGGAGGAAGTGGTAGACATGTTTTCCCCCACCCAGTTGGGAGGGGGCATGATTACCAGAAACCAAGCAGCCAAGGCGAACTGCCTTCCCCCTCCCCCCCCTCTGAAGCGGGAAGAGAAAATTAAGGCAGAACTGGAAAAGGAGGGGAAGGAAAATCGGCCGGAGGACTTAGAGAAGGGGGGACATGATTGCTGGCATAAGAACAACAAACTGTATATCCCGCAGGGTCTACAGGGAGAGATATTAAAGCACTGTCATGATGCCAAGTTGGCTGGGCATCTGGGTTTTTTAAAAACACTGCACTTAATACAAAGACAGTTTTGGTGGCCAGGAATACGCAAGGATGTGTCACAATATGTATCCACATATCAGACCTATTTAATGGGCAAAAAGAGGGGGGGACCTCCAAGACTACTACGACCTCTGGAAACCCCACCCTGACCCTGATCTGTAGTATCCATGGATTCATCACTGACTTCCCCCCAAGCAAGTGGAAAACAGTGATATGGGGGTGGGTGGGTGGATTTGTTTTCCAAGCAAGCCCATTTCGTTCCATGCTCTAAGTTACCAACAGCCAAAACGTTTGGCAACGTTGTTCATACAGCATGTAGTAAGACTCCATTCATTCCCAGACAGAGTAATATCAGATCAAGGCCTACAATTCATTGCCAAGTTTTGGCGGGAGCTGATGGAAGTAACAGGCATGACTCAAGGGCTGAGTTCAGCATATCATCCCAATACCGACGGGCAATATGAAAGGGTTAATCAAGTCCTGGAACAATTTTTAAGGTGTAACATTAATTATCAACAAGATAATTGAACTGATTTCCTAGCATTTGCAGAATATTGTTACAATAGCATTCATAGCTCTATGGGAGCATCCCCATTCAAAATCACACAGGGCTTTGAAGGCAAACCCGGGAGTGGGGGAATCTCAGTCCTTGGTGGAACTCTATCGTAGAACAGTGGCATCTAATAATGAAAACTCTGGAAAGAGCCAAACAAGATTACAAAAAACATGCAGACTGTAAACGCTCTTCTCTCCCCCCTACCCCCCGCCGGATCATGTCCACAAAAAAATTCAAGGGTGAACAACCAGGCAAAAAGTTAGGATGGAAGTACAAGGACCTTATAAAATCCTTGACATAATAAATGGGGTGGCTGTGAAACTAGACCTGCCAAAGAATTTAAGACATATATACCCAGTATTCCACTGCAGCTTGCTGAAGAAAGTCCCGGACGCAAACACCTGGCACTCGAAATCTGGAGTTCCTCCCCCCCTCATGGTAAATGGACAACCTCATCATGAAGTGGAAGTGTTGGACTCAAATTGAGGGAAATTATTTTACTTGATAACATGGAATTACTTTGACCAGGGTAAAAATGAGTGGGTGCAAGCTAAAGATGTAAAAGCTAAAAGACTCATCAAAGCTTTTCACAAACATTATCCGAAGAAACTGAGGGAGGGATTATCCTATTATAGATGTAGTGGGGAGGGGATAATGTCAGGCTGGCAAGCAAGCCTGCCTGCCTGCCATAACTGTGAATGCATGTCTACTAGGGGGGTGGGCTTTCTTCCTGTAGTGTAGCTTCCTTCACTGTACTCAGCTATGCTTTGCTTATCAGTGTAGCTGGCAGTGTGTGGAAACCAGGCGTGGAAACTTCGGCTGGGCATCTTTTGCAGGACTTTCGCTGACTTCAACTAACTTGTTTGGGTTGGGAGAGAAGGACTGGAGTATGACCTCTTGGGAAAGACTGTACTTCAGCATTCTGGGCAATCTCTATGTATCAGTGCACTTCTAGGGAGCTTTATCTGAACAAAGATCTTTAACTCATACAACTGGGTTGGATAAAGTAGAGAGTCTGAGAGAATCCCCTAGCCAGGCCTGACATACTGTTGGTTATTTTTCACTACTGATACTGGATTGCTGTATATCTTCTCTATTGTAGTTCAAAACAAAGTTTGTAATATTAGTAGTTGTTATTCTGCATCAAGTTATATAACCAAGCTGCTGTCTAGGTACATTCTTAAAGTTCCGTGATAAGGCATGTGACCCTTAACATAACCTCTCTTAATGTGCAAGGTCTTAATAATCCAGTCAAAAGAAAATCAAACTTAATGAATTTGGCTAAGCTAAAGCCAGATATTACACTTCTTAAGGAAACTCACACTCTACAAATAACAACAGACTGAAAGTTAATTGAATTCAATTTCAATACAATGCCAAAGGGTCCTCAAAAGCCCATGGTGTATCAATTCTAATCTTAAAACAGTTATGTTTTCAGCACAAAGCAACTTTAAAAGATCCACAAGGTAGATTTCTATTCATAAAAGGATCAATAGAAGACCGAATTTTAACGTTTGCTGTAATATATATTCGTAATAACAATCAGCTCAGATTTATAGAGGAGACTCTTCAAACACTGACAAAATTCCAAGAAGAAAAAGTGATTGCAGGAGGTGACTTTAACGTCATACTGAACCATGTTACCAATCGTACATATTTCAACAAGCCAAAAGGGAAAGGGAAACAATTCACTCGTTTAGCTGAAATAATCAAAAACCATCAACTGGCGGATATATGGCATCTGATACATACCTCTGAAAAGAATTACACCTATTTTTCAGGAAGGCATAACATTTACACCAGAATTGATTTCATTCTAATCTCAGACTCATTGACAAACCAAGTCCTAACTTCGAATATTGGAAATATTACATGGTCTGACCATGCCTGGGTCAGTTGCCCTCTACAATTAGGTCCTAAAACATCAACAAAAGAGATGGACTTTAGATAGAGCACTTCTATTTACCGAAAATAATACTAAAGAAATAGAACAAGCCATCAACAATATCTTAACGACAACATGAGAGAAGAGACCTCATCACATATAGTACAGGACGCCCTGATAGTAGTATTAAGAGGTCAATTAACATCAACATCCACACACTTAAATAAAAGAGAGCCGCTAGAGGGGCATTAATGGATCGAATCAAGATACTTGAAACCCTACAAAAAGCAAGAGGAAGCAAAAAGATATACTGTCAACTTCTTGCTGACTGCAAACTGTTAGATTCTCTGGAAACAAACTGCATACAAAAAAAAATCTTATATACCTGAAACAAAAGCATTGGTTCAACACTCCAAAACAACTTTGTTGTCTATCCTGGAGGACAAAAAACAAACTGATGTCCAGAGTAGTTAAAAGTAATCCAAGATACTAAAGGCCACTGTTACTCAAAGTCTAAAGATATAACTAGGGATGTGCGTTTCGGCATTCAGAATGCCGAAAGAATGCCGAAACAAAAGTGTTTCGGCTTCTTTCGGGGAATGCCGAAACGTTTCGGGGAATGCCGAAACGTTTCGGGTAGCCGAAAGAAAAAAGCCGAAACGTTTCGGGATTCTTTCGGCTTTCTTTCGGCTTTTCAATGGGAAAATGCCTCCGTCTTCCCGGACGTCTGGGGGAGGCATTTTCCCACCGAATAAGCCCAAAATTGGTGGGGACCTTCCTCTAACCCTTCTCTAACAACCACCCAAGTTTCAGACAGATTGGACTTTGGGGGGCCATGTTATGGCCCCCCAAAGCAGGTCCCCCATCCTCCCATAAGAAAGTGAAGGAGCAGCATATTGTTAGCATGCTGCTGCTCATCTTTCTTCATTATTTCCTATGGGGAAAAAATGAAGAGGCAGGCTTCCTTTGCCAGGGGTGGCATTTTGCATGCAAAATGCCCCCTCACCCTCAGGGGCCCTTCTCCCACCCCTCCTCCCACCCCCCACCAAGGCTCAGCCTGCTCCCACTTAGGGGGGCCATTTCATGGCCTCCCCAAGTAGGTGCTCTAATCTCTACCACTGACAGCTGGGGGAGGCTTGTGTTGCCAGGGGTGGCATTTTGCATGCAAAATGCCCCCAAGCCCTCAGGGGCCCTTCTCCCACCCTTCCCCCCACCCCCCACCCAGGCTCAGACTGCGACTTTCCTCTAACCCTTCTCTAACAACCACCCAAGTTTCAGACAGATTGGACTTTGGGGGGCCATGTTATGGCCCCCCAAAGCAGGTCCCCCATCCTCCCATAAGAAAGCGAAGGAGCAGCATATTGTTAGCATGCTGCTGCTCATCTTTCTTCATTATTTCCTATGGGGAAAAAATGAAGAGGCAGGCTTCCTTTGCCAGGGGTGGCATTTTGCATGCAAAATGCCCCCTCACCCTCAGGGGCCCTTCTCCCACCCCTCCTCCCACCCCCCACCAAGGCTCAGCCTGCTCCCACTTGGGGGGGCCATTTCATGGCCTCCCCAAGTAGGTGCTCTAATCTCTACCACTGACAGCTGGGGGAGGCTTGTGTTGATAGCAATGTACTACAAAAAATAATACAACCCACTTCACCGTTTTTGACAGCAATTGTGTTTGTGTGATTCTCTGATGTGAAGTGAGTTGTGTTATTTTTGTGTAGTACACTGCTTTCCTTCTCTGTGGTGCCTTCCTACTGTGTAACCTAAAGCAGTTACAGAAATAAAGTGCTTTTGACAGCATTTTTTGGGGGTGATTCTTTAATGTGAAGTGAGTTGTTATTTTTGTGTAAGATACTGCTTCCATGCCCTTTGGTGTTCCCCCCCTGCTGTGTAGCCTAAAGCTGTTCAAGAAATAAAGTGTTTTTGACAGGAATTGTGCTTTTGTGATTCTCTGATGTTAAGTGAGTTGTGTTATTTTTGTGTAAGATAGTGCTGCCATGCCCTTTGGTGTTCCCCCCTGCTGTGTAACCTAAAGCTGTTCAAGAAATAGTGTTTTTGACAGGAATCGTGTTTTGTGATTCTCTGATGTTAAGTGAGTTTTGTTTTAATTTTTCTGTGTGGGGGACTGCTGGTGTAATGTGTCATAATGCTTTGCCTACTTGTACTTTGGAAGGGAGAAAATAATTTTTTAAAAACTTTATTTTGTGTTGTTCTTGTTTTATTCTTTGTTGTGCAGTTGGTTCCCATCATAGGGAACAATGGGGCTGGCTGGCCAGCCATCTCTGTAGGTGGTGGGGGAATTTGAGGGAGGGTGTCTGTGGTTCAGGTGCTCTTTCACAGGGACCAGCTGGCACTCAGAAGTGTGCCCACCATTGTGGCACCCCTGGGCTGTGCAGAATTGCCCAGGGAAAGAGAGTTTAGAAGTTCCCAGCATAGGGAACAAAGGGAGAGGGCTGGCCTTTGCCAGCCTGTTCCTGGGGTTATGGGTGTGGGGCAGGTGGGGGTGGATTTGGGTCTGTGAGGGGCTAATGTGGGGATTTGGGTCTGTGTGTGGCAGCTGGGGGGGAATTGGGTTTGTGTGGGGCTGTAAGGGGTGGACTTTAGGGGCTGAGAGGACCTACTTGGGGAGGCCATGAAATGCCCCCCCAAGTGGGAGCAGTCTGAGCCTTGGTGGGGGGTGGGAGGAAGGGTGGGAGAAGGGCCCCAGAGGGCTGGGGGGCATTTTGCATGCAAAATGCCACCCCTGGCAAGACAAGCCTCCCCCAGCTGTCAGTGGTAGAGATGAGAGCAGAGCACCTACTTGGGGAGGCCATGAAATGCCCCCCCAAGTGGGAGCAGTCTGAGCCTTGGTGGGGGGTGGGAGGAGGGGTGGGAGAAGGGCCCCAGAGGGTTGGGGGGCATTTTGCATGCAAAATGCCACCCCTGGCAACACAAGCCTCCCCCAGCTGTCAGTGGTAGAGATTAGAGCACCTACTTGGGGAGGCCATGAAATGGCCCCCCCCAAGTGGGATCAGGCTGAGCCTTGGTGGGGGGTGGGAGGAGGGGTGGGAGAAGGGCCCCTGAGGGTAAGGGGGCATTTTGCATGCAAAATGCCACCCCTGGCAAAGGAAGCCTGCCTCTTCATTTTTTCCCCATAGGAAATAATGAAGAAAGATGAGCAGCAGCATGCTAACAATATGCTGCTCCTTCGCTTTCTTATGGGAGGATGGGGGGACCTGCTTTGGGGGGCCATAACATGGCCCCCCAAAGTTCAATCTGTCTGAAACTTGGGTGGTTGTTAGAGAAGGGTTAGAGGAAGGTCCCCACCAATTTTGGGCTTATTCGGTGGGAAAATGCCTCCTCCAGGCGTCCTGGAAGACGGAGGCATTTTCCCACAGAAAAAAGCCGAAAGAATGCCGAAATAATGCCGAAAGAATCCCGAAAGTCGAAAGCCGAAAGAGATTCTTGTTTCGGCTTTCGGCTTTAACGATAGAGAATCTTCTTTCGGCTTTCTACTTTCGGCTATAGCCGAAAATTTTTGGCTTGCACACCCCTAGATATAACTCAAATTTTCAGTGACTTCTACAAGCAGCTGTACTCAACAATGAACCCAAAGCCTCAATCTATCATTGAATATCTACTGCAACGTATGAAAATAAAAAAACTAGAAGAATTTCACTGTTTGCTATTAGAAGAACATATCAATATACAGGAAATTACAGATGCCATAAAATAATAAGGTAGCGAGCCCAGATGGCTATCCCTCGGAGTTTTACAAGAAATATGCCTCTGTTCTCGCTCATCCACTAATGGAAATTTGTAATAACATACTTAAAACAGGAAATCTTCCCCCATCATGGTCCATGGCATCAATAATAGTTATACCCAAACAAGGCAAGAACTTTCTAAATCCAGCTTCATACAGACCTATCTCCATGTTAAACATAGATTATAAAATATTCATCTCCATTATAGCCATACGTATCAATACCTTCATAATAGAATATATTCATCAAGATCAGTCCAGCTTTATCCCAGGGAGAGATCTAACAAAACAATATATATAAAACATTGACCATACTTGAATCGTGTAACTGCAGCAAATCAGAAGCTCTTTTTCTATCACTGGATACTGAAAAAGCATTTGACTCCTTGGAAATCCCATATCTATACACCTTGCTACAACATATGGGCTTTGGAAATAACTTCCTTAGAACCATCAAATCAATCTACTCTAAACCCACAGCACAAATGAAAGTAAATGGGTTAACCTCGGAATCTATACTCTTGGAAAGAGGGACCAGACAAGGCTGTCTTCTCTCACCAATGCTATTTGCACTTGCTTTAGAACCTCTTGTGGAAGCAATCTGAGATAATGATCAGATACAAGGAATGACAATTGCATCAACAATTACAAGTTAAGAATGGTTGTTGTGGGTTTTCCGGGCTGTATTGCCGTGGTCTTGGCAATACAGACCACGGCAAGACCACGGCAATACAGCCCGGAAAACCCACAACAACCATCGTTCTCCGGCCGTGAAAGCCTTCGACAATACAAGTTAAGAATGTTTGCTGACAACATGTTACTATAAATCAAAAATCCAGGAAACTCTCTTTCCCAACTTCAAGAAATGCTCTCAACATCTGGGCCGTCGTCACATGGGCTTTTATTTTGCGCTAAAATGGCACTATTTCCTGGCAAACACCCACCTTATTCCAACACTGTAGCTATTTTCTCTCTTCTGCTTTGTGCTTGATAGTCGCGCTATTTTGTGCCTCAGTGTGAATGCCTCACATCGATGCATTTCGCCTCGCAACGTCCTATGCCCTCCCTTCAATCCCAGAATCCATTTCTTCCTGCAACTCCCCTTTTTTTAATTTTATTATGTCCTTATAACACCATAACGACATAACACAATGCAAACTTTCTGCTGAAGTAAAAATGACTCAATCGCCATGGCAGAGTCGTCAGCGATGGGGATCACGTCAGACAGGGAGTTTTCTGCGGGCAAAGGGCTATTTATATAATTTCAAAGTTGGAAAAACAAAAGGGTTGTCATGTTTTGCTCTAACGGAATGTTTATATGCTGTTATTCCGTTATAGCGGAATTAAACGCCAGAATAATAAAAAAGGGGGGGGGAGCTGCTTCTGCGCGGTTAGAGAGAACAGAACAGAGTGCTTCGGTGTGGACAGCTGGTGGCGCGAAGAGCCGTTAGGTGACCCAAAGAAACGTTACTGTGCTGATAACAGGTAGGACGCTATATGCTGTAAATTTAACGGAAGAGATGCCTGTGTGACGACGGCCCTGGACATATATCAGGACTAAAAGTTAATCAAACTAAATCTGGATTACTTCCTATTAATCTATCACCTGAAACAGCAAAATTAACTCATCAACAATTTAACTTTCAATGGACTGACAATAATCTACTTTACCTAATAATCTACTTTACCTTCTATCTTAAACAACCTGATTAAGGTCAATCATATTACAAAATTCAAGGAAATAAAGTAAGATTTATTCAAATGCAATCCACAACAACTATCTTGGTATGAGCATTATTATCTCATCAAGTCCTTTGTAGTTCCAAAATTAATCTTTCTGTTTCAAACTTTACCCATTGAGTTATCTGCAACCTTACTGAAAAATTGGCAGACCACTCTCGATGATTTCCTATAGCAACATAAACATCCACAGATTGCATTTTCCACTCTGAAGCTAAAAAAGACGCATGGAGGCATCAACTATCCAGATGCCGATATTTATACCAAATCAATAAAAATAGCAAACATAATGCTGATGCTGTAAATGGGTGATAGTCTGGATTGGATCAATACGGCCACTCCATCAACCTCTATCCATAAAAGAGCTGATCTGGAGTAAAGCGAATTTGTGTCCCCTGATGATCAATCAAAATACCATCCTGGCATCCACTCTTAAAGCGTGGGATATTCATAGAAGCGAATTAGTGCCGGAAATATACTGATTTTCCACATTCACAGCTCAAGTTTCGTTTCCACCCAGTCAGGATCCAGCCTCTAGAGAACTCTGGAATAATCAGAATGTCATGCGGTTGATAGATATTGTTACTGATAAAGGGCATCTTGAAAAATAAGAACTAGAAAAGAAAATACAAAAAAAAGATCCCATGGTACTCTTATCTACATCTCAAACACATGACCACACAGATTAAAACAACTGATATGGCCAAATCTAAATCAGAATTTGGGCAAATCTTAGATAATCCAATGCCAGTTCATAAAGGCTTAATTTCAAAAATTTACAATGTAATTCTCCTTACCTGTAACAATAAAGTTCCAACATACCAAGTTAAATGGCAGCAGGAGTGCACAAATCTGAACTTAAATGATCAATGGAAGTCTATATGGACCTTAAATCTTCTCAATTTGCCTGTGGTTAACACCAAGCTACAAACTTACAAAATAACACATCATTGGTACTGCACACCTAAGCAATTGTCCACAATATCTTCAGCAACAACATCTCCTCTATGATGGAAAGGACATGGAGAAAGGGGCACCTATGCCCACTGCTGGTGGGAGTGCAAATACATTGAAAAATTCTGGAAAGAAATCTTGGAACAAGTAACCCACCTAACTGGCTACATGCTCACAGTAAGCCCTAAAATAATCTTTCTGGCCCAATGGCAGAACTCAACTATACCACATATCAGGCACGATCTCATAAGGATCTTCTTGGTGGCAGAAAAAACTGCAATAGCTTTGAAGTAAAAATCACAGAAACCTCCTACACTACAAAATTGGTACTCTAAGTTATGGGATCATTACATTATAGGGAAAATCACAGATGGTCTCCCTCAAGCTGAAATATATCCCAGAACAACGAATGTTACAGAAAAATGGCTCCCCTTCATTGAACATATAGCCAAGAATGACATACAACCAAAAATCCAGTGTACCAAACTATAATGTTATGAAAATTTCAAATCTATGAACACTCATGGCTATTCATTCTTAGTCAGACCTCGCACAACAACAAATGACACGCACAAACAACTTATTCAATAGTTTGGTTCATCACAATACATCTTATCCTCCTGAACAATCGACAACAAAATAAAGCTCTCAATCTCGTGTGACATCGAAAGAATCTACACAGATAACCTGAGTTACTGACTCAATGAGACATAACAGCATAGGAATGTCAATACTGTACCTTGCAGCGACTGCTTTTATTGTTATCTTTAATATTATTGTTGTTTATTTTTAATGTTAATGTTAAGTAGTTGAAATCAATTTTAATAAATGTTTTAAAATTTTAAAAAAGATTATTTAGCTCTAAAAGACCATAAGGGGGCACTTCACCTCTACTGTGCATGCACAAGAGTTTCCCGCCGAATGCAAATAGCACCCTCATTGTGTGCCTGCATGTAGACCTAGAGGAACAACAGTTACAGGTAAGCGCAACACTGTTTTTGTCATCGGTCTTCAGTGCAGTCCCACATTGGGAGTTTAGCAAGCTACTCACCAATGGAGGACGGTGTAAGTGGGTCAACCGACCAGGATATAGGACAGCTGTTCCCACTGCTGATACTTTTTTGGTATTTGTGTTGACAGTGTAGTGCTTTATTACGTTATATCAGCTGCAGACCACATATAAGGGTGTTTCACAAGTGTGTAGTATCCAGGTTGTAGAAGTCTTCTCCCGAGTAATATACGTTACGGGGTTCACCGGCATGCAAGAAGTCCAGTCCCGTTTCGCCCCAAAGGGTTCTTCATAGGCAGATTATAGAAAGCGTAACAATCAATCTCATTCCACCATTGTTAACTTCTTCCGCTAGATCGTCCAGAAGAAGTTACAATGATGGAATGAGATTGATTGTTACGCTTTCTATAATCTGCCTATGAAGAACCCTTTGGGGCGAAACGGGACTGGACTTCTTGCATGCTGGCGAACCCTGTAACGTATATTACTCGGGAGAAGACTTCTACAACCTGGATACTACACACTTGTGAAATACCCTGGTTCTATTTTGGACTAGTAGGTCTTACTTCCAAGCACTTTAGTCTATGTATTATCTGAAGGAATTTTGTGACTATATACCACCGGTGATGTCTAAAGGAATTGTGTGACTTGGTACTACCGTTGATATATGACATAGGATGATTTATATGATGGAATCATTTATTTGCACTGAGCACTTTAGCACCTTAAATATATGCATTTGTGATCATTGTTGTTATTGTTTTTCCTAAGGGCTCTCTGTACTTTCTGCTCGTTTGATGCCCTTAGGACAGCTCTTCTCTTACTTTTGCACATAGGCAAAATCAACAGCAGCCTGTACATGGGCTTTCTCTGTGGTGACCCCTACACTATGGAACAGCCTGCCTGAGGAGGTCAGGAGAGCCCCCACTCTCCTGGCTTTCTGCAAATGATGCAAAACTGAATTATTCAAAAAGGCTTTTTACTCAGATAGGAGGACTGTATTGTAGGGAGGGCATCTCAGATGCTTCGCTAATGTGTTAGGGACCTTAGACTTCACCGCTATGTTGCCTTACATATTATCTATTGCTTTAAATATGTACTCCTATATACTACCTGTGCTTCATGTTGTCTAATGTCAGTCCTAGAATTGATTATGTTCTGTTTCAACATTTCTTCAACTCTGTACTGGATCCTTACTAATGCTATGTCTTTGTAAACTTGTATTTATTTACCCTATAACACTGTTTATGGAAATGTCCTTGATGCTGTATGGAAATGTCCTTGATACTGTACAAATCTCTTGCTATGTAATCCACCTTGAGTCTCAGTGAGAAAGGCAGACTATAAATGACATACATACATACATACATACATACATACATACATACATACATACATACATACATACATACATCTCCTGCTCCGTTAGCAGTTCCTGGCTGACTGTGAATTAGCCATATTACCTCACTAGAGTCCCAGCACATTCCATTATTAGTCACCTGAGCCACCACACAAAGGGTCTCAGCCAACGGCATTAAAGGTACTCCAAGATGGTCCTGACACCTCCCAAATCCCATCATTTCCACTAATCAGGAAGAAGGTTATAAAAAGGGCTCCCTAAGGCACTCCACTTTGAGTTGATTTCCATGCCCAGACCTCTGCAACAAGAATCCATTCTACCCCTGGGCACCTGGTCTCGGGAGGGCTCTGTTTCCCTGAAAGCCTGCACGGCCATTCCGTGAACACACTAAGCTAGATCAATCAATTTTCAGCTGCGTATGTTCAGAACTCAGAACATGAATGTGCACTGCACCCCTTTCCAAAAAATACTGCAATCTATAAACAACTTGTAATAGAAATTAGGAAAGGGAAGAAAAAGCATTCCATGTTGAGAATTCTGTCTTTAGAACTAAAGTGAGTTGGCTACAAAAAGAGATGCCTAAGAGAAGGACTGAAGAACACTGTCTGGCTGCACAACATGATTTCACTTTATTATGCTGTGCTTAATCTATATATTTAATTTGAATAAGGTGATGAGAGTTGGTGAACAACAGCAGGTATCAGACAAGTGAGACGTGTATTGTACCATAAATCAATCTTACCTCAGTCCAAACATATGTGACTGCTCATAATTGAATAATGAATTAACTTTAGCATCTGTATCCACAATTATAAGTCTATCGATGATATCCTGGAAAAATAAGTCAATATTTTCCATGTTAATGTATTTTATTAATTTGTTACCAATACTTTGAATATTTCTTCTATTTATATACTAACTTTATATGAAAATATTCAAAGCAGTTCATTACAAAAATTACAAATTAGAGGCTAAATGGCACTAAACAAAATAAAACTTATTTATTTTACAGCAACAGTCATAAAATCTCGGTTAAAACCAGGTTAAGAGACAACAGTTAAAACTATGAAATATACCAACAGAATTAAAGAATTAAAGAATTAAATTAAAACTAATAAGAACACTGAGAGAAATACTAAAAACTGGCATCTACAGTGCAATCCTAAGCAGCAGGGTGGAAATCGCATAGGGAGAGAACTAAGCCTTGCATGGGCGTAAAGGGCACTTACGCCAACATTCCACCGGTGCCTACCCAAGGCGCAGTACTGCAGATGGGTCTCCAGCGGCGGGCATGTTGGCGGCTGGGCAGAGGCACAAGTCCCCACACCAGCGCAGAAGGGGCAGGGCACAAGTCAGTCCGCTTCCAAAGCCACTACAGCCCTGGGAACGCCCTCCAGCAGCAGAAAGTTACACCAGGAAAAAAAGAGGCACAGCCCATAGGCGCCCATTGAACGGGAAACACGAGCCCCTTTCTTGCTACACAGCCCTACCCCTGCAGTCCGAAGGAGCATAGTATGGGAACTACCACAGGGACCAATCCGTGTGCGCTTCCGGGGTGGGCAAGCCCCCCTCCCCACACCCAATCACTTGCTCACGCACCCTACAAAACGTCCAGCTGCACTGCTCATGACCTCAGGTAAGTGAGCACACGGCTGAAAGCTCTGCCCGTCGGCCTTCTGCCATGGGTACTTTGAACACAAAGTGGGAGAAAGGGTACTTATGGTGGTGGGCACTGAGTGCACTGAGGGGACTTAGTGAGAAAACTGGGAGAACTTTGCACTCGTTCAAGGAAAGAAGGGCAAAGTCCAGAATGTCTGGCTGACAAGAACCACTCAAGTTTCCTTACAGGTTATCTGACTCTGAAGTTCCATCTCAAGAAGGAGTGAGGTAGCATTTGCAGGTAAGAAGGAGAGATGGGGTGGGGTGGCTCGCTGATTTTTGCTGGTAGCCCCATCACCTAAATTTGCCTGACCGTTAGCCTTTTCAGGTGAGGCTTGGTGGGAGAGAGGACAGTGGCGGCAGCTCCTGCCTCCCCGAGAGGCAGTTGCCCAGAAGACTACTCTTGACCAGGTGTTTGTAACTACCTGTTAACCTCCTCTCTTAAAGGTAAAATCACCCCAAAGCAGAGCGCATCCTCGCCAGAGGGTCTTGCATCAGCTGGTCGCTGCCGCTGCCACTCTCTACTATGTGCATCTTCTCAGATGTTGGAGTGTGGGCTTTGCCTCGACCATGGACCGAGGCAAAGCCCATATGTGTGTCTTTCTCTTGCAGGCACGTTGTGACCCATCTGGGAGACGACCGAGCATGTCTGCTAATTTCCCCCCCACCCTCAGTAATCCTCTGCGAGTGTCATTCAGATCCAGCCCAGGAAGCAATAGCACAAGGCAGTCTGCATTTCAGCCTTGGCCCTGGGAGCGTAGAACGAGGGCTGTGCAAAATGCCTTGGCTCCCTTTCCAGCCTAGAAACTATGGCACTTTTTCCATTTTAATAAAACAAGTTGAAAAACAACTTCTGTGTTTATATGCCTGACTGACATTGCCATTAGCCCCTCTCTCAACTCCCTGTCACACATGTCCTCTTACACATCCCCGCAAATGTATCAAGTGGCAACCCATCCAGCCTCCCTGCCCCCTTCCTCTCCTCAATGTAACTTCAGGCAGTGGGGTGGGGATTGAACTGTGGCCCATGAATGTCTGTGGAGGGGGGGGGGCTGAGGACTTTCATTCTCTGATAATCTGAGCTCCTGGCATCTGATAAGCCAGGAAGATGGTAGCTGTACATGGGAAGTTGCTGCCAGGGAGTGGGAGAAGTGTTTGCAGAAGCAGGGATGGACTTGGGCAATCTGGCATGTCAGTCCACGCTGGGGAAGGGCATCTCCCTAGTACTGGGGCATGGCTGTCGAGGTTCAACCCACATTCTCGCATTGTAGAGATGCAGTGATGGGTTCAAACAGCGCCACAGCAAGTTTGTGGCTGCTTTTCATGCGCCTCGCTTCCAAACGGCCTCCTGGCCTCCCACGTGGTTCCCAATGGGCATTCCTGTCACTTATTGAAGACCCTACCTCCCCCCCACCTGCTTCTCCAGAACCTAGGGACTACTTAGGTTGCCAGTCTCCAGGTGGTAGCTGGAGATCTCCCAGAATTACAACTCATCTCCAGACAACAGAGATCAGTACCCTTCTATCTGGCCCTACATTTCAGGGAGGGGGAACCTTTCTTGTGGTGGTGGTGGCGGCAGCGTGGATTTGCAGGCGCACCAAGCTGCAGCCTGGCCCTCATCGAAAATGGGAGCTGTACAGGCGAGAGGGTGGGTGTTCCATCTGGACCTTCACTGTTACCTCTGCCCCCTCCCTGGCAGGGATGCCTGCTCTCTGAAGGGGGGCCTATTGGTGGCAGCGGGGATTGCGGACTCCCCATTGGCTGTGCTGCTGCTTGCCCCTTTAGATATCGGGGAGGGGTGTGTCCATTGGCTGGTGTGAGCAGGGTTGACAGGGGAACAGCGGGCACTCCTGACAGTGGCCGCACCTCGCCTTGTTGCGCTCGGATGCTGGCGGGACTCTCCTGCAAAAGTCCATAGGGAGCTGTGGAACAGCGCCCCATTTACGTTGGCGCATGAGCAACAATGCTGCCTCGGGGCATAGAATTAAGCTGCAAAAGTATGGCAGAAACATACAATATTTGTAGAAATGTTTAGCATCAATACTCAATGACGCTCATTAAAGTAGTGTTTTAAAAAGTTTATGGCATACCAGACCAGAAAGTAGTAAAGATATAGATATAGTTATTCAATTTCCTTGCAAATAGCTATTAAAGTGACAATAAGTAATACAGTAAGTGGTTGTTATGTTTTAAAAAAGGATTTTCATTAAACAGTCATCTATTCTGATCTAAAGCTATTTGTTCTATGTATACAAAAATCATAAAACCCTAAAAATAGTAATGATCAGATAATTTATGTATTTAATACCCAATACATTCATTTTTAAATCTATGTTTACATTGGAAAAACCAATACAATGAATCAATTCTCAATAAAGGCATTCTCTCCTTAATTAAATGGTTACTTATTTCCTGAAATGAGGATTTATGCAGCTTCAGTAATATGGGAGCACCAAGGATTTGCAAAAAATGTAAGTTTGCCAACAAATTAAAACTCTTTAGAGTTGGACTTGCATCCAAATACTTTGACACCACGAAATGGCTCATAATCAGAAGTCTGCAACTGTGGCAGCTCTGCCCAGCAACAGGCTGGATTGCAGCCCTCAGCAAGGATAGCCCCCTACCCCACACCTTACAGAGCGGGGAGAAAAGTGAACAGGTAGAATTAGACTGAGAACTGACATCCTTGGAGTTTAGCCTACCCTCAAGTGTTTGCATTTTAAACTTTCTTTCTAGAAGCAAATTCATTTGCCAAGACAGGACTCACTCCCTGCAAGAACCGTATCAACCATGCGAAAGTCGTAAGTGTTTGTGCAGTTCACCGAGCTTAAAAAATACTTATACCTTGTGGGTCTCTCGTCTTTTCTTTTTTTTTTCTTTTTTTAAATGTGTCTCTTAGGATTTGTTAGAGCAGTTTCTTATGCTAGCTTTTTATTAGTGTATGCACCATAAAGACAGGCATTATAGAACACAGATCACGAATCCACAATAAAAATATGGAAGCACCTTTGGAAGAACATTTTACAAAAAAGGGACACTCTGTTGATGATTTGCAGTTCTTTATACTTAGCAAATACGTATCGCATGCATACAATCGTTTTGATGTTCAAAAAATGTAGTTCTGCCAAGAGGTGGCTTGGATGTATAGGTTAAAAACATAAATGCCTTATGGACTCAATACAAATATGGATTTGTCATGTTATATATAGAAGCTGCTTCTATAAGACCGTTTTGTAATGTACTCAGGGCTTTTTTTCAGCAGGAACGCAGTGGAACGGAGTTCCGGAACCTCTTGAAAATGGTCACATGGCTGGTGGCCCCACCCCTGATCTCCAGAGGGGAGTTGAGATTGGCGCGGAGGGCAATCTAAACTCCCCTCTGTCCGGAGATCAGGGGGCGGGGCCACCAGCCATGTGATCATTTTCTCCGAGGGCAACCCATTGAGTTCCACCACCTCTTTTCCCAGAAAAAAAGCCCTGTATGTACTTATATTGCAACTGTGATAGATTGTATTTTGAAATAATGGCATATTGTAATTTTAAGGATATTATTTAAAACATATGGACAATTTGAGGTGCTGATACATATTTTAGTAGTTTGATAATAACCTCAATTATAATTGTGATTTGTACATTTAAGGATGTGGTAGTTTCGCATCACTGCTCTACTGCCTCTGCTGCCACCACCGCTGGTGTGACTCATTGCACAGGAAGCGGCCGAGCAGTGCCACCACCATGCCCCTGCTAGCCTGCCTCCGTGGTCCAGACCGATAGGATTGTGTTGTTACAGTCTTATCATAAACATGGTGCCAACTTAACATTATGGCAACTGGGTTACATTACACTCTAAAACATTTCAACCAAAAAAAGGAACCATAGAACAAACCACAGAAAGATCAAGCCTAAGATTCATGGCACAATGATTTCAGGAACCTACAAGGTCTTTAAAAAAATAACAGCTACAAAAATATCTGATAGATCACAAAGCCGCCTTAAGCATGCAAACAGAACTTCTGCTTGATAAAAATAGACAAAAGAGATGGATTTACTCTGGATTTCAAATGCCAAAAGTGCAAGCTATTTTCACCAAATGACAGATTTTTACTGATTATATTATCTTCAGAGATGGCATAACCAAAACACACAGGTAATTATCATACCCTGAATCTCACCTGGAGGCGAACAGTTTAAAATCCCAATAAAATAAAAAGGAGAGTTAGTTTGGCTTCGGTTATCACAAAAATAATTTGTAATTTTATATTTACAATTGAATACATACATAATCATTTCTATTGCTTATACTTGAAAGAAAAGATTTGTAAGAACACATTAGAAAGCAGCATCTGTATTTTATTTCAATATTATATATTTTTTTATGATGGAGGAAAAAATAATCACACCAAATACAATGTGTATATACTGCCCTCATGCTGCAAGCAATAAAAATGCTGAAAATGTATTCAAAATCTATCAGACTAAGATGAAAAAATCAAACTAGTGTGTCGCAAACTATTTATTGCAAAATCATCATTGTACAGAACCAAGGATGAGAAGAAAAAATACATACTTACTATAAAACTTGTGGGAACTTCACGAAGAGAATACTCTGGTTTGTTAGGAACCACTTGGTGGCCTATCAGCTCATAAGCAGCAGGGTAGGATAATAAGTTAATCAGAGCTAAAAAAGACTAAAGCAAGAAGCAGATGATGTAACAACCAAAATGTTTATTGGCACTTAGTTGAAAAAACTAAGGTACAATGAGATGTCGTATCATCACTTTGCTCTTCAAGAATATGTCAACTGCAGCTCACAAGACATCTGCTCTTAATTGGACCAATATGAGTTGCTGAGGTCATTTTCAATTTTGAGTTATATGGAACAGAAAGACGGTTACAAATCTCTGGCAGACCAAAGCAATAAAAATAATTTGTAGCATGCTTAAAGCAGAAAGAAAATCTGGCACAAACATCTGTGATGAAAACAGATTACGATTTATTCAGTGAAATCCTAAACAGAGGTACTCCAGTCTAAGCCCACTGAAATCAATGGGCATAGACTGGCCTAGCGCTGCTTAGGATTGCTCTGGACCAATGTGGCTACCTACCACCTCTTTTAACTTAATGAAATCTGCCAAACTTTGGTTATCAGAAGGCAGAAATCTGAGAATGACTGACCAAGCAAGACAGTAGTCAATTTGACTGATAGACGGTAAACGAGAGAGGAGAATGACATCAGAAGTTACTGCCTTTAGCACCTGTCATGATTAATGTTTCCCTTCCTTTAAATCTACAAAGTAGTGATATGCAATGCAGAAGACCAAGAACCAGACCATCATTCAAGTAGGGACTTTTTGAGTCACAGTATGATACTGATGACAACTGATAAAGCTTAGCCCTTGTTTACACAAACAGCAGCCACAACCAGACACATAGCTATGTCACCCACCACTTGCCTTCTAACTTCTCCCCTTTTGAATAATCAGGTCTCTGCACTAGGACAAGCAATGCTATTCACAGCATAGCCTGCTCACAGAATAAATAATTTAAACTCTGTATGTACCTGTCTTTCAACCTGAAGAATGAACTTCTTAAAAAATTCTTATGCCCAATGTATAACCCACTTCAATAAAAATTAATGAACATTACTGCTATAATCACATAAAGAGGAAAAAAGATTTATAATAAAATGCAGGCAAGAAATTGATCCTTCACAAAGCAATGGTAATTTCTGATATACAACATGAGCAGCCCCTTTGCCGTTTCTTTTCAAAATATGCTTATTTAATTTCCTCCCCCAAAAAGTTTTATTTGCTGAGATGATGATTATTTGTGAGTAACTTGGACTGTGAAATTTATTTTGGTACAATTTTATTCTGAATAATTGTCTTTATTATAGTTGTTAGTAATTGTATTAGTTGTTATATGACCCCTGGCTGAGATGATAAAACTTACTGACAGAAACAGTCATTGAAGTTGAAAACACTCTGATGTGATTACACACATCTTCTAGAACTGATTCAAACATTTTGCATCTTTTTTGTTAAATCCATACAATTTAGCACCGGTTTTTCATTTGATTTAGAGTCAGGCTTACTTGGAAAAAATTTTACCTCGGAAAAACTCTATTATGACTCAAAGCGAATCGGTACCTTATACAATTACCTAATAGTTTTACTAACAATCAGCTAAATTCAAACACATTTAAAATGACAAACTACACACAACTCAAAGAAATAATGATCAAATAACATGCTTCATTTAACTATCATGGGTTGGATTCTATGAACCCTGAAGAGAAGAAACCTATGCTAGACATTACTCCCAGGATCCTTTTTTCACATAATGCACTCTGCAAAATGCAGTTCCTGAGAATTTCTCTTGAGAACATAGTTTGGTTTGAGTTGAGAAAATCTGTCCATGAATAGAGTAAGAGTTTTGCAAGAGAAGGTGATTTCTGCCAATCCCATCATGTTGCTTCAGTTCCCTGCCCCACAATCCACTTTGTTTCCCCTTTCTGTGAGAGCTCTTTTCCTTTTCAATTGCAGAATAGAACCCAGGAGGAGTCACGCGGTTGTGCAACAAAAACTGCATGGCATCATCTCTTACCTTCTGACAACTTCGGTCAATGGGATCGACTGGTGTTGATCTGGGATGAGTAACTCTGACATCATCTCTTCCACATTCTAGAACAGTCCACAACTCAATAACAAGCGCTTTTATAAATCCTATGGGGATGACAATTCATTTTACTCACAAAGACTGTACCATACTCTCAAAAATACACAGCAACACCTGCAGCATGACATATTGTACATATACATATACGTACAATATGTATATATAAATATTTATTGCATATTAGTGTATATTTATGATTGCATGTTTTAAAATTTTGATTGTTTTATATTGTATAAATTAAAATTTTAATGTGTTTTTAACTTGTTGTAATCCACCCTGAGCCTTTTGTAGGGAGGGCGGAATAGAAATACAAAGTAAATAAATAAATAAAATACTGGACAGAAGTTACATTTTCACTAAATGCATTTAGACATCACACCCACACAAACTGAGAAATTGCTCTGAATGCTAACTGTATATGCTGCACACACACAAAGATTAGCACGGGACCAAAGAAAGAAACAAACAAGCATAAAATGATGTGTAGAAGGAGACATCTAGTACTGACAGATTATTACTACGTTTTGTTTTGATCACTTATAATAAGACAAACTGCAAAAGAAAAATTACCAGAACTCTGTAGAGCTATAGCTCCTGATGCGGTTGCTGCCACTTGAGAAATGATTACTCCATAGCCAAACTTTTCACATCCATTGACCTGACAAAAATTAATAAAACCCACATTAAGTTTAAAGGTCACAAACACGACTGCTGCAGTAGAAACACAGTTTACAAAAGGAGATAAACCTAGTGGTCTTTATATACACCTTAATTTGTTAACAAAAACAAACTATGCAATCTACTGTATCATTAGATCCTAACATTCTGATTTTATTAGCAGGTTACAGCATAAGCAATAAAGACTGTTCAGGCAAAACAAATAGGAAAACTGATGGTTGTTGTGGGTTTTCCGGGCTGTATTGCCGTGGTCTTGGCATTGTAGTTCCTGACGTTTCGCCAGCAGCTGTGGCTGGCATCTTCAGAGGTGTAGCACCAAAAGACTGTCTTTTGGTGCTACACCTCTGAAGATACCAGACACAGCTGCTGGCGAAACATCAAGAACTACAATGCCAAGACCACGGCAATACAGCCCGGAAAACCCACAACAACCATCATTCTCCGGCCGTGAAAGCCTTCGACAATACAAATAGGAAAACTGCCAACATTTCAGGAAATTATACTCTAATTGTTCTTTAAAATGGTTATATCTACCTGGAGGTTTTTTGTAAGTCTGCTGAACATGAAGGTCACACACTCATTGATTGCTCCTGTGGTCTGTAGCAGCAAAAGCCCTTTCGGCGTGGCAGCAAAATTTAGCAAGTCCTCTAACAAAGTATCTTCCAATACAGCACTGAAAAATATACCCATAAAAATCCAAGTAAATGAACACTCCTACCCAACAAAACTAACTCTTCTTCCTTTACCAAATGAATTGATAAAAGCTGTTACTTTTTTCACAAATGGCTCTTTGTAATACAATGGTGCTTTACCAGTATATGATCTGTGTTATGTAAATGGTTCATATTCAGTATTGCCTACACCACCCAATCTACCATCTGTCTGCAATTCATTCATTTAGAAAAGCATCTGTATGCTCTACCTTACACTGGAGCTGTTTCTCTAGAAGGTCTACAGTTTTTTTCCTGAATCTATCATGACAGGTTGTAAACTCTGCTAGGCACAAACACAGAGGTCACAGAATACCCCAAGGTTTCAAAATGACACAGAGAAGCAGAAACTGACTCTTCAAAACATTTGCTCTCCCACATATAAGAAAAGTTAAAACAGCAGAGTTAGGTTCTTGATTAAATGCCTACAGAATATAAAAATTGGGAAGGAAGTCTGTAAAGCACATAGGTAACTTCAGTCATGCAACAAAATCTAATTGTCAGGTATAGGCAAATTTTGCTAAGGAAGGCAATGTATGCACCATTTATATACACATAAATTAGTTTATTATAAGCAATAGGAAAAGCCCTAGCTGTACGCAAGAATTCAGTCCCTGGATCACGCCCTTTGATTAGATTTATGTTTATCATACCTATAGCTTGATGATGCCCAATTTTATTCAGAAATCATCCCTAGTAATTCAAGGGAATTTACTTATAACTTAACATAGCTTTAGATGCAATGGGGACATAACACTGGCTCCTTTTAACAGTGACTCTTATAAACCAAGATCTACAGCTCAGGATCCAACCTTGGGAACACATAATCTGTCTCCCCAACCAGCCTTCCCCTTCCTTTGTAGGCATTAATCATTGTTTAAATGTCAAATCTGTTCTAACATTAATGTAATTGATACTAAACCAGGTTCTCTGCCAATCACAATCTGCAAATCTACATATGATGAAGATAAGAACTCTTGAGTAGATGTTTTCAGTGCAATCCTATGCAGAGTTAACGCCAGTCTAGGCCCACTGATCTCAATGGTCTTAGACTGGATTAACCCTACATAGAATTGAACTGTTTATTTTCAGGTCTTATGTTTTGTTGGCTTTTAACTGATGCTGGATTTTATGGAAATTTTGTATTTTTACAGTGAATTATATTATATTATATTATATTATATTATATTATATTATATTATATTATATTATATTATATTATATTATATTATATTATATTATTGATGTTTTACCTGTGAGCCACTTAGACTGCTTAGTCGTAGAAATGCATCATAGATCCTAACAATGAGCATAGTAAAACTATTGAGATAAGTAAGTGGGCGGCAAATTCAATTCTATTCTATTTTTTAAAAGAAATAGAACAAATATATTATTATCATTGCAGAATGAATCATATAGTATTAGATTCAGTCTGTGAAGCCAGTAAAGTCTACTGGTCAGTTGTGAAGAGACATAGGTCTACTATGATAATTTATGACCCACTGCTACCATTCAATGCTGTCAAAGAAACTGTTCCGCACATTCCATTGAATCCCATTCTTTATAAGAAGCTGGCTTCAAAACACCTGTTGTGGAGAGGATGCTCACATTTTTGCAAATTGAAAGTTTTTATTTCAGCTGTTAATGTGCCACAACTGACTCATATTAGTATTTAGCAGGCATGAAAACTGGTAAAAAGTTACATGCTCTAGCAATCTGTGTAGACATCTAAACGGTTGGTATAAAATATAATTCTCCATTATGTTTTAATGAAAGCACTCAAAATATACTTGTATAGGTCACAATTTATTAAACTTTCAGTGCAGTCCTAAATGGAGTTGCACTATTCTAAGAGTGAAATCCTAAGCAGAGTTACTCCAGCCTAAGTCCATTGGTTTCAATGGGCTTATACGGAAGTAATTAAGCATAGGATTGCACTGTTTCACTGGGATCCCCAGTACTGACAGCAAGACTGTCTCGTCTCCTGCCTTCTGGTGCAGCCCACTGAGACGGGCTCCTGGAGTTCTGCTCCCTGGGATCAAGGGACTTTTTCACAAATAGCATCGTGGCAAAGCAACGGTAGGAAAAAAATCAGCAAAAATAATGCTCTAGTACAGCACTGCAAGGAAGACTCTCTTACCATAAATTATCAAAAAACAAAAATAATGGCCTTCGGTAAGAAACAGGAGTCTAGAACCTGGACCATTGATGGCCACTTGACTGAACAGGTACAGACCTTCAAATATCTTGGTACAGTATTTCATGCCTCTCGTTCAAAAACATAGCATCCTGCCCACACAGCAGATATTGAGCAAAAGTCAGCTCACAAGAGACTAAGATTTCTCCGAATAAAGGGTGGACATTACATCCCTGCTGCCCTAAAACTCTTTACAGCCAAAACTTTGACCCGACTCCTATATGGAACCATGATAGGGGAAACATCGTCTCCTTTTGCCCCCCTTGAGCATGTCCAATCAAAGTTCCTAAGAGCAGCTTTGCAAGTCCCCAGTTGCGTACCAAATGCATTGCTACGTCTGGAGACAGGCACTGTCAGAGCAGAAGCTCAGGTGTGTGCCTTGCCTCTTTAAATGATTGGCTTAAGATCAGCTGTTTCGGGCAAGGCTTGACCCCGCTGCTCCTTCAGGATGAACATCAATCTGAATGGCTTAAGACAGTCCTTTGCAAACTTGCGAGCCTAGGCTTTGCACCTTCCATGGATTTTGATCAGGCAAAACAGGCTATAAAACAAAGGATATTGGACACTGAACTTCAGCTTGATTTAGGGAGGGTCCCTACTTTTTTGTCCCCTATGAACACCAAATATATAGACAAGCCGGCTGCCAATCTGTCCCTCTCGGAAGTGCATAGTCACAGGGGGGCCTTTACACTTGCAAGGTGTGCTGCACTCCCCTCTGCTGTTTTAGGCCATTTCCACATGCTGTTAAAGCGACAGGCTACTTACTGAATGCTGGCGGGTTTTTCCACAGATTCCAGACGCCTCCGATTTCAAAGCGGAAGCAGGCAGTTTGGCTTTTGTTTGTTCAGCACAGGAAAGAGTGGGAAATCCCGTTCTCACAAAAGACGCTGAACAAACAAAAGTGAAACTGCCTGCTTCCACTTTGAAATCGGAGGCATCTGGAATCTGTGGGAAAAAACTCCAGCATTCAGTAAGTAGCCGGTCGCTTTAACAGCATGTGGAAACAGGCTTAGATGGGCGGTTTAACAGAATTCCCTATGAGAAAAGGCTTTGCCCCTGCAATGAAGGAGAAATTGAGACTGCTGATCACGTTCTTCTATGTTGTCCCTTCTATCAAGATGCTCGCATCAAGCCCATTACTCCTTTGATCAATAGCATTCCTGGAAGAACAAGCTTGGAATATGCTAAGCTACTTCTAGAAGATGGAAATCCGACAACTACAGCTTCAGTTGCAAAATTTTGTGGAACAGCCTATAGATCTGTCAAATGCTCTCATTATCAGGGTTTATGTAAATACCACCCTTTTATATTACTGTTTTAATTAACTATTTTAATTTTGTGCTATTTTTGCTAATAATTTTAACTCTGTAATTTTGCAGTATTTTTTCTATGCTAGTCTTTGACCATATAATAAATTTGAATTTGAATTTAAATAATACTCCCCCACGGTCAACAAAAGTGCCATTTCCCTAGTGTATATGCTATTACTGAGGAAGAGTTTTTTATTTTTTTATTTTTTATGTCATTTATAGTCCACCTTTCTCACTGAGACTCAAGGCAGATTACACAGTATGAGATTAGTACAATCAGTATCAAGTACATTTCAATACAATATCAAGGACATTTCCATAAACGATGCCATAGGGTAAATAGATACAAGTTCAAAAGACATAGTATCAGCAAGAATCTAATACAGAGTAGAAAAAATACTGAAGCAGAACATAATTATGTTATATACTACACCCATTTGAAAAATCTCCTGCAGTAACATACTACTTTTTCTTTTGTGGAATAATTACTGCAAAGTTTATTCTTAAAATAGTAACTGTTCTGTAGCTTGACAGTAAAATAAATATTTCATCACTTCATATTGTAAACAGTCACTGGATACTGACAAAAATGCCCCAAAAAGTTGTTGTGGAGAATATTTTTAATATCATTGGTGAGGAACAATAGTAGTTTTATTTAATGTTCATATATACTAAACACTGTGAGGTCTATATTAATTTTCCAATAAGTCTTGGATAGACTAATGGCAGCATACAAAAATTAAACAGTGTGTAGCCTATTCATTTTAATCTCACATCATTATTATGGAAAAATTATGCCAGTAAGTAACCAATAGAGAAGGACACAGCCTAGCCAAGTGTTTAATAAGAAAAAGCACAAATCATTTGATCAACCCATTAACAATATCACTCTTAGTTACCAGACAGCAGCAGTAAGGCCTTTGTCGGGAACAACTGACAATGCCAGATCTTAAACGACACAACAAAGAAGAGGAGACAGGATAAACAGGGAAAAAATACGAATTAACTCCAGGCACACATACTTAAGGATTAGTTAAAGAGTTATGTCAAAGGCTTCAGAGGAAAGGTCAGTTTTGAAACTAAAAAGCTCTTGAAATACTCCACGTACCTAATAATAACCAAGACACTTTGTCAGAGAATATTTTCAATTTTAAAATGTCTTCTAAATTCTATGTATGCAAATGTACGTCTGAATATAAAATAGTACTTACGAACTCTGTGATTCTTGATTTACTGATGAAATACAGTCTGTCCCAACTATAGGAGTAGAAATTCTTTCTGAAAGTAAATTAGTCTGTAAAAAATAAAAGTAAAAACTGAATAAAATCTAGACTACCACATTAGTATTTGACCAACAAAAACATAGCATGCTGCTTATATTTAAGTATGTCATCATAAAGTAATTCTCTGGACATTTTATGGAAATTAATCTTCATTCAAAATCTGCTAATAAAACCTTGCAAGGATCAGTGTCTACTCAGGGAATCTTTACACTCTATACTAATTAGTAAACTCATACCAATATACTGTTTGCAAGGATGAACTTGCTCATGTAGTTGAAAACCAAGGCTAATCAAAGCTCCTTGCACTATATACATGCAGCAGAAAAGACATCTGTAACTTTCACTTAATACAGGGAAATATCCAGCGTTGTGTTAAACACAGATTTATGTTTTAAGGTATCACCTCCGTTGTATAAAACATTACTATTTCACGATGGAAAATACCAAGCAGGGATAAATACATTTATTTGTATATTTGCACATTTAGGCATAAGGATATGATTACCTTTTTCCAAGCTTCTACTATACATTCATGTAAACAATAAGGCAGAAGCACCTCTAAACCTTCACAGGTACTATACATCTGTTGGCAAACGAAGATGAAAGCACTTCTGAGGACTGGCAACATCTCAGACCCAGACAAGACTGAAATATCTTCATCCAGAAGCTTCTTTGTAAATTGAACTATTGTATGTGCACCCCTCAGGCTACAAACAATGCAAAAAAAATTAAAAGTAGCTTATTCACTTGGCAAAATTAATATAATAAAAAACATTTTTAGTTAGTCATTATAACGGTAAATGCATCCTCTGTCATTCAAGATGTCTGCAACTTGTTCAGGAAAAAGACTTAATGAACGTATTTATCAAAATCAACTTTTTTTTCCCCATTCGACCACCTGTTTTATTTATTTAGCAAAATACCTAGTTAGCAAAATCACCAACAGCTTACTAGGCAGCCCTCCCAAAGGGTATCATTTTTTAAACATAAAACCACACGAGGAATATTTTGTATGGAAAACTAAACATCAGATATCTATGCAATGTCATACAAGGTACTGGATGCAATGTCAGTACAAGCCATACAGAATATGAAATCATAAGGTTAACTTTAAAAAAAAAAAGAATGTGCATATACATAAGACTTTTTAAAATGCTACAGCACTGGATATCATTCATTTATACTGATTGCTAAATAGGTAAGGCCATATGGCCTGTCGATTTCTGTTTCTCCTTTTGTCGAAGTCTGGAGGACTTGGAACTATTTCAATTTGTCATATTAGTTATATCTGACGTTAAAAATCTGTGACCTTCTTATCTGCCTGTCTTAAGTCTGAGCTTAGTGTGGTATCAGAAAGGGCTCACCTCACAGGATGCTGAATCTGTAGTATAACAAGAATACAAAGGTCTATTTTATACAGAACAAAAAGATTGCTATACATGGGGATGTTGTAATGTTAAGACAGACTATTCTAGCTGTTCTCGTAGAATACACAGTACAAAAATCAAAGCTTTCCTAAGGTCACACATGGATAAGGAAAGAATAAATGAAAGAGGAATTTTTAGAAAATATGATGGAAGTCAGAGCGATTGTTCTATTTTCTCCAATAGGACTGAGAGAATTTCCACTAGGAACACAACATTAGATATAGGAGATTTAGCTTGCGTCTCTCAAAAAGTCCATCTTCTCACTCTTGCTGTTCACCATATCATGTTACTAATTTATGCTATCTGGAGTTTAAGAGAATGCTGGTGACATCCAGTACTACATTTCATTATCCGAGGGAATATATACTGCGTACCATCCATTGCTTAACGTAGTTGGGTAGTTTCTATGGGTAGTTTCTATGTTGTTTAATACGTCAGTCTTATAATTTCTTATGATCTGATTCAGCATCTCTTCCACTTGCATTGGATTTCTGCTGGTTTAAATCTTTACACATTTGCACTTATGTATCCTATTATGTTGTTTATTGAAATGTCTTTGAAACTGACTATACCGGCTCACATTGAGTTTCAGTGAAAAAGGTGGACTCTAACATTAAAATAAAATAAAAACGCAGCTCTTTATGTACTAAACCAGTGATGGCGAACCTATGGCACGCGTGCCACAGCTGGCACGCAGAGCCCTCTCTGTGGGCACGCGAGCCAAGTCGCCAATCGCTAGGTCCAGGGCTCATTTGGAGGGGGAACGCCTGGAACAGCGTTCCAGTAGCTCTGAGCAGAGATCACATGGGGTTTGGCCCTGCCCACGTGATTCCTTTTCCTCAAGGCTGCCTCCCTGCTGCCCATTTCTTTAGCAGCAGGAAGCAGAGGCAGCAGCCGGGCTGCTGGGGCTGGCTTTCTAAAGAAGGGCAAACTGCTTTGATGTAACTTGCTTCACTTTCAGTCGTGGCTCTTGAGTGAGTGAGTGAGTGAGTGAGAGAGAGAGAGAGAGAGGGAGAGAGAGAGAGAGATGTTAATTAGTTGGGACAACTGTATGAGTTGTTTTTTCTTAACTAAAACCTCAGTATTCAGGTTTAATTGCAGTGTTGGCACTTTGAAATAAATAAGTTGGTTTTGTGTTGCAGTTTGGGCACTCGGGCTCAAAAAGGTTCGCCACCACTGTACTAAACCAGTGCTTAGTAGTTGTAGTCAAGTAGACAAGGGAAAACACGTTTCAGGACAGCCAATATAGTAGAAAAGAATAATTTGCCAATGTTAAACAGAGTAAGTTTCGCAGATTATGGTAAGAGTTTAGGGGTGCTATTGGACCCACCCTTGTTAACTTTGTTTGGGGTGGGGGAGAGGGTTTGATCAGAGTGTCTTCTTTCTATTACATTTGCTCTTAAATTGCCTCCCTGTCTGACCTCACTACATTGCTCTATGCTACCATAACCTCTAGGCTGGACTATTATAAGGTACTCTACATGGAGCTGTCCTAAAAGAAATCTTGGTAATTCATTCAGTGCAGCATGTGACTGCTTGTTTTAACAAGGATGTTACAGTTCGTGCCTATTCTGAAACAACTACAATGACTGCTTCCAGGCTCAATTCAGGGGACTGGTTTTTCTAAAGCCATTCACAGCCTGGGACCTACATATCTGAAGAACCACATCTTATTATTTAATAAGCCGTTCTCCGTTATGGTTTTGTAGAATGGCTTGCCAAAAGAGGTTATGAGGACAGTTCTATTCCTAGTTTTTAGGATGGCTTACAAGACTGTCTTGATTCAACTTTAAAAGGTTAAGATTGTTAAGCTTCCTCGTCTTTAGAGTGACCATATAGTTGCTGATTTTTTTATAATCTTAATCATCATGTCATTTTATTGATTAGTATTTACTTAAGTATGGTGACGGACTTATGGCGTGGTTTGTACTCTAAATAGCACACTGATTCTGAGTAAAGTAAAATAAAAATGTTTGAATGAAATAAATAAAAAAGCCACAATTTTAAAACCAATTACTGGACATACAGTAAGCCCAGAAATACAGAAATATTGTCAGTGATAAAAGATTTTAAGATAGCACACCAAGGATGAGCTGAAACATGGTATGACTACAGGTTTAGCCCATCTGAATATGCAATGGAGTACGTAAGCTATTTACTTAAGGATTCAAATAGCAGCAGCCATACACAGAATGCATTATTGCTATAGCAAACTATCATCGTATCTTGCTATTTCATAAAATTGTTTTAGTTATTTCAGGATGAATTTTTACCTTCTCCTGTCTGTGGCAGAGGGCTTTTCACCTCCATAAAGAAGAAGCGAAAGTCCATCATCGACAGCAGCAATCCTCGCCAAAATATCAGCTATATGTACTAAAGTCGTTTCCCGGCAATTCAGATGCACCTATATATATTTAAGAACAACTCTGATGATCAATGGACTGAGGATCTCTTCTGCAGCCCTTGTACAACCGAAGTATAAGATGACAAAATCAGGAATTCTTATAGTAAATCAAGAATGTGTCAATGAAATCGAGGTGTTTCTGTCAATGTGTTTCTGAGACAATTGGAAAAGTTCCACTAACTAAATGAAACTGATATTACCGTAAGTATCAAATTATTGTCATTTCTCCTTTCCCTCACTAAATGTATGCACTGAAGTTGTCAACTCTTGTTCAGAAGTATTCCTTAATTTCACTCCCTCTCTGCTCTTTCTCAAAAATCCAAGTTTAATTCTTAATAATAGCTTCTGTAACTTTTTTTTTAAAAAAAAATGTATTGGATTAGAAATATTTTAATATCCATTACAATCAATTTCCTTTAAATATTCCAATTCTAACCCCCTCCCTTTCCCCCCCTTTTGATGACTTCCAACAGTTTTCCAACCCCTTATCTATTTTCCCCTACTCATTTCAAACTTATTTCACCTATTAAACATATACTTTCACTCTCTTCTAAGCTTATCTATTATATCACAGTGCTATCTCTATTTCCCTTCCCATTTGACTTAACAACTAAATAATACATTTCCGGCATATATTCTTCAATAATCATTTTAGTAGCCTGTACTCTATCTTACTCATTCTGGTCTCGTCTATATAGGACAAACAATTTGTCCCTCGTTATACATAGCTTTAAGTACATTATAAACATTGCATACCTTCAATATAAGTCAATCAGTTTAACTTCATACTGTTTTAATTATCTAATTTCTCCATTATGCAACTCTATCAGAAATAGTCAGTCACTTTAACCCATATATACACATTCAGCATAAGTCAATCAACTTGACCCATATTCTGTATGCTACTGTATATTTTCCCCTCCTTTCTTATATTCATTCATTTTAATTATATAAATTCTCCATTATACCATTATCTGCCAGCGATGAAATTAATTAGTTTCTGTCCTTATAGATCTTATAATAACACCACTATTACTTAATACTATATATAGTAGTCAAATAGAATAATTGCTTAGAAATTTTCAATTAACTCTCCCCCCCCCCCCCCGGTATAGTCACTTCTCTCTTCTTTTGTTGTATTTCAGTAATTTCCAAACTGCCACAGTTCTCCTCCCACCTCCCATTTTTTCACCAAGTACTGTTTCAACTTCTCCCAATCCGTGTTAAACTGTCCTAGATCAAGGTCTCTCAATTTTCTTGTCATTTTATCCATCTCCGCCATGTACAGCAATTTGTAAATCCAGTCCTCAATAGTTGGCACTTCTTGTACTTTCCACTTTTGCACGTACAAAAGTCTGGCCGCTGCTGTCATGTAAAATAACAATGTCCTGTATTGTGCTGGAATATCCTCCATTCCCAAGTTCAGTAGCAGGAGTTCTGGGTTCTTATTCACTTGAAATTGTAAAATCTCACTTATTACTCTTATTATTTCCCCCCAGTACTGCCTAGCTACCTCACAAGTCCACCACATGTGATACAAAGATCCCTCATGCTTTTTACATTTCCAGCATTTGTTAGACGTATTCAAATTCCCTAGCGCAATTTTCTTTGGTGTCAAATACCAACGATAAATCATTTTATAGACATTCTCTTTAATATTGGTGCATGTCGTGATCTTCAACGTATTTTTCCACAAGTATTCCCACGCCTCCATTGTTATTTCTTTATTAAAGTTTATAGCCCACTTCACCATTTGCACTTTAACTGTCTCATCTACAGTGTACCATTTTAGTAACAACTTGTAGACCTTAGAGATTTCCTTTTTGTTTTCTTGTAAAATTACTTCCTCTAATTCCGAGTTCTCCATTCTTATCCCTCCCTTTGCACAGTCCGAGTTGTAAAGATCTCTAATCTGTCTATATTGAAACCAATCATAATTTGAAGACAACTCTTCTTGCATCTTTATTCTTAATTTAGAAAGGTCTGTTCGTGTTATTTCCTTGTATGTTAAACATTGTTGTTCATTGTCAACAGTTCTCGGGTCTATTACTTCATAAGGAACCACCCAAGAGGGAGTTCCTTCCTGTAGGTAATTTCTATACTTCTTCCAAATTGTGAAGAGGCTTCTACGGATGTAATGGTGCAAAAACATAAAGTCTGCTTTTACTTTTTCATACCACAGATATGCATGCCATCCAAATATTTTTTTATATCCCTCTAAGGCCAGTAATTTGCGATTTTTCAAAGTCATCCAATCTTTCAACCACACCAAGCAGATTGCATCATGGTAAAGTCTTAGACTGGGCAGTTGCATTCCACCTCTCTCTCTTGCGTCCTGTAATACTTTCATTTTCACCCGAGGCTTCCTGCCTGCCCAAACAAAATCCGATATTTTCCTCTGCCATTTTTCAAACTGCTTAGAATCCCGGATGATTGGTATTGTCTGTAACAAAAACATCACTCTTGGCAACACATTCATCTTGATTACTGCAATTCTTCCCAACCATGACAAATTCAATCTATTCCATTTAATCAGATCTTTCTTCTTGAATAGGTCTATATTTTTTGCAGTCAGTTCAATTCCCAAGTATTTCACCTTACTTGTTACTTCACAATCTGTTATTTCCGTTAATAACTGTTGTTTTTCTTTAGTCATATTTTTACATAGTATCTTAGACTTCTTTTTATTTACATAAAAACCTGCCAAATCTCCAAATTCTTTGATTTTTTCTATTACCTTTGGCATATTCTCAATCGGATCTTCCACAATTAACATTATATCATCTGCAAATGCTCTGACCTTATAGGAAAAGTCTTTTATTTTTATTCCACGGATCGCATTATCTTCTCGAATCTGTATCATCAAAATTTCCAAAACTAAAATGAACAACAATGGAGACAACGGGCAACCTTGTCTTGTACCTTTGCCAATAGTCAGTTTTTTGGTCAACTCTTCATTCACCACAATTGCTGCACTCTGGTCTCTATAGATTTCTTTCACTGCTCTTATGAATCTTTCTCCCATTTGCAGCTGTTCCATAGTGGCAAACAAAGTCCCAGTTCAAATTGTCAAATGCTTTTTCAGCATCCACAAAGAAGAAACCAACCTTCTTGTCACACCGCTTGTCGTAATATTCAATAGCATTTATAATTGTCCTTAAATTGTCTCTGATTTGTCTATTCGGTAAAAAACCAGCTTGTTCTTCTCCAATAACTTCGGATAACCATCCCTTTACTCTTTCTGCCAAGATCTTCGCAAAGATCTTATAGTCATTATTAAGTAAGGAAATTGGTCTATAATTTTTAACATTAGTCAAGTCTTGTCCTTCTTTGGGGATCAATGATATATTAGCTTCACTCCAAGTATCTGGAATTCTTTGATCTCTCAAAACACCATTGATCACTTCTTTTAGGAATGGTACCAGTTCATTGACCATTACCTTATAAAATTTAGCTGTAAGTCCATCAGGTCCTGGCGCCTTTCCCCGGTTTGTTGACTGAACTGCCTTTCTTATCTACTCCTCTGTTACTTCACTATTCAATTTGTCTCTCCAATCTTCCGAAATTGCTGGAAGCTTCATTTTCCCCAAATATGACGCTATTGAGTCTTTATTCACTTCTTTTTTATTGTACAGTTTAGCGTAAAATTTATAAAAAGCTCTGCCAATAGCAGTCTGTTCCAAATATACTTTATTGTCCTCACATATTTTATTTATTGTCTTCTTCTCCTTTCTCTTCTTCAATTGCCATGCCAGGTATTTCCCAGGTTTGTTTGCACCTTCAAACGACTTTTGATTCATTCTCTTAAGGTTCCATTCCAGTTCTTTGTTATTCATTGCCGTCAGCTGCTCTTGAAGGATTTTAATATCCTGATAAATTTTCTTTTTCCCTGGTCTTTTCTTTAAATGTATTTCTTTGGCTTTTATTTTTTCCATAATCTCCTGTCTCTTCTCCTCTCTTTTTTTCCTGGCTCTTCCATTTAAGTCCATTAATATGCCTCTAATTACTGCTTTGTAGGTGTCGCATACCTTATTGGTTGGTACTTCTCGATTCATGTTGTACTGTATGAAGAACTTAGTTTCCCTTCTCAACATCTCCAGATTTTCTCCTTCTTGTAACAAGTCCTCATTTATTCTCCATCCTTTCCTCTTAGTTCTTTTCCCAAACTTCCACATAATTGGATTATGATCTGAGCCTACCATAGGCATTATTTCCACATCCTTAGTCCAAAGCACTGTCCTTTGAGGCCCAGATCATGTCAATTTGTGATAAAGTGGAGTGTCTTGCGGAGAAAAATGTATATTGTCTGCCTTTGGGATTCTGTATTCTCCATACATCTTCCAAAGTTTCCTGTTGCATTAACGCAAAAAAAGTCTTTGGTAATAGTCCTCTTTGCTTTTGTGCAATGTTGATTTTTTATCCTGCTCCAAATTTGTGACTCCATTGAAGTCTCCTGCAAGAATTATCTGGTCATAAGAAAGTTCGTCTAATTGCTTCTTCAAGTCCTCAAAGAAGCTCTCTTTTGTACCATTAGGTGCATAAATTCCAATCACCAACACTTTCTTTAAATTCCATGTACATTCCACTGCTAAAAATCTGGCTTCCACATCTCTAATCACTAACTTTGGCTGTAGCTCCTCTTTCAAATATAATACCACTCCCCTTTTTTTCTTTGTTGAGGCCGCTACAAAATCATTGCCCAGTTTGCTCGATTTAAGATATTTTACATCCTGTTTTCTAATATGAGTCTCTTGTAAACAAACAATATCACATTTCTGTTTTAATAGCCAGTGGAAAATACTTTTTCTCTTATTGGGTGAATTAAGTCCATTTACATTCCACGATAAAACTTTACATTCCATATTCATGGCCTTGTTGTTGGTAAGTCCTTTTCATTGTCCCTCAAAAACTTTTCCATTTCAAATTCAGATCTGATGCGCTTTTTCACTCCTCCAAACTCAAATGACAATCCTTCCAGCAATTCCCATCTGTACCTTATTTTCATGTCCTTCAAAATTTGGACTAAGGCTTTGTATTTTTTCTGGTCAAGCAACACCGATCTGGGTGACTCCTTCATAATAATAACCGTCTTGCCATTAACCTCCAATGGGTCTTGAAATTGCTTACTTACAATCATTTCTCTTATATTTCTAGTCGTAAATTGCACAATCACATCTCTTGGTAGTTTCCTCTGGGTCGCAAATCTTGAATTTATGCGATACACCACATCTAGGATAGCCACAATTTCCTCCTCCTCCTTCCCCAGGTATTCAGCTAACACCTCAACAATTTGTTCTTGGGCTGTCTTTCCCTCTACCTCCAGCAAGCCACGAAACCTCAGCTGCTTCTCCATATACTTGCTCTCCGCAACAGCCATTCTTCCCCTCATCACCCTCATCTCCGTTCGTTGCGTATCTGAGAGATTCTCCACCGCCTTCTCCACTACATTAACTTTTTGTTGTGCTGCTTGCAAATCATTTTGTATTGTTTCCATTCCCTTCTTCACTTCTGCCAGTTCATTTTTTACTGTCTCCTTAACCTCTTTAACCTCTTTCACCAACTCCTGTTTTGTCTCTTTCAGTTCCCTTAACATTTCCATAAATTTTTTGTCCAAATTCTCTATAGCCATTTGCCACTCTTTCTTCGACATTGTGGGGCTTGACTTACCTCGCTCCCACGAGTCTGCTCGTTTCCTTAACTCCGTGGCGCTTGGCTTAGTGTCCTTCTAGTTTAATTTGAATGTCCCGGTTTCATAAAGAAAAAAAAACGTTTAAAGAGTCCAAAATGTCGGGCGTCTTTTCTCTATGGTTTTTCTGTAGTTTTTGTAATCCAATATGGCTTACTTCCTCTTCTGCTGAAGTCGGGACTCTTCCCTTTTCAAAAATGGCGATTCCCTTCTTCCTGTCTTCGGGTAAGGGCCGTCTCTCTCCAGCAGCTCTATCCCTGTTACACACTTCCTGTTTCCCAACTCCCCACAGCAGCTCTCGCGATGGTAGAAACTTTCTCACAGCCTGTTATCTCCTTGCAGCCACAGGTATGGAAAACAATAGTCCAATTTCTTTAATAACTTCATTTAGCTTAGTCCTTTTTCTAATCTATTTCTTGCCAAGTCTTCCCCTACTTATAATCAATCTGTTGCAGTTTAAAAGTCCACTTTAATACTTCATTGCTTTAAGTAATTCGTCCCGTTTCAAGAGATAGTGATCTTTACCTTTTCAAACGTCTTTCTGGGTTGTAATCACTGTTTCAATCTCAGAATCTCCTTCACCTTCTTTCCCCCTGTTGAAGCTTGGGCATGTAGGTCTTATGCCAGCCGCACTGGCTCCAGGACTGCCGCAGAGATTTAAGCCGACCTGTCTTAGGGTGGGACCTCAAGGGTCGGGAGAGAGTCCGTTGCGCAGGACCCCCCCTCGCCCGAAATCAATGCGCCCTGAGGTGCTTGAGCGTTCTATGCCTGTTCTCCGCCTGAGAACAGTTGGCCGCGAGCTTATTTGCCCCGCCGGCCGCTGAAACGGCAGCCCGGTCAGCTCTGTACTTAGAGCTGCATTAGACCTCCATGGATCCCAAACCAGAAGTGTCCAATAAAAACAGGTTTCGCTTACCGTAACTGTTGTTCATCTAGGTCTTCCGTGCAGGCACACATGGGACTGCGCACGCGCAGGCCTGCCGATACCGGAGATTTTTATAGCTCAAAGCCACCAGGGGGCGCTCTCGCCTTCCACCGCGCATGCGCGGCCATTTTCCCGCCTAAATGGACTATAGAAGGCGGAGCGCCCCACACATACCCTCAGTTCCCCTTTCGCCGCCGTACTACTCTCAATTTTACCATACAGCGGGGAAGGAGGGAGGGCATGTGTGCCTGCACGGAAGACCTAGATGAACAACAGTTACGGTAAGCGAAACCTGTTTTTCATCCACGGTCTTCCTGTGCAGTCCCACATGGGAGATTATAAAGCTTAATACCTGGGTGGAGGTGCCACAGGAAAGTCACTCAAAAATAGAATGCAACACTGCGGTGCCCACTGCAGTCTCCTTCCGGTCCAGGACGTCCAGCGCATAATGCTTGATAAAGGTATCCGCTGAAGCCCACGTCGCCGCTCTACAGATGTCATGCAGAGGAACACCTCTCAGCAGAGCCGCAGATGACGCCAAGGACCTAGTGGAATGGGCATGCACCTCCAAAGGACAAGGTAAATGAGCAGAATCATAACATGTTAAAACTGTTTGAACAACCCATCTCGCAATAGACTGAGATGTCGCTTTCTTTCCCTTCTTTTGTCCTGCAAAACAGACAAACAAATTAGAATCCAAACGAAAAGGCTTGGTACGATCCAAGTAAAAGAGAAGAGCCCTGCGCACGTCCAACGAATGGAGGGCCCTCTCCGCATCAGAAGACTGCATCGGGAAAAAAACAGGTAAGGCAATGTCCTGAGACAAATGAAACTGAGACACCACCTTAGGTAAAAAGTCAACTTTAGTCCGTAAGACCACCTTGTCCGCATGAAACTTCAAATAGGGGGGTTCTGACGAAAGCGCAGCCAATTCCCCCACCCTTCTGGCTGAAGTGATCGCCACCAAGAAAGCCACCTTCAAAGTAAGGTAGCGTAAAGTACAGGTAGCTAAAGGTTCAAAAGGTTTAGACATCAATCTAGTCAAGACTAGCGGTAAAGACCACTGAGGGACAATAGCCCGAACAGGGGGGTACAAATTATTCAGTCCTCGGAGAAACAATTTCGAAGTGTAGTGGGAGAAGACTGATTTCCTGTCTATAGGAGGATGGAATGCTGAAATTGCTGCCAAATATACTTTAACAGAACTATTGGCCAAACCCCCTAATTTAATCTCCCAAAGGAATTCCAAAACCTCAGGCAAAGAGGAAGAGAAAGGGTCCAGATTCCGGCTGCGGCACCACCCAGAAAAGCGTTCCCATTTGAACGCATAGGACTGTCTCGTGGAAAGGCGTCTAGCATTCAATAAAACATGAGCTACAGCTTCAGAAAACCCCGATTGTGAATTATCAGCCACGCTGTCAGTTTGAGTCGTTGAATGTCGTGATGCAAAACCCCGTGCCAGGACAGAAGGTCTGGAACGAGTGGCAATCTGATCGACTGCGACTGCAATCGAAGGAGAGTGTGAAACCAAGGTTGTCTCGGCCAAAAAGGGGCTATCAGTATGACCGTCGCCCCCTCCCCTTGGATTTTGCTCAGAACCCTGGCCAACAGGGGGAATGGGGGAAATGCATAACACAGAGGACCCGACCACTCGACTTGAAATGCATCCCCATCGGACCCGGGGCCTAGACCCCCCCTGGAGCAATAGCGATGGGCCTTGCGATTGTCCAGTGTGGCAAAGAGGTCCAGTTCCGGGAAACCCCACATCGAGAAGATCGGAACGAGGTACTTGTCCCGAAGAGACCATTCGTGAACATCCCGGTGTAGTCTGCTCAGCTGATCTGCTTGGAGATTCTCCACCCCCGGGATGTGTACCGCTCTCAGCCAAACCGAGTTCTGTATGGCCCAAGTCCACAGCTTCATCGCCTCGGTACAAAGGGTCGCCGATGCCGTGCCACCCTGTTTGTTGACATAAAACATTGCAGTCGTGTTGTCCGTCAACACTTGCACTGACTTGTTGCGCACGGTATCTGAAAAGGAGATCAGTGCATTTGAAATAGCCCTAAGCTCAAGGAGATTAATATGTTCCGAGCGTTCGGCCTGGGACCATGTGCCGTGAGCATAAGCACCCTCACAGTGAGCTCCCCAACCCAACAGGGAAGCATCAGTGGTTACGGACAAGTGAGTTTGACGATAGCCAAACTCCACACCCTTAAATAAATTCGCATCTGCCAACCACCATTCTAACGAGGCCACCACCCGTCGAGGGACTGATAAACGTTTGTTCTGGGAATCAGAGTTGGGAGAAAAACTGGCATTAAACCACATTTGTAATGGCCGCATGAACAGCCTGGCGAACGGAACCACAGCCGTAGTAGAGGCCAAACAACCCAAGAGAATCTGGATAAAATGAGCTGATTGAAAACGGCAGCGCTGCAGCCGAAGGACCATGCCCTTAATCCTGGCCGCCCTGTCTGAGGGCAGAAAGCCAGCATTCTTGATCCCATCCAAGACTACTCCTATAAATTGTACAGACCGTACTGGGGTCAATTTTGACTTTTTCTGATTAACGAAAAGACCTAACCTAAGACATAAATCTAAAGTCAGGGATACTTGGGTAAACACGTCATCAGCAGAACTTCCAACCAGGAGCCAATCATCCAGGTACGGGAAGATTCGACAGCCCTGCAACCTCAGATGGGCCACCACCACAGCTATACATTTCGTAAAGACCCTAGGAGCAGTAGCTAAACCAAAGGGTAAAACCCGGTACTGGTAAATTTTACCATCATAAGTAAAACGTAAATACTTCTTGTGTTCGGGAAAAATGGAGATATGGAAATAAGCGTCCTTCAAATCAAGGACAGCAAACCAGGAGTGTCTAGGTAAAAGGGTCAGAACCATTTGCAAAGTGACCATTTTAAATTTTCGAATTTTTATAAGTTTATTAAGGGCCCGTAGGTCTAAAATGGGTCGAAGACCACCATCTTTCTTTTCCACCAGAAACAGGTTAGAGTAAAAACCGAAGGGGGCAGGATCACAGGGCACCTCTTCAATTGCACCCTTCTGAATCAGGGTGGCCAATTCAGTTAAGATCTCCGTATGAGGAGGTCCGGAAGAAAAGACAGGGAGACTCAGGTAAGGTAAACTCACAAACTCAACTTTATAACCATACTGAACAATATCAGAAACCCAAACATCGGAACCGATGGACAGCCACTCCCTCCAGTAAGCATGTAGCCTGAACCCAAACATAGGCTCAGGTCCCTGTAATTGTCAGAATTGCTTCTGGGCGTGGGGGGCGTCCTTAGCCTGTTGATGCTGAGAACCAGGCTTGGGACGGTGACCTTGTCTGCGCCTGGAAAAGGATTGTTGAGGGCTCTGGTAACTCCTCTGAGACTGATACGAATACCCCTGATAAGGCTGGTACCGATATGATCTGCCCCGCTGAGAAGATCTGAAGTAAGGTCTGGCGGGATGTTGAGGAGCCTGGTGCAGAACACCATAGGACCGTGCTGTGAGACGATCCGTTCTCTTTTTCGACAGGTATTCATCTGTCTTCTCAGAAAAAAGGAGCGTTCCTTCAAAAGGTAAGTCCTCTACTTTGTTCCTCGTCTCAGGCGGGAGAGCAGTCGTGCGGAGCCACGCAAATCGCCGCAAAACCACTGCAGAGAGCAAGGAACGTGCAGACGTATCGGACAAACTCCTGCTCGTATTAATCTGGTGCCTCGAGAGGCGGGTGGCCTCCTCTTGGATGACACGCAGGAGGGTCCGCTGGTCTTCAGGGAGTTTGGGAAGGAAAGCAGCCACTTTCTTCCACAGGAAGAGCTGGTAAGCCGACATCATAGCTGCATAGTTAGCCACTTTGATGGCAAAAGCAGCAGTGTACAATTTCCTCCCTAGAGTATCAATCTTTCTACTGTCCTTGTCAGTAGGAGCCGACATGGAACCTTGTTTGCCTCTTGCCTGCATCTCCTCAGTGACTAAGGAGGAAGGAGGTGGATGGACAGCCAAGAACGGATGGTTTTCGTCCTTTGTACGATAAAGGCCTTCTACTTTTCGGTTAGTGGCGGGGATAGAAGCAGGCTTAACATTGAGCTTCTTCCACAACTCAACAAAACCATCGATCAGCGGAAAGGCTACGGAAGGAGTGGAACCTGAGTAGATATGCTGGTAGATCTTATCAGTAAATTTCGACTCCGTAGAGGTCGTTTCCAAATCCAGTGCTTTAGCCATTCGCTGAAGCAATTCATTATAGGCCCTGAAGTCGTCCGTCGGCGAAGGTTCTTCCGCTGGGCCAAGTTCAGCATCAGGTGAATCCGAAGGAGGGGACTCATAACTCCTTGGTCGGTTCCGATGGTAATCAACCTCAGAAAGGTGTGGTGTTCCATGCGAGTCGCCATAGGATCGGATCCGAAAGGAAGGAGACATCGAGTCCCTTCGAAAAGAGCGGTCCGATCGGAGCGGACTATCCCCCCATGTAGTATGAGGCCGCCCGGCCCTCACTACTGTATCGCTCCCTCGATCGGCTCCGAGTCGGGTACGGGCTGTATCTACGGCCCGATCCACTCCGATAACTCCGACCCGATCTGATGGACCCGGACTCATGGGAGGTCAAACGCGGGCGTCCCGTAGGGGTCGGGGGTTTCTCTACCGGAACCGGGTCCTCCTGGGAAGAGGTCAAGACAGGAACCGGGTCGGGATCCTTGCGCCTCTTTTCCGGTGGGTCGGAACCGAGCGCACCCGAAGGGGTCGGTAGCGGAGAGGAGAGTAACTGCTCCAGAACCGCCTTGTCCCTTTTGGAAGAATGTTTTCTCTTCTTCTTCTTCTTGTCAGAGTCGGACGGAGCGGATGGTTCTCCCGCTGTCTCCGAAGCGACTGCACCCTGAGACGGTGGAGGCGTCGGTCTTGACACCGAAGGTGTCCGGCTCCGAGACGCAGCTCGATCCAAGGCTGGTGCAGCAGATGAAGTCGAGGGCGGTCGGCTCCGAGGGAGCTTCGGAACCGATGGTGCTGGTTCCGACGCGCTCCGAACCGAGGAGGACGAGCGATCTCTCGGTCTCGACTCCGAATGACTCGGGGAAGGTAAGGCGCGAGGGGTCCTCGAGCTCACGGTTTCGGCCGGCCGAGGAGTGGATCCGGGCGCAGCAGATGGAGGTGCCTTCGCCGGAGGGTCCACAACAGACATAGCACGTTGCCACAGCGAGGCGTGCAAACGGTCCGCCCTCTCCGCCCTGGCCTTCGAAGTAAAGGCACGGCAATGTTTACAGGCCTGGGTATTATGAGTTTCCCCGAGGCAATAAAGGCAATTAGAATGGCCGTCTGACCTGGTCATCTTTCGATTACAGGAGACGCATCGTTTGAATAAAGCAGTATCCGACATCGCGAACGAGTAGAAGAGCTAAAAACCTCATCTATCGGCGGCGAAAAGGAAACTGAGGGTATGTGTGGGGCGCTCCGCCTTCTATAGTCCATTTAGGCGGGAAAATGGCCGCGCATGCGCGGTGGAAGGCGAGAGCGCCCCCTGGTGGCTTTGAGCTATAAAAATCTCCGGTATCGGCAGGCCTGCGCGTGCGCAGTCCCATGTGGGACTGCACAGGAAGACCGTGGATGAATAGCTTCTGTAACTTGATTACAGTTCAACAATACACTTTATTCCATTCTACAGCGTACAAGGAATTTATTTAAAACCGAATTTATTTAAAACACTACCAGTTTTTAACTGCATCTTCAAAATGAGACGCTTATGAAAAGGATAACCCTAATGCCCAAAGGGGTTGAATACTTTTTCCAAAATAGGCAAATACCTTGTCCCAAAAAGACGTATCTAGGCAGGGATACATGTTCTTGTATGTGGATTCTTTGCTGGGACGGGAACTGCACATTTATACCAGGTGTATACCATGTAGAACCATGAACAAGACATCCCATACTTTGCTCATTTAAGCAGTAGTTCTGTCTATCTGGCCATGCAGATTTGAACTTCCTCAGCCTACCTGTCATGTGCAAGACCCTTGTGCATAACCTCAAATGGATTATTCCCACTATATTTTTTCACAATAGTTTGATTTACATTTATTTAGAAGAAAAGCAACATACCTCTTTTTCATTCAATAAATGATTTATTGGTTGAAGAAGTGCCTCTATCACTGTATTAGTGTACAAACATTCAGTGGCACATTCTTTGCGACCACAAAGAATTCTTAGCACATCAGTAATAAGTCCAGCAGGGGAATAATTGCCTGAGAAACAAAATAAAGAGTTGTTTTAAAATATTTGAGAATGGTTTGATTTATGCAATTAGGTAAGTCACAAAAATTACTCCGTTCTCTTTATCAGAACTACTACTTTGAATTCCAGCCAGGTATCAACAGCCATTCAGCCCTCACATTGCATAATGTGTCACAATACATAAAATTAAGAATAATAAACATAAATATTACCTGTATGTACAGTAAGAGCCTCTGGGCAATTAGGGGAACAACAGATAAGTCGAATAAACATTACAACAAGGTCTGTTACAGACATCAAATCTATGAAAACCAGAGCAAGAAAATATATTAATAAATTAGCCACCATGAATAATATTTACAAACAAATTCAAGATAAACTGATGCAGTTTTCCTTAAGGTTTCTACAATTTCACAAACTGAAGCAATTCATTCAATTATTTAAATAGCCCCTTTGATTTAAATAGTTAGGACATTACTGGGAGACTTGTTCCAGATACACGACGAAAATGCTTCACAAAGTACTTCAATCCAAGGTTTATTGTTTTAAACATATACCACAAGAGAACAAAGAAAACAGTGTTGCACTTACCTGTAACTGTTGTTCGTCAAGTGTCTTCTGTGCAGGTACACACTGGACTCTGTGCAGGCGTAGGCCAGCCTTGGAGAGATTCTAAAGCTCAAAAAATCTAGAGGGCGCTCCAACCTAGCAATGTACATGTGCAGTCTTTCCCACCAACCTGCATTGAAAATCAGAGCGCCCTCTTCTTTCCCTCAGTTCTCCTGAGCTGCTGAAGAACAAAAACTGAATATTCTCACAGAGGGCAGGAGGGAGGGAATGTGTGCCTGAACAGAAGACACTCGACGAACAAGTTACAAGTAAGTGCAGTCACTGTTTTCATCATCGTCCTTCTATGCCGTCCCACATTGGGAGTATAACAAGCTACTCACCAATGAGGGAGGGTGTGAGACAGATTCATTTGAGTAGAGACTGTAGTACAGCCGCTCCAACTGCTGCATCAGCCCAAGAATTCTTGTCAAGTGAAGAGTGATGAATGCATATGCTTGCTGATGGCCAGGTGGCAGCCTGACAGATGTCTTGAAGTGAAGATCCCTGAGCGAATGCCGCTGATGAGGACTGGAATCTGGTGGAGTGTGCCTTCACAGTCACTGGGCAGGGCACCTTCACCATCTTGTATGATTGTCTGATGGCTGTGACTACCCACCTGGAGATAGATTGCTAAAACACAGGTAAACCCTTGCAGGGACCATCATAACAAATAAACAGAGTCTTTGATTTACAAAAAGTTGTCATTCTTTTTAAGTAGTACAATAGTGCTCTCCTGGTATCTAGAGTACGGAGTGTAGGTTCTGACTCCACAATGGGGTTTGGGAAAAACACTGGCAGGGTTACTTTCTGGTAGAAGTGAAATTTATAAACCACCTTGGGCAGGAATTCAAGGCTAGGCTACAGGAGCATCTTCTGTGGAAAAAACTGTAAGAATGGGAAATCTATTCTGAGAGCTCTTAATTCTCCCACTCTCCTAAGGGAGGTAATGGCTACTAGAAATGCCACCTTCCAAGACAGTAGGGCAATAGAAGAATGGGCCATAGATTCGAACGGTGATAACATAAGTTGTGCCAAAACCAAAGATAGGTCCCATTGGGGAACTGGGGAAACCCTGGGAGGGAAAGTATTATTGACCCCCTTTAAAAATTGCTTGGACATGGTTAGTTACAAAGTCCCACCTCCCAGGTTAGTAGCCCGTTGAAATTCTGGTGCGAATGCCAGAGACAAAAAGTATCAAAGTTTGGACTACGATATGAAACAATAGCAAGTGAGGAATGAAGTCATCCTTGTTCTCACGGCAGATACGATTCAGTCTAGCTGCAGCTGGCTCCAAGGCCGTTGGCTACAGCAGTGAAAGTATTTAACTTCAAAGGAGAGATAACACAGTGAGCTTCTAAACAACAGATACTGAAAGGCATTCAGAACTCTTCACAGTGTCAGAGGAATACTGGGCAGCATGCAACACACCCATGGCATGTACTGCAGGCAGGCATACATGACAGCTGGAAGTCCTCTGTAGGTGATGAAGAGAAGGTATCTCTTACAGCTTCCTCCGGAGAAGGGTCTGAAGCTAGGTCAGAAATGATATCAGAGTGGGAGATGAGCTCTCCCTCCTCTCCAGAGTCTGTCATAGTTTGGTGTTGTGAGTGGAACCAATGGGAGACAGACGCCGGTTCCAATGGTGGTGGTTGTGCCGGACTCGCAGTTGGCTGAGATGAAGAAGGTTGTACGAAAGGCACGGTCTGAAGCTAAGAAACGAATTCCTGCCAATTCAGAGGCAGTCCTGAAGCTGGCATAGTGTAAGGTCACAGAGGTGGGACCGCAGAGATGGAGGCAGGTGTCAGAACCAAAGGCTGCATTTGGTGCTGATTTCCAAATGCGCCAAATCAGGAAGTCATTGGTGCTGAGGGTCCTGGACCTGACAAAAACATTGGCATTGGAACCAGAGTAGGCTGAGCCGGTTCCATACACAGTATGGCAAAAGAAGGGTCGAAGTCATCAGTGGGGCTCTCATCCTGCTCCTCATGAGGAAACCCATGGTGGGTGGAGGCGATGGTATTGCTGGTGGAATAGCGGCTTCCTCCTCAAGAATTAGTGACAAGGTGGAGGGCACTGGGCGTTGTTTGTGGTGGGCGGATGTCAAAGCAGACCTGTTTTGTATCCGACTTAGATTTTGTCGCTGGTGGTTCCAAAGGCACCTGTTCCAAGCAATTCAGACCCAGGGAGCATCTCTTAGTCGGAACCATCTTGTGGGATGGACGTTCCAACGACTTCTTAGACACTGTTAGTTCCAAGAGGCTGGTTAGAATCGATCCAGCTTTAATTTTTGGATCACTGGATCCAGGTTTAGGAGTCTTCGAAGGATCATCATGAGAAACGAGACTGCTCAACAGAGGATTTTGCTGTTGGCTTTTCTGCCCCTGAAAGCACCAAATTCCACATCGCCACTTTGAGTAGTGCAGTGTGGTCATTGCGGGCTTTTGAGGGAAACTTCTGACATATACGGGCAAGCCAAAACGTTATGTGACTCGCCCAAACACAGCAGGCACAGGGAGCACTCATCAGAGTGAGTCATCTTAGTATCACATTTTGCATATTTCTTAAGCAACACTGTTTGGGACATCGTGTCTGACAGATAAAAGGCAAGAAGAGAGAAAAACTAAGCAAAGAGCAAAAGAACAACCTCTCTCAGAAGCGGCGAGAGAAGAACTGAGGGAAAGAAGAGGGTGCTCCGATTTTCAGCACAGGTTGGCGGAAAAGACCGTGCACCTGCATTGCTAGGTTGGAACACCTGCTAGAGTTTTTGCGCTTTAGAATCTCTCTGAGGCTGGTCTACGCCTGCGTAGTCCCCAATGAGTGCCTGAACAGAAGGACGATGACGAACTTTGAGATATTTAAAATCTGTATGAGTTTTGATAAGATTTCCTTCATCCTTGCCCAAGAAAGGTTTTAAAAGACGTCTTTTCTTCCCTTCAAACCTAGGAACACTACCGGGATCCTGGCTTTGATTAGCAAAACTGAATGGAACCTGAACAGTTAAACAGCTTCCTGTGACCCAATCCTTATCACAGATTTGTGTAAATGTGCAAGTTGTTCTTTCTAGACTGATGGAGATATACAATTTTCATCATGAGTTGTTGCCTCAGGCTCTCACAAGCACTGCAATCCCTTTTTCACCCCTAAAATATCAGGGACATACAATAACAGAATCAACCTGGAAAGAATTGGGGGGGGGGGGAATTATCATAAACAGTTCGCTATCTTTTGCAATCTAAACCTTACCTTTTCTGTTTTTTAGTTGAATTGGAAATAGTTTCCTGCCTTGTTTATATATTAATAGTCTGCCTAAGAGGCTTAGGGAATGAACAAAATGTATATACTGTAATTCTTTTCCTGTGTAGAAATTCTTCTGTTTATTGCCTTAAAAGACAAGACAACATATGTCAATAAAAATGCTCCCTTTGTACATTACAGAGCAAACAATTACTACTACAAAGTAGATATCAGTATATTCGTAAGGAAATGCAATTATGCAAGAACTAGTTTTGCTATATCAAGTGTGAAAATACACACGGATAGTAAAAAAGAGAAAGAGATGTTTTAATCAGAACACAATCTTTACTTCCATTGTCATAAAACAGAGAGCATACTGATACAAATTTTAGTAAAACATATGCAGAAAAAATGCATGTCAGATACAGTTAAATAAATATTACTCTGTACACACAGAAACATTACTTACTACTATGTGACTTGGAGAAAGAATGACACCTACAAGTTCCACAAACTACTGATTCACAAGCTTCTAAGTAGCAGACACACTGCTCGATAGATGCAACAATCTGAGGAATAAAGTGACAAGTCACATGAAATGTAACAGCAAATGCCAGGTCTTGTACAATTCTCTATAGAACAGAAGGAATTCAGCTGCAACATCCTTAGCTCATTTTTAAAAAATGGATTTTAGCTGGCTGCACTGAACTGGAAAAAAAATTCACTGCCTTAAGTTTATGTAAGTCTGCAGAATGTGACATCAAGCATGTGACGGCTAACCTTCCAAGGGGTTTCATTGTTTCTCAAAAATCCAGTTAGTAGCATACAAGTGAAAGTCACGCAAGGTTTCCGAAAGGCATCATGTTCTCCTCTTCCTCGCTATTTCGTCTTTCCCATCCCCAAATGCCCCTTATAGCCTTTCCCCTTTTCCCACTTCCTTCCCATCCACCAACATACCTTAAATCGGCAACCCTGTGTTCAGCTCTCCCTCTTTCATCCCCTGACAGCCTCCCCCTGGGAAAACTATGACCAAGTAATGTACCATCAGCCACTGGGCCAAACCCAATTGTACACTGCTGGCTTCCAGGTCCAGCTGCACGGTGAACTTGTGGGGGGAGGCACCTCACTTCCTCTTGTATCCCATCCCCCCACTCTCTCTTTCCCCCCCTCCTTCTGGCAACCCTTTCCCTACTTTCTTTTTTCCTTCTCATCCACCAATCAACCAACCGTATCTGACTTCCACCTTCAACTCTATTTATTTCATTTATACCCCTCGTTTCTTCATATTGGGGACCCAAATCAGCTTACATAATTCTTCTCTCCTCACAACAACCCTGTAAAGTAGTGTTATGCCGAGAGTGTGCAATGGACCCAAAATTAGCCAGTGAGCAGATTAGGGATTTAAACCTGGGTCTCGCAGATCCTCATCCAAAACTCTAACCGTCAAACCACCTTGGCTATCGCGGGGGGCTGCTGTTGAACAGCAGCAAGCAGCTGGGCTGGGTGAGTCATGCAAGTTGTCCAGTGGTTGCTTTCAGGCATGGCCTCGATAACTCCTCATTCAGACGTCAAAACAGCCCTGGAATGGGCCCTGCTTCCTACTCCTGCCTTTTACAGACAGAGACCAAAGCTTGAAGGCTGGCAGTATTGTTATTGCCTAGCAAAAGCCACTGAGGGCATTCATTTCCGGAGTTTTGGCCATGCTCAGAATTAGATATATTGATGATGATACTATCCTGAGCTGTTTTAATCAATACCCTCTATCCCTTTATTGAAAAGCAAGCCTTAAAACTCTATACTTCTTTAACCCCGGTATCAAACTACCACAATACTGTATTTGTGTGTCTTGCCAACACAGCATCACACAGAAAGGTAAGAGCCCTACTGTATAAGCTCAGGAATACAGAAGTTCCATGCACACTTTTGTCGGTTCATGCAGAAGCATTGATTACAGCCTGTACAGTGTGTTGCCCCGTGGGGATCTGTATTGGCTGAACCACGAGAATCAACTGAATTGTAATTCTACTGGCTTGGGAAACATATGGCCAATTGTATTCGCATTTTATTTCCTCACCCAATTGGTTCCCTCTCTCACCTGTGACATCCCTCGATTGGCCACTCTCCTTTCCCTTTACAACGTCCATGAAAATATGCCAAGGCCTCATTTTCTCATTATTAAGAGGCTTCTCTGGAGCAATTTCAATGAATTTTAACCACATAAATGCCAGAATAGTGGTGGTGAATTGCTAAGTTTTCATTAAAATAATGGGGGGGGGGGAGAAAGTGAGAACAACTAAGGTGAAAGGGGAATGCTAACCTGCCAAATAACACCACTCAGCTAAACCCCTGGAAACTCTCTTTTCTTCCATAACATCATCCAAAACGTTTAAAAAAAAGACTTACCAAATATTTATATTTCTTTTCAAGTAGCTTTAACACCACTGTTCTACTATAATAGGCATGCTAAAATTACAAAACAAATAAGGACAATTAGAACACTTGCTTTTATGTTTAACTGTAAGCAAAAACCAAAATCCCCGCCTTCTCTTAAAACAAATTACATTTTAGACTATATTGAAACATATGCCATTTTCTTTAAGATACAAAGCCGTAACTATCTATTTTAATGAAAGTATCTTCTTAGAGGCAGCCAAATAAAAATACACTTAGTAGTGAAACTAAAGTAGGAAGCCTTAGGCTCAGAGCCAAGCTACAAGTGACGCCTTACACAGGTTGGACACTTGTCAGCTTCCCTCAAGTTTTGATGGGAAATGTAGGCGTCCTGGTTTTACAGCTTGGCTCTCCATTACAGCTGCAAGACCAGGATGCCTACATTTCCCATCAAAACTTGAGGGAAGCTGACAAGTGTCCAACCTGTGTCAGGTGTCGCTTGTAGCTTGGCTCTCAGACACTAAATTAGGAAACCATGGATATTGAATTAGGAAGTATCTACAAACAATGAAAAGGACATGGTTATTAATACCATTGTTTCTTTATCAACTAAATTACTCTGTCATGGATGTAGCTAGACCTATAGGAGAACAGTTGCTGGATTTGACCAAGAAAGTCATAGAAGGTGCCTTTGCACAGAGAAAAAGGGGTAGGACCACCCCACAAAAGGGAGTCTAGAGGCCTAGAATAAAACAGCCTTGAAACGGAGCATGAAAAAGAGGAGTAACTCATTTAAACGGCCTTTTGTAGATTGGAAGAGCCGTCTAATTCATATCAATCTAAACAATGTATTAAGGCCCAGGTGCAGAGAGCATCCGAGAATGGCAGGAATAAACTTCACAGAAGTTAGAGATAAAAATCATGGATGGGTATATTGGTGGAGGGCTTAAAGGTGTTAATATATAAGAGAAGTTTGTAATCGTTAATTCTACATGAACTTTGTTAAGAAAAAAGGTAGCAAGAATGAATTAACTATTTTTATATACTTTTAAGATGTTTCAAATATTGATAACCTTGCCTGGTGTTTGAAATTATAAGATAATTAGTTAGCCAGGAATTTGCAACATTTGAGGAAGGACAGTGCATTATTGTTAGGAAATGGTTCAAAAACCCTATGAGAAATATGGATTGATAGTTTACAGGAGAGCGGTCAGTGTGAATCAGGAGAGGGCCAAGACTAGATAGGCCCTGATGGCCTGAACTAGGCAGAGAGCTGTGCCCATTGCTCCCTACAGAAAGACCCGCATTTAGCTAGTGTTCATCACTGGCTCCCCCTTGAGGTACTTGTTTCAGGGCCAGTGATTTTTCTGTTAGGTAATGCACCAGGAGCTAGGCAGGGTTGGCCTTGGTTAGTAATTTGATAGAGACCTCCAACAAAGACCAGGGTTGCAGAGGCAGGCAACAGCAAACCACCTCTGTTAGCCTCTTGCCATGAAAACCTACTGTCCCCTGCTCTGCTGGTCAGCCTTGGAGTGCTGGACCACGATAGCAACCCCCTGAGCTGAAAGGGAAATGTCCCAGCAGTCCAAGGCCTGCCCAGAGGCTTCAGTGTGAAATTGTGCCACCAGCTCTCCCACGCAGAAAGCCACCAAAAAGGTTAGAGGAAAAGTTGGGCCTCAAAAGGGGACCGACAAATGTTTGGAACCTGCTGCAATTTCCTGTGCAGCACAGGCAAGGTGATGGGGCAGCACTGGTCAGCGAGGGCAGGTGACAAACGCCTCTAGCCCTCCAAGGCCCTCTGGGCCTCAAAGGTGTTACATGCATCACAAAAACCATGGATCTTGCTAAAGAAAGAAATAGCAGCCAGGTGCATGCCTACAGTCCAGGGGGCCAGGTCTAACTCCCAGCGGTGAGCCAGGTATCACAGGACCATGATTTGTGAGGTGGGCAAGCCAGCAGGCCCTCCTAGAACTAGTCACGAAAACAGGAATTTGGCCAAAGCTACTGAGTAGACCAAAAAGATGGATGGTGCAACAGAGTACTCTCTGCATTATTGTTTGCTCCCAAGTTGTCACAAGTCCTCTGGGAAGGCGTCTGAGGTATGGTGTGCAGATGGAATCAGGCTGAAGAATCCATCTGGAATTGAGACAAGGCGTCTGCCACACTGTTATCTGTGACTTCCGCACAGTTGCTAATTGAAAACAGACGAGAACTGAAGCATATATGACCTGTCATTAATCAGTCTGAGGCAAACAGTTCACTTGAGTGCGTGTGTTGTGGTCTGTATATGTTTAATCCAGATGAATGACAATATATAATGGATGTGATGTAATCAATTTATTTATCACACATTGCTATTGCATACTTTTGTTTATCACTTATATTGAATTGAGATAAGAGTGGTTTTAATTGCATACTTAGAGAGCCCGTGTTTTTCTTCCTGTATTTTGCTTGCTCTCTCTTTAAGAGCCTCTGTTCTAGACACTGTTACCTGTATCTGCTATATACTGGGCTGAAAATGAGATGTTAGCAGAGGGACAAACCAGTACAAAACAACAAGATGTATGATTCGCTCAGAGCGAGAGGACTGATGATTCAAAATGCACATGACAGCTTGGTTGTTGCACCAGATATACACCCACTTCTCCCAGACTACTCCCACCAGACCACAACCATGACCAAGATGGGGAAGAGTTCAAGGAACGTTAGATACCGCAAGATACCCAACCCAGCCCATTTCTGTACATACCAGCAACCACTGAGAAAGACCCCAAAGCCCAGGCTGCCCGATGGGTCTCCGGGTCCAGACCCAAGACCCCCAGGAGTCCTGCCACAGAGAAACCCCATTGTTGGCTGCCAAGAAAGACTGCCATACTCGGAGATCCTCCTTGATGCCCTTCATTAAGAGAATGTGATGATGAGGTGCAAAGGCATTGCCCGTGGCCCAAGTGAGAAGTGTGCAGACGGCACGGCCAAGGGACACGACCCGGCAGGCAAAATCCAGGTGCCCAATAATGGACTAGAGTGCCCTCAGGGTGCATTTTTGGTGGGACAAGACCAGGGAGACAAGGTCCCACAGATGCCCTAACTTATCGCAAGGGGACAGGACAATCCCGCTACAGAGTGCAGTTCTATACCCAGGTAACTCTATACCCAGCAACTCAGTCTTTTCCTGGGCCAGCAGGACCCCCAGATTCCATGCCAAGCCCTGAAACGCAGAGGCAATCTGTGCAGGCAGAGCCAACAGTGGAAGCAATGATGAGGAAATCATCCAAATAATGGTTGATGTGTGGTACCCTATGCACTCTTTAGCCACCCACTCAATGAAAGTGCTGAATGTCTCAGTGGCAGCACAGGCCACTGAGCACCCCATGGGCATAGCTTTGTCAATGTACCACTGGTCCCTGAATGTAAAACCCAACAGACAGTAGCCATTGGATGGACTGGGAGCAAGTGAAAGGCGGACTGCACATCACATTTGGCCAGAAAAGCCCCCATGCCAGAGGACCGGATGAGCCATACTGCATAGTCAAACGGTGTATATTTTACCAAGCACAGCTCGGGGGGGGGGGGGATGGCCTTGTTGACCATTGGATCATCCATTGTTGACCAATGGATATGAAAGATGAGCTGGTACTTCCTCTGGGCCTTCTTAGGGACCACCCCTCATGGAAAGACTCTTAAGTTGGGCAAAGGGGGGGCATGAAATGGACCCATGTACCTACTGGTGGAGACCTCATAAATTTTTTCCACCATGACCTCTGGCAATACCCTGGCAGACGTGAGGTTGCCAGACATGGTGGAGATACATGGACCAGTAAAGGAGATCCTGAACCCGCTGGATAAACACTCCACTTGATGGGATAATGAAGTAACAGTGGAAGGCATCAAGCCATATGGGGGTGAATGCCTGCCCCAAGCTCCCAGATGCTGAGCTACTTCCTGGCGCCTGCAGGTTGGGCAGCAGAGGTGCTAGATCCTCCCTCTTTAAGGGAGCTGCTGGCAGAGAATTGGCCTTCCCACAAAGGCTGCGAGGAGGAAGAGCTGCAAGGGTAGAAAAGCCAGAGGTGGAGCCCGAAACATCCACTGCAGCTGTGATTGAACTGGCACAAGGGATGCTAGCACTCCCATGGTTGTACTCCCACTGTCACTGTCTCAGAGCCACAGCTTTTGGCTGATGAGGTCCCACCTTGCCCTGATGTTGTGAGAGGCCCTTTTATGGAAAGCCTCATCTACTCAATGGCCACCGTGTCTCCGACCAATGCCTGGGCTCACAGGATGTTCCCCATGTGGCTTGTCAGGTGCCAACGCCTCTCGGGGTAGGCAGCCTGAACTACCCCCCCCATAAAAACTGCGTATCTCTCTAGCCAACTGCTGAAGGTATTGCACTGTGTTAACAAATTCAATATCTACCTCTTAAAAACAAAAGCTTAAAAAGAATTGTTAGTTCAAGGCATTATCAATTAAGACTTTCAAGAGTCATCATGAATCAGCCCGAAGCATAACAAAATTAATCAGATGTTCTTACCATCCATTTTTTAAACCACACAGCTCTGAGATCAACCAGAGCCAAGAAACATACTGGATCCAATGATTTTAAAGAAACTCTGTGGTTTGGTTCATGTTTTACTGACAGAAGTGAAAGAGTACTCTCCATTATTTCTTCCATGAACCTAAACAGGTTTTAAAAAAAAGCGCTATTAAATAAAAAGCCAATCTTTATATTGATTACATCAATATTTTAAGCTTATTCATACCAGTTATCCATCTATATCATCCAGATAAATACACTCAGTGATTCCGCACACGTTGGATAATGCACTTCCAATCCTCTTTATGGATCATTTGGAACGGATTTCTTTCTGTGCAGAACAAAAAATCCACCTCAAACAATTGATAAAGTGCACTGAAAGTGCATTATCCAACATGTGCAGAATCAGCCACTATGAAGGAGGAATCAAATATATTTAACTTTGTTCATGTGGAAACAGCAAGCATTTTAACATGACTTAAGAAGTCCAGAAACTGAATGTGCTATTCTTTTCTATACACCACTGAAATGAAGTCACTTTCAGAAAAAGATTATTATATCATCAAAGTACAGAATTGCAATATTGTGAATAATTACTGGAAAAGAATAAATACGAGGCAGTTAAATTGCCAGAAGAACTGAGACAGGTAGAATATTCTAAATTTAACCAAGACCCAGCAGAAAAGCAAAGTATATGAAGTCCTAAAGCACCAAAATCAGGCTAGCATAGAGAAATATGACATGAAGAGACTTCACTTCCAAACCCCAAGTTACAGGTAATTTCCGGCATTGTATTCAGTTCACATAAAGGGCAGTTAGTTTAGAGAGCTGAGATAAGGGATATTATCCTTATTACATCCACCTTAGACAGAATGGAAGAAGTGAGTAAAACTGCACTTAGACAGATGACCATCATTATTTCATTTACTGTGCTATCTTACACAGAGTTTTTTCAGACTGGAGTAACTGTGCACAGGATTGTACTGTTAGTACCTTAATAAATTACTATGTTATCCAAACTGCTATACACATGGAGGCCTTGTAACAAGCAAAGGCTTCCACTTGCTGGTCCTGAACACGTGTGTATATTGCAGGGTATTTAAAACAATATTTTGGGATCTTTAACCTGTGCCCACCAAGATCTAAATCCAGCCCAGAATAACAAGGGGAATAAGCACTCTTAAAATGAAAAGGGGTTTTATTGAGATAACGTAAGCCAAATTAAACAACTGTCAAATGAAATGAGAGAGATTGTGAAGCAGCAAACCAAAAAACCTTTCCCTAATAGCTGCCTGTCTATAAGGGAAAACACGGGGTGGGGAATGGGAGCATCCCACCTGTCCTGCAGAGTGTGAAAATCCCGTAGAGTCCTGAAGTAGCGGGCGGAAGAAAGGAGTGTAGAGACAGAGACCGGCTCGTGTCTTCGAGGAACCTGCGTCACACAAGGGCAGCAGCTGGAAAAACTGCTGCAAAGTCTTAGGGATTTGGAGGCTGTATTTATAGCACAGATGTTCACGATCTGGATGTAACAGATGGCTGTCTCTGGGAGGGTGTTGGGCTCGTGATGAGGCTGAGCACCTGCTAGATCCTGCTCTGCATTAAGGCTATCAGAAAATCTAATTTTGGAAAATAAGTTTAAAGTGGGGAGGAAGCTGATATTGAGAAGGGGTGTTTTTCTGGTTTGCATAGAAGTTAAAAATGCTTTCTAGAAGAGGTTTGGAAAACACCTAAGGCTGGGTGAATAACAGATTAAGGAAAGGGCAGAACTCTTCCCGTACAATCACTAAGGTAAGGGGAGGAACTAGCTGGGGTCGGTCCATTGCTCATTGTCTTGGCGGCCTAAGTCGTTTATTAGGGCCATATTATTCAGGAAGGAAGCGCCAAAGTCCTTGGGGGAGAACGGCCCTCCAGTCTAATCAGCCTAAGGTGTGCTTTGGGGAAGAGCAGGTCTGCATTCCATCACTACTTTATGACCCACCACCTTGTTCTTGGCATGGTTCACTACTGCATAACGAGCCACTGTGCTACGTTTAATTTTGCAGGATTCAGACTCCATTTCCTAGTCCTAAGCTCATGTTAGAACCAATACAGGAGATCAAAATAGGGACCCCCCATGAGGCAAGGATTCCAGGAGCGACAATTAATATTAGTCATTTAGCACATAGAAGCAGCAAGTGGCAAAGGAGAATAAAGAAGATAATTGCTGAATAGTGATATACCTTTCTGGATGACGAATCCAAAAAGACGGGACTTCCCTCTGGTACTCATTTAGCAAACGTATCTGTCAATAAAAAGATAATTGTTTTAGTGAAGCTTGACTTTAAAAAAAATCATTTTGACTTAGAAAAACAAACTATGGGAAAGATATGTACCTTTTTAAGTAAACATATTATATCAGGGTTACTTATATCAACACCCATTGATATAGCAGGAACATAATTATCTTCAGAAAGAAAGCACAGCTCTAAGCATTTTGCTGTAAAGAGAAAAATAATGGTTTCAATTTCAGTGCAACTGTACATTTCTTTAATTTAAAGGCCAGAAAATCAAATGAATTTTGTGTGACTGAATGAACTTGCCTAAACTTGCGTAGAGTTCCCTTGTCATATATAATGGACAGGAAGAAAATGTTCTGGCATAGAATTTCAACACTTTGTCCTGTAAAAGTAAAAAAATAAAGATAAATCCGTGTAAATTTATTTTCAGGATACTAACCAAATCTATACGAAATTTACAGTTTAGACCAGTGCAGATTTACTCCAATGACACCTGCATAGGATTGCACTATTAATCTTGTGTCAAAGACTGCATTATACAGAGCATCACAGATGTACTTGCAGATCAACAAATGAACACCAGACACAACAAAGTTACAATATTCCTTTGTGGCCCTGTTCTGTGTACCCTGAATTTCAGAAGCAAGGTAGGCAGCAAGGCAACCAAAAATGAGGCTCAACTTTTACTCTTGTTGCTGTTGTATGGTTGTTTCATATATCTGGCTATTATTACCAAATAGACATTTATCATGGATTTTTATGCTGTTTAGCTCAGATTGTATACTTTATGTATTTTATTGTACCTAATTCAGGACTGAAAAGCACCTTTAGAATTATTCATTCTGAATGGAGTGCAAGTACTGTGTCCTACAACATTAGCGTCTAGATTTTCTATTCTACACTGTTCAGTGCCTACATTCATTGTGCCAACATGACAGAGAGAGAGAGAAAGATAACAAACAGCATGCTAGGCTAGAACCCTTTTCTTGGATATCTTATTTTTCTAGATGCAAGGAAATTTTGCATGTTTATATGATTCTTCACCTAGACTGTAAAACAAAATTGTCCCAGAAAGCCTGTAGCCTATACGTTTTGTGATCAGAAAACAAGACATATTCATTTGCCTTCCAAAACTGCAAGCATTCCTATGATAAGTTGTATGTATGTGTGTTATGAGCTGTCAAATCACTTCCAACTTATGGTGACCATATGAATGAAAGACCTCCAAAGCATCCTATCACTGACAGCCTTGCTCAGATCTCATTTTGGTTCTTCCAATAATAAATAATAGCTTGGCCCCAAAGCCTGGAAGCAGCCCTGGAACTTGAAGGGGTCTATCCCTACCGCACCACTCCCAGAAACCTTACCTGAGCAGGCAGCAGGAAAGGTACCAATAATAAATAATAGCTTGGCCCAGAGCCTGGCAGCAGCCCTGGAACCTGAAGGGGTAGATCCCTATCCCACCACACACAAAGAAAATTCAAGCTCCAATGCACTCTCCCTGTCTCTCTCTCAAAATGCCAACTGCAACTGTCTCTCCCTCACTGTCTGCAAAACCAGAGCTGGGAGCCCCCCTCCCCCCTGCTCTTTGTGCCCTTGTTGTAACAAATTTGGCGCTCCACACTTGAAAGGAAGTCCTGCCTATTAAGCTAAATTGGGCTTAGATTGGGGTTTCCAGGGCAAGTAGGAGTTCAGACAATCCCTGCCTAAGTTGCCAAGGGAATTGACTGCAGGTGCCAGACTGTCTGGCTTTGGTGAACAGCAACGAATGAGGCTTGCAACAACCACCTGCTCATTTAGAATGGGGCCTCGTGAACAGCTTGTTCTTGAACAGCAGATTGGGCTGTTTGCGGCTTATTTTTGTTCGTATTGCTGTTCGTGCCCATCTCTACTCACAACCACCCACATGTTCTGTCAAACTGCCATCTATAAAAAGTCTTCCTATATTACCAGTTAAACTGAGGAGATCTAAGAAGAAAGCCTGTGGTGACAGTGAAAACCTTTCGAGAGAGTCGGGAAGGCAGCAATATATAGGTCTCACAAACAAAACAGGGAAGGTGTCCTTGAAGTAAAAACCTGGGTAAAGTACAGAATACCTGATGCTCTGTGTGAAGGGGGGGGGGGGAGACTGTTGGTTGTGACCAGAGGTATCAGTTTAAGGTATAAGATTTAAGGAGCTGAATTGAAGGTACAAAGGCAAAAGGTTTTCAACAGTTTAAAAAAATATAAAAGCAAGCAAATCATTACAGCTGCCCTTCCCAAGTCTCAATCTCCTTCTGATTTTGTGGTTGTAGTTTTCTTTTTGTTTGCTGATTAAGCCAAGGAATAAAAAGTCTTTAACAATCTCAATTTCTTCATTGTTAGCCTTAAAATTGTGTAATTACTTGGTAGTTATTACTTTTGTCTTCTTGATGTTCAGCTACCATTCTGCTTTGGCATTTTCTCCTTCAACCTTCATCAGTAATTGTTTCAAGCCTTCACTATTTTCTGCCAGTAAAAATTGTTAATGTTCCTTCCACCAATTTTCACTCCATCTAATCTAGATTTCCTTATGATATGTTTAGCATATAGGTTGAACAGATAGAGACACAGTATAGCATCCCTAGCTATGGTTTTAATTTCCGTTTGATTTTCTGGATTTTGTGAAATTGATCACTTGTTACTCCTTCATTGTTCTCTTCTATTTCTTTGCACTGGTTATTAAAAAAAGATCTCTTTATCTCTGTGTGCAAATTGCATAAAAGATCCATTTAGAATTCTGATTCTATTTCTGTCACCTTTTAGTTTTGCTTCTCGTCTTTCTTTAGTAATTGTAGGAGTTTCACCAGTCATCAATCAAGACTTCTCCTTGCTTTTGGCTACAAGAATAGTCTTTGCACATTCTTCCTTGAAAGTATCTCTGGTTTCAGTCCATAGTTCTTCCTGTTCATGATTAAATAAGCTTAGTAATGAAAATCTATTCTTTACATGGTCTTTAAATTCTTCAGCAATATTATTTAGATTATATTTTGGTATGATGATTCGTTGTGTTTCTCTTCAGTTTTTTTCTAATTTTTGATACTAACAATTCATGGTCTGTTCCACAATCAACTCCTGATCTTGTTTTAGCAAACAGAATAGAGTTTCTCCATCTTCTGCTTCCGATTATGTAATCTGTTTGGTTCCTGTATTGGCTATCTGGTGATTTCGATGTATACAATCATCTGTTAGTTTGCCTGAAGCATGAATCAACAAGCTGGCTTCACAAAATTCTATGAGTCGCTCTCCTGTTTCATTTCATTATAATCCTAGTCCAAATTTTCCACCAGTGTTTGATTCTGCTTTGTCTCTTACTTTTGCATTCCAGCTGTATAGATTCACATATTAATGGCGAAACCAAAACACTGTTTTGTACCCAGCCTATCAGGATCTGGGTTTGCCTTGACAGAAAAGCATTATGTACAAGTGAAAGCAAAGAGGAATGTTCCTTGACAGATCAGTCTGGGGACAGAGCTCCATTACCATCTGCGGAAGCAGAGGATTTGTTATAATCTTAAACCTTATTTCAGTGCTCACACTCTTTTAACAAATACATAAGAACGCATTATTACCAATAGAGAAATACGTTCTTGTAGAAGAAAATTAAAACTGTGCATACATAATTGTACAAATGCCGTTTTAAAGAAAATACATATACGCACAATAGACAGGCCCATTTCCCCTTTTATAAAGTAAAACTGACATCCATATGAAACATTTCATATTTAACTGATACACAATGTAAATTCAAATCAAGTAATGCATTATGTAAAGCAAAATGAAAAACTAGTTATTTGCCTTACACTGAAATTGGGATCAGGATCCGAGAGGGATGCTGCAAGATGCTTACGCAAGTTGGTCCAGCCCTCGCAGTTCAACACATCAGATGGAGGTGCAGAACACAGCGTGTGCATTGCCTCCTGACGCACCTGCAATACCCAGGAAAAGTACGTATAAGAACAACATTCTCACACTTGCATTCTTCCATCCTCCTAACCAGCACTCAATGAGTTTACTCTTTGCTGCTTACCACATCTATCCTCTCTATTTCATCTTCACCTTGTAGCAGCAACACAATATCGTACCAGCCACATCCGTTTCTCCTTGCAACCACTTGCTCTTTCCTGCACCCTCTCTCTCTGCTCTCTATGATGCACATTTATTCATCATAAATCTTCACTACCACACATGCAATGCAAGATTACATACTATTCAAATGATAGCACCTCCCCCCCCAGGGCTTTCTAGCCCCTTCTTTCCTACTTCTGCCCTGAAAAACTGCTGCCAGAGGTTGAGAGACCAGCTGGAGTGGCATATGATTCACAATAGGGTCTGTGGTTTGAAGGATAAACTGAAAACCTCTAGGCATATACAGGGCTGTATAGGTCCCTGCACTGCCACACATGAAACCGTAATATATACAAAGACTGTCAGGAAAACGAGATTAAGTTATATAATAGGTTAAAATGCCACAATAAAATTCATACTTATTGTTAAAAAGGTAATGACATCAGTAACAGTCCTCATCAGCAATAAATTGAAAAGGCAACAGCTTACCAACGCCCACAGTTATGACAAAGTAGAAGATAAAAGATGTGAATGTCATGTAATAGGAACTGTCTTAGGGTGAAGATATATGTAACATTTTGAGAGCTATGAGGACACTATGAAAGGGCCCTCACCATGTTCAATTTAAATGTACCTACTCTCCATGTTTGCCCACTTTCAAGCAGATGCTGCCTGTGCGTCACAACAAACTTTCATCAAGATCCTATAACCACAAACTAGTCTTTGGAGCAATCTTTAAACAAGTCCTTTCCCCCCAGTAATAAGTTTATAAATGAATGGATAAACTCACAAATCTTTATGCAGCGTTTTTGAAAACACAATAAAGATGTACAGTAGTTACTTTATAAGGCTTGAAAAAGGACTAGGCGATGCACCAGTAGGTCTATCAACAGCCATTATACATGATAGTGAACTAAATGGAATCTCCTTGTTCAGAAGAATTCTCAACACCAGATGCTGAGACAATAAATAGGGAGACTGTTATCACCAGTATATGCTTCTCTAGTCAACATTCAGAGATACCAGCTGGTCACTGTTGGAAATAGAATGCTGCTGTAGACCAATCCCAGTTTGACCCAGTAACAACCTTTTTAGGCAACAGCTAAATCTAATTACCACAAGGAATTGATAATGTAGATTCCATCTGAAAGCATATTCAAAAGGTACTCCATTTAGATCATATCTAAAAGGAAGAATGATAACGCCACTCAAAAGATTTTTACTCCAACAAAATACAACAAATGACCAAATTTGTTTTTGCTTTAAAGCAATAGAGTCTGGTCTACAGATTTATCTTGATTTAACCCTTATTGTGTGAAATGGGAGAAGAGAATTAACTATATCCGACATTTTCCTCCCCTCTTTTAGACTTTACCTCTTTTGGCTGTGTAGGATCAAGTCTTTTCACAAGTAGCTGCAACTGTTCTTGATTTATGAATGTATAACTCTGTAACACATTGTAAAATGTCCATTAAATAAAGTCTATTATAAATAGAACAAAATAATAGCTTTAATAGCTAGCCAATAAAATTTACTTTAAGAGATTCTTGTTATCTTACTGAAATATTAAAGGGGATATTTTTAAGGTAAAATGAGGGGGGGCTTTCCATTCCTCATCGGATTATAAAATGCTAAATAAAATGATCTGTCATAGTATTTGGTAGAAAGTAGTAAAAAAAGAGTATTTTGGAAATAACATGCTTTATGATGGTGCTACTGATAAATATGTGAAAATATTTAAGGAACTAATGCCTTTGCATAAGATTCATTAATTAAATAACATAATTCCTATGCAAAGCTCTGTGTATGGCAAAAACAAGCTCTCCCGCTTATTGCAATATTAGGAGTATTCCTATGTACACATAGGACATGGTATGACTACTACACTGTAGTTATTGGGAAGCTGTCAATTGTGATAGAAGTGTGTCTGTTCCTTTCTATGCTTCCAAGGAGTCCTCAGAGTTACATGTATTCTGATTTTAGTAGGGAAAATACAGATTCACAAAAACCAACAGGCCTCTAGCTCTTCATCTAAATGGAATACATTGTATTCATTGACTTTGCAATAAAATTTTAAAAAATGACCTTCATGGGCCTGGCTGTACAAGTCAGAGAAAATAATTTCTCACTGGTTTCATTATACTTTATATATCTCATAATATTACATAGAAGGTATACAGAGAACTATTCTTCTGAGGAGAACACAAGCAGTCTCCAAGTGAAACATCAAAAACTGTGTGTGAGACTTAGGCCGCTCCATGCGTTTAAAACACTGAATTGCCTCACTTTTAAAAGCAAAAAGGGGGTATGGGTGAGAAGAAACCTCCAACCCCGCCAGTTCCTCCTTCCAGGGACTTTTCTCCCAGACAGGCCTTCAGTACTGAAAGCTGACCAGGAGGAAACTGCTTGAGGAAAGAGGCTACAGAGAAGCAAGCCCTGAGACAGTGGATGCCTTTCACCTGAATGCCCTTACTGCAAATCCTTCATCCCCTTCTTTCTATATGACTAATTACATGAGGACGCTCAAGTGAAGGGAGACTCAATGTTCGCTGGGAAAGGTAGTTAAAGATCACTTCTCAGAGGCTTTGTTTATTCCAAAGGGTTGACAGACCCTTTGGAAAGGCAAAATTGAAATAAATAAACCCTCTGAGGAGAAATCTTTGCCAGCTAACACTGCATCTCCCTTCACTTGAGCGTCCTTGCGTTATTTGTCTTGTTTGAGAGACTCTCGGGTACTTCTGTTTAAACATAGAATTATTACTTTCCTATCCAGTTTGTCCCTAAAGGTTCTCACTTTCAGTAAGGGGATAAGAAAAAGCCTCATGTGACACTTTCAGAATGTAGGGCTGTTGAAGACAAGAGCTCCAAGATGAAAGAAAGCTTGCTAGGCGGATTCTTCCTCTCTCTACTTCCAGAAAGGAGTCAGTCTATCTGCCTTCTCCAAGGCTTAGTCTAAAGGTAGCATATAAGGTGACTCTTCCCCTTCCTGAAATAACAGAAAAAACCCTCACAGCCTTCAAAACGAATCCCTATTTAATAGGGGAATCCTATAGATCAGTTAATAGGGCCATCACTAACTGCCATACAATATTTGGGATCCTACACTCCCCCAGCAACATCAGAAGCACAAATAGCAGTAAGAGGGAAAAAGGCACCTCCAACACCATCCACCAATCACAACGTTAACAACAATGCTGCTTCCAAATAACACACTGCCTCCAAAACATTTACCTGGTTTATACTGTAGCTATGTCCTTGATTTACACCAACTGAAGGATAAGATTCCTGTTAAAAAGGCAGTTAAGTGTTTTCCACTGTTACAACTGCAGATATGAACAGAGGATTTTTTTCTCCCAGCCCTTCCCCTTTTGTTTCATTTTTATTTTGTACTGAACATGCAGTTTAATGAGAGGTTCTTGAGAACTCAAAAGGTTGCACATTGTTTTGTGATATCTAGTTGGGTTTTAATAAAAAGAATGACGCAACTTTTGGTTTGGGGGTCTAAAAAAGGAACAGCCTGGCATACGGCCTTGGAAAGACAGGATTGTGATAAGGAGGCTGAGTGCTGAATCACCTCTTTGGCCTTACAGAGAGACTAGCCCTAAACAGAGAACAGCCATCATCAGCACTGCATTATGGAAATGAAGCACAGTGCTGTTAACAGTATCTCAACTCAACAAAAAAGTATAGAAAGAGGAGAAAGAGAACTAATTCAGCAGTAAGCCAGAATTGCAAGAGCTCAGGTGACTATCAGAAGACTGATAGCTGTCTCTTTGAAATGTTATTTTCAAGATTATTATGGAGATATTCACAACATTCACATATACACACCCCTAGAAAGTAGAACTTCTTTATCAGGGGTTTAATCATACCTGATTAAATGACGAATCACTATCAGAACAGTTATCATTATAGTAACTGCTCTGCGGCTCTGTTTTTACTTTTCTTTGCAGCTCTTTAGAGCGCATCTGATCTTCTTCAAACTTATTAATCAGAGATTCAACAACAACCATCATGACATTCTTCAGAGAGTGCATCATTTCTCTGTACCTTTAGAGTGAAGAAAATGAAAAAAATAAATATTACCAAAGATTCAGAACCCTCAATAAATCTTATTACTTTTGGGCCTCATAAACAAACAGCAACTTCATGTGCCTAGCATGATTAGAAGAAACAATCAATCTGTGCTTTCCAACAAAGCAATACTTTTATGGGGAAAAGAATGTGTGTGGTTGACTCAAAACTGGCATGCTGTTTCTAACTGTAAATAAATGGCTTATTAAAAAGATACCAGCCCATTCATTAATTTATAAAAGCAATTAAGTATTGATTAAGTAACAATGTTTTCCATGATGACATTTCTAATTTCCTCTTACAGAACAAAGCTGTCCACATATCACTGAAATCACCGTCAAAACATTATGATAATCCTCAATGCACAGTTTTGTGGAAAGCCTCAAATTAATGAGTAGGAAGAACTACTCGGGTACACCCTAACTAATCTATTTATTTACTGAATTTTTAACCTCTCTTTTCTCGCTATGTAAAAAGATTGAAACCTAATACAGATCTCTACAGGGATTAAGCCTCCGCTCCCTGCCATCTCTCACCTGGCTGGGGGGGGGGGGGCGGGTTTCCAGGAATGGAGGCAGGGGAAGAGTGCTCTAGAGCATCCCCAAATCACACTGGTAATAACGATGTTTAAAAACTGCCCCACAATTTAGAGTTTGGGGTCAATTTAACCCCCAGAGTGACCAGTCACTTTCCACGTCACACTGGGAATGACATTATTCCTGGAGGGATGCTCCCAAAAGCGCGTGCTGCGCACATGCACAAGGTAAATGCCCGCCCCAGTGCTATGTGCCCCCACAACTCTCCCATCCCTTGCTTTCATCCCTGCAGACCTGGAAACCCTAACAGGTATGCCAACTAACATGAGGGTTCTGTAAGAGGAATTGTGCTTGCAGAAGAGGGCCGAAGGGGCCAATTTCATTCCCTTCTACTTCTCAATGAAGCCCCCTGTCCTGCATGGCTTTCTATGACTCCAAAAATAATTTATCCAGAGAATGGAAGGGACTGCTGAAAGGAGAGGAAACAGGAAAACTCTGTGGGCCTTCTGCTCATCGCTGTCTTAATGCAAGCTTTTGTTGTATACTGGAACCTCTGTAGAGATATGGATCAAGTGTCATGTTTCAGTCACTATGAAATAACAGCAACAATCTCTAGAATCCCTCTATTGTTTCCAGAAATCTATTGTTATTCTCTGTTCAATACACTCATGCCATTATTCTTTATTAGGCAGTGAAACGTTGTGAACTATGAACATATCTAAAGTACACCTTTCTCATTGAGACTCAATGCAGATTACATAATGAAAGTCAGTACCATGTAACAGGACGAGGATTGCAAAAATCTGAAACAAAGCATAAGTATTAAAGATGACAATGCAATAAACGGTATTAATAAGTAAAATATAATGTAGTGAAAGCAAGATACAGCAATAGATATTTATTAGTAGTTCAGTCCACAGTCCCATTCCTTCCACTGAAACGTCTTTCTGAATCATTCTGTTATAAAGCAGCCCTATTCTTTTAGAAAAATGCTCTCCTATATAGTTCTGTTTTATATAGTATGTGACATGTGACCCTACCTGGATCTCTCTATGTATAGCGTCCAGTAGCATCTGACAAAGAGAACTGTGGTTCTTGAAAGCTTATGCTACAGTAAAGTTGGTTAGTCTTAAAGGTGCTACTGGACTCTTTACTATTTTGCTACCACAGACTAACACAGCTAAGTCCTCTGGATCTCTCTATGTATGGGTGTGTATGTGCACAAGTGTATATTATATGCCATCTAGTGAATGCAGGAAAAAGTGATGTAGCAATTTTAAGCAATTTTCTTAAAATATTTGTTTACAGGAATTGGCTCAGTTGAGACATAATGTGAAATCATGGTTTACTTTAACTACAGTCACATTGCATATGAGCTGAATCATGGTTTCGAAGGACATCAAAAGACAGCATAGTTAAGAATAATTGTGAATAGTAACCCAACTAGTTAAATTAAATCATGGTTTTGCCTTGATGTCTGAACTGAGAAACTGCTCATGAAAGAATTACTATGTAGTAAACCCTACGGATTTATTATGACAATAAGATTTTAGGACGTTGTTACCAAGAATTAATAAAACCTAAGAGACAAGAACAGTTGAGCAAGATGACTTGGCAAACAGTCAACTTTGTAAAATGCGTTTTACATGCATTTTTTACATTTACTCACTCTTTTGATTCTCGAGTCTTTTTAGTAACATGCTGTACAAGGGTATCATAGCCAGATCCTTCACCCTGACTTTGAGCTGACGTACATTTCTCTGTTTCTTCTTCTATTACAGAGCCCACAGTGTCACTTATATATCGTCTAAGATATTTCACGAATTCATAACTGCAACAAATATTCAGAAAATAAAATGTAACTTGCTTTACATTGCTGTATTTCAAATCATCATCACATACCTTCTCTCATCAAACTACCATTTCAGTCCTCAAGGAAGTCCACAGAGACATCATGGAAGATTAATAAAGGTGATCTGGTACAGGAAAACTACGTATTCATTTCCCATTAACATTCAATAGAATTTGTTACTTATCTGACAAATGAAATTGAAAACCACTCTCCTAAATGGAAAATAAATTAATAAAATCCACACTGTGTGCCATCTAATGGCTGTGGAATATAATTTTATAAAACACATGCAAAAAACAAAACTTAAGGATATGCTAGATGTCCTATCTCCATCACACAAGCCCATTTCTCAGAAGTGCTTTCAGATATTACACATGACAAAAGATACCTGCACAATTTATACATGGGCCTGCGTGCATTGCTGTGTTATGCTGTTTCGCTTACTGATGTGGGCCAAGCAATAATTCCTTCAGACCAGTGGCTAGCCAGAACCACTCTTTATGCTAGCCTATGTACAAAGACTAGGAGGATGGAAACATTTTCCCAATGTAATTATTCATCTATTGGATTGTAAAAGCTTGATTGTAACCAACTGGCTCACCCTATACATGTGTGTCAGCAAAGCGATGGCAAGTGGCAACCAGAAACATTACTATCAGTCTTCATTTTTTTTTCAAATTTTCCCATAGTTATACACCTTTATGAGAGTAATAAGGGCAAACCATAATTACCAACACTAAAGTTTAAAACTGATTGTTTCTAAATGGATAGTACTAAAACAACAGTCTTCTAGAGATCAGAAAAAGATGCATTCACTTACAAATAAATTAGCAACTGCTAATAATGCAATTCCTTCAATGACGACATTAAAAACAAGAACTAACTTATGAAAGTTTTCATCAGTTTCCTCCAAATGCAGCAGAATCTCTTCTGAACATTCAACTGATGGTGCTCCTGTAATTTTCTCTCTGACACTTTGCAGTAACTTTCTGAGCATAGATTGCAAAAGAGCTTCATCTTCACTAGAAAAACGAGACATCTCTAAAGAAAGAAAGAAAGGTACCAATGATAATCCAATGATAATCCACAAATCCGGGCTTTAATTTGCTTGACTATTAAATATTCATGAATCAGCACAAATAAGATCACCACAAAAATTATACCTCTACTTTTAGGAGGAAACAATGTTCAAACCCACAACAGTACTCTCTCAGTTAAATATTTCTCACTATCTACTAATATGTGAACTATTTCACACTACGAGTTTGAAGATTCTGGATAAAAAGTCATCAGAAATCTAGTCTGGGAAGCACTTGGTAACAAGAGTACCAGTACTGAAACTCTAATTATGAATTATTGATATTAGCTAAAACCAAGAGCAGTGTTGCTCAACTGTCATTTTGGATTATTTCTTTGAGAGGTTATGCTGAGAAGGGGGAGAGAACTCCTGTGTCTGTCTCCATTCTCTAAGATAGCAATGAACATAAAATATCAACTGTTGCTTATACTTAACAAGTATTTCTTTAGAAGGGGTTGTTATAAGTGGCTGTCTCAATCAGTTGTTAGAAGAGGCTGTCTCAATGAGCCCACTGTTGTGGTTTTGCTTGACAAAATCACCATACGATCAGGGATGTAACAACAGGGCTTTAAGTTTCTTTTAAAATACTAGAATGTCTTTCCAGCCTTTGAAATATGGCACCCACCAATGCTAGAGGAATGCACTGAAAAACAGCAGCAGTTTGATTTTGAACAAAGAAAGAAATTTTTAGCTGAAGCAAGCTGTATTGCCTACTGAAGATCTACACTAGTGCTTTTGGAGACTCTCTAATGCAGTATCAGCAGTTTTGCTGTTTGCTGTAGGAGTCTCTCTCTTTTTGCTCAGATTATATATAAACAAATATTACAAGTCTTCTATGCTTGTTCATATAAAGAAACTAAATCATTCTGGAATCTTCTCACCACTCAAGGAAATGGACAGTGCTTTAAAGAGCTATGAAGTTTTCATCTTCTCTGAAGAAAACAAACCCTGAAACGAACTCTTAACCTTTTCTAACCCACAGGCCATCCCTGTAATCCACATAAACAAACTGAAAACTATAGCACACTCTGCTACAGTCAGGGGTGATGATATACACAGACAGAACCTTCCTTTGTACATTTTTGAAGAACAATGAAGAACCATAATTCAGCATGTTCTGCACACACTGAGAATCACTAGCATGCTGCGTTTAGCAATACTGACTTCTTTTATATCTGCTTATAGAATCACAACTTATATCTTGTGCAAAGGCCCTTTACATAAGTACAAGAGTTTTCATATATCTGGCAATACCGACCAAGAGTAAAAAAACAAAGGACCTTCTTAGTTCATTTTGTAGGCATCTCTGTACAGAACGAACAGAAAAAAAGGAAACTGAGAAGAAACGCATAAAAGGAAAGCTTAATAACTGGCAAAAAACTTGGGTTGATGTAATGCTGACTTTACTGTCAGCCAGGCAAAATATTTAATCATACAGAAACAAAATCTTCCCAATAATATATTAATTCATTGTTGTGCTTTGCTTTCCTGACATGATGCTGAATGACCTTGCTGTTTGTGAAAAGCCACCCCGACGGTGCTGTATTTTGTATCAGATGTTGGAAGTGTAAATTAATGTGAGCCTGAGGAAAGAGTACCTCTGAAACGAGCAAACTGGGATTGGACCGGTACTGCTCGTTGCCACTGCGCGACGTCGTGGTCAACATGCAGCCGTCTGAACTTTGATTATATAATCTCTGGGACTGTACTCTCTCACTTTGTTTGGACTTAGTACTTATATTTACTACATAGGGTATAACTCACTTGTTGAATTATTAAAATTATAGAGTTTCCTTAGAGAATTCAGTTATCCCCCGATTGTGTGGCACGCTTCCTTTTCCTTCCCCTTTGAGTAGTTCTGTGAAGGAAGCTCCTCCCCCCCCCCTTTTCTCGGTTGCCTTCCTGACATTGAAAACAGGAGGGACAATGGGTAGATTATAAACTTAATTGTTTTCAGTTTCATGCTTGAGAGCATTAAGAGCATTAAGATCATCTGAATTGGATTCATAGTTAACCAATTACAGTGTGATTCTTTATGATCACGTGGACATAGTTTTAGTGAGTCCAGGGGATACGATATTAGGCATAGCCATCTTTCTCTATAATGTGCCATTGTGTTTCAGTCACACAAACAATTATTCATGTATGGACAATGGACAAGCACATTGACTACAACATACAGTTCTGAAATGAAAAGGTTAATTCTGTATAGTTTAATGGTAACATACCTCCAAAATTGCTACCTTTTTCCTGACAAAATTTCTGTGTCTTTTACAAATGCAGATATTATACAAGGAAGAAATGTAACGGGTGATGATCTTCCCAAACACTGGCTTCTGGTCTGCTACTCATCTATCAAATGCACTGAAGCCCTGCAAGGCAAAGAGAAGTGTCAAGTACAGATATTATGCATAAGTGCACACGCAAACAAGCCCATATACAGTCCTTCAGTAAAAGAGGTGACTGACTAGTCCTGTTACTGTATATGCGCACAAAAATACTTCAGGAATATCCTGCAACATATATACATTAGGTGAAAATAAACAAATACAATTGAAACAAAGATTTAACACATTATTGCAGCGCGGTGAAGGGGTTTAGACCAGTACATGAAAACGTGCACTGAAATAAACTATGGTGATATTTAAGGTGCCAAGGTGTATTTGTTTGCTGCAACAGACTCGCACCCAGCTACCCCTCTGGAATTACACATTCTGTGGGTAGCCTTTGCAGCCTGGTCTCCTCAAATCCATCATTCTGTCATTCCCATGAAACCCCAAATCTGTACAAAAGAGATCTCACTTGCAAAGCTATAGAGGTGCAGGAAGAGCGCAGAATGGAGAAGCAGAAAGGGCGGTGGGGCCATTCAGGCCACCAGAAGAGTTGCGGTAGACCAGGGCCCCGGCCCTCCGCGCCCTGCCAACTCGGGCCACCTAATCCCAAGGGCTGCCACCTCGTCGGAGCCCAGAGAGAAGGGCAAGGCTGCCCTGCGAAGGCCGGCCCGATGAGGGGCGGGAGAGGGCCGCCCTCGCCTCTCCCAGCAATAGGTGGGTCGCCTTGCTGTGGCGAGAGACTGGACGGGGGAGACTCTGCCCAGTCGCTCCATGACCAGGCACTTCCCCGCTCTGGACTGGCTGCACTCCTTTGTGAGTCCGAGGCGGAGGCCCTTCTCCAGGGCCGTTGCTCGCCCACCAGTCCGCCGCTGCAGAGCCATCAGGAGCACCCACCAGGGCACCCTCCCCAGCTCTGCACCTGACGGACATCCGAGTTGTACGCAAGAAGCCCCACCTAACTCAACAGGGTTTGCTCCCGAGTAAGGCAGGAATACGCACAGTGTCTTTGAAGGGCGCAGCATCGCGCTCGGTGGGTCCCGCTTCCAAGTAAACCTACAAAGGACCAGGCTGCACATCCCGACCTACAAAGGACCAGGCTGCACATCCCGACCTGCTCACGCAACTAACTTGGCGCTGGAGATGCATCCAAGGAGCTTACCTGGGGGGGGGGGGGGTTCTTGAACATGGGGGGGGGGGCTTTAATGTGGGCTGGGGGCGCTCTCTGGAAGAAGCTTCCGTAGCGACTCCCTTAATTCCAGACCGCGGGAACCGCCCAAACCACCCGGAAGGATGCAAGCGCTTTCCGGGACCCCGGACCGCAGCCGCCTCCCCAGCACGGCCCTTAGCAACGGGCTCGCTCACAGCGCGGGCATCCTAGCAACAGCAGGGGCGCAGATGCGCCGCGCGATGCTCGCCGGGAAAGGGGAAGGGCGACGTCGAAAACCCGAAACGGAGAAGCTCCAGGAAGCAGCGCGCGAGGGTTTGGAGCGTTAGCCGTGGACGGAGGATGAGAATTTTTACTTAGGGATGATGCAGTCCGCGCCATTTAAGTCCTTCGTGGGAAGTACTTAAATGAATGGCATAAATGACTATTGAGAAAACGGGGAGATCCCTGAAGAATAGAAGCCCCGAAAGCCCATTGGCATGCGTGGACTCCGTTGAACTACATTACAGTGCGGAAAAAGCTGGAACGAAGATATGGAATGGATTTCGAGAAACCGGCTGCGTGCCTGGATTTCCTCTGGTATTGGAAGGACAGCCGTCAGAGTGGAATCACAGTACGATGTTTGGGGTGGAAATCTCCTGGGACCGAAATGATAGCCTTGAAAGTGGAATAACAATCCCTGAGACAGTCCTTCCATTCGGCTGATTGTCTTGTAGTCCTAGAGCCAAGCTACAAGTGACGCCTGACACAGGTTGGACGCTTGTCAGCTTCCCTCAAGTTTTGATGGGAAATGTAGGCGTTCTGGTCTTGCAGCTTGGCTCTCCATTTAATTGAAGTTTACAGAACCCCCCCCCCACACACACACACACTGAGCAGAGGGGAAGGGGGGTGCCTGGCGAGAGCCCAATGCCTGCACTCCCCTCCCATCTGTATGTTCTCCCTCCCACAGACAGCAGCTCTGTAAACTTAAATAGAGAGCCAAGCTGCAAGACCAGGATGCCTACATTTCCCATCAAAACTTGAGGGAAGCTGACAAGTGTCCAACCTGTGTCAGGCGTAGTTTCTCTCTTAGAACTCGTTTTCTACACCCAGAGACCATCATTCCACTCTGGGGGCTGCCATTTGAGTCCCAGATCTCTGATTCCAGTCCCAGTGATTGTCCACTCTGAGGTCTATCATTTCAGTCTCAGAACACTTATGTAACTTCCAAGAACTGTGAATATGTTACAGAGCTGTGGTTCTCGAAAGCTTATGCGACAATAAAGTTGGTTGTATCTGAGAAGAGTTGGATGCATCTGACTAAAGAGAGCTGTGGTTCTCGAAAGCTTATGTGACGATAAAGTTGGTTAGTCTTAAAGGACTCTACTATTTTGCTACTACAGACTAACACAGCTAACTCCTGGATTAATGGGAATAGTTAGCCATCTCATTGAACTATGGGGGGAGAAATAAGAATTAGGGGGCCAGTCCAGCTACTGGGCAGGCCTTAGAGACTGTGTTCAGTCATAGTTGGGGGTGGACATCAGAGGTGGAAAAGGAAGGAGTGGGGAGTCGCTTAACTACCCCACATGCTCTCGACCTGCACCTGTATCCATAGCAGTAAAGATGCATTGTCAACTGTCTGTCTCTGGCATCTCCGTTGCAGCAACACACGGAGCCCCAAATTCTGCCCAAGCCGCCTACGGGCTCCCTGCCCCAAAGCGGCCAGCACTCCCAGCAGCCACGGACTCCCCTCAAAATTCACTCTGAAATCACACAAGGACGTCCAAGGAAAGGGCTAAGAAACAGAGAGACCCCGTTCCTCGTGGCATCTCTAGGGAGACATGAAGAAGAGCGGGGTCTGAGTTTTTTGCAGTTCTGTCAGAACCGGGCTGTGATATGTGATTTGATGTAGGCTTGGGAGGGGGGGGGTACAGTAAAAAAAAAGATCTATGAGGATATGTGTAGATCCTAGGGTTGCCAGCTCCAAGTTGGGAAATTCCTGGAGATCTGGAGGATGAAACCTAGAGAAAGTGGGGTTTGGAGAAAGAACCTTGGCATGTCATAATTCCATAGAGTCCACCCCCAAAAGTAGCCATTTTCTCCAGGTGAACTGATCTCTGTGGCCTGGAGACCAGTAGTAATTCCGGGGGAACTCCAGCCACTACCTGGAGGCTGGCAACCCAGGTAGATCCCAAGATAATTCAAGAGGTGGAACGTGCCACAACAACCCTGCAATAATGTCTAATCGTCTGCAGCTGCAGCCTGTGGGCCTCCTTCGCCTGCACTGTCTGGCTGTTGTACAGACGGCAATGAGCTAACGCAGTAATCCACCTCCGATCTCCCGGACCCTCCCGCCCTGGCGTTGGCAGGCCTCGACCGGCAGTTCAAGCCAGCCGCGCTCAAGAAGCCTCCCAGCGAGACCTCTGCCCTCTGAGCAGGCGCAGACACGACATCCCCAGCATGCCTCGCGCCCCTCCTCGCGAGGCATGCTGGGAATCGTAGTCTCCATTTCCGGCCTCGCTTCCGGGTCGCTCTGCGGCGCTTCACAGGTTGGAGGACTGACCTCGGCTGGGTTCTTTGCCGGCTCAAAGACGCGCAGGTAGCCAAGGGCGGGCGGGAGGCAGCAGGGCCGGGCCGGGTGGAGCGGGAGGCCTTATTCGAACGTCCTAGTAAAGAGTCCAGTAGCGCCTTTAAGACTAACCAACTTTATTGCGGTATAAGCTTTCGAGAGCCACTGCTCTCTTCGTCGCATGCATCGTCAGCTTTCGAGAACCACAGCTCCCTTCGTCAGCTGCATCGTCAGGTTTTGAGAACCACAGCTCTCTTCATCAGATGCATCGTCAGCTTTCAAGAACCACAGCTGTCTTTGTCAGATGCATCTGACAAAGAGAGCTGTGGCTCTCGAAAGCTGGTGCTGGAATAAAGTTGGTTACATCTAACGAAGAGAGCTGTGGCTCTCGAAAGCTGATGCTGGAATAAAGTTGGTTATATCTAACAAAGAGAGCTGTGGCTCTCGAAAGCTGATGCTGGAATAAAGTTGGTTACATCTAACGAAGAGAGCTGTGGCTCTCGAAAGCTGATGCTGGAATAAAGTTGGTTGCATCTGACAGAGCTGTGGTTCTCAAAAGGTTATGCTGCAATAAAGTTGGTTGCATCTGACGAAGAGAGTTGTCTCTCTCGAAAGCTTATGCTGCAGTAAAGTTGGTTAGTCTTAAAGGTGCTACTGGACTCTTTACTGTGTTGCAACTACAGACTAACATGGCTAACTCCTCTGGATCTCGAGCATCATAGTCATTTATATTTATCATTATGTGATATAGTGTGCTGTGGCATCTGTAACTGCAGCGCGGAGCATCCAGCCAGCCTCCCTGCTGGCGGGCCCATTGAGGCTCCTGGGGCCCCCTGCCCGGGCGTGTCTTTGTGGGCTTGGACCACCTGGGCACCCCCACCCCACCCTCCAAGGTGTCTCAGCCCCTACACAAGGCGTCTTAAGCGGCGTTGCAAAGATGAACAGGCTTCAGTGCTTTACTCGAGTACACAGAACTGTTAAAGCCTGCCCATGTTTGTCATGTTTGCCTGGTGGCTGCAGCATAACATGGCTGGCTGGTCACACGTCGTCGTGCCCGAGCAGAGTGACATCTTTCTAAGCCCCACTGTCTCTTAACAGTGGCTTCTTTAAAAAATCAGGCCTGGTTTCTTTCTCATCCAGTGTGTTTAACTCCCCACTTGCATGCGCAGTGGGGAGCACATACTGTGTTGCACGCATTGGTTTTCCAAGGGAATGGGTACTAAGAGTGCATTTTTTGACAAGTAACCTAGCATTTTGCATGATTACCCTCCGAGACTGAACTGGGTGTTGCTGTAAGTGATTGTTTTGGGGCAGCGGTCATAACAGAGGGCAACAGCATCTGATTTGCATGCAGAAGGCCCCCGGTTGAGTCCCTGTTGTCGCAGTTAAAGGGGTCAGGTAATGTCAAAGACCTTGACCTGACCAGAGGATACACAGCTGACCTTGACAGTCCAATAGTCTGACACATTTCAGGGCAGCTTCTTGTATTCACGTGTTCTTGTTGTGCCATTGGCTAGTCGCAATTCCTGGTCCGGCCTTTGGAGTCAGAGCTACCTAGTAATAGCTCGAACCCCGGACGCAGGAGGTCCTGGGAGGGAGGACTTCGCAGATGACAAAAAATTGAATCTGATCTGTTGAATCCTTTATGGCATTTTTGTCTCACTTTCCAAAAAAAAGACTTCCGCTGAGGTTGTTGATTGTTGTTCAGTTGTGAGAAGCCGAATTCCACACTCTCAGTTCTTTGGCGCACTGCAAGTCAGGAATGTACTTGGCTGCAAGTCCAGCTTCAGTGGATGGGAGTCACTTCTCAAGGACTTATGGGTAGGGTCAAGCTGTACAAATGCAGACATCCAGGTCAGGCTGAATCCTGCTCTCGTGGGGGGGGGGGGGGGCGGCTTCAGTAGTATCCAGCAGAACACATTTAAAACTCTCCACTGTCTTTACATAGGTGGGTTGCCAGAACGTTATGGGTCTTAAAACCATTTGGAGCAACTACAGAGTTCTGATTGTTATGGGAACTGGCCTTGCACTGGTACACTGGGGTTGGTATAACATCAAGTCCAGTCCTGTTTTTCAACCAAAGAGAAATGAGCTTGTCCCAGAACCTGGCATTGTGACATACGTGCTGGACCAGGAGAAGCAAGCCAAGGGGAAGTAGCTATTCACGGCTGTGGAATAACGGAAAGGTACGTTCTTTGTGCAGCCAAAACCAGAATCAACTTGGCATACAACTCACTTGGGAATGTAGCTCCCCCTCCGGCCCCCAAAATGATCCCCTTTCAACTTGTATTTTCATACATCTGGCAAAAGTGGATTGACATGCGTCAGTAACAAATGTCTCGTGGGGCAACCCCAGTTTGTATAAATCGAATGTTGTTATTATTACCTTTGTGAGAGCTGTAAATGTAGCCATCCTGCAGAATACACAGCTTTGTTCTTGGTGTGCGTTTTTTCTCTACATTTCACAAATAACATTTTTTTTAGCTTTCCCATCTGTAACCATCTGTCATTATTACTAAAGACTTTTAAAATATCTATTTTGTAAAGCTCTAAAAAAAAAAGTGAGTTATCGAAAAAAATTCCCCTCCACCCAAAATGGCCCTGGCCTGGATAGCCCAGGTGAGCCTGATCTCCTCAGATCTCAGAAGCTAAGCAGGGTCAGCCTTGGTTAGTAATTGGATGGGAGACCTCCAATGAAGACCGGGGTTGCAGAGGCAGGCACTGATAAAGCATCTTGGTTAATCTCTTGCTAAGAAAACCCCACCAGGGGTCGCCAGAAGTCAACTCTGACTTGAGGGCACTCTCCACCACCCAAAATGAAATTCTTCCAACCCTTTGAGCTAATTTATAGGAGCAGGCTTGGAACTTTTCTTTCTTGAGTTCTATGCAAGACAGGCAGTAGGGCTACAATCCCACACTAACCCTCCTGCCTTGCTTTTCGAAGCTAAATAGACTGAGCGGATTAAGCATAACGATATAAATCCCTAAGAGCCGTGGCTCTCAAACCACGGGCTGCAACTCTTGCAGGTGGGTCAGCAGATCGAGCGGCAGAACAAGGGAGAAGGATCTGCGGAGTTTGATGGCAAATTTGGGTTTGCCTCTGCAAAAGGGTCATGAAATACAGCCTGGTGTCCAGTAGTCCCGTACGTTTATAGACATGAAACAAGGAAAACAAAGTATAGACTTGTTCGGTGTTAATTGATGTGAGATGGCTGTATTTCGTTTCTTACTTCTTTTACACCTTGCCTTTCTCTCTAGTGGGGACCCAAAGCAGCTTACATCGTTGTTTTCTCCTCCATTCTATCCTTCCAACAAAACCCCCTTGGGATTGTAGTGGGATTGGAGCCCTATTGCCTGTCTTGCATAGAACTCAAGAAAGAAGAGTCCCAAGCCTGCTCCTATAAATTAGTTCAAAGGGTTGAGAGAGGCTGGCCCAAGGTCACGCAGCAAGCTTCCCATAGCGGAGCGGAGGATTTGAACCTTGGTCTCACAGTTCCTAGTCTGACACTCTAACCACTATACCACACAGTTGGAGAGGGGAGAAATTTATTATGGAGTTTCTTTGCAAGTGAGTCCTGCAAAGTATATTCAGTGTCCCTCTGCTTTCAAAAGCTGGGGAGCCAATGCCTGAGGCACATTGATTCTCATACGTTCATGCTTCAGAACATAAATACAGTACCAGTGCCTGGTTGCTTGGCTTTATAGAAATGCTCGGCAGTTTGTGGTGTGTCCCTATATGTTAGTGGGTCCTGGGTCTGGAAAGGTTGAAGGTCTTTGAATTGAGAGCATGAAATCACATGTTTGGAAAGAGGGTGGAATTATAACCTCACTTGTGTCAGTAGGCCCAGAGAGCTAAGGCTGGGAACCCAAGCTGAGCACTGAAAGTTTTATCATAGTTAGGAGCAAGCCTTGGAGAAATCCTTTCCACCCAGAGCGACCCTGTCTCCCTGTCCTGTTGCGCCATGGTGCCTCTGATCCTTATGTATGTGTATTTGCAGTTGGACCTTCCAAAAGGGCAGCCCAAAAAAACCCCCAAAAAACAGCCTGGTAATTCTATAGCAGCTCCTTGCTAAGCAGCAATGCACCAAGCTCCTGGGCTGAAAACCATTTGACATCCATGTTGTAATCCTATGCCCAGGTGCTGTGGTAGGAAATTGTGGTTCGTTCTTTGCTTTATTTTGGGTGATAAAACTGTGGTTCCTCAGCCTCCCCTAGAACTTTGAATGGCTTCCTGAGGTGCCATTCATAGAACATCTGTTGAAGTGCGGTATCTGTAAACCGGAAAGGGCAGGATGGTCAAGAAATAATTAAAAAAACAGTTTGGAGGGCAGAACCTTATCTGCCTGTTCCTTCTTTAACACATTGAGCTCTAAAGACTTTCTTTTTTATTTAAAATGAAATGATAACATGAAAAAGCCATTATACTTGCATAATGTGTATGGGTTTGGGGTGGGTGGGAAGAAGTGTAGAAACTGCTTGAATGTTTCCACGTTGCGTTTGCACACATGCTGTACCGTGCCGGCTGTCTTTATTGGCATAGTCTTATCCAATGAACAGCCGCGTTGCCAGCTTTATGGCATCTTTTTTCCATTGCAGGTGTGCTCACTGTGGCTGATGTTAAATCTCCATGAACAAAGAGATGAAGAGAATCAGCTGGGTTAGGAAGAACTGGCTGCTTGTGGCTGGAGCGGCATTTGTTGGCATCCATGCCGGTACCTATCTTCTACAACGGGCCGCCAAAAGTTCTGTGAAATCAGACATGGGAATTAAACAAAAGGATCTTGACAAATGAAGCATTATCCGCCACATCACATTTCCACTCTCTTAGTAACTTGTTAAACATCCAATAATGAGCACTCTGTCAGTGTGTTTGTCATTGACTGCAAAAGAGCATTGTGTGCACTTTTCATCTTTAATTCATTAAATGTGGTTTTTAGAAATGGAATACAACTAATGCCGGACTGCGACCTTACTTGGGAAGATGTCTCGGGTTGACGTTAAAAAACCATCCTTATGTACCAGTGAACCCTTAAGTCAAGAGACGGTTAGCCGTGCTCTGTCTGCGTTCAGTAAAATAGTAAAGTCCTGCTATGGACCTACAGGGAGGCTGAAGCAGCTTCACAACGGTACGGGCGGCTACGTCCAGACAACGTCGCAGTCTTCAGCCTTGCTGAACGGCCTTTCCGTTACGCACCCCCTGTTAAAGCTGCTGACTGCCTCCGTACAGAATCACATCTCGCGCTTCAGTGACGGTGGTTTGTTTACAGCCATTTTGTGCTGCAGCCTCCTTGAAAGATTTCAGGACTTAAAGGTTGCTTCTTGCATGTGTGTAAAAATTAGCCAGCACCTTTTGAGCAGTTGCACGGACTACCTGACTTCTGAAGCGTGTGGTTGTAGAATACCGGTGGACTTCAACAGTTCTAAGATTCTTCTTGATTTGGTCCGTAGCGTATTAACCAGCAAACGGACTTGCATGCTCAGCAGGAAGGAAGCTGATCATGTCAGTATATTGATACTGAAGGCTTTTTTGCTTACAGTTCCTCAGAATGTTGGAACTAGTGTTAGGTTAGGAAAATGTCTCTATGTACCTATGAAAGATAAGAGCGTTATGGATTCTCGGGTCTATGCTGGGCTCCTAATTGAAACACCGGAATTCGACCTGACAAGAATGCTTCCTGCCAAAAGAACGGCTTCGAGCCCAATCAAAATGGCCCTTTTCTCTGTGTCTCTGTCCGGAGACTTCTGTAACCCTGGAGAAGGAGCTGTTGTCGTCCACCACGGAGTTTCCCTAGAAGCAGCCGTCTTGGATCAGTTGCTTGGTTTAGGCCAGCGGATGGTCAAGGATGGTGTGGGCCTTGTGATTTGCCAGAAGGTCGTCCACCCAGCCTTGAAACAATATTTGAAAGCGAACCAGGTTGTTGTTATAGAAAGAGTTGGAGTGGTGATGATGGAGCCCCTGAAGGAAATGACAGGTAATGGATGCTTTCACCCCTGACAGCCTCATGAGACGTTTCTCAAAGAAGAGCAGCGTTACTCGAATCCTTTCTGTTGGCAGGACATCTGCGGAGTTCTGTTAGATCCTGGAGTTGTGCAATATAGAACATATGAATGGCTGGCTTTTATGCACATTTTCCTGGATGGCTGGCTTTTATGCACATTTTCAATTCAGCATGCATTGACCACATGGGCTCAATGGACAATGCACATAAAAATGGCCACTGACCACAGATGTTAAAAAGAGCACCTATTAGGAAGATTGCACTGACCAGTCAGTATGTATAATCTCTGGCAAGTCGTTGGTCAACGAATGTGCATTTTCTTACAAGTGGAAAACCTGCATGCTGGCTGGACAATGTGTGAAATAACTTGTTTGATTTTCTGCCTCTCTCCCCCTGCCCCGCCCGATTTTGGAGGCTGGGCATTTTGTAATATTAACCACACCATCAGCTTTGCATATTTTGTGGAATGTCCTCTGAATGCCCAATAGCAGTGCTTTATGCACAGCCTCCATTCCAGTCACATGGTTTACTGTGTACATAAACTAAACCAGTTCTGCATGTGGCAACTTACTGACTCCAATCCTGTACCATAATTTTAAAACAGCCTCAGAGCCAGTCAGTCCGGAAAAAGTCCCGAGAACCTGTCTTGTTGCCCTGTTCACCTCCACTCATTCCAGCCAGGCTCACTTTAAAAACACCCTGCGAACTACATCTGCATGGCAGGAGGAATCGTTACCAGTTCCTTGATCATTTTCCCCCTCTTAGGTCTACAGCTGGCAGAAATATTTATAGCCTGAGGCAAAATCCAAGAGCAGCAGTTCTTTATAGAGGCAGACACGATGAGGAGAGTACCAAAACGCTTTTTGTTGCTACACAGTTCCTCAAAACTAAAATAAAAATCCTGATGGGATTCATAGTTCCTGGGGTGGGGGGAGTTGGAGGGGTTGATGCCCACGATTTCTGCCCTGGCTACTACCAATAAGAGGCAGCTTTGATGTTTGGATGCAGAATGAGCAGAGAACCAAAGTATGAGAGTAACATGGGCCCTTTGGTTTTCTGTTTAATTTGGAATCTCTGCTGTTGACTGTGTACTTCTGAGGACAGTTGACTTGTAACACAGACCTCATTCTGAATTGTTCAAAACAGCAGTACCCACTCTGCAAATCACGGAAAGCTAAATTTGCAATTACCAACCCAAATGGATATGTGACTGCTGTGTGCTCTTTGTGCCTCCCCACTAAAGATACATACACATTCATATAAGACATAACGGAATATTAGATATATATGACCTTTTAAAATTACCAGATTACTTCTGAGCTTGGAGTGTTGCCTCTCCCCACTACTGACCCACCTTTGCCAACCGTTGTGCGTGAGATGAGACGGGATGAGAGGAAGGGCTCCCCTCTCTGCCTTCGGGTGGTCTGACCAGAATGAGGAAGAAGGCTCCTGGGGGAAGCCAAGCTGGCCGCAGAGAAAGGGGAGTGAAGCCAACATGCTCTTTCCCTGGGTGGTTGCGGCACTTTCTCCTCTCTGCATCCAGCTTGCTCTCCTCCCATTATGGAGAAGGATGGGGGTTGTTAGAGAGGCTGGACCCTTCACCTCCATCCTTGGCATGAGGCCTGCAGCTCAGGGAGGCTCGTACGTGTCCTTGAGTCCCTGTGGCAGCAGCTGTTTCAAGGTGGAAACCATCTGCCTAAACACAACGCCCTTGCTCGTGTTCCCGGAGCATGGAATGGATGCCGCACGGCAGAATAACGTTCCAAAGAGCCACATGTGGCTCCTGAGCCTTTGAGTGAATATCTCTGGTTTAAACTGAAGTAAGGACATAAGAAGAACCCTGCAGGATCAGACTGGGGGGGGGGCATGGCATTCAAGAGCACCCCCAGCCAAGTTCCTCCAGCAATCCCACTGAGGGCCAAGCTAGAAGTGACGAATGACACTTGAATGGCAAGTGAACAGACTCATGTGTATTCCTCCCTGTTCACTTGCACTCCACTTGCACTCCACTCGATCAGTACGTAGGGCCAAGCTAGAAGTGACGAGTTACACTTGAATGGCAAGTGAACAGACTCATGTGTATTCCTCCCTGTTCACTTGCACTCCACTTGCACTCCACTGGATCACATAGTGATCACATGTATTCCTCCCTGTTCACTTGCACTCCACTTGCACTCCACTCGATCACGTGATCGAGTGGAGTGCAAGCGAACAGGGAGGAATACACGCGAGTCTGTTCACTTGCCATTCAAGTGTAATTAATCTCTTCTAGCTTGGCCCTAGAAATGCTCGCCTGTTGCTTGAGCCCAGTAGCGCACACTCACCATTTAGTTACTGCAGTGAGCAGGTGTTGATTGACTTCTCCTCCACATTCTCACAGGCCTGGTCTGACAGGCAGAGGAATGCGGTGGGAGAATCTTGAAGTGGTAAAATGTGATGTACCACTTGAGAACATAGATAGGGAGAATCACGTTGTACGGCTTCCTGCCAGTACGATACCAACATACCATATTAACATACCATGGAGATACGCTCTGCCCTAGCCCTTTCATGTGATGCGGCTGGGTTCCTGCTTACAGAGAATTATTAATGCAGACGAACGCTGAAAAATGTAACCCCTTAGCTGCAGGCTCTAGTAACACAGTCCTTTCTACCTAGTGTTGCCAACTCTGGTATGAGAAATTCCTGGAGATCTGAGGTTGGTACCTGAAGAGGGCAGAGCTTGGGGAAAGGAGACAGCTTCGAGGCCATCCTCCAAAGCTCCCATTTCCTCCAGGGGAACTGGAGATCTGTTGTAAATTTACCCCCTCAACACTCTGCCATCTCATTCTGCCAGATGTGTAGCTCAGACTTGACTCTTGAGGGTGTTCCGGGGCAGGCCTGGCTACGCACCCACCCACCCACCTCCTTTGCTGCCATGGATGTGAACAAGTTAGGCCTTAAGGGAATGATGAATATGATTATTTTTCCTAATTGGACAGGATCCCAGCCCATTCCTTCTCTCCAGTGTCTGTCCCGTGCTTGCTACGGAAATCTGAAGGATCTGCAGATTGAATACTTTGCTTCCAAGCGGTTCTTGCATCTAATTCCTGATGACCCAGCAGTCTGCAGTTTGATGCTTTGTAGCAGGAATGAAACTGCATGGGATGAACTGAAGGTAAGAAGAATCTCTGTGCATTGGCGGCAACATATACTTTGTGAGAGAAAGTAGATGTCATTTCAGGGGACGGCAGTCCATGGCAGATAGATCCCCAAACCCCTCACAGCAAGCACTCCAGTGCATTGGTTGAAAAGGTCTTTATTCAGAGATCCATTAAGTTCATGGGTACATCCATAGATGGGAAAGGTTGGCAGGAATGAGTATACAAGCATATGCACTATTGATATAAGGAGCACTATTTCCCCCTCCCCTTGAGCAGTTAGCATTTAGGCGCGAAAATCCTAAAAAGTTCCATGAGAACATAATAGCTTAGTCTGGAGAGAGAAAGGCAGATCACAAGGAATCAAAACTCCCTCTTTGCCCAGTGAAGAGTTACTTTCTGAGATAACAGTTGCTTATTCGGGGAGTAAAGTACTTTCATTTTCATCAAGCAGGTTCACACTGATACTTGATTATGTGACTACAGTACAGCACAATCACATGAGCGATGCATGAGATCAATGTATTGGAGCAGAGACACATAAATGACATGGATGGGTGCAGACACGACAGTAGAGAATACATATTAAAAATGTAAGCATGAGAGCAACTCATATAAATATTCAGTAGGGAGCTATGTAGGTCTGTAGCAGAAGAGCAAGATTCGGGTCCAGTAGCAAGATTCGGGTCCAGACTTGATTTCTGAGGTATGAGGTTTTGAGAGTCAGAGTTGTCTTCGTTAGATATGAGGAGTGGAAAAAGGAAGGAGAGCCAGTTTGGTGTAGTGGTTAAGAGCTGGGTTTGATTCCCCACTCCTCCACTTGAAGCCAGCTGGGTAACCTTGTGCTAGTCACAGCTTCTAGGAGCTCTCTCAGTCCCACCTACCTCACAGGTGTTTTGTTGTGGGGATAATAATGGCATACTTTGTAAACCGCTCTGAGTGGGCATTAAGTTGGCCTGAGGGAAGGTATATAAATTGAATGTTGTTGTTGTTGTTGTTGTTGTTATCCAGGCAGAAGGTAGGAAGGGTATTGTAAATTAGAGTGTCAGGAAGCTGGCTAACTACAGCATGCATTGATGTACCCTGAAGTAAATACAGCAAAATAGCAGTTTAGCCATTGTACCACATCGTTTATGTTCACTGACGTTATTCCATCCTGACCACGTGGACAAATTTCAAAAGTAGCTCGCTTGCAGCAGAAGCAGGCACATCCTTTGGGGCAGACTCCAGGGCAGAGCTGTCAAGTTCTTCATTTGGCGTTGTTGAGTATTCGGGGTTCTCTGTGTTACGTGCTTCTGATGGTTTTACTTCCATTTGGAATCTGTTGTTCTGAAGAGATCATGGCGGCACTTCAGCCAAGAGCAATTCTGTGAGGTATTTGGGTCAAGGGTTACCTCAGTGAATCCCTGCCTGAGGGCCAAACATGAGGTGACAGGGGCATTGGCCACATTTAGACATATGTCTGCCTTATTCATTTTTTGAGGAGGGGGTCTCCCTCAAAAGGCACGTGTTAGGTGAGGGGACCAGGACACCTCCTCCTCCATTTTTTTTCTTCCAGTTGCCTCAGGCACTTTTCCCTCACATGGAAAAAATTGCCTGCAGTGAAGTAAAGTACAAGGAGAGAGGAGGCCAGCTCTCTTCATCAGCCTGGACCTCGACACGCCTCCCGCTTTACACATAAGCAACAAACCTGGCCCACCTCACCAGCTCCCAGATGTGCTGGGCCAGTCGAAGCTTATAGTAATTCGTTCTGTTTGACTTGAAAGGACTGCAGTGTATGAGCAACGTGCCTTAATTATTAACGTAGGAAGGCATTATTGTGAAAATGGGTGGGAGACACCTATTGAACGTGTTAAATTCTTCTTATTCTTATCGTGGTGTAGCAGCTGGTAGTTGGACGTGGAGCTCACATCCCTTGCTCAGCCGTGGAGTCGGCATAACGTAGTCACTGCTTTACAGCCTGAAAGGCCTCTGAGATTTTTCTGAGGATAACATGGACTAATCCATATGCAGTGAGTTCTGGTGGGATACAGTTATGATAGATTACTGGTGTGGGCAGGAAAACTTGTCGTCTTTAAAAAAACAGAGGCCGCCCCCCCCCCCTCCCCCAGTATTTCTTTTTCTAGAATTGAAACATAGGCCGCCTTCCCTTGCTTTTTACTAAAAAGAAAAGTCTTTTGTTTCATTTCTAGCTTGTTTGTCAAGCGGCCGAACACGTTTTGCAGTTAACGGTCAAGGATCCCTGGGTCTTGTTAGGCGGTGGCTGCACAGAAACTCACCTGTCCTCGTACATCCGGCACAAGGTACGAAGAGACTCTGAAAGCCTTGCCGAGGCTCCAGCAGCCTCTTTTTATTAACTGGGTATCTTGCTTTTCCAGCAGGTGTCCCCCAAAGTGGCTTGCGTGAATAAAGAGACAGCCTTTGGGCCTAAGACCTGAAAAAGCAAGACATGCACGGGAAGAGAATGGAGGGGAAAGGCAGAGGGCGCGGGGCGGGGCGGGGGGGGATCAGTTGGTCACTTGGACTTTCTGCACGGAAGGGCCAGGCGGGCTGTCCCTCACTTGGCACCCTCACTTAGATGGCAGTGAAAGATCCACCTTGCGGCCCCTGGACTTGTCCCAGTTGAAGGTGCAGATATTTGCTATATGCCACCACCAGTCCCTTCGGACTCCCCAAAACGAGGGTCCAGGGGTCAGGAGCTGCAGTGGGGAGGGGAAAGCGGGTGAAATCTGCTGACCTAAGAGGGGAGAGCCGTGCCCCCTTCCCTCCACTGCAGCCCCCTGACCAGCGTGGCTGTTAATTCTCCCGCTGTCTATTTTCTAACAGCTAGAAGGGACTGCTAGGAAAAGGAGATTGTGGCAGAGATCCGCATTTGTACCTCTTATGGTAGTTTGGCTCCAACCCTGTGGCTGAGGCTGGTTGTGCTTTCCTTTCTGTTCTCCTTCAACTGGCGAGAGCTGGCTGCCCCCCACCCCACCCTTGCCATGGTGTTCTTCCTGGTGGGTGGACAAGGCACAGCTGTTCCTCTGGCTGGAGTTGGAAGCCTTAATCGTCCTTTCCTTACTCCTGTTTCAGGACAGTATTTTATGTTACAGATTTCTGTGATTATTTCTTCTAAAAAAATTCCAAAGCACCAGACAGGCTGGGAGTTGCATTGGAGTAGGAGTATGCACACAGAGAGAGAGACGCATAATCCTTTAACCTCAAAATCTTCCTCCCCTTAGGCTACCTGCATCTTCCCTTTGTTTTAAGCTGTGTAGGTGAGAAAATGCCTTGGGGAAAGGTGAGTTTGAGTTGAAAAACGATCCATAGGAGGAGGGTTATACGGCATCTCTCTACAAACCCAGAGAGTCAGTGTGGTGTGTTGGGCAAGGCTATCGTGCTGCCATGAAATCTGGCATACCATAGATTTACACAGGGCTTTTTTTCAGCTGGAACGCGATGGAACGGAGTTCTGGAACCTCTTGAAAATGGTCACATGGCTGGTGGCCCCGCCCCCCTGATCTCCAGACAGAGGGGAGTTGAGATTGCCCTCCGTGCAACAGTGCAGCACGGAGGGCAATCTAAACTCCCTTCTGTCTGGAGATCAGGGGGCGGGGCCACCAGCCATGTGACCATTTTCACCGAGGGTGATTTAAAGTTTTAAAAACTCCCCCCTTGTTCCAGCTGACCCAAAGTGACGTCATTGGCCCTGGGAGCATGCGTGCCCTTTGCATGCGCACATGTGGTACCAGCGGCACCACCTCCCACCAAGAGTTGCCCCCTGTGCTGGCAACCCACTGAGTTCCACCACCTCTTTCCCCAGAAAAAAAAGCCCTGGATTTACACAAATCTGTGGTGAGACCACACGTGGAATACTGGGTACAGTTCTGGTCACCACACCTGAAAAAGGACATTGTAGAGCTTGAAAAGGTACAGAAAAGAGCAACCAGAATGATCAGGGGGCTGGAACAACTGCCTGATGGGGAACGCTTAAACGCTTAGGGCTGTTTAGCTTAGAAAAAAGGGGAATAACGGAGACATGATAGAATTCTATAAAATTATGTATAGTGTGGACAGAGTGGCCACGGAGAAGCTTTTCTCCTCATAAACCAGGGTCATCCTCTGAAGCTGAGGGCTGGGAGATTCTTCACACAGTGCATAGTTAACTTATGGAACTCACTGCCACAGGATGTGGTGATGGCTGCTGACTTGGAAGGCTTTAAAAGGGGAGTGGACAAATTCATGGAGGACGGGGCTATCAGTGGCATTTAGTCATGATGGATATCTACTCCCGCCAGTACCAGAGGTGGTGTGCCTCTTTATCTAATTTGCTTGCGAGCCGGGCAGGAGGATGCTGTTATAACCATCCCGCTGGTTGGCCAGTGTGTGAACAGAGCGCTGGACTAGATGGGCCTCTGATCCAGTCCAGCAGGGTTTTTCTTCTTCAGTTCTTAGAGCACAATATCCACAACATATTTTGTCTTCATTTTTTCTGCTTTACTTTTATTCTTTAATATACAGCATATAAATGATTATAAACATCTGTATTTACCATGCTCCAAATTGAAATTTTACAGACCCGTAAAAGATTTGCCTCTTTTTGTCTTCCTCAAATTTTCCTTAGTGCGTCTGATTAGCTTCTTCAGCAATAAAATTCAGTAAAGTATAATTTTTTAAAAAGCAATATAAAACCCCTGAATGCAGAGCTTTAAATGAAATTTATTTCCAAGTAAGGATGATTCAAATTGCATAAAAAAATAAAATTAATAAAAGTATCAATTTGTCTTTATTATAAACGCTGCAGTCTGTTTTCTGGATTTTAGAGGTTTGTTTTTGCATCTTTAATCATGATTTATAAGGTCTGTGATGGTTTTAATATATTTCTTCTTTCTCTTTTAGAGTCATAAAATGCCAAGTAGCACCCTGGAAAATTTAGGTTGCTCTCAGACAGAGTTCCAGTTGGTAGCGGACTGTTTCTGCCACTCACTAGAGACTCTCGCGCGCTGTCTAGAGCATGACGGCGGCGAAATCCTCACGGATACAACTTGGGGTCACTTTTGGTCCGTTCCACCAGATGTTCCTTACAACTCTACCTGGTCAGATTTTGCTTTGAAGTGTGGGTGTGGCCTTTGTGGCAGCGATCAAGACCTCAGCTGGAGGGCGCTTCACCGTCCTTCTCGCCCGTTTCCTCCCCAAAGCTGTGTTAGTGAGTCTTCTATAACCTCTGCTGATAACCTCGTTCTGGATTCTTTCGCTGCTAAATGTAATGGTTTGCAAGCTGCAGTGGAGACAGCATGTCTTCTGTTTGGTCTGTCGTATGTAGTTGAAGATCAAAATTAGGTCGTTTGGGTTTTTTTTATTTATTCCAGCGGCATTCTCCATCTAAAGACTGGGAGGGGACATTGCCTATCCTTTCTCCTCGCGCTCCTGTGTTCATTGCCCATTGCTGCTGCCAGGAAGAGCCTGCATGAAGGAAAGCCTCCCCCCTCTCCAAGCACGAAAACATCTGGTGCTACCTAGCCCTGGTTGCTTGGCAACACACATTGGGGTGGGGCTGTTCTCTCACAGCGGCTGCAGAAACTTGAAGGGCCAGAAGTTGGAGCAAGCAGACGGGGGACATTTTATGCCACTGCTTCCCACTCCCCCATTCACCACCATGCGGTCACTGTCTCTTTTTGTGTGCGCTGGCTTTTTAAACTGCATCTCGGGGAGGGGGGGGGGGCGTTGTTTTTTGGATTTTTTGGAGACCTATTTTCAGGCACTAAGTCAACAAATAAATACAAGGTACCCAGACTGACGTTGCAATCCTATCAAGAGTTGACGGGCTTCAGCAGCAGCAGCAGCTCTGCGTAGGATTGCACTGTGAAGTTGCGGTAAACTCCTCTTTAGGCTGTCTTGCTGCTGCTAAAATAATAGCAGGTTATCTGAAAGCTTAAAAGACATCAGCTCTGCAGTCCGGAGCGGAGTTACGCCTTTCTGTGCCCACTGACTTCAGTGAGCTGAGAAGGGTATAAGCATGCTTAGGATTTCTTATCGATGCACCAAAAGGAAGTTACAGGGTGAAAAATGAACCACAGGTTGAAGGCAGCGCAAGACATGGCTAATTAGTGTGTTTATAAAAAGGCAAATTAAAGCATTCGATTGAAACTGTAAACTTGAATATTAATAATTAGCTCATTTTAATTCCGCTAGAATTGCCACCAAAAAAAAAGGACAAAATCTTCTCCAGGAATAATTCACAATACAGCTTTTTCTGAAATCATTTATTAGCTGGTTCTACTTTGTTAATAAAAATATGTCCGTTGTGATGCAATTTGATGTTGTCGCCAGTTTCTCCAGTTAAAAGAATAAAATCTGGTGTTGATTTTTGGTAGTGTAACAGTCAGATCGAGAGAAAAATTAATTTAAAACAGGCTTTTCAAACTAATTGTGGGGGTTCCATTATTGTTTATATGGATGAAGGCGAGTCTGCAAAGGCATATTACTAATTTCTTTTCAGGACTGAGAGCCAAGCTACAAGTGACGCCTGACACAGGTTGGACACTTGTCAGCTTCCCTCAAGTTTTGTTGGGAAATGTAGGCATCCTGGTCTTGCAGCTTCGCTCTCCATTACAGCTGCAAGACCAGGATGCCTACATTTCCCATCAAAACTTGAGGGAAGCTGACAAGTGTCCAACCCGTGTCAGGCGTCACTTGTAGCTTGGCTCTAAGATGTATAATATTGAAAGGGTTTGTTATGCTCTCTTCTCTTGGATTAATTTATGGGAAGCATGCAGCCAGAGCTGTTTCTAGCAACTAACTGGGCATGTGTGGTGAGAATGCAACATAGCTCCTTCTGCATTTGAATGAGGAAGAGTCATGGTTTCCCCCTGACAAGATACATAAATATTTTCTCGTTACCCAACACACGCTTGAAAGATGTTCCTTTCATCATTACTGGGGTAGAGTTTTCATTTGTTACCCACAAAAATGGCGGCTAATTCTGAAAGCTGGATTAAGAAATGGCGTCTGGCCCACCTGTATTTATGGGCTTCTTGCAAAAATTCCATAAATGAACAGGACAAGGTTATCCTCATACTTTTTAAAGTTGGGTGTGGGGACAGGGTAGAACTGAGGCATGACGCAAGAAATTTTCCTTTGGTCCTTGTCTTGGATAAATCAGAACCAGCAGGCATGGTCCACGGACAGTGGACCAGAAAACCCCAACCTTGTGGAAGCTGTGGGTACCCTTGGAACTTTGGAAAGAGGTGGTGGATGCCGCTGCAAAATGGCCACCACTGGGCACAGGGAGGGGCAGTCAGGAAAATGATGGGAGGTTCCAGACCAAGCGTTCTCCTAAGATGGAGCCAGATATTTTGGAACGTGTGCTCCAGGCAGACATAAAGACCATGCCTCTTGGGTTCTTCGGAAGTACATCTTGCTCCAGTGTGGTGAGAGGAAGGCAGGATTGTACCAAGAAATGCAGCAGTGCCCACAGGAACTGCAAGAAGGATTGGTGTGACAAGGGCCATTTTTACACTGCTTACAGCAGTTCTCGCGCGAAATCGCGTCAGGAAGACAGTGGCGTTCCGGGAGCTCAGCGCGGTGTTCCGTGGCCGGTAAGCAGTGTGAAAATGGCCCTTGCTGCCCAGATGGAATCTTTCTTGACTCGCTCAGTCAACCTGAAAGACCCTAGTCTGATACTAAAAGGTTTTCCCTTTTGTAGAAAAGTGGGAAACGGCTGACACCACTTTTTAGCAGATCTTCAGTTATTATTCGTGGATCTTCTAACTGTAACAACGTTATACTTTTAAAAGAACCCTGGCTGGTTGGCTGTCCAGTGATCATAGAGTTCACTCTGAGGAGTTATGTCCCTTTAAATAAGGATACAGAGCTCCAGAGTGACTGTGCTGAGTTTGATCATGAAAAAAGGTGGTAGATGGAGTGAACAAATCCTTTTCTTTGTACACTTACAACTCGCAAGCAAAATCAAACAGTTCTTGCCGCAATTCCTTTCCCCAACTTTTTCTTCCCATGTGGGAAAAGTTACTTTCGGCTTTACTCACCCTAAACTAGGCCTGAATTACTCATGCAGATAATGTCTTTGTTTCAAGCTTCTTTTAGTTTGGGGGGAAAGGATGTCAGTGTTAGATGCTGCTTTATGTAAGCCACGTTGAAACATACAATTAAATACAGATCTTCCTGGCTTGTTTCCCTCCCAAGTCCCCCCCCCCTCCCCCAGGACCCTGCAATTTTATTAGCTGCAAGCGTGAGTAAGCGACCTACTTCGCCTCCTTTTTCTTTTTGTAAAATGGAATTACAGCTTGCTTATCTAATGCAAACTATAATGACTCCTGTTAAAATGAGAGCTGAACAGTAATGGGTTAGGGCAGGCGTCACCCACCTTGTTGAGTCTGTGGGCACTTTGGGAATTTATCACAGCATGCATGCCCACGAGGGCAGGCCAGTCACAGTGTCGGAAGGTTCTGGATATAAAGCCCTGACTGGCAGCAGCTCTTGAAGGTTTCAGGCAGACATCTTGGGTAAATGAGAAGGGGGGGGATATACAAACATTCTGTATACAAAATCTTTTGTGTGCTACTGACGGAGCAGCACCCTCTCCACGAGTGTTACAGAGGCAGTTTCTCCCTCCGTTTTTTAATGTGGGTGGTACAAGAGCACACCTGGGCATTGGGTTCAGTCAGGTAGAGCCATAATGTTATGGCATTATGTCTAATCTTTGCCACACAGTGTCATGAAGAGAGCCTAAGAATGAAGACAGAGACAGCTTGGGCCTTAAGAATTTACTACATCTGGTGAAAAAAATGTATCTGGTACCATTACCAGTACTTGTCTTGAATAATTGAACTGCAGAACATTCACAAGTGGAGAAACAGCCCTTTACGATTAATTTCCCAAGGACGTATCTAACATGATGGAGGCTATAAAACAAGCTTTAAGTAGAGATGGGCATGGACTGGGAAAACCCCACAGACTGCCGTCCTGTGGTCCATCAATTTTCACGGACCATGAACTTTTCACAGACCAGCCTGGTTGGCGGGCCGGTTTGTCAGTCTGTGGCCCGTCATTTCCAGCAGCCCTGGCTCCGCCCCCTTCACACCCAGAGAGCACAAACTTGCAGAGAAACTTCAGCAGCCTCTCCTCCAGCCACCCTCCAAGTTTGGTCAAGATTGCATTTCAGTCGTTTAAGGTACAGACCCCCAAAGCGGCTGCCCCCAGGAAACTTCGGGTAGATACTGGAATCACAAATGCCAGTTGACTTGCATTGGCTAGCAGCACCAAAAAGTTGCAATGAGGCGAAATCAAACAGAAAAGGGTGGGGGGAGAGCCCCCTCACTCACCACACAGACACCTTCCCAGACATGGCCTAAAGAATTCATTCATGCTCCTTTTTCCCATAGAGAAGAATGGGAGCTTTCTGATTGGCAAGCAGAGCTGCTTGTCAAGGTTTTGAGGGCTAAGATTGGCTGCAGAATGTCCACTCCTCTGCTGCCTAGGGAATTCATTCTTGTTCCTTGCTCCATAGAGCAGAATGGGAGCTCTCTGATTTGTGGGTAGAGCTGCCTATCAAGGTTTTGAGGGCTAAGATTGGCTGCAGACTATTCACACCCCTCCCCTTGCAGAACGGAAGCTCTCTGCTTGGCAGGCAGAGCGGCCTGTCAAGGTTTTGACAGCTAAGATTGGCTGCAGAATGTCCACCTCTCTGTTGCCTGGGGAATTCATTCTTGCTCCTTGCTCCATAGAGCAGAATGGGAGGTCTGTGCTCAGCAGGCAGAGCTGCCTATTAAGTTTTTAAGGGCTGCAAAGTTCTGCGGACGTCCCCTCCCTTCCCTAGGGAATTGGTAGATCAGCGCCAGGATGTCCAGACATGGACCATGGACGAACGGACCAGCCCAAACAGACCAAAATTGGTGAAAAAGGTGAGTCCCACGAACTGTGTGTTCGCAAACCACAAACTGGACCAGACAGTGTCTTATTTAGGTCCGTTTTTTGGATCATGCCTACCTCTAGATTTAAGTCTTTAAACAGATTTTCCGCATTTAAAAAGTACCATCTCCCAGCACTATGGGGTTTTACCTTCTGTCAGTAGAAGTTTAGCAAACTTATAAAACTGGAAGTACTGAGTTTAGGAAATTTACAAAACTTTTAGACGTGCACCCCATCTCTACATAACGTATCTACATAACATGGGGGTGCAAGCTCTGGCTTCAGAAGTTCTGGAGAACTGGGGGCGGTGCAGGCCAAGGGAGGCAAACTTGGGGAAGGGAGTAAGTGCAGAGGGGATGTTATACCACAGAGTCCAGCCTCCAAAGCTGCCATTTCCTCTAGGGGAACTGATCTCTGTCATTTGGAGGTAATTGGTAACTTTAACATAAAATAGCCATGCTGTAAGAAGATATCCCACACTTTCTGTTTGGGAGCCCAGATGGAAATTATTCGTGCTTTTCTTAATTATAGCACAGAACAATGTAAGTGAAAAATCGATGTGCATGTTTCAAAGAGACAACATATTGCAAATTGAAATGTCCTTTGAGATCTTTGAAAAGGAATAAGTACTTGCTAAATACTCCCCCCAATCCTTTTTAACATTTTGTTTTAATTTTAGAAGCTGTTTAAAAGTTTGAATTTGACTGGCTAAAATCTGAAGGCTGATCCATAAAGAATGGTTGCGCACAAAAAGTCAACAGTGACACTGGCGACCAAAGAGGGCTTTTTTGAATGCCAAATGCTGAAGGTTTAAACTGATGTTACTCTACAGTTGTTAAACCACGGCTCAGGTAGCCCTTGAAATTCATGCTGAACCAAAATGGGGGTGGAGGAAAGGTTACCAACCCAAAGCTTCCATCACACCATCCTGTAGTGACGCTAATAACGCTATATACACTGATCCACTCGGGAGGCACAAAGAGCTGACCTTTGGAACAATGTGCAAAGTGTGGGGAGAAGAGCTGCCCCATGCCTCCTCTCCCAGTATCTTCCTCTCACTGGGAGCTGAGCAGACACACTTGAAGCGAAGGGCTTGGGCTGCTTCCTTTGTCCGAAAGTGTGTGTGTGGGGGGGGGGGTTCATGAAACTTACACTGTTGGTGGATGTCCCATGCAGGCGGCAACCACCCATCACCCACAAAGCCCCCTAGGAAACAGCATAGCTACCTTCCTCAGACAAGTAGAGGGCGCCAGGGGAAGCAGCAGGTTTAATTGATGTTAATCAATATTCTCTCTGAAGTCAGGAGGCATTCCTACCTTAGACAAAGAGAAGCAGCTTACTATCAACAGAGTTACACATACAAATAGAGAGACATGCGGAACCCCTCAGAGTCCAAGGCATGCTGAGTTCTAGTCCACCCCCTGTACAATTAAAAAAACTCACAGCTATCTCCCCCATCACCTCCCCCAGTGACCCCTACTCTATGCCCAAAGAAAGGCAAAAAACCCCTCCAGGGTTCCCAGCCAATCTGGCCTGGGGGAAAATTCCTTCCTGAACCCAAAGTGGTGATTGGCATTATCCTGGGCGTATAAGAAAGGGCCACAATAGCCTAGCCACAATGGCTCATCTCTTCATGCCTTCCCTCTCTTGATCTCTATACATTCATACTGAGTGATAGAATCATCACTGCTGTTAGATGGCCATCCAGCCTCTGCTTAAAAACCTCCAAAGAAAGCCCACCATCTCCCAAGGAAGCCTGTTCCACTGAGGGACCGCTGTAACCAGGGCTTTTTCAGCCGGAATGCGGTGGAACATTGTTCCGGCACCTCCGTGTCCAGTGGCCCTGCCCCTCTGATCTCCAGACAGAGATCAGTTCCCCTGGAGGAAATGGCCGTTTTGGAAGGGGGGGGTACCTCATACTCCAGTGAGGTCCCTCCCTCCCCCAAGCCCCTCATGTGCGGTGCCCGCCAGCGGAACTCCTCGGTGTGGCATCTGGATGCCTCAGAGTCGGGGGGCTCCCACCGGGCCATGCAGAGCTCGAGCGCCGTTACTTGATCCCCACACTGTTGGTAGGTCGCCACTGCTGCTGCCACTGGGAGGCAGTATGGGTGGGCAGGGCTGGATTGCCATGCTGCTGCTGCCCGCCCCAAGAGCCGCCGGCCAGCCGCAGGCCAGGAGTGACGTGCCGCACCTCAGTCTGCCCTACAAAGGTAAGGCTGTACTGGGCTTATGGCAGACAAAGGAAGACTTTGTTGGTGCAGCCTCGAAGGTGAGCTAGGCTGGGCTGGGCTTGCGCAGAGGAGCCTCGCTAAGCAGCGATGCCTGGCACCACCAAGGGCTCTCTGGCCGCGCCGCGCTGGTGATAATGGGCAGGCATGTGGATGGCAGCACTAAAGACATAAGCCAGCCTCATGAATGTTCAGGCAGCACATGGCTGACAGGGGGGGGGGGGCTGCCAAGGAGCCTGGGGGTCGAGCAGGCTGCCTTAGGAAGATGGGCCGGGCTGACGTGCAGTGCGCGTATGCACCAGCAGGTCGTATATCACAGTTAATTCAGTTCATGTCCCCAAAATTATTGACTTTGGGATATTTAAGATCCATTTCTGATCTGCTGCTACTAAAACACACATGAACCAACGTTACAAGTAAGCCTTCTTGCTCTGTCACACACACACACACACACACCAATCTCAAGTTTTTTGTTTTGTTTTTTCTTAGACATTTCAAGATTAAAAGGGAGATGTAGACACATTAAAAGTTCCATTTTAAAAAATCAGTGAAAAAACTGAATTCAGATCACTACTAATGTTTTCAGAATTTTCCAGTGGATGATTTTAACGTTTCCATGTCAAAAATTGGACTTTTTTCCATGTCAACCAATTTAAGGAAGCAGATGAAAGACACATACTTCCCCTCTACCAGTTTCCAGCTGCCTCTGGAGATCAGGGGATTGGTTGCAGTACAGAACCATGGGGGGCACAAAAAGGCAGAACAGCAGACAGTGTGGGGGGAAATATTCATACTAATAATCCAGGTTAGAAATATGTGAATTATTTTATGGTAGAATCACAACACTAAAAGCGTTTTTGAACCTTTCTCACACTAATTGTGTGACATGTCTAAAGTCTGGAAACTTCTTTTTCAGCTGGAACGCAGTGGAACAGAGTTCCGGCACCTCTTGAAAATGGTCACATGGCCGGTGGCCCCGCCCCCTGATCTCCAGCCAAGTGGCACGGAGGGCAATCTCAACTCCTCTCTGTCTGGAGATTAGGGGGCGGGGCCACCGGCCATGTGACCATTTTTGCTAAGGGCGATTTAAATTTTGAAAAAATCCCCCCTTGTTCCAGCTGACCCAAAGTGATGTCATTGTGCAGTCCTAGGAGTGTGCGTGCACTTTGTGCTCACACATGTGGTACCAGGGGCACCACTTCCCACCAGGAGTTGCCCCCTGTGCTGGCAACCCACTGAGTTCCACCACCTCTTTTCCCAGAATAAAAGCCCTGCTGGAAACTGCGTTAAAGTTGATGCAAGTCCGTAGTGCATGAAAATAATGTTATTTCAAAGAATCCTGTGTGTTTCTTTGCCAGCAATCAGCAGAAGGTGACAAGCCCCCCAGAGGTAGGCCGCCACCGGCAGGCAACCCAGGAGTACACGTGGCGTGTGCGGTACAAAGGGGCCACGATACTGTCACTCCTGGAAGTGATGTAATCGCGCTTCCTGTGGGAGCATTCCTGCGCTTCATTTGGGGTTGATTTGGGCCAGTGCGACGATGTCACTTCTGGGAGGGGTGTCATTGCATGGGTGCCAGAGTACACCTGCATGAAGACAAATGCTGCTGGCACAAGGTAAGTGTCAGGTGTCCCCCCCCCCCCCCCGCTGAGAGTGTATAGAGACCTGGCAACCCTATGGTGTGTGCTCTTTCACGAGTTGCCATTCAATGCACCAACTATCTGCTTGGAGGATGGCAGAATCTGTGCACATCCTACAGTTTGTATCCAGCTGGCCACTGTATGCAACAATTATTAAACTGAGTCCATTCTTTTTCCCTTCAGGGCTTATTACATGTTGAAAGCTCGTGTGGGGCAGTGTCAGGATAGGACGCAGGAGATCTGAGTTAATATCCTCGCTCTGCCACGAACCTTACTGGGCACCGATGGATTGGGCTGTGAGCACCCTCTGTGCTTTGGGGAAATGGCGGTCCTTTTTCATCCTCACCTGGCTTACAGGGTTCTTGTGAAGATAAAATATCAAAGGTTGACCATATCCAGGGCTTTTTTTCTTCCGTAATGCTCCAGAATGGTGTTCCAACAGTTCTCAAAACTGCCCCCCCCCCTGCTCCTGGCTGTTTCGGGCCCGAAACAGCCAGGATAAGGCCCCAAATGGCCAGGATTGGGCCTCTGCCAGGTGGGGGAGTACTCTCCTATGCGGCAGCAGCCTGTTCTAGGCTGATTTGTGCCTGATCCTGGGCGTTTGGGCCATTTTGGCCAATTTGGGACCTAAACGGCCAGGATTGGGCTGCTGCCAGGTGGGGGAGTACTCTCCTGTGCAGCAGCAGCCTGTTCCAGGCTGATTCAGGCCCGATGCAGGCCGTTTAGGGCCTGTTTTTGCCCAATTTGGGCCCTAAATGGCCAGGATTGGGCCGCTGCTGGGCGGATAAGTGCTCTCCCATGTGGCAGCAGCCATTTCAGGCCCAATTTGAGCCCCAAACAGCCTGGATTGGGCCACTGCCGGGCGGGGAAGTGCTCCCCTATGCCACAGCAGCCTGTTCCAGGCCAATCCAGGCCCGATCCAGGCTGAATTTGACCAGATCCAGACCGAATCAGGCCCCCCATGGAGCATGGGAGCACTCCCAGGGCATCCACGGCCTGTGTGATGACGTCTCTTCCCGGAAGTGAAGTCATCACGCAGTCCTGTGAGCGCGTGCATGCGCATGTAGTGACAGAAGCGCCACCTCCTCCCGGGAGTTGCCCCGGGTGAGAGTTCCGCCACCTCTTTCCCCAGAAAAAACCCTGATTATCAATGTATTTGCCATTCTATGCTCCTCCCTTTTGAGGAAAGGGGATAAAGGTGGGCTGTAATAGTTCCCTTGTAAATTACCTCACATTTAAGCTCTTGGGATGAGTGAAAACCTGTTGAATGAATAGTAGAATGAATGCATGTGTGTGGAGGGGGGTGTCTATGGTGCCATTAAGAAACATTTCAAAGGCTGCAAACTTGTAAGTCTGATTAAACAAAATGAACCTTATTTCTGAGTTAAAATGCATGGAATTGAAAATGCCTCTCCTGCCAAGGAGAGCTGAAATCATTAAAAATTCTTCATCCAACAGATTTTTGACTTTAGGATACATTAGGATCCTTTTAATTTGAATGCCACCCCCCCTCCCCTGCACCATTGATCCTAATATAGTGACTGTTCTGCACGTTGGAAATGCAAGATTAGTTTGCTTTTTGGGTAGGATTAGAATTTAGGCCGCTTTGTAGATGTACAGCAGCTGCCAGAGCGTTTGAACAGGTGACAATCCTGAGGGCTTAGTCACTTGATACGCCAGCACTGCAAACCATTGGCACAAATCTGCTTAGCGTTTCTTTTGTTCCACCACCACCATCAGGCCTTGCAGACATTTTGTAGATTCGTCAGGAGTTTGACTTGCCTCCCTTTCATGGCATCTTCAAATCCAGATTGCTTTAACACCTGTTAATTTCCTCTTTTTTCAGCAAATGCACATTTGAACCAGTGTCCTTTATCAGCCCTCCAAAACGGTGATTTCAGGAAGTACAAGAAATAGATTTGTGCAAAGCAGAGACACGACTTGACTCTGAGCTTCAGACAAGAAGATTATTTTTGCGCTGAGAAAGTAAATATGTTTGGTTTTATCATAATCACATGAAAATTGCTCCCCCCCCCCCCATTGGAAAAAGTAGGCTGATTATTTTTAGGACAGAAGAGAGGCGTGGGGGTGCGGGCGGCTTGTGATAAAGACATGAAAATGTTACAATTAGTAAAAGACCAGAGAAGGGTATTGTTTGGATCCACAATACAAGACAAGACATTTGGGGGGAAATCTGTTAAATTATATTCTTAGGTCAGTTTATTTTGCCTCCCTCAAGCTCCTTTTACTCTCCCTGTCTGTATACAGTAGATCATTTTCTTGGTATACAAACAGTTCAAGTTTTGATCCTTGGCATTCCCAGATAAAGCATTTCGAGTGGCAGGCATTAGAAATGCCCTACAACATCAATGTCCAACGTGGTGCCCCCAAGCACATGTCCCTGGTGCCCACTTGCTTCTTCCCCAAAGCAAAAAGCCAGTCATAGCTTTCCTCCACTTTATTGGAGCAGGAGGTGCTTCAGAAGACCGCAAGAGGCATTGCCTTTGGGATCTGCAGTGAGCACCAGTATGGAAATAGCTCCCTCCATCATAGGAGGATGCTCGGCTTGGAACCTGCCAACGTTTTTTGTGATTGGCCACTCCCTCGGACAGCCATTTCCCATGGCACTTGTTTTGTGGTGCAATCTATCCCAAAATTCCAGTGGTGTCCACAGGCTCAACAAGGTTGAGGACCCCTGCCTAGAGAATCACTAACAATCGTTGCTCTATTTTGAGGGACCAATCAATTGACAGTGCAAAGCAGCTTCTTGAGTATTGAATTCTGCTCTGGCCATGTTGCTGGATACAAGGAGAAGCAGAGGAGGAATAGTTGCAATGTGCAATTTGCTAACGGTCTTCATTCCAATACCTCCCTTTCTTCTCTTAATTCAGGAGAAGCCATTGAATTATTTAAATGGCTATTGGTGGGCAGTATTGTAAGAGAACATCTTTTGAGGCAATACTCTGAAACATCATCTGTCATGGTGATATTCATATGATGGTGTTAGGCAGAAGAAACTTCTTAAAGAGGGTGGGATTTTAATAGAAAAATGTTACATGTGAATGGTTGTAATTTAGATGTTGTAAATTGTCCTGAGCTTTGGAAGACTAGTGTACTGATTTTTTAAAAAAAAATACAAGAAGAGTGCATCATTCCACATTAGGCCATGAGCATGTACACAAAACCAAAGACAATAAAGAGAATATCATAAAAGGGCCATTGTGAGTCAACACACTGCTGGCAGTGCAGAGGGTGGGTGGGCAGGAGTTGATTACTACGGGGAAAGATGAGGCTTCCATATAATCCTGCAGGACTGACTCTGTTTCCCCCCTGTGCTGTTTCTCTACTTTCTCTAGACAATCCAAAGAGTCCAAGAAATCTTTGTTTCCCACGAGAAGGCAGATTGAGCCGCTGATATTTTAAGTCATATGTTTAAAATGATGTCTGCCATTCAAGTTATCCTGTTCTTGTTTTAGCAAGCAATCCAACAGCTACCAAATCTGGTTACATAACCGCAAGCGCAAAGAGGCTGTCACATCGCCTGGAGAATTAATCTTTTTTTTTCTTCAGCCTGTGTACCCGACTCCCAACCACTTATTTCGAGATCCATATATCAAGATGGGCAGCTGTGTGAGTCTGTCTGTAGCAATAACCAAAAAAAGCACGAGTCCAGTAACAACAACAACATTCAGTTTAAATACTACCCTTCAGGACAACTTAACGTCCACTCAGAGTTTACAAAGTGTTATTATTATCCTCATGACAATCACCCTGTGAGGTAGGTGGAGATGTGAGAGCTCTGAGAGAGCTGCAACTGACCCAAAGTCACTCAGCTGGCTTCAAGTGGAGGAGAGAAGAATCAGACCCGGTTCTCCAGATTAGAGTCCTGCTGCTCTTAGCCACTGCACCAAACTGGCTCTATGCCGCAGAAACACGTGAAAAGATAGTGTTTCATCCAGCTTAACAAGGAGAACCAAGTAATTCTTCGTTCTGAGGCTCAAAAATAAGTGCTGTACGTTCAGTCACATGTGGTGGGACTGTCCTTTAGTAAAAAAGTTTTGGGATCAAATTGGTATGGAAATGTCGAGGATAGTGAGAAGAAGGGTAAGTATATCTAAAGCAATGGCACTTATTAATTTGGACGGAATAGGGCTAAGGTTAAGAGAGGAATCTAAGTGGATAAATTTGATGTTAGTAGCAGCAAGACAGGTTATAGCAAGGAATTGGAAAGAAGCTGAGGAATTGACGATTAATCACTGGAGGGGAAATATGAATAATATAATAGTTTTAGAGTACCTTACGATGAAGATACGTAGAATGAATGGGTTAAAGGTTAGGGAACAAGAGGAGAATTGGTTTAGAAGGATGGTGGGGTACTTAGAAACGTTTAAACAATTTGGGATGATTAGTCGGTTAATAGGAAATTGAGAGGTTAATTTAATTATAAGGCTAAGTGGAATGAGTTGTACAGGGAGTAATTGTGAATATGAAATAATATTGTATGGAATAATATTTATGTATCTACTGCTTGGAGGTCCCTACATGGGTGATGTCGGTGACGGGTTGTTATATTCGGAATAAAACAAAGTATTTTATTTTTTTAAAAAGTGTTGTATAAAACTAAGAGTCACGTAAGTTGAAGTTCAAAGCAATGGGTTATCAAGGCTGCTTCAGGGCAAGAAAATTTTGACGGTCCTCCTGACTGGATTCATTTGAGATTAGCACTTTGCAGCAATGTTCTCTTTCTGTTCAAATGTTAGCACAGTACAATGAAACCTGTCTAAGGCACTAAAGAGAATGACAGAAACAGCTCCCTTAAATAGCTAAGAGCTGACTACGTAAAGCAGAGAGGAAATGTACTTCAAAAAGTAAGAGCCAGGCCTGATTGGAGGTCTAAAGCCCAGCCAAAGGTGAAAACCTATTACTGTGATATGCTGTATTTATGTGCAGGGCTTTTTTTCTGGGGAAAAGAGGTGGTGGAACTCAGTGGGTTGCCAGCACAGGGGGCAACTCTTGGCAGGAGGTGGTGCCCCTGGTACCACATGTGCACACACAAAGTGCATGCACGCTCCCAGGACCAATGACGTCACTTTGGGTCAGCTGGAACAAGGGGGGGTTAAAAGTTTAAATCGCCCTTGGTGAAAATGGTCACATGGCTGGTGGCCCCACCCCCTGATCTCCAGACGGCGCGAGGGGCAATATAAATTCCCCTCTGTCTGGAGATCAGGGGGCGGGGCCACCAGCCATGTGACCATTTTCAAGAGGTGCCGGAACGCCGTTCCACCACATTCTAGCTGAAAAAAAGCACTGTTTATGTGATTGCAGAACTAAAACAGACATTTTTTTCTTTCATGACTCATGAGAATGCATAGGATAAGGATCTGGAGGGGGATGGCATGTTACAAGTTTGCGCAGGACCCAATGAGATTATGCTCTGACCTCACCTCAGAGGTAGGGTTGCCAGCAAAAAGAGACTCCCTAGTTGGCCGGGGTGGGGGGCTTCTTACCAACTCTGGTGATGCCATTAACCTGCCCTCTAATGCAACCATTTCATCCCGAGGAACAGATCTTGGTAGTCTGGAGATCAGTTGTAATTCTGGGAGAACAGCAGACCCCACCTGGGGTCAGTAATCCTAGTAATGAAGCCCTCTTTGGTGGTGGAGAGTGCTGTCAAGTCATTGGTGGGGCTTTGAAGGTAAGAGAGAGGTAGTTTGCCGCTGCCTGCCTCTGCAGAGCAAGCCTGGGTTTGTTTGTTTTTGGTTTTTTAACAAAAAAATTATTGATAAGAAACAGATAAGTTACAAGATAATAACGCTTAACAAATAACGAGTGGAAAATTATACACAATCAAGTATCAAATAACAATTACTATTTACAAATGTAAAGTAACAGAGGTGAGAATTAAACTTCTGAGATCTTCATTATAACCAATCAAAAATAGATTTATGAATCTTTGATTTAGCCCAGATATTATTGTTTTCCAGATATTCGAAGAATGGAAACCATTTTTCTTGGAAATTAGCGCTTTTAGGAAAATGCTCGGCTTGGTATATTTTATCATTTAATTTTTCCATAATATAGTGATCCCAGATCTTATTATGCCAATCCGATAATGTTGGAACACATTTACTTTTCCAATGAGTTGCAATAGCACTCTTTGTAGCCACTAGAAGACTTGCTATGAGGTCCTTTCTTATTTGGGGATGAGAAGCAAGCCTGGGGTTTTTTTGGGAAGTCTCCCATCCACGTACGAACCAAGGCCAACCCCACTCAGATTCCGAGATCTGACAAGATGGGGCGTGGCTGGATAGGTCAGGGCAAAATACTTTTTAGTTAGTACAAAACGCCCTCTGGAGTGAGTACTCCGCAGCACAGAACGTGGGAATGTGAGAGAAAAAGGGAGAGTCTTGCCTGAGCCTTCTCCAGCCAGCCATTTTCTTCTTAATGCTGCTCTCGCCTTCCACCTGCTTTCAATATTCCAGGTGATGCTTGTTTCTGGATACCGCCCTGTTATGACCCTTTACTTCTCTTGGGTAGATTTTACCGTTAATCTTTCCCTCTGGGTAGTTTGCTGCCACCAGGAATATTATATTCCAAGATATTTTATTTAAATTTTTCCTTTGGTAACGTTCCTAAGCGTCAGGCTCCTTCGTGGTTCTATGTGGCCCTGAGGATAGGAATGGGATATAGCAATGACAGCTACTCTGGGATATAGCAAAACAAAATAAACTTTTATTTAGTCAAGAAGCGTGTCGGTTTCATAAACGTAGTTCTTGGTTCTTAAAGTTACTTCCTATAAACTCATTCACACAGATATCTTCTAAGGCTTCACACACAGTTAGCCTCTTTCTCTAACTCAATATTTCTCACAGACTTGCTTAAAGTTACTCAGGCTGCACACAGCTTGCTTGCTTTCTTCTGACTCAATATTTCTCTCACAGAAATGCTTAAAACTCCTCAGGCAGCACACAGCCGGCCTCTCTTTCTCTGACTCTCATTCACAGAAATATGAAACCTGCTCAGGCAGCACACAGCCGGCCTCTCTTTCCCTGACTGAGTGTCCTTTCACAAACATGCTCAGTTCAGGTTCCACACAGGTTATATTTCTCTCATAAATACTTCAACATACTCAGGCAGCACACAGCTAGCCTGCTTTCTTCTGACTGCCACTTTTCTCTCTCTCCCCCAGTCTAAACTGCCTTCACTCCGCCCGCACTCTCAGAGCAGAGCCACAAGTGACAAAAGGCACAGGTTGGACACTTGTCAGCTTCCCTCAAGTTTTGATGGGAAATGTAGGCATCCTGGTCTTGCAGCTTGACTCTCCGACTGCTGTCCAATGGACTTCTCAACTGTCACTTGTCCAACATTCTGCCAAGCTGCCTACATTTCCCATCAAAACTTGAGGGAAGCTGGCAAGTGTCCAATCTGTGCCTTTTGTCACTTGTGGTTCTGCTCTCAGTCATCAACCAGTCATATCACTCACTCTTCCCTCTCTCTCACCCCCACTCTTCACCTATCTCACACCAAGCATCTAAAGACACATGCACACATTTACTTGAAATCATTACACGTCCCCACCCCCATGAAGGAAAAACATTACCTGGGTGTGCAGCTGCTGACAGAAAAGTAGGGAAAGAAGCTTTGGAGAAAAGGCTGCCAGTCTGACACAACCTGTGTCTAGTCTACAGTGTAATGAGTGGTCTGTCCATAGGATGGACCAGGGGTCATTTCATAGAAAAAGAGCTGGAGGAACTCATTAGCATAACTCATTAGCATTTTTATTTATTTCTTTACTTATTTGTATCATATTTGTATTCTGTCCTCCCCGCAAGCAGGCTCAGGGCGGGTAACAACATTAAGAACATTTAAAACATTCCATATTAAAACATTTATAACATCATACAAAAATATCAATATTATTATATCAAAAATATGCCACATCCCTTGACATCACTGGAAGTGTGTCATTAGCATAACTGATTTGCATATGCCACGCCCCCTGACATCACCTATCCTGGCTGTTTTGGGCCCAATCCTGGCCATTCAGGGCCAAAATTGGGCCCAAAATGGCAAAAAGGGGCTGAAAATGGTCAAAAAGGGGCCCCAAATGGTCAGGATCAGGCCACTGCTGAGCGGGAGAGTGATTCACCACCCGCCAGAAGCCCGAGCTGGGCCATTTTGGCCCCAATCCAGGGCAAAATGGGCCCAAAATGGCCGAGAGTCAGGTGGGCGGGGCCACCTGACATGTGACCTCTTTGGGGAACTGCTGGAACTGCATTCCTGTGCGTTCCCCCTCAAAATGAAACCTGGGATGGAGCAGCTATGAGAAACGTAGCTACATGTACTCGAAATCATTGGAAACTGTTCTGTTCCACAGCAAGGCTCTTGTTGTATCCGTGCATGAAACAACAATACCCCGCGTTATTTTCTGCTCACTTTGAGATGACAACAAGTAGGTTTGTCTAAAAACTATTTTCAGACGTGTGTGCTCCAATTTCCTTGGCAACAGGTTTGCAACAACAGGGAGAAAAATAGACCGTCTCATCGCAGTTGTCTGATTAAAATTGGCCCATTTGTCTGAGAAATAAAAAGCTGAGGGTCGGGAGGAGATAAAGCCAGAGTTCCTTCCTTTCCCAGAAAGTTCATAACAAGAGAATGGAGGGCTGATGTGTCAGGGCGCTGCGGCGAGGCAGGCGAGTTTTCATTGGCATTCTGCACACTACACTGCGGTCAGGGAAACCTGCCAAGAATTTTATATGTAAAAAGCAACATGACCTACTTTAAAAAAAAAAAATCAATGTGGATTTCAAGAGCTGTCGGAGCTGCTCTTTCCCCCAAAAATCTCTAAGAAAAATGTCGCCACAGTAAACAAGAGGTCTGGCTGGCAAAGGGAATATATTCAGACCCAATGGACGTTTCGGGGGTTGTGTTTTGTGTAGCTCCTTTGTTGATATTATTATTTGTTCCTGCCTGTCCTTTTGAGGAGCGCTTCTTTCCCTTTCATTCACACATTTGTATAGCCATACCAAGAAGGCGATCCAAGCGCACTTGCTTGCTTATTTATTTCCTTGGGACATATCCTGCCCCACCTCCTAGTGTTGTTATGGGGAGGGAAATTTCTTTTTTTTCCGGAAAGTTCACTTTTTTAGATATAGAAAAATCAAAGCTCTCTTTTATAACTTCAACCCTTGCCGCGGTTTTGTGTTACACGCCACAGGCTGGTGCTGTAGCAGTAGGAGTGGGAAGACATTGCCTGTCTCTGAGCATATGCTGAGTGAAAATGAGACATTTTGCAGGGCCTCCCTTCCAGCCCCTCCTCTCTTCAAATTTATCTTGGGTCAAAAAGGAATTTATTAGAACCAACTGCCAAATTCCTAAATAGAGGAAAAGAACTTGTTGGATTTTAGGGAGACGTGAGGTTAAGAGGAATTAAGAGAATTTCTCTTAACAATGCTACGTCCTCCCAGGAGCTGAGGGAAGAGTAGCCAGTTCTTACCTCTTCCATTTTATCCTCATAGCAACCCTGTGAGGTAGGTTAGGCTGAAAGGGTGCCAGGTCACCCAAAGAGCTTCGGGGCAGAGAGGGGACTCGAGCCCGACCCTGCTGGATGCCGGATGCTCTAAGCTTCTCTCGATCCGCAGCAGGCCTAGAGGAGCCATTACAGAAAATAAAACTCAGGAGTTACTCCTCCCCTGGAGTAGTCTGATGTCCCCGGGGCCTTTCTGCACATCAAGAAGATTGTACACAAATTGTCATTGTGCGTAATTCACACACTTTCTCCCAGGTTGGTTCTGCCCTTTTTATATTTGTTTCTGGATTTGTGCGGAATGATACCATCACTTCCCGTGATCTGGATACTACGCTTCTTTGGATACAGCCCAAAACTGCATTTGCCTTTTTAGCTACCACATCACACTGCTGACTCATGTTCAGTGTAGGGTCTACTAAGACCCCTAGATCCTTTTCACACATACTACTGCCAAGACCAATCTCCCCCATCCTATAATTTTGCATTTGCTTTTTCCTTCTTAAATGCAAAACTTTGCATTTATCTCTTTTGAAATTCATTTTATTTGTTTTAGCCTAGTTTTCCAGCCTGTCAAGATAATCTTGTATCCTTGTTCTCTCTTCAACTGTATGTGCTACCCCTCCCAATTTAGTATTATCTGCAAATATAATAATTATTCCCTCTATTCCTTCATCCGAATCACTTATAAAAATGTTGAGCAGAACAGGTCCCAGACCGATCCTTGAGGAACTCCACTTGTCACTCTTCTCCAAGAGGATGAGGAACCATTAACAAGCACTCTTTGGGTGCGATCTGTCAACCAGTTACAGACCCACTTAATAGTAATAGAATCCAAACCACATTTTATCAACTTGTTGATAAGGATATTATGTGGAACCTTATCAAAAGCCTTACTGTCTACAGCATTCCCCTGATCCAGCAAGGTAGTAACTTTCTCAAAAAAAGAGATAAGGTTAGTCTGTCATGAATTGTTCTTGAGAAACCCGTATTGGTTCTTAGTAACCACAGCCTTCTTTTCTAAATCTTCAAGGACTGAGTGATGATTTGTTATAGAAGCTTTCCAGGTATGGACGTCAAGATGACGGGTCAGAAGTTACCCAGATCCTCCTTTTCCCCCTTCTTGAAGATGGGGACAACATTTGCCTGCCTCCAATCCTTTGGCACTTCGCCTGATCTCCAAGAATTCTCAAAAAAATTTGTACCCTTGGGTGCAATTCATCTGGCCCTGAGGACTTAGTTCCATTTAAAGAAACTAGGTGTTTACTTAATACCTCTATGTTGATCCTAGGCTATAACTCCCTTCCCCCATCATGTCTTCTGTTATTGCCATGTTGAGCACCATTTCCCTCGCAGGAGAAGACTGAGGAGAAGTAGGAATTGAGCAGTTCTGCCCTCTCTTCATCGCCTGTCACAATTTCACTTCCCTGTCCCTGCAATGGGCCTACCATGTCCTTGCTCTTTTTCCTACTTTGAACATAAGCAAAGAACCCTTTTTTGTTGCTTTTAGCATCTCTTGCTAGCCTAAGCTCAGACTGAGCTTTAGCTTTTCTAACACTCTCCCTACAAGCATAGGTTACTTATTTGTTTATATTCATCCTTGGATATAAGGCCCTCCTTCCATTTCCTAAATGAGTCTTTATTTCTCAATCCATTATTTCTCAGTTCATTAGGGTCTTTTTTAATTTCTCAATTCATTAGAAGAACCTGATCCTTAAGAAACTTCCTTTCCAGCCCGTCTTTCTCCATTTGGTTGTATCATCAGGTCTTGTCAATTCCACCGTACATTCATTCAGATGATAAAGAACAGATGCCACCCAAGGGTCCCTCTCATTTCTCTCATTATTTGCAATTGTGATCTTAGCCAGTAGATGTGCTACGAAGAGAATCGCGTTACATAATTCATTCTGTGTACAGCTCTATGACGCTGATGGCTAATTCTGTCAAATACTGCGCTTTCTTTGAAGAGCTGCATTAACAAACCTTCTCACTTGGATGTATTTTCAGCTCAGCCTTGAATGTACCCGTCGTTTAGCATCTTTCCTCTCCCTACCAATACTGTTTGCATCTGCCTAGTGGAAGACAGACCAGAACAGGACATCTCAGACTGTGGCTGTATCAAACCAGAGTCTGTAGTATTTTCCTCTGTTGTCACAAAATGAATTTCTCCATTTGGTGTAGTGGTTAAGAGCGTGGGACTCTAATCTGGAGAGCTGGGTTTGATTCCCCACTCCTCCACTTGAAGCCAGCTGGGTGACTTTGGGTCAGTCACAGCTCTCTCAAAGCTCTCTCAGCCCCACCCACCTCACAGGGTGTTTTGTTGTGGGGATAATACTAACATACTTTGTAAACCGCTCTGAGTGGGTGTTAAGTTGTCCTGAAGGGCGGTATATAAATCGAATGTTACTATTATTAATGATGGCACAGCCAGTTTAACTCCAAGGGAAAATATAGAGTAGAATCTCTGAGATAACAAAATCGACTGCTAACCAATTTAAACCGTCTCCCTCCTTACCCACCCCCGCTCCACAACTCAAGCCACGGATAGGTTTTTCAGAAAGTTAAGGGTAGTGTTGTGAGAGAGAGATGGTTGCCCATGGGATGCGCTTTCCTCTGGTTATCACCTCTGGTCAACAGGAATTTGTTGTGTTTTTGTAAAGCTAAGCGCCAGTGACCCGCGGCAGGGCGACGTGGGTTCAACTCTCCACTCTGCCAGAAAGGCAATCGGGTGTGCCTAAGCCAGTTGGCCTCAACTACTGAGACGGGGAGAACCCGACAACTTGTGCTTCTCCACCAAGGAGAGTGCTGCCTCTATCAAGCCACTTCCAATTATCTTAGGGCCAAGCTATAAGTGACGAATGACACTTGAATGGTAAGTGAAGAGACTCGCATGCATTCCTCCCTGTTCACTTGTGCTCCACTTGCCCTCCACTCGATCAAGTAGTGGAGCGCAAGTGGAGCGCAAGTGAACAGGGAGGAATGCATGCGAGCCATTCAAGTGTCATTCGGTGCTTGGCCCTTAAAAACTATCTATTACAACCAACTATCACCTGTCTCCAGACTCCGGGTTAAGGTTGAAAAATTGGTCTGACTTGCAGGCCGAGCATTTCATCCCATGGCGCCGAATGATGGCTGCATTCGGACAGGAAATGGTGTTGTTTAAACCACTGTTGATTGCACAAACCCTGCTTAATCTACTGGCTGTACATAATAGACCAAGAGTTTCTTTGTAAATCTTAGTTTGCCAGCTGTTTCCCTCCTTTCCCTCCTCCATGCAGAGTCCGTGGGTGCTCTTCTATCCCCAGGCTGCTGGTAATGCTTCATTACACATGCGGCCCAACTGCTATTGGGCAGGGGCGACATATAGGAGGGGAATTTTCAGGGAGAAGCACAGGCCAAGCCAAGCCAAGCCATCTCCTTGCTCTTGGCTGTCTGGTTCCCTTTCCCTTTCTGCTGCTGTTTACACCCCTCATCCCCCTTTCCTCTTGCTTATTATCAGCTGTCTTCCCCTTCCCACTTCCTTTTCAATGCATCCTCTCAAGTGTAAAAAAAACCTAGAACTTTTACAGCCCCTCCCCCACCCTTCCCGGCCCTGCCATTTCTCTCCCTTTCAATAGCTCTGAAATCTCCCCAGTAGCACCTTTAAGACTAACCAAGAGCAGAACCACAAGTGACAAAAGGCACAGATTGGACACTTGTCTGCTTCCCTCAAGTTTTGATGGGAAATGTAGTCATCCTGGTCTTGCAGCTTGGCTCTCTGACTGCTGTCCAATGGACTTTTCAACTGTCACTTGTCCAACATTCCGCCAAGCTGCCTACATTTCCCATCAAAACTTGAGGGAAGCTGACAAGTGTCCAATCTGTGCCTTTTGTCACTTGTGGTTCTGCTCCAACTTTACTGTAGCATAAGATGCATCTGACGAAGAGAACTGTGATTCTCAAAAGCTTATGCTACAGTAAAGTTGGTTAGTCTTAAAGGTGCTACTGGACTCTTTTCTATTTTGCTACTACAGACGAACACGGCTAACTCCTCTGGATCTGAAATCTCTGGAATCATTCTGGATATATTCTGATAATCTCTGGGACAACCGCAAGATTTTCAGCCCAGTGTTCTTTTTGTGAGTTTCCCACTGGGAACACAACTCCAAGGTGTGCAGGGCACAATTCGGATCAGAACTGCAGCATGCAGCAGGGAGAAGGGTTTTTTGTCTCCCCCTGTACACCATTCACCCAAGTTGAAATTAATGAGTTAAATAAATTTAAAATGTTTTCTGTTGGTTTGTGCTTTCACCTCTATGCAGGAGGCTCAGGGCCAAGCTACACATGATGAATGACACTTGAATGGCAAGTGTATTTCTCCCTGTTCACTTGCCCTCCACTCAATCCACTTGCCGTTCAAGTGTCATTCGTCATGTGTAGCTTGGCCCTCAGAGAGGACAGTACAAGTGGACTCACTGACAGCCAAGCTACAAGTGATGAATGACACTTGAACAGCAAGAGAACAGACTCACGTGTATTCCTCCCTGTTCACTTGCACTCCACTTGTGCTCCACTCGATCACATAGTGATCGAGTGGAGCACAAGTGGAGCACAAATGAACAGGGTACTTGATGAGTACCCAGTTTCCTGGGGGTAAAAAGTGTAGATGACTGGGGAAGGCAATGGCAAACCACCCCGTTCAAGTGTGATTCGTCACTTGTAGCTTGGCCCTGAGATTTCTGCATTCAGACGTCAGTGCAAACCACCATAACAAAGCAAGTACAAACCGTAGTTTAGAGTGCTAGTTCACCGTTCAGCTGTAATCAACATTTTACTGGGTAGCCTGTGTCTTGGCATCATGCTAAACTAGATAGTAATCAAACTCTGCTTTATAATCTCTGGTTTATCATGATTTCTGAATGCAGCAACTGAAGACCAAACTGCTGGTAAAAGAACAACTATAAGTGCGAATTCAAAAACTAGCAACCCAACACAGGTTGCTGCTTCCATGAATATCAATGAAAATGGGGACAGGTATTAGGAGGTCAGGCTTTACCTTACCATTACTTTACCTATTGCTGGAGGTAAGGATGGTTATCATTTGTGGGCGGCAGCAGAGAAGTGTAGTAAAGGAATGACAGGTCCTCAGATTTGCAAACACTTGATGACTTTTGTAGGGACAAGAGAATTCCATCTCATGTCACTCAGCACTTATGGGTGCCTTTTCAAGAGTGTAATTAACTAGAATTTCATCAGATGGCCAGTGCTTCTGAGCAACCAAAATAATGAATTGCAAATGTCACAAATGCCATTTGCAAACTAATTATATTTTGTCAATTTCAAAATGAGACACTCAAAATTCAATCAAAGCACACTGAGGTTTACAAAAGGAGTTGATTTAAATTCAAAGGAACATCAGCTAAAGCCAGTAATGGCTGGGCATTATTAGTTGCACGTTAAAGGGAAAGTTAATCCCCTGTGCAAGTACGGAGTCATTACTGACCCATGGTGGGATGCCACATCATGATGTTTTCGAGGCAAACTTTTTGTTACAAGGTGGTTTGCCATTGCCTTCCCTAGTCATCTACACTTTACCCCCAGGAAACTGGGTACTCATTTTACTGACCTCGGAAGGATGAAAGACTGAGTCAACCTTGAGCCGGCTACCGGAACCAGGCTTCCGCTGGGATCAAACTCAGGTCGTGAGCAGAGCTTGGGCTGCAGTACTGCCGCTTACCACTCTGTGCCACGGGGCTCCTTAGTTGCACATTATAAAACACAGTTAGTCCTTGAAGACAGCAGGACACAATAGCCCTCTGTCTAGAAGAGCATTTTTTAAATTTTGATTAGTTGGATGTAAATAAAAAGGAATAACTTCATATGTACAAAAACATGCATTTGACAACTAACCCTTCTTAATCCATAGAGACTACAATACCTTTGCTGGAAACGAGAAACTTGCACGGTTGCTCTCCATACTATCTTGGGAGAAAGAACAGGGGGCACATATTTTTCACTGCATTCACTGAGGAATGGGTAAAAAGGCAATGAGCTAAAACTACAGAAAGGATGTTTTAGAATAAAGTCTGTGACTATAAGAACAGTTCAGCAAGGAAATGTGCTGCTGCCTTCTATGGAAATGTTTTACTGTTTCTGTCCCATGCATCTGACGAAGAGAACTTGATTCTCGAAAGCTTATGCTACAATAAAATTGGTTAGTCTTAAAGGTGCTACTGGACTCTTTTTGATTTTGCTACTACAGACTAACACGGCTAACTCCTCTGGATCTTTTACTGCACTGTTTGTATCAGGCTCAGAGAGATATTTCAACCCTAATGCCAAGACTCAATGTTTCTTTTGTCTTTTTAGACGTGCAGCCAGACCCAACTTGGGTTTTGCAGACCCAACTCGGGTTTCTGCAGCCATTCAGCAGTTAAAAAAGTAAATGGCTGTTATAAATAAAAGAGAGCCACAGAATGCCTCTCTGGGGGGAGGAAGGTCACCTCCCCCCCCTCAAGCCGTTTCCCCATGTCACAATAGCACGGAGAGAGTTTCCCCCCATTTTGGAGGGGAATACTCCACATGGAGTGGAATGCATAGAATACTCCACATGGAGCAGAAAAAAGCAGGGGGGAAACGTCCCTTCCCTGCTACTGTGACACGGGGAAACGGCTTGAGGGGGGAGCACCTCCCCCCCCCACTGAGGCATGCTGAGTCCATTTGGGCTCTCCTTTATTTTAAACAGCTGTTCCCCAAAGCTGCTGTGTGGCTGCAGGGAACTCAAGTTGGGACTGGGGAACCCAGACTCAACTCTTTAAAAACCTGCACAACTAGCTTGGCCATGACTCACCATCTTCAACCTCTTTGCAACAATTTCCCTCTCATTTTAGATCTTTCTGTCTTGGCTAACATTAGCCCATGTGTGTGTGTAGGGGTGGGTGGGTTGTAGTAAAAGGGTACACCTTGCATATTAATGAGATAATTTGCTTATTAGGCCATGCTCCCATGCCATCACTGGAAATGACAGAATCAAGCCGCACCTCCCATGACATCATTGGAGATGACGTGAGCAAGCTGCGCCCCCTACTGCCAAGGAAGTGATGTCAGCAGGCCACCCCCACTGCTACGTCACTGGAAGTGACAGGTATACCTCGCATATTAATGAGGTAATTTGCATATTTGCTGTATCACTGGAAGTGATGTGAGCAGGCCACCCCCCCACCTTATGACCTCAGCAGAAGTGACATGAGTAGGCCACAACCCTCACATCGTCATCGGATCTCCTTTCTCTGTGGTTACATCAGTGCTTAGTTCTCGTGGCCCCTTCTTACAGGCCCAAGGTAAGGCCAATCGCCACCATGGGGTCAGGTAGCAATTTCCCCTGGGCCAGTTTGGCTAGGGATCCTGACCGTGTTTTGTCATCTTCTGGGCATGGAGTGGGGGTCACTGGGTGTGTGTGGGGGGGAATGTTGTTGGGAATTTCTTGCATTGTGCAGGGGGTTGGACTAGATGACCCTAGAGATCCCTTCCAGCCCTATGATTCTAAGTTTATGAGGCTTGTTCTGCATTCAGCCTTTGAAAACTGTTGTCTGGTCAGTGCCAATAAATATAGGAGATGTATTTCACATCTTTACCTTTACCTTTTAAAAGATATTTTCATATAAAAGTTACATTTGAGATGTGCAGTCTGAATGTTTAGTTGGAAAATCCAATGGTCTTTGGTGACTTTCTGAAATAAGAAGAGGAATGGTGTGTTTTGTCATTGCGTTATCCTTATACAAGGATTGTATCTCCCTTGTGCTGAAAGATCTGCACTCAGACCAACAGTGCAAAGCCACACCTAAGGGACCCTAACGAACATGCAGAGATGTAACGAATTATAGAAATTTAAAATATTTTTAAAAAATATTATTTGTTATAGAAATTTTAAAGTGGCTTTGTGCATATAATACTAATAAATAAAAATACATAAGTTACAATATTATACAAAATACAATTCATTTCAAACTTCACTATGAAATGCAAGGATATACAATGAAACTTTTAAAAGGCAACCAGCCCAAAGGACTGCTGGCCGGTTTAGGAGGTGCGCCTGACTGACGCAAGAGAGAATCCAAGCGCCAGTCCCGATGCAGGGTTTGAAGGTCTATCGACCCCCGATGAAGTGATATTCTGGTCCCTTGTTGAGTCTATGGTTCCTTGGTGTATTTGATCCAGCTTTATCCACCTGCATAAGAAAAACAACAATATGTATTACTTTTTGATAAGAATATCTGAATACTTACCGTCTTTGTCCGAGGATTCCTTCGGGACTGCTTCGGGATCTTTGCCCCTGCAAACAAGAAGAACTCTCTTCTAATCTTTCAAAAGCTGTGATACAGACATGATGAGCTTTGTTACTTGTCCGGTTGCCTTTTAAAAGTTTTGTTGTATATCTTTGCATTTCATAGAGAAGTTTCTCATGAATTGTATTTTATGTAAGATAGTAACTTATGTATTTATATGTATTTATTAGTAGTATATGCACAAAGTCGCTTTAAAATTTCTATAATATAATATTTTTAAAAAATATTTAAAATTTCTATAATTCGTTATATCTCTGCATGTTCATTAGGGCCCCTTAGATGTGGTTTTCCAAGATTGGTTTCGTTGCTAGTTCTAAGAGAGCTTCGGTTTGTTTCTTCGAAAGATCTGCACTGGCTGCCCATCTGTTTCGGTGCTGGTTTTTCCCTTGAAAGACTTAAGCAGCTCACAGGTGAAGTACTTGAAGTGCCGCCTCTTCCCCCCAGTTAAGATCTTCATCACAACAAGCCCTTTTCTCTGCCCCACCTGCAGGTGACCATAGATGGGTCTCTTCCAGTGGTGACACCTCAGCTTTGGAACACCCCCCCCCTTTGTGGGTGTCCTGGCACCTTTCTTACTTTCTTGTAAGTGCCAGGCCAAAACATTTATTTTCCCTCTGGCTTTTAAAGGGCTCCATCTTTTTTCAGTTGTTTTAATGGCCTGCTTCTAGCTGGAGGGCTGTTGTATGCCTATCTTTTAAAAGTTGTTTTATATTGTTTTATGCCCTGGCTTGTTGTCAATGGCTTTTTATTATTGATAAATTTATGCTGTTGTTTTTATTATTCGTAATGTTTTATTTGGGGAGTCACATTGAGCCGGTCTCAGGAGAGGTGACATATAAATAAATAAATAAATACATCCATTTTTTGTGAGTTAGTTCCCTTGGGTGCATAATGAGCCTGCGAAAGCGGGGAGGGCGGAATATAAATATAATAAATTAAATTAAATTAAATTAAATTAAATTAAATTAAATTAAATTAATTCCTCAGAGTGGACCCCACCAAAATGATCTTCCAAACACCTCCATCTCCTTCCACTTCTACTCTTCCTTTGGACTTTTGTTATGATGCTACATTTAAAAATGTATTTCATGCTGAAGCTGGTTAACCGATGCAATCACTTAAAATTAACTGTTTGCAGTCAAGTGGAAAGGTTTGTCCGTTTGTCCTGGTTTCTTCAGTCATAAAATGGTATTTTTTAAAAAAACCCTCTCCTAATAAATGTCAGACAAGCTGATCCCATGTCTCTTTCTGAAAAACAACAGAATACTTCGGGATTCTTAATTTGTCTTTTCATTAGTAGAAAATCAACTTCTTGATAGCCTTAGTATTGTACATGTGTCCAAAGAGAAAAAGAATCTAATAAGAAGGAGCCACCTTAGCAGGAAACAGAACTTTCTTGCCTCCCTACAGGGAACTCAGATGAACACTAAATGGTAAGACTTTTTAAGCATTGATTTTATAGATAAGGGGCCTACTGGTTGGCTTTCTTTTAATTTAATCCACTGACTTTGGAGTGGCACACAGCAATGTCTGGTTTGTGTGTGGATCAGGGCTTTTTCTGGGCTGTGTGAGAATGTGCCTGCATGAAATGCTGCCAAATGCATGGTATTGTACTGTATGAATAAACAGAATATCACTCACCAAACAGGCTGCATCTGCTCATGGATAGCCCAAATGAAGAAAAACTGGGGAGAAGAATGTGACCTAAACCAGCAAGAGTTCGAGCATCCCTCCCTAGTAGGTTTTTGGTGCTGCCTCTACCACCCCCAGACCTAACAACTTATCCAAGGATAACAATAGAACTTGCAAGGCTTTATTGTCTTTTCCTTCAGCTCTCTTCACTCCATGCTTTAGTCCTCTACTCCTCTTCTCTCCAACTTGGAAAGGGACAGAAGACCTTATGCCTCTCTCTGAGAAGTCAACGATCATCGTTCAGTCCAATAAATTTGTGATCCTCTGTGAGGAGGGATCCTCTTCTTTCCCCTGCATTTGGTGATATTACAGAGCATTCTATGTACTGAGTGCCACAAAATCCCTACCCAAGTGATGATCATATTGAGGCTAAAGCAGATATGACTTAAGAGTAGACATGGGCACAAACCGCATTACGAAACAAAAAAACCCACGAACCACCTGATCATCTGTTCGCAAACTGGTGGTTCGTGAGGGTCCATGGCCAACAAACCAGCATTCATTGGAAGCCGGGTTCATTGTGTTCTTCCACGGTTCGTGAAGCCAGACAGTCAGACACCATCAATCAATTCCCTTGGAAACGGAGCTGGGGGAATGCCTGAACTCTGTCTGCACACCTTCTGTCGCCCTGGAAACCTGAATCGAAGCCCAGCTTACCTTGATTGGCAGATCTTCCTTCCAACCATGGAGCTGTAAATTGGTTACAATTGGTTACGTGGGATAAGACACCCGGGGGGAGGGAGGGGGAAGGGGGGTGTTCTCTAGCCATGGGCACTCCAATCTCATCCCTGCAAACTCTGATAGGCAGTTCTGACAGCCAACCCCTTGTACACTGGGCCAACGTCAACTGGTGGCTCTAATTGTATTGAGTGGGAGTTTCCTGGGGGCCTTGGATTGGAGAGGGTATAACTCCAAGATCCCTATTGCAATTTTAACCAAACTTGGCTGCTGCCTGGAGGAGAGCCTGCTAAACACTCCCTGTGAATATGGGCTCTCTAAGTACAACGGGGGCTGTTCTGACACCCACAAACCACGAATCATGAACCAGTTCAGTAACGGGAAATGTTCGTTATGGTTCGTTAGTTCGGGTTCATCAGCAGCACCGAACCATGAACCACAGGTTTGTTAATTTTTTTTGGTTCATGCCCATGTCTACTTAAGAGATACACAAAGTGATTCACAATAGCTTTTTTTTTTTTTAAAAAAGTTTTTGTTATGATGCAAGGGGAAAGCATATTTAGGGAGGTGATTTTCATCAAGAAGCAGCCTGTATGTCTCAGACCACCAATCACATTTGTAATCCTCTATTAAATTAAAAATAAACATTTTTAAACCTAGCATTGCCAACTCCAGATTGGGAAATTCTTGGAGATTTTGAAAATGGCAGGTTTTGGGGGAGAAGGGACCTCAGTAGGGTGTAATGCCCTGGAGTCTACCCTCCAAAGCAGCCATTTTTCCAGGGGAACTGGTCTCTGTCTCTCTCTGGAGATCAGTTGTAATTCCAAGAGATCTCCAGCCACCACCTGGAGGCTGGCAACTCTAAAACTCCCGTGTCTCTTGCATACCATTAAAGGGTTAGCCCACAGTTCCTTTTTTAGAAGGACCCCGTCACCACCCCCCAGTCTCTTGAACAGGTCACTTACAGGCTGTTATGCTCTTGTACACTTTATTGACTTAGCCTTTTAAGACAATAATAAGAATACTGATAGAATCCCCAGAACTAAGATGATTTATACTAGAGATGGGCACGAACTGAAATACGAACCAAAATTAAGCATGAACCAGGCCAGTCCGTGGTTCGCAAACCACGGTTCATCAGATCCCATTTCTGATGAACCGCCACGAACTTTTAGGCTAGTTCATTGGGTTTGTTTTTTGGTTCGTCATTGCAGACAGCCTGGTGCCAATCAATCAGTTTCCTAGGCAACAGGGGATGGACTTCCTGCAGACCTTCTGCTGCCCCAGAAGTGAACTTCTGCTGACCCGGAAGTGATAATTTTCTGACCCGGATGTGAACTGGTTCGCGAACCAGGGGCAGGTTCCTGAAAGTTCGTGGTTCGTGGTTCATGAAATTTGACGAACCACGAACCACATGGTTCAGTTTTTTTCTGGTTCGTGCCCATCTCTAATTTATACTTTCACTTAGGGCTGCAAATGTTTCTGTGTAAGAATTCCCATGGATTGTACTTTCTCCCAGTGGGTGGGAAAATAATCAGGTGGAAGAGACCAAAGAGTCAATAAATAGATTAAAAGAAAGCTGTCCAAAGGCTGAGGACTATACTTTTTAATATTTTTAAACTAGCTACAAAATCACGTCACAAACTGACAGGAGACAGAAGGAATTTCATATTACATGCGGCAACTATACTTAATCTCACAATTTAATCTAGATTTCATTCATGTAAGATTTTTTCTTTGTTTTTTGTTTAAATTAATAATTTATAATAATTATAATTAATAATTACTAAACATTGCAGTGATTTTGGTGTGCATAGCTCTAGGTAAGCAACAGATAACTACTGATAACAAACCACATCGGGAAAGAGAGAGAGAGAGAGAGAAGCTAGAAAGAGAGAGAACCTTATAAAAATTACATTTCTCTGCAACATTTCATATGATAGCCATTCCCCCGAAAAAAGACGGTCTTTGAAAGCAGCAGACAAACTCTATATATATATTACACTTATTTCATATTTGTTGTTGCTTTTTAATTGTGTGTGTGTGTCTGTGTGTGTGTCTGTGTGTTGTGGTTGTCCTTGACATAGTTTCAGCCAAACATTTAATTTGCTGCCAATGGTTAAATGATGTGCCAAATCCATCTCTGAAACTAAAATTAGGAAAGGAAGAAAAAAAAAGGAGGGAAAAATAAGTAATGAACATGGCTCATAACTATATATATTTATATTTATATATATATAATATATATATATATATTGACAAGAAGAAATAAAGTGGCACTACTGCAAACTTGCTGGTAGAACAAAGTCCTGACAGTGTCCCAGAGCATGCACATTTTGTTGTACTTCCATTTGTCATTATTGATGTTGCTACTGCCATGGAAATGTCTCACTTAAGTTAAGGAGTCTAAAAAGTCTATTTTCTCATGCAATAAATGCATAAATCACATCACTTGTAATTTTTTTTTTGTTTTAGTGCAATGCTTGTAATAAGTTATATAATTCCACATCATCTAATCATGAACTCATAACAACAGATGACAGCGATGGAGATGAACCAAGAGAACACCAAGTCCTTAAGTGCTTTTTAAAACAACGTGACACCCAAAGAAAGGACTTCTGATAGGAGCTCTGTGGAATGTTAACAGTTTTACAAGAACAATACTGTATAGTTCCAAGTTTAACAGCACGTTGAGCATTCCTACATTTTTGTCATTCAGCAAAACATCATAAAGTTTTATTTTTATTTTAAAAAAATAACCCATCAACAACAAAACAAAAAAAAGGAAAGAAAAAGAAAGAAAGAAACCCAGGCAGACAGAAAGAAAGAAGAAGGAACAAATAAATGCCAACAGACAAACATCATTGTGAGCGATAAGCTGTCAAATCAGTTACTATATACAACCTTTGGAAAGAAAAGAGATCTGGAAAAATAAAAATAATTTACAAGTATCATTTTTGGAAAGCTGACAACCTACACAGGACAACATTTACAACATGGGGGCAGAAGAAGGGCTGATATGTGCATGTGTGCAAACCTAGTCGGTAAATACCATGAGAAAAGCATGAAAGTGCGGCCTTTGGGGACAGCGTTCCGAAGGAGCTGTCCTTTGTGGCGCTTAGCCGCTGCCCAGCATCTTTGTTGCACGTTGATTGGCCTCATCGATCCGGTTTTTGTTGGAAACAGCCTGGATGGAAGAAAAGGGAAGGCAGGGAATATTTTTAATCACAAAACCACAACTAGCCAAATGCCGGTTCTTGGGCTCTTGTTCCGCCTAGTATTCCAGCCTAGATTTTGCAGAGCTGCTAACGTCCATCATCAGAAGCCTGCAGTAGGGCACTAATGAATTAGGAGTCAGCTGTTCGTTAGTTTTGGTTTCCCCGATTTTTATCAGGCTGAATTTCCTTCTGTTTGTTATAGTTTATTTCCTCCCTCTGCTTTACCGATGTGCACTAGCACTTGTGCAGCAGAGTGAAAAAAACGGGATTCTAATATGCGTATTAGGTCAAAAATCATGATGGATTGGCAGCGGACCTTAACAAGTCCTGCTTGATCTATAGGGGGAGGGTGGAAGGCAACAGAAAGCAGGGCATGAGTAGGCCAATCGGGATCTGAACCTGTCCCCTCTTCACTCCTGCTGTGAGAGTTACAAAGAAAAAGCATCTGGACTGTTACCATTGTGGGACAGTGTGTGTGTGTGTTTGGTTGTGGCCGTGATTCATTGCCTGCTTGGCTCATCCAGGCAGCACTTAAAAATGCCCTTTCACACTTGGCTTCATAAGTAATGGGGGTAGGTCTGGTTTCAAGATGTCCTGCCTAATTAGGTGCTCAGAACTGGGCATTCCGGGGCCCAAACTACTTGAGACACCGGGATTTCTAGGTAAAGGATCTCAGCATTTTTTAAAACCTTGGTGGGCGAAGGTGCAAATTAGAGATGGGCACAAACCAAAACACGAACCAAAATTAAGCACGAACCAGGCCGGTTTGTGATTCGCGAACCACAGTTCGTCAGATCCCAATTCTGATGAACCACCATGAACTTTTAGGCTGGTTCATTTGGTTCGTTTTTTGGTTCGTCACTGCAGACAGCCTGGTGCCAACCAATCAGTTTCCTAGGCAACAGGGGATGGACTTCCTGCAGACCTTCTGCTGACCCGGAAGCGATGATTTTCTGACCTGGATGTGACGTTTTCATGAACCAAATGAACCGGTTCGCGAACCAGAGGCAAGTTCATGAACGTTTGTGGTTTGTGAAATTTGACGAACCATGACCACATGGTTCGGGTTTTTTCCAGTTTGTGCCCATCTCTAGTGCAGATCAGGGCTATGGCTATGAAGCCTTCCCCCTGATCAAAAATGGGAAGAGTGTTGCTTGCCCCATTGTGGAACGGCATGGATTTTGGTATCAGAGCCAACTGCCATTTCACAACAGGGCACAGAATACTCCCCTGAGCTTGTATGCCTGGGAAAATGGAGAAAAGGGGAGGCCTTAGGAGCTGCTTCCACTTGTGCCTCAGTCCCACTCAGAATCGGGGCTCCAGGTAATTTTTTAAAAAATGAACTGTGTGAAACCTTTGCCGGCCGCATCTTCCCCTAGGCTAGCACCACCACATCTTCCCCCAGGCTTTTTAAATTCAAGCAGCTGCTGTAGCACCTTGAAAACAGGCCTGCAGTTGTGTGGGAAGGGCAAAGGATGCTGGGAAGCTCAGAGGTCTAGCAGGCCAGCCCTTACCTTCTCCATGATCCTGTCGATTTGGCGGTTCTGTGTATCAATCTCATTGCCCATGTCCAGGGCCATGTGACGGAGGTTTCCGATCATGCCACTGACTTGTTCCAGGTTTTCATCCATCTCGCCTTCCCGAGCATCATTTGTTACCCTACAGATAAATAAAGGGCGAAGGTCAGCTGATCCATATCGTAGGGCTAAATGTTCACCTGGGCCAGAGTCCCCCTTCTTGTTATACCCGTGGGCACTTTTGGAAACGTGGGGCCAGGCAGCCATAACAAAACGGCTAATGTATGGGCTGGGTCCCATCACAAAGTACTGGGAGGTTCAACTGTGAAATGTTGAAAGATTGCAAGCCGAGCATCCTTCTGTGATGAAAGCAGCTGGCTCTGGTTGGGTGCTCCTGCAGATAAAAAAAAATGGATGCTTCCTGGAGCCTTCTGAAGCATCGCCTGTTCTGATGAACTGGGGAAAAGACAGGATGGGCTCTTTGCTCTCAGGAGGAGATGCTTTGGAGAAGGAGCAATGTCTTCTAGAAGATACATGACAGGTAGCTCAGCAGGCACCCACAGGCACCATGTTGGGGTTCACTGATCCAAACTGTTGGGTTTCTTCATCCATGCAAAGGACCATCCTTGCTCACTTTCATGTCGAATTGCAAAACAGTGCTCCTTGGCCCCCACAATGCTCCTCCACTTGGAAGCACTCTTCGTTGTGGTAGCTGGTATCTGGCATTTTCTGGCATAGTATTTGTTATTCTTTAGGATTCCCATGGTTCGGTTTAAAAAATGTCTTGTTGATGATTTTGAAGTAGTAAATTAACAAACACCATAATCTTGTTAACATCATCCTGATAAGCCAATAGGGACCATAATTGTTTAATGGCTGAATTGAAACTTTGACCCTGCTGGAAAGCTGAGGGCCAAGCTACATGTGACAAATGACACTTGAATGGCAAGTGAACAGATTCACGTGTATTCCTCCCTGTTCACTTGTGCTCCGCTTGCGCTCCACTTGATCACTATGTGATCACTATGTGATCAAGTGTCATTCGTCACTTGTAGCTTGGCTCACAGACAGGTCGGGGCAACATCACCACCACCGGCACTTCGGAGCATCTGCCTTTTATAAAATAACTGATAGGCCACATGTTTTGCTGAGTATTCCTGCTCTGTCCTTGCTTGCTCTGTGATCACAAGAGGGCAACCCACAAGTGCGTTGTGGAACTCTGTGCCCTGAACATCAGGCTAGGACAGAATAGATTAGTCTCCAATTTGGCACCACAGGGACAGTCCCAGTTTTCTCACATACAAATCTCACATCCCAGACCTGCCATGTGGCTTCTTATTCTGCAACATCAAGGTAATCTTTCCACCGCTCCAAGGAAGTAAAGCATGTTGGGGGAGGGCAGGGGCAGGAATGAGGGAAGAGGTTGGCACTGGAGTCTGAAAAATGGGTGTCTGATCTCACATTTGGATAGGAGAGCTCTGGTTACCACCCTAGTTTTCTTGGGAGATGCAGATTAGAAGAAGACCTTTTCAAGCATCTACCCATGCTGGCTGCCCTTGGCCGTTTTCACACTGCTTACCGGCCATGGAAGATCGCACCGAGCTCCCGGAACGACAGTGTCTTCCTGTCGTAATTTTGCACAGAAGATGCTGTCGTTTCGGGAGCTCAGCGCAATGTTCCGTGGCTGGCAAGCAGTATGAAAACAGCCCCTGTTTTCAGGGCTGAAGAGCCATTTCCACACAGAACATTGATGGAAATTTTTAAAACAGTTGGCCTAATTAACTTGGCCTACACCACCCAGGGAATAAACAACAACACCACACATACACACACATACACAACAGGAACCATATGGAACACTCTAAATATGTCAATGACAGCAAAGAAGGAAGGAGAAAAGATTGGATAAAAAAACCTCACCTGCGGATAAATCCACCGCTGATGGCCATCTGTTCTCGCTCATCCACAACACGTGCAGGCTGGCTGGCTACAACCCCATCTTGGTTATTGCCCCAGGCTTTTTTATAAGCATCACTTGATTTAAGCCTATGCAAGAACAGAAGGTGAGTAACAAGGCACAGAGAGGGGAGGGACAACTGCAAACCAACGGGGACCATTATTTCTTCAAGCTCAGAGCGGAGTCAAGCAAATGAGTGTGTGAGAAAGGGGGGCATTCTGGTATACCGATATATCATAAACCTGAACAAAATCTTTTCTTTTTCTTTTCTTTTTTTGCTGCCACATAACTTAGAAATTTTATTTTCAATGGAGTCAATGGCCATTGTCAAGTTTGCAAAATATTTTTTTGATGGCTTGGTTTAAGAAAAATAAAAAGAAGGAATAACAAAACGACCAGAAAACATTCACCAGTATTTCATGGCACCTGCAGGTTTGGACACAGAACACAGAGAACGTGCTGCCAAGACAGACATGAAAACAAAACTGCCGAGGATAGTGTGTACATCACATCACAGCAACACACTGTCTTAGATTTAAAAACAAAAAGCACAAAAAAGTATCCGGATCGATTTCCAACACAGGCCCAGGGCCCAGATTCTTTCCATGAATGTGTGGCACAAAGGTAATGTCCAATGTTATGTTTTATTTCTGGGTTGTTAGGCGTTAATGCCAGGGCAATTTGGTTGGATATTTGAATAATATATCGGTACTTAGCAATAGTAACTATACATCCAGAGTTGATGTACAAACCTTTGTCCACAGAGACAAAAAGTAAAATTAGGCCATAGTGAGATGAGTGCCAGAAAAAAAGAAAAAGAAATAAAAGCATGTAGCAGTTTAGCATCAGAAAGGGAAATTCTTCTAAATTTTCTTCATGCACCAGCTACAGGCATGAAAAAGAAGTGAAGCATTCTCAAGAAAGCATAGCTGCCCCAGTGCTTTGACATTCTCTTAATGCGCTAGCAATCACAGCCTACACAGCGAGCAGGGCGCAGGCAAAAATGGATTGTCAGCTATGTTGAGAATATTCAACGTTAGGCCTGGGAAAGTATCTCGGAAAGAGGCTATGTAAATTCTATTGTGTAACATTTCAGGGGAGCCATCTTTGACTGAGCCATCACAGAGAAATTAAAATCCAGGCATACCAGTAGCGACAGATCGTATCAACAAAGGCAGCACTCTTGCGGGTCATTTTAGAACTGAAACTATCTGAGATTACAAATTGGATCTGACAGGAGTTCACTGTCACCCAGAAATGAACTAGTTCCAGAGATTAAAACAGAAATTAATATTATTAATATTATTAACTAGGTTTCCTTGGTATGCACAGGTTTGTGTATAAAATATGCTCTCCAGACTGTTAGGCACACAAGAGAAAAAGTGGGAAGATCTGAAATGCTATTATGTGTCCAATGCTGCCATTACCTAAAGGCTTTGGAATGGAAAAGGACCTGCTTCAGCCGGGGTTAAATGTCAGTTGATCAAAAAGATTAAATGTCTTTTTAGAACATGGCTTTAGAAATGTTGTTACCTGACCTTGGGAGGCCAAGTGGGCAAACTGATTATTACTGCAGTCCTTTGAAGTCTTACTAGAAAGTGAGTTGGATTAAACACGAGGCTTACTTTTGAGTAAATACACTTATGATTCACATTATACGGCAACCAATTTTAGCCTGCGGGTGTGGAAGGAACCCCTCGGTGAACAAACGTGGTTAAGCTGCACCTCCTTGGGAGTAAGCCCGGTCTGCAGGGTTTACTTTGCAGTAAACATGCAGTAGTTGGCTGCTGCACTTGGGATTAATCAAATAAATGGGGATTTGAGCATTAGTTGGACTTTTAGGCAAAGGGTGGATTCAGGTGACAGGTTTTTACTATAGCTTCTACTGCACAATGCTCAGATATTTGAAGCTTTCTTTAGATACTGGGTTGGATCCTGTGGATCCTGGACTTCAGCTGAGATCTGGGATCAACTCCCCCCCCCCTTCCAATTCAGCCATAAAACTCTCTGGCTAACTTTAAGTCACTCACTGTCTTTTGACCTATTTTGCCAGGCTGTTCTGGGGGGGGGGGGGGGATTGAGGAATTCTATATATTTTTCTGAGTTCCTTGGAGAAAGGGCGAGACAAAAATATTGGAGAACAAGATATTTCTTTCTTCATGCTGCTAAAGCCTGCATTTTTGCACACCTTTATTTGAGTTAATGGGTGCTTGAAGGCTGCTTGAAGAGAGTTGGTTTAGGAGTGTGGGTTTTTAAATGTTATGGTCATTTTTCTCTGTTTACATGCAACAGAGAACCACAGTTTCAAATTTATATGCCTGGTTTTAAGACAAAAGCCTTTCACGACAATGAACACCAAGGAGAAACATGAAGCATGGGCGCCATGCTCCTATTCAATTCAGACTGGAGTGTGAGCTTTTCTCCCAAACGACTGCACACACTGACCGAGCAGATTCCTGGCTTACTCTTGGAAGAGAATTTTTAAAAAGCTTCTTTCTGAAGCCACCCAGCTTGAGTTCTAAAACCCTTAATTTTATGGGCATCCACAACTGTTGGTTTGTATATGCAACTCCCCTTTCAACAGAGGCCATTTTCACACTGCTTACCAGCCACGGAACATTACGCTGAGCTCCCGGAACGACAGCGCCAGGAAGAAGCTGTCATTCCGGGAGCTCAGTGCGATGTTCCATGGCCAGTAAGTGGTGTGAAAACAGCCAGAGCCTGAAGTGCTTCTCAGCACACTTCTGCACACTGAGAGCCAAGCTACAAGTGACGCCTGACACAGGTTGGACACATGTCAGCTTCCCTCAAGTTTTGATGGGAAATGTAGGCGTCCTGGTCTTGCAGCTGTAATGGAGAGCCGAGCTGTAAAACCAGGACGCCTACATTTCCCATCAAAACTTGAGGGAAGCTGACAAGCGTCCAACCTGTGTCAGGGATCAATTGTAGCTTGGCTCTGTGTGAGCAGAACTGGAAGAGTCTTGGGGGTGTATTTTTCAGTCAGGGATTCCATGAGAGTATTGTAGTACTGATACATTTTCACATGCAAGGGCACGTGAAAGAAAGATCCACCATTTGAGGGGACTTCCAGTGGTTCTCCATAGCAGATGTCTCCATGTTCATGTAACTCCATCGTGATTTAGCCTTGAGCCATCACAGCTGTTGGGACCATCAGCAAATCAACATTTTAATTAATTAATAAATAAAGGCTTGCTATGCACATTGCCCAATCCTTCTCTGTGTGCCATAAAGCTGGGCTTTTGGTAGGGGGAGATATGCGGTCATATAAAAAAGGTGCTTATAGACTTACATTACAATCCTAAGCAGAGTTAGTCCAGTCTAAATCCATTGACTTCAATGGGCTTAGACTAGAGTGACTTTGCTTACGATTGCGCTATTAGAAGGGCTTTGCTTATAATGATACAGATTTCTATTGTTCTGAATCTGTATTCAGGAAATTTCTGCAATTTCCTGAATAATATGATTTTTCTCAACTCAGGACGAATGTATCGGTGTAACTTGCCAGTGAAGCCAACAGAAGGCCCAATGGTTTGTCATCAGATAAAACTGGGCTCGTTATTTGGTGAATTATTGCAACATAAGCTGCTCACCATGATGAAGGCTGGCTCTCGTAGTCCCAAGGAAGGCATTTCCGCCATCTCATTCCAGACAAACAACAGCTGAAACTGCATCCCTCCATGAAGGAGGGCTGGAGCCACACAGCATTAGACATTGTGCTATTCGCCTCTTATTGTTGTCCACGCAGGAAAATCCAGGAGATGCAGCAGCAAACCAGGACATAGAAATACTAAGCTCAGACTTTGGCACGTACCCTACAACTCCAGGGAGCAATGTGGATGCTCTCCTTCTCGTAAAGAAGCTTCCAACAGGCACTAAAGTTAGAGGAAGGCTTCTTAGGGTGAAGCTCAAGGTGAGATGTGTGCCTTGATGGGGGGCTTTTCTTCTTAACAGATGAGCATCACTCCCACATATCAGGATTTGGGCCTCGTGGCCCCACCCAACTCCTGCTGTTCTGCTGCAAACCTATACGGCCACCTACCTGAAACTCAAAAAGAGTCCAGTAGCACCTTTAAGACTAACCAAATAAAATTGGTTAGTCTTAAAGGTGCTACTGGACTCTTTTTGATTTTGCTACCACAGACTAACACGGCTAACTTCTCTGCATCTACTACCTGAAACTAACACCTAAATATCATAGCAAGGGATGGCTGCTAAATTATGGTGCCATGACGTCAAGGCAAAACTGCAACCCTTTTACTCAAAGATCCTGAGGAGTTAGCCGTGTTAGTCTGTAGTAGCAAAATCAGAAAGAGACCAGTAGCACCTTTAAGACTAACCAATTTTATTGTAGCATAAGCTTTCGAGAATCAAGTTCTCTTCGTCAGATGCATGATACAAACTGGTCAGTTTGACCAGTTTGTATCATGCATCTGACGAAGAGAACTTGATTCTCGAAAGCTTATGCTACAATAAAATTGGTTAGTCTTAAAGGTGCTACTGGACTCTTTCTCCTTTTACTCAAGACAGCTTTAAATGTGGTAAAAACAGAAGTGCAGGCTGCGTAATGCACTTCAGCACTTGGTTCACAATGCTTTTGCGTCATCTGAAGGGCTCAGTACCCAGGAATGCTACACAGATTCAGAACAACTTCAGTTTTCTAACAGGCCTGACTACCTACCTTGTATCTCTCGAGAGAGGATTACATTAAAGGACTGATCAAGAAGACAGAGAAACCCACCACCCCAGAATAGTCCAATCTGCCTATGTGTGAAAGGGAGGATTGAGAGCCGGACTGGCAAGTGATTCTTCCAGAGAATCCAAATGAGCAGATAAGACAGCAGGCTGAGCTAATAAATAATGAACATTCCATGTGCAGTGGATTTATACACATACACATATAGAGAGAGATGCCGTTTGGGCTTGCGTACTTATAAATGCATTTTAAGTCATTCATCCATGCAGTAACTCAGTGCATGCTAGAACTTGCTATCCATCCAAACGCCTGTTCTTCCAAGTCTACATTCTTACTCCGAAGTCCACACATCACATCATTAAGCTGCATTTTCATTTTAGGGCAATAGCATGCAACCAAAGCCAGCACATTTCAACATTTCTGCGTGGTGTACGCTCTGTCTGCTTGGGAAAGTTTCCCCAACAGTTTGATAAAAAATTCCCTAGAGAAAAATTTCTATTCCCCATAGCTTGGTGTCAAACAAGAAGCCATGGCTTCTCTCCATATCTTTGGCAAGAACAACCTCTATTGACATATGGTAGAGGCAACGGTAGTTTCCACCAAAAAATTTCTGTTCCAAATGATCTCTTGATGAATTTTTTTTAAGCCGTAAGTCACGGCTTAAGAAACTCTCTTTAAAGCTCTTCAGGAAAACATATTCTGATAGCTCTGTAATTGTTGAAGATTGTGCTAGTAGTACACACTCTGTAAAATGTTGAAATTTTCATCATTCCAGTGTTCACAGTGGACTTTCATTGTGGTATGCCTGGTTTTAATGCATCTACCATAACCCCACTGAATTGTCTACACCAGCAGTTCCCAAACGATAAACCCACAAGCCACTGTTGATCTCTGAGGCTACAGCAAGCGGTTCACACAACTGGTTAGTGGAGCCACATTATCCCAGCCTTATGTGGTTCGCAAGAGTGCCCGCCCGTGGAGGGAAAGCAAAGGGTGAACTGCCACTGCTCCTTCCCCTTCTCTGCTGGGACTGGTACGTCACACGTTCCTGGGTCAGCATTCACATTTCCAAGCAATGTCCCTACTTACAGAGGCATCAGTTATGAAACGGATTGCGGCTGCCGTGTCGGGGTTCTCTGTGGTTGGGAAGTTGAAGGCTGACAGTGGGGAGTACAGAATGGAATGGGAGGATTTTAAAGGCCAGGCAAGAGTGGTTTGTTGGTCCTTGGGAACCTCTGGTCTATACTATGAGACGAATGCACGGGGACCGGAATTGTTCTCTCTGCATGCCGCATGCTCATCCTGCCCAGGTGCCTTAAGCAAGGATGAGCGTCGCAAGGCTTAGTGCCTCCGATCGGCCTCGGGTGCTCAAGAGATCAGGCAGGCAGGCAGCACCTACTTGTTACATGGGCAGGCACAAAGACCACAGAATTTTCCTAGGTCCGTCAAATTCTTTTCTGCTTCCTTCATGTCCTTATTGATTTGGTCCATTCCCTCTTCGATGCGTTCCAGTTGTTCTGATTAAACACCAAGTATTTTATCCCCACAGTATGAAGCAGATGGAAAGGGACAAAGGGAAAAAAAAAAGACAAAAAAACTTGAGACATTCACTTGTGACAAAGAACTGGACGTTACAGAGCAGAGCCGGTACCCAGTACCTACTTGTTACAAGGACATATGAAAAAGCCGCAGCATTTCCCTAAATCTTTTAAATTTTTCTCGGCCTCCTTCATGTCTTGGTTGATATGGTTCATGCCTTCTTCAACACGATCGAGTTGTTCTGGTCAGGACAAAGGGATGACAGGGTGGAATGAATTGCTTTTTTGTTTGCAGCTGTTTGCTTGTGTTTGACAGAACGTGAAAAAAAGACGATGGGCGGAGAAACGGAATTGTGACAGTATTTCAATGCATCAATTGCAGTCAATGCATTGAGGCAATAACGGAAGCAAGCCTAGAGGTGGGACGATGATTTTCTTGATTAATATGATAAAGCACAGAGACGTTCACAATGAACAATGGAATGAAGTCTATTCGTAGGAACGGAAGTGTGAAAGAGGAGGAAGAGTTCTCACAAATCCCTCCGAGCTGAGAAACAAAATACAATACATCCAGCTACTAAAACATCAAAGAAAAGAAACGGAGTTATTACCTTGTATTTATGTACATCGATAAAATATTTAAATGGGTTCCTTTCATGGGAAACTATTTACTGTACTACCACTTAACAAATGTCTTTGATGATAGTGAAAAATGTAATTGGCTTGATTTGAGGGCTGGTGAAAAAGTTTACAGTTAGCAATGGTGCTAAGAATGAATATGAGTAGCTGAGTTAAGACCTGTGTTCAGATACAAACTTTTTTCAAAGACTGAGGCTCTTCCGATCTGAATTTTTGGCCGTGGTCCATCTCTAAAGAAGAGAAGACCATGGTTCTTATCTCTCGGTCAGTGACATTGTTATATGCCAGGAGTAACCCCAATGGAGTACAAGGAATTACCTAAGCCACAGGGCCCAATTCCATTGCCAAAGAAGGCGACAGACAGATGGAGACAGACTTTGGGGGGATTTAAGCACTGGTGGAACTGGATTTGACACTGTGTTTCGCTGACCCATCATTAGCCATAGTGGCGCATAGGATCTCCCCATAGCTTCTAGGACATCATTGGGTCGATGCAATTCCTTTTACTTTAATGGAGTTACACCTGATCTGCATCATTAGGCCACCACAGTGGGTTTGTGTGAAAATAGTAAGTGACCTTCATATAACAGCCACGGTCTGGTGCTTGCTCCTGCTTACAGAGCATTTTCATCAGTGGCTGTGCAGAACTGCATGGCCAAGTTTGTGGTTTTGCAGAAGCAAAAGTGATGCCCAAGAGCACAAAGCAGAGATCTGCAGGAGGAAACAAACAAATCAAAGGCAAAAGAGTAATCCCAGCTACAATGGAGAGAGTGGGGGCGGGGGGAGAGAAAGAAATTAGTCTCAAAGCAGGCTTTGTACTTATTTTCTGCATGGGAACCAAAGGAAGACAGACTCTCTTGCCCGTAAACTAGGAGAAAGAAATGGCACAGGTCACAAACATGCGATGATACCAGTCCTTGGAATTAAAGGGAGGGTTTGGAGAGAAGAGGGAGAAAGTAAGAATGTTAACTGTCCCTTGGCTTCGAGAAGCGCTTCTTCTTTCCAGATTTCTGGATATGGAAAGTGATAGATAAGAAACAGGGTCAGAGAGATTGATGGAGTAGGGAAAGATGAATCTCAGAGTCAAGAAGGGTGTGGTTGGGAGAAAAACATTGCTTTGTGCCGTATCGGGATGGGATAGACCTTAGTAGGTGTGGATAAGATGCACACTGGGTAGTTTTTCTTTTGGGGTTTTCCACTGGAGGTATTGATAAGAGCTTGTTTTGAGCTTTAGTTGGAAATGTTTTCTCCACTCTGAACTTTTGGACACAAGAAAGCTTCTCAGGGCCAAGCTACAAGTGATGAATGACACTTGAACCGCAAGTGGATTGAGTGGAGCGCAAGCGGAGGGCAAGTGAACAGGGAGGAATACACTTGCCGTTCAAGTGTCATTCGTCACTTGTAGCATGGCCCTTAGTGTGTCATCCTAAGCCACAACGACAGAGGAGACAATCGTCTTGAAATGACTGTCGTATGCATGTCAGAGCCAAGAGAAGGCAGGGCTGCTCTGCTATTTAGTGAAGAACTTGTCACATGATAGAAACCTTGTGAAATTCATGTCCAGAGACGGAAACTTCTGTACAGTGGGGCTAGGAAAGAACCTCAGGAGAGGACTGCTCTGTTGGTTCAACCTCCAGGGCAGCTGATTGGCCCCTGTGTGAAGCAGGATGCTGGATCTGGTGGCCCACCAGTCCAGTCCACCAGAGAATCTCTTACGTTCTCACAGCGGGGGAACAAGACCTGAGTGATGTCTGATGCCTAACACAAGAGCATTTACTGCATCTTCACCATGCCTGTTTGGGGGCATTCTATACAATGAGGGAAAATGCCACTTTCAGCCAATCTTAAGTGACAGGTCAGATGAAGAAGGGCCCTCTGGCTACTGTTATGCATGCCCTGGTAACTTCCAGGTTGAGCTACAGTAACATGCTTTCCCAAGATGGATCTGGAAACTCCGATTGTTCACAAAGTAGTAGCTGTTTGCCGATGGAAACTGGCCAGAGTGAGCATATACAGGTGAGAAAGGTGGATGAAGCATGAGAGTAAAAGTAACGCCCCTCCTCTAAGATGTACATTGGCACTCAATCAGTTTGTCATCAGTGCTGGTTTTGAAAGTTGATTGATTGTCTAGGCCCCTAGGATAAGGTAGTGTAGTGATATGAAAAACCTTGACCTGAGACCTTGATCAGCCGTTACCAGTCTGAGAGGGGAACTACAAGTGACAAAAGGCACAGGTTGGACACTTGTCAGCTTCCCTCAAGTTTTGATGGGAAATGTAGGCAGCTTGGCGGAATGTTGGACAAGTGACAGTTGAAAAGTCCATTGGACAGCAGTCGGCGAGCCAAGCTGCAAGACCAGGATGCCTACATTTCCCATCAAAACTTGAGGGAAGCTGACAAGTGTCCAACCTGTGCCTTTTGTCACTTGTAGTTCCGCTCTGAGTTAACAATACTGAGCTTTACATATCAATTTTTTTGGCTTAGTCTGTCCAGCACTGGTTGGCTGGGAATTCAGTAATGGTACCCTTGTTATGGAGCTTCCTCCCTAGAGATGATTGTCAGATCCATTTTATTTTGATTTTAGGAGACTTGTTATGATCTTATTTTTCCAGGAGGCATTGTTTGGGAATGTTGGACATTAGCCAAGATTTAATGATGTTTCACTGGAACTGGGTGTTCATTGGGATTCATAATTGTTCTTTATTCTGGTTTTAAAAATTCTTTTAATTGATTTTATTGCATTGTGTTGAGGCTTTTTATTTAAAGCATGTGGTATGTTTTATATTGAAATAAAGAAATAAATAGGTCATAATCCATGTACTGCCCTGAATGGAGGTTTCATTTAAGTATCATTTCCCAAAAACTTCAAATGGAAACTCTGGACCTCCACTTTCTTTACGGTAGAAATGTAAATGGTTTATATTTAATTTATTGCTGCAAAAATACTATTACAAGTTGCTTATGATTATAAGTTAATTACATTAAAAATAAAACAGAATTCAATCTGTGCTGAGCTTTTTTAAAAGAACTGTAGAAAAGGTTTAAGGGAAATGATGTACTGTAAAAAATAATGACATTTATAATAGATAAAAGGGACATGAATTGAAAGTCCTGTCACTTTGTCTAAGGCTTAGCTAAATTCAACCTGAGCTGCTTTATATTCAGTCTGAAAACAAAGAATTTGAACATGAGAAGGTACCTTTTACCGAGTCCTGCCATAGGTCTCTGTAGCTCATTCAGGCTACTCTTAGGGCCAAGCTACAGGTGACGAATGACACTTGAACGGCAAGTGTTCACTTGCCATTCAAGTGTCATTCATCACTATGTGATCGGGTGGAGTGCAAGTGGAGCGCAAGCGAACAGGGAGGAATACACGTGAGTCTGTTCACTTGCTATTCAAGTGTCATTCATCACTACATGATCGAATGGAGTGCAAGTGGAGCACAAGCGAACAGGGAGGAATACACGTGAGTCTGTTCACTTGCTATTCAAGTGTCATTCGTCACTATGTGATCGAGTGGAGTGCAAGTGGAGCGCAAGCGAACAGGGAGGAATACACGTGAGTCTGTTCACTTGCCATTCAAGTGTCATTTGTCACTTGTAGCTTGGCTCTGATTGGCAGCTGCTTTCCAGGGTCTCAGGCAGGGAAATGAATTCTCTAACACCAGTCATCTGAAATCCTTTACCTGGGGATGCTAACAATAGAACTGTGCAAAGCTGAGCTACGGTTTGGCAGAGTGAACTTTAATTTAGAGTTCAGTTCTCTGATTTGGCACGATTAGAGCGAGATAGTCATCCTGGTAAATTCATATCTTCTGCAAGTATCATCCACAGGAGGAAATTAAGGGAGTCACAGAGCAAACCCCAGCAGTCACAAAATGTCTGAGAGCCAAGCTACAAGTGACACCTTACACAGGTTGGACACTTGTCAGCTTCCCTCAAGTTTTGATGGGAAATGTAGGTGTCCTGGTTTTACAGCTTGGCTCTCCATTACAGCTGCAAGACCAGGATGCTTACATTTCCGATCAAAACTTGAGGGAAGCTGACAAGCGTCCAACCTGTGTCAGGCGTCACTTGTAGCTTGGCTCTGAGGCATCAGGACAGAATCCTGTTGCTATGAGTGCGGCTTGACATCACTCAGGGCCAAGCTACAAGTGACGAATGACACTTGAACGACACGTGATCAAGTGGAGCGCAAGTGGAGCGCAAGTGAACAGGGAGGAATACACGTGAGTCTGTTCACTTGCCGTTCAAGCATCATTTGTCAGTTGTAGCTTGGCTCTCAGACATCGTCATGAGCCACTGAAGGATGACATCAGCTCGGGGACAGCCTCAGGTGGCTGTGGAGTGGCAGCAACGGTTTCTGTTTCCATGCTCATGCTGCCAGGTGAGGGACCGTTGGCAGGAGAGAAGACAGCAGAGCGCATGATGCAAGTGACAATTAATTCTTCAACAGACAAGCATTGTGTGTGTTTTAGGTCTCGAAATCACATCCTCCGGTGTGGATTCCCTTGTCCCTAATCCTCTTGGTTGATTATATGTTTCTCATAGCTCCTCAGTGCTGGATATGCACCCTGCACATGCTCAAAAGCATGCTCATCATTTAGCCCCCATTTTCCATGCATCGCTCCTGACCCTGAAAACAACTTCCCGAATCAGCATGGATGTGACCAGCCCCAGAGTCAGAATTGATTCTGGTGCAGTCACAGCGGAGCACAAAAGAGGGAAGCTGCATTCAGCTTACGGGAGGTTTTTCACATTGCTTCTGTCACATTTGTTTCTCAACAAGAGGAGATTTCTGACATTTGGGGACGCATATCAAGTCCCCTTCTCCAAGTCATCAAATGAAACACTGCTAATTCCAAATACCTTTAAAAAATCTGTGTAGAAATCATGATATTTTATAAGCATGATCTCCATATTGTGCCTAAGCCTTTCTGGATGTTTGTATTTCGCTGTTCACTCTGCAGTGATAAGAATCTGAAAGTGACTTTGTCCTTCTCATCAAGCTCCTCCACAAATACATAAGAACTACCACGCCTGGAAGAAAAGCTTTGTGGTTTGCATGGGGTCATGCACCGATCATTGCTGCGCCGTATGGAGTATCTCCAAAGCACCTACTTTCATAACAGAAATAAATTCTGTTCTGTATTATTTACATTGCTGCACAGAGGTGGGGGTTTTTTTGTCTTGTAAATTATCTGCAATGTGGAAGCAAACAAATCACCTAGAAAACCTAAAAACAGAAGGGGAAACCTAAAGGACGGTGATGCATTTTGTTAAAAAAATATTTGAATGATCCATGTCATCCTCTTCATCTATGTAGCACCTAATAATCTTAAGTAACTTCTGCTCTTGGGGGTCATCTGCAAAAAGATCACATGCAAGGTTAACAAAAGGTTTCATGAACCAGATTGTTGGCGGAGGCATATGTGATTTTGACACCAGGTACAAATAACAGGAGGGTTCCAGAGACTCAACTGTGGGAAATCACAATAGTGTGTTAACAAATTCTGCAAAAGTATTTTATCCATTGTTGCTATAAAAAGCTATTCAGACATGGCTAAAGAGAACACTAACAATGCAATCCTATAAAGAGTTACTCCAGTCTAACCCCATTGAAATTAATGGGCTTAGACAGGTGTAACACCTTATAGGATTGCACAATAAATATCATTGCATTTGCAAGACTTGAATTATGGACCAGCCTTTCCCTTGAGAAAACTGTAACTTTATCATTCTGGGAGCAATTAACTGAGGCAAAATCAAGATCGATTTAAAACAGCTGTGATGAGTTCTGACTTCTTCCCTACAGGACCTCATGAGACACCATTTTGTTTGGGCCTCGCTGGTCAAGGGGAATGGAGGATCACCGTTCCTGTTTTAAAGTTGGGTCACAGAAGGAACCTTTCCTTGCGGAGCTGCTAGAAGACAAGAACAGGGAATACCATGCCTTAGTTCAGATGTCGCACAAAGCAATTGCTTGGATCCCATGGAGGATTCCATGAACAGAGAAAGGGGGCAATTTTCTCCTCTCCCTTGATGACCACCAATTCCATCCCATGCTGACCCCGAAGGTCCCCTTTCCCTCAGGAACAGCATTTCTGAAGTATTTTGGTTTACAGTGGGAAGGGGAGGTGGGGAATTCTTGCTCTGAGGACAGAAATCCTTTCTGACAGCAGAATTTTCTGGTGGTTGTAGGGTTGCCAACTCTAGCTTGGGAAATTCCTGGAAAATTGGAGTGAAGCCTAGGATGGGTGATGTTGAGGAGGGGAGGGACCTAAGTGGTGCATAACATTATAGAGTCCATCCTCCAAAGCAGCCATTTTCTCTAAGGGAACTGATCTCTATTGACTGGAGATCAGTTGTAATTCTGGGAGACCTCCAGGATCCACCTGGAAGTTGGCGACCCTAAGTGGATCCAAGCCTCTGCTTTATCTATGGTTAGTGTGATTAATTTTATCTTGACAGGTTTTTTTTAATGGTTTGCTTCTGGTCTGAAGTCTGTTTTAAGGATAGTTTTTATGCTATGTTTTTAACAGCTTGTTGTTTTATATTTTACTTTGTTTGAACTGTAAGCTACCTCAAGCAGGACTCTGAAGAGGTGCAATAGAAATATCCTAAATAAATAAATAAATAAATATAAATGTGGACCACTCCACTAACCAAGGCTAGTTAGGGGTATGTTAAACCAGGGTCTGAAACCATGGTTTTGAAATTGGTTTATTTACCACACTGAGGGCCAAACTACAAGTGACGAACGACACTTGAACGGCAAATGAACAGACTCATGTGTATTCCTCCCTGTTCGCTTGCGCTCCACTTGCACTCCACTTGATTACAAGTGGAGCGCAAGTGGATCGCTACGTGATCAAGTGGAGTGCAAGCGGAGTGCAAGCGGACAGGGAGGAATACACGTGAGTCTGTTCACTTGCCGTTCCAAGTGTCATTCATCACTTGTAGCTTGGCTCTTAGTCTTAACTAAGGTTTTGCGTAATGTGTGAATACAGACATTCTGACTCAATGCAGGCTGGTCAAGGTGAGTCTTGTGTGGCAGGCAGGAGGGAAAGGACAAGCAGTGAACTTGGCATTTACTGAGGAAAAGCAGGCATTGGAACGGGATTATTTTTGAATCATTTAGCAAAGCAGCAAAATGGAAATTTTGATTTATGAGAGGAAGTGCCATTACTCCATGAGGCAAAGAATGTAGCATGGCCTCACCGTGTGTCTATTAAAGCGCAACACAGAGGACAACTCTGACCTACATATACTACATTTGACATTTCCCATTTTGGACACTCTGATGCAGAAAGCCAAGCCTGGGCCTAGGAAGTTCCATGACGGACAGCAGCAGTAGAGACTGTGCGTTGGCACTCGGCTGTGTCCCATGCAGCCCCTGGATGTTTACGCTTTGTCTGACTGTGCAATGGTGTGCTGCCAGGGTACCCAACCATGGTGAAGACTGAAAGGTTCAGCTTTGTAATGAAGAGATGCAGGAGATTTACACTGGGGTTTAAATGGTCTTTATAAAATGGCTTCTACAGCACACCAATATTGGCCAAGACATGAAACGATGCAGTTTTTACCTCAAAGATGCAGTTTTTTGCCTCAAATGTACTAGATTTTTACCTTTAATTAACAAGATAGCTTCAGTCCATAATTTAAACGTTTCTGGGACTGCAGAAACAGAATTAGTATCCTGTCACACAAAAAAGATGTCTGGTAGTGTTTCTTTGTGTTTTATTCCCAAGTACATGTACTCGGGGCCCTGGTGAGCCTGATCTCAACAGATCTCAAAAGCTAAGCAGGGTCGGCCTTGGTCAGTAATTGGATGGGAGGCCTCCAAGGAAGACCAGGGCTGCAGAGGCCGGCAATGGCAAACCACCTCTGTTAGTCTCTTGCCAGGAAAACCCCACCATGGGTTGCCCTAAGTCAACTCTGACTTGAGGGCACTCTCTACCACCACACACATGTGCTGCATGGAAAGCAGTGGCATGTATGAAAAACCCTGCAAACTGCATGTATGTAGTCAAGTTGGACACGCACCGGGAATCTATGATTGACTTTGGCGTCATCCAGATGTATCACACCAAATGCTCTACATACAGATACAAGAGGATTTTCTGGGTAAGGCATTCATATCATTTGCAGTGATCCTTTCTAAGAAAAAGCTATTCGGGTTATACAAGCTGCAATCATCCAAACATTAACTTGAGAAAATGTCTTCTTTATCACAGTGCAGATTCCTTATAGAAATCAGTTTATACTGATTACGGCATTACTCTGCCTTTTATCAGTGTTGGAGCAATTCGGTTCAATGTCCATTCATTTCACTTAACACTGGAAAAGATTTTTTTTGTTTTTGTTTCCGTCACTAATAATCTGAATTCTATTTACACTGTTGCAGATCATCGAATCCCATACGGACAATCCACCACACGTGCGTACGTGCGCATCCCTTTCAACAGATATCTATAATGGACAATGCGCTTCACTGAAGTGATTCTTTTAAGTGTCTTACATCAAGATTCTGAACTTACCTCCTTGCTCATCCAACATAACCAAAGTCCTGATACCGGCATCTTTGCTCTACATTCCAGTAAGAGATGCAAGAGGAGACAAAGTGACAGAGATAGAGAAAGAAAGAAAGAAATTAGTGAGAGAACAAGTGGTCCTCAATACAGAAACAAAAATCAAGAAGATCAAAGACCAACAGGAAAAGGAGGAAAGAAAACCATAGAAAATGGTCACATCAACAAATAGTTTAAAAGAAATCGAATATTCCCCAATACCATTAGGTATTCATTGTGAAAGACGGGGAGGGGAGTCGTTAGGAAAAGTTAATCCAGTCTCATCTCATGAGAACTCACACTTGGAAATCAATGAAGGAGGTGAGGGGTGTGGGGTTGACTGGGAGGGTGAGTGGGAAGATAGGGGGTGAGAGAAGGAAAAAGGGAACAAATGGATGGACGGGGTCAGGAGGCCAATGTCTCAAAGGGTGTTGCAAGATTGCCAACAGTTTGTAGATGCTTAAAAGAAGTTGCATAATGATAGAACAGCAAATAGCAAATGAGCATAGAGGCATTTCCTCAGCATATACTAAAGTTCATTTTCCCATTTCTCTTCCTCTGCTTCCTACTTTTTAGCTAACCATAGTCTGGATTAATATCATGGAGTCACCCAATCGTTCGCCAGAGGTACCCATTAATTTGCTATAACAATAATAGCAGTAGTAGTTGTAGTAACATTTGATTTATATACCGCCCTTCAGGACAACTTAACACCCACTCGGAGCGGTTTACAAAGTGTGTTATTATTATCCCCACAACAAAGCACCCTGTGAGGTGGGTGGGGCTGAGAGAGCTCTGAGAGAGCTGTGACTGACCCAAGGTCACCCAGCTGGCTTCAAGTGGAGGAGTGGGGAATCGAACCCAGCTCTCCAGACTAGAGTCCCACCACTCTTAACTGCTGCACGAAATGAACTACTCTCTTCATTCCCCAATCCCAACACTAGTTTGAGTTTGGAAACTTCCTATACCAACATTTTAAGGTTAGGTGACTTACATCATTCCCTTCTCCTCTATTTTATCCTTACAACAACCCTGTAGGGAAGATGAGGCTGAGGGTGTGTGACTAGCCCAAGGTCACCCAGTGAGCTTCCACAGCTGCAGGGGGATTTGAACCTGGGTCTCCCAAACTGGCTCACATTAACCATTACAGTTTTATGTCGCATTTCAGCCCCATTATTTTATTTTGGCTGTGTTATTCTTTTACAATCATTGCTCTATTTTAATTACTGGAGGCCATGTTGGAAGAATGCAGGGCGCAAATATTTTAATTACATTAAGAAAATGCCTGTGAAAAAGGAATATTGTTGTAAATGTAATGGGCCAACTTGAAATTCTTTGCAATGTATCACACAATTACCTCTCCTCCCCACACCCCCAGTGACCTTTGCTCCATGCCCAGAAGACGGCAAAACACCTGAAGGTGACCTGATGCTGCGCAAGCTTATGCTAGAACGAAAACTAGTCAGTCTTGAAGGTGCTGTGAGACCCTGGTTTAGTTGTGCTGCTACGAGAGTAACATCCCTGCCATTCTAGAACTCTTATATGGTAGAGAAAGGCGGAAAGAGCTGGACCTGGGTGCAAATCTCTACTCAGCAGGGCTTTTTTTCTGGGAAAAGAGGTGGTGGAACTCAGTGGGTTGCCCTTGGAGAAAATGGTCACATGGCCGGTGGCCCCGCCCCCTGATCTCCAGACAGAGGGGAGTTGGCGGCGCAGAGGGCAATCTAAACTCCCCTCTGCCTGGAGATCAGGTGGCGGGGCCACCAGCCATGTGACCATTTTCAAGAGGTTCCAGAACTCCGTTCCACCGCGTTCCGGCTGAAAAAAAGCCCTGGTACTCAGTGATTCTCTCTCAGCTTTACCCACTTCACAGTTGGAAAGGGTGGAATAAAATGAGATTGATTATACAGAAACAAGGAAGCAGTTTAAAGGGAAAAGAGTGGAAATTTGACCCATCGAGAAACTTCTTATAACTTTCAGAGCCATCTTGACATAGAGTGGGATAAGAGGCTATTTTGACAGCTGTCTGACTGTTAGAGCCAAACTACAAGTGATGCCTGACACAGGTTGGACACTTGTCAGCTTCCCTCAAGTTTTGATGGGAAATGTAGGCAGCTTGGCGGAATGTTGGACAAGTGACAGTTGAAAAGCCCAATGGACAGCAGTCGAAGAGCCAAGCTGCAAGACCAGGACGCCTACATTTCCCATCAAAACTTGAGGGAAGCTGACAAGTGTCCAACCTGTGTCAGGCGTCACTTGTAGCTTGGCTCTTAGAGTCTGAGATTTCTCTGGCATGCAGAAGTGTTGCATCTGTTTATGCAATCATCTTGCCATCTTTCTCTCTTTCTGAATGCTGCAGGTGCACTTACAGTTAGTTGGTGTGTGTGTGTATGAGGAATGGATGCAAGCAAAGCTCAAGATCTTAAGAGTAAGCAGCTGCTTCCACCTTTCCCCAAAATGAGGCTGGCCAGCCTGCTTATGTCCAGCATGTTACTTCATTGTCAACTGAAGAACGAGGGTGGGAGGGGCTCCATTAGGGTTGCCAAGCTCCAGGTCATGGCTGGAGATCTCCCGAAATTACAACTGACCTCCAGGCCACAGAGATCAGTTCCCCTGGAGAAAACAGCTGCTTCAGAGGGTGGTGGAGTCTGGCATTATACCCCGCTGAGGTTCCTCCCCTTCCCCAACCCTACCCTCTCCAGGCTCCGCCCTCAACCCCCCCAGGACTTTCCCAACCTGGAGCTGGCTGTGACAGAACAGTTTTTCCATACCAACACCACTAGGCCAAGTCTCTGGCATCTCTACGGAAAAGGACTCCTCAGTAGGGTTGCCAGCCTCCAGGTAGTGGCTGGAGATCTCCTGGAATTACAACTGGTCTCCAGGCCACAGAGATCAGTTCACCTGGAGAAAATGGCTACTTTTGGGGGTGGAGTCTATGGAATTATGCCATGCCAAGGTCCTTTCCCTCCCTAAACCCCACTTTCTCCAGGGTTCACCCCCCAGATCTCCAGGAATTTCCCAACTTGGAGCTGGCAACCCTACTCCTCAGGCCTGAAAACCTGCAGCGTTGGGGTCACCCCCCCCCATCACATTAGACTGCGGCTTCCTATGTTCACAGCCAATCCCTGCTGATTTCTCTCTGGGCCTGGAAAGAAATAAATGAAAGGGGACTGCCAGGCACTAGTTATCCATCTTGCATTGCTGTTCCGGACTAAAGCGATGAAGCTGGAAGCGCTAACTGCGAAGGCTGCGGTATTCACTGAAGAGAGCAGAATTATTCGCTGACTGAGTCCAAACCAGAAGTGACTGCAAAGTGATGACCTCATCTGGGCTCTTATCAAAGGAGGCGCGCTGGCAGGGCTTCAGCAAAAAGCCTTTGCTTTATATTGTGGAGAAACGCCATCTTGTGTGTGTGCATGTGTCAGAGAGACAGAGGGCCAAGCTACAAGTGACGAATGACACTTGAACGGCAAGTGTATTTCTCCCTGTTCACTTGCCCTCCACTCAATCCACTTGCCGTTCAAGTTGTAGCTTGGCCCAGAGAGAAACTTTTTGAGGGCATGCGTGCACTTGCACACGCAAACACACACAAAGAAACCAGTAATCTGAGGGCAACTCCCTACAGAAGACAGGAAATCCATCAAGGCTGCAGGACAGAGGGGCCAGTTCTGGAGGGAAAACGGATAGTTGGGTGTCGGCTGGAGCTGGGGGGGGGGGGGCGGGGAGACCATTCTGAAGGGAGATGTTTGTCCAGTTTACCCCTGAGTAACGAACTTTTGGGCCTGGCTTGCAGACCACCTCGATAGGGCAGGAGTTTAGAGGAGGGAGAGAGGTGAAGCATTTTTGTCCATGTTTTTTTTATTTCTTCCATTCACTTCTGAGGGCCAAGCTCAAAGTGACGAATTACACTTGAATGGCAAATGAACAGACTCACGTGTATTCCTCCCTGTTCACTTGCGCTCCACTTGATCACCACATAGTGATCGAGTGGAGTGCAAGTGGAGCGCAAGTGAACAGGGAGGAATACACATGAGCCTGTTCACTTGCCGTTCAAGTGTCATTTGTCACTTGTAGCTTGGCCCTAAGAGCTGCCTCGTCAACTGAAAAGTGACAGGTATTTTCTATGACTCAACACCTGGTGTGTAAAGAAAGAGCTCTGAATCTGACTCATCACAGCAAAATTGCTGTTTAATAACAGTCAAGCCCATGGAATTCCACTGAGATGTCAGCCAAGTGCTTCTATGTGCATCAGGCCTTAATTAGACACTTTCTGAAGGGGACAGCTGGTATTGCCAGGGAAACACACCTCTCAGCCGAGTACATTTTTTATCCTGCCCTTCCTTCTTTCCAGGAGCTGAGAGCAACATACATGGCTCTCTGTTCCCCATTTACCCTGCCAGGTAGATTTGGTTGGGGGAGCAGTATTTTGTGGCAAGAAGGGTTGTGAACTTGAGACACTTGGATGTCAACTCACAACTCTAACCACTACACCACTCTGGCTTACACAGCGGCTAAGAAGCTGAACTATTAATCAGAAAGTCCCCTGTTGGGCTCTTCAGCCTGCCATGAACTCAAAAACTGCCCCTGGGCAAGCCACTCACTCATCCTCAGTTGCTTCAGCTGCAGTATGGGGAAAATAATATGGCCCAACCTTACAAGTTTGTTGTAAGAATGGGACCAGTATGACACGTGCAAAGCTTTTTGAACAGTTGTGCAAATGCTGCTGTTTTCAATATTTCAATTGTGCTAACGTGAAAGAAGTGTTTAAAGTAAGAAGAATTCTGCTGTTTGCCAGTCTAGCCTGACGCTTAGCAGAACCTTTAAAGTTGTTACTCTAATGAAGAAACGGATGAGTCTCTTTATGTCCCAGACATAATCAACCTAATATTGTCTCCTAATAGCTTTGGCCCTCCATCCATCGATACTGTTTTCTCCCCTCTGTTCCACTGCAAATTTTCCAGCACAACAGCAGAGTCTCAAGTGCGAATGACGACGGAGGAGCTTTTACCATCTGGGCCGTAGTAATAGCCATTTCTTCACTTTAGAGATTCTCCTAAGCCCTAAATCTGACCATCTTTTGAAAATAGTATAAATCCTTTTAAAGAAGGTTGATGTTGTTGTTTCAGGTGTTATATCTTACAGTTCAAACTTCTGTATTACAGATTGCTATGTGTGCAATCGTGTTGAAAAACTTAGTGGAGGATATGAGCACATACTGAAAAAAATGGTGCAACCCACCATAGTCAACTGGGTTGTTTTTTTTAATGAATCATACCCTCTGCCAATCATAAAAGCATACATTTAATGGAATAATTTCTGGTATTATGTGTACATTAGGAATCAGCCTGTGACTTAAGAGTAGAGCATCTTCCTTGCCTGTAGCAGGTCCCAGGTGAAAAGGGTCAGGTGGCGACGTGAAAGACCTCCACCTGAGATCCCAGAGAGCGGCTGCCAATACGAGTAAGGAACGCTGACCTTGATGGGTCAATGGTCTGACTCGGTATAAGGCAGCTTCCTGTGTGTGTTTGTGTATTTCTGCCACGCCAAGATAAAGCAGCAGCTGCAAGAAGCTTTGAGTGGCGTGGGCACACCTGATACCTCTTACTCCAATTAATGCATTGTGAGGACGCTCCATAGATGGGGCTTTAAGAGTGGCGAATGAACGTGCAAAGTCAGCTCTGTGAGTCCTTGGGCGCACCCAAGCCTGGTGCCCAGGAAGGCCCCTCGAGGGGATGCTTAGAGAGCTTAGCCCAGGTGTGCTTCACAATGAACTTGAAAGATTAACCCCTGCAAGCCCGTGGGCTGTTAGCTATATTCCTGATAAAGTCCTTACCTCTTCAACAAGCTGCAGCATACGACGGGTGCTTTCGAGTGACTAAGAAAGAAAAGAAAGGGGCAGAGAGACAAGAGTTATGATTGGCATGCAGAGTTCAGCAATGAAATATCCAAAGTTTAAACATGTCGAATACATTTTTTTTAAAAAAAACAAAGGCTATCTTCTGATTATTTTCCCAGCGCAGCAGGATGAATATGGTGGGATAGGTGAAGAGCTGGTCTACCCAGGGATTCAAGCAGTTGAAGTTCTTGGTATTTCGTGGTGCAGGGGACTAGCAATATTATGGGTGGGTGGGTAGGTGAGTGATGGCATTTGAGTGATGGGCAAAATCCCATAGGAACAAATGAACCTCCAATCAGAAGCGCAGTTATGCTCTAGTGCATCTGGGATTGTTAGGGGCAAACCCTAGTAGTGCATAAGAATGAAGGATAGGAAATGGACTCATTGGTTTGCATCCTCTTCGTTCAACTGTTGGGGAGGTGGTCCTTCGCATGTTCCTCTCATGCTGGGCACTTTGAATCCCCTTGTAAAGCATTGATCTTGAGCAAGCAGAAGTGCCTAGAGGATCACCTTCCCAAGAGGCGAAGAAAACGCTTGCAGAACAAATCCATAACAATCCAGGCATTATGTTCAGAAAAGAGTACAAGTGACACTTCCTAAATTAAGTTGCCATAGCCATTCTTCCTTCTCCACTGAGGATTTTATCAAGCCCCCACTTTTGAAAAGGACCTTGGGAGCCCCACCTTCTACAAAATCTGCATGGCGACTGCTCAGTGGAATGGGTCTGCTGGTATCCCAGTCCTTATGGAACTGACCCTTCCGGAGAGTGAAATGTCCAACAAGAACGTGCATGCTCTCATTGGCATCTCCAGTGAAAAGGATAGCCGGGACGGATAAGCCAGTCCCAAAAGATTAGTCCGTTCTCTAATGACTTGGAGGCTCTTGGCCTGCAGGCCGTGCGCTCCACAAGGTTTCCGTGTCCCCATTTCTGTCACCGCGGGCCTCACCTCATCAGTCATCTGGTCAGCACGCTGCTGCATTTCTTCCAACTCATTGCGCATGTCAGCATCTTCGGCCATTTTGGCTGCAAGTTTGTCAGCAGGAGTCCCGGATCAAAACGTTTGCCTTTGCCCGGCCTGCAAGCCTGGAAGACGGAACAAACAGCACAGAGTAAACTCAAGAGAAATGAAGTTAAACATGTGGCACTCTGCGCATTACTGCACAGACCAGTGGTGGGCAACTGTTTAGCATGAAAGAGCCAAACTAGGCCAACATTCAAAACAAGAGATCAACAAAGAGCCAGTACAGGATTCACACCTAAATTTTCTACTTCATTGTCTCTGTTGTCCTGTTACACGGATAATTTACACATGAAAGATTCATGACGGAATTCACACCAAGCCTCTCTGCCTCAGCTTCTTCCCCTTTGTAATCTTTTCCATATGGAGAATTCCCAGTTTGATCTTCCTTTCATAAATTTGAAGAAGAAAGCTGTGACTCAAGCTCATCCTACTATATAAAAGGCACACCGAATTGGCGATGACTCACTTTTTATCCCCACATAGGTACACTCAGCAACATGGCTTGCCTTCCTGCCACCACCGCTGCCTCCTCGGAGCCTCTGGAGGTGCAGTGGCAGGATGATCCAGCGCGGTGGCACGGCCACCTGGAGGCAGTTTTCTAGAGCCTGTTGTTTACACAATGGGACTGGTTGCTGGTATTGAAATATATGTTAAGATAGCCCCGGCAAGCCCGAGCTGTCAGATCTCAGAAGCTAAACAGGGTTGGCCTTGGTTAATAATTGGATGAGAGACCTCCATTGGAGACCAGGGTTGCAGAAGCAGGCAATGGCAAACCACCTCTGTTAGTCTCATGCCATAAAAACCTCAGCAGAGGTTGCCATAAGTCAGCAATGACTTGACAGCACTTTCCCACCAGCAATCTTTAAGATGCTATTGAAATTTGACTGCAATAAGAAAGATGATTGACATAATGGTAAAGATACAGTTTAACATTTCTGATAATTGTCATGTTGAGTAATAATCCCAAAAGGTTTTGCAGCCCAAACCCTGATAGGAACTGGCACATACAAGGGGTGTCACAATAAGTAATAAATATACAAAGAAGCACACCATACAATTATTTTACTGCCCTCACATTAATTTGCAGATTGTATTTTTTGGATTTGGATATCGGGAATACCATATATACTTGGTATTTCCAATATTTAGATCCAAAAATATCAGTATAGTATTCAGGTTTTATTCTGGATATATTTGGCTCCATTATTCCCTATGGGGGAATATTTCCAGAGCGCCGGAGGAGCCATTTTTCAAGAAAACTGCACCAAAATTTCAGGAAACCTAGTCTTACCTGTCCACTAAAAATCTCACCAGTTTCAAGACAATTGGGCCAAGGGGTCCAATTCGATGGGGCCCTGAAATGGTGCCCCTAGCCAATCTCCATTATTTCCTACGGGAGGAAAACTCGTTTTTCACTGCTTTCTTCAGGTCAAAGATGGAAGAGCCTTAGCCAAGCACACAAGGACAACCACACTGGCCAAACCTTCCACTGTAAACAGAACCAACAAAGCCCAGCAGAACCAACACCAAACCAGAGAATCCCAGCAGAACCAAGCTGAAGCGGGGGACACTGTTACAAGCCCAACAGAACCAGGGTCACTCACAGATGCCCTGCAGAACCCAGGGCCAATGCAAGCCTGACAGAACCAACTCCAAATCAGAGAATCCCAGCAGAGCATGCATGTCACTCCATTGGCTGCTCCTGGGTTCAATTCAAGGTCTATGCTGTCACCAACTTTGGAGAAGTTCTTGATTGTTCAGGATAGAGAGCGTGCCCCTTTCCTTGTTGCATCGCAGCTTTCCATGGGATTTTGTATTCAACCAAGGTTCAAATGGCCCATGGGAAACAGAAAAGAACCAGTTTTCTTCTTCGTGATTTCATAAAGCTTACATTTGTGCTCCTATTGAGGAAAATGACTAATAGCCCGAAATAGAACAACATCACCTTGAACAAGCCATGAGTGTTCTGCAGCTCATGAGATTTGCCAGCCACAGGTAAAATGAGTAGCTGGTGAGAGCAATAATCAAAAAAGCATTTTGGAAGCTAACAGTGTTGACATCCAAGTCATCATCAGAAAAGATTTGTTGATGAAGGACTAATCTAGAAGTTGCTTTTAAAGTGGATGCCAATGGTCAGCAGCATATGGGTCTAGAGCAAAATCAGTACAGTGGAGAACTAAATATAGCAGTTTAAAAAGGAAAATCAAAAGTGAAAGTTTAATAAAAAGCCATGTTGGAGGGGTAGGAAAGATGATATAATAACCAGCACTTTTCCCAGGAAGGACAGATTAGAGACTGGGCAATAACTGACCACATTGTTTTTGTATACAGATGGGGTTTTTTAGTAGTAGACAGGAAACTGCCTCTTTGAGCGGCTGGGGAAGGTCCCATGGATTAATGACTGATTTATGATGAATATTGGGGGCTCTTTAATATTCATTCATTCATTCATTCATTCATTCATTCATTCATTCATTCATTCATTCATTCATATACAGTCTGCCTTTCTCGCTGTGATCCAAGGCAGATTACAACAGTACAAGTGATAATACAATATAATTGACAGCTAGGACATTCATTGAGAAAGTATACTAGAGAAGAAAGGACATTTAGGGAGACAGATACAGTAGGGAACGGTAGCAGACATTTTTAAACCAAACATAAGCAGAGCACCAATATGGAAACTATCTGAAACAATGGATAACTAATGTCCACGGCATGTTTAGCTGGAAACTCTCTAGTAGGCGCGTATCTATGCCAGCAGGCAGTAACCAATAGTATAGCATTTAGTCCCCATCGCTACCAAGGCATTTCTCTGAGCTATTTCTCATGACACAATCCTGTAATCTGGGTAGAAATCCTTCTTCAATAATTCAGTTTTGCATAGTTTGAGGAAAGCCAGGGGAGTGGGGGCTTTCCTGACCACCTCAGGCAGGCCATTTTATAAGGTGGGGGCTAACATAGAGAAAGCACGTGTGCGGACAGTTGTTGATTTTGCCCAACTGCAGGGTGGTATCTTCAGAAGGCCCTGGCCAGATGGGTGAAGCTGCCGTAGCAGGAACATGAGAAAGAGGTGGTCACACAGAGATGAGGGGCCAGGGCCATGAAGGGCTTTGAAGGTGATAGTCATGACCTTGAATTGGGCCTGGGGACTGATGAGCAGCCAATGGAGTGATATTCATGCTCCGTCTAGCTCCTGAGAGTAAACAAGTTGCAACGATCTGCACCAGCTGAAGTCTCTGAGTCGACTTTGTCGAATGCGTTACAGTAGTCTAGTCTCAACGTTACTGTGCCATGGATCCGGGTAGCCAGGTCGGCTGTGTCAAGGTAGCGGGCCATCTTCTGGGCTCGTCTGAGTTGGGGGGGAGGCGCCTTTTTTGCAGCTGCATTTACTTGCTTCTCTTGCAACAGTGCTGGGTTCGGAATAGCCCCATGGCTCTCAACTGAGCCAGGCAGCGTCAACTGAACCCCATCAAAGGTCGGAAGCACAATGCCCTTCAAGATGTCTGCTTTTCCAACCAGCATCACCTCCCTCTTGTCTGGGTTCAATTTCAGTTTGTTTGCTTTCAGTCAGGGCTCATTTTGAGGGGGAATGCACCGGAACACCGTTCCGGTAGTTCCTCCAAGTCAGGTGGCCCCACCCACCTGACTTTAAAAGGTTTGGGGCTGTTTAGGCCTCAATTGGGGCCAAAATGGCCACAATCGGGGCCAAAAGAGCCCTGATCGGGTCGGTGCTGGGTGGGGGGAGCCTCCCCCAACCAGCACCAACCTGGTCCCGGCCGTTTTGGCCCCGATCCGGACCAGAACGGGTCAAAAATGGCCATTGTCGGCCCTTTGGAAATATTTGTTTGCTTTCAGTCAATTGACAACAGCTGTCAAGCAGCAACTCAGTACCTCTACTGCATCACCAGGGATGGCGAGACAGAGAATGGGGTATCATCTGCATATTGGGGGCATCCAATTCCATACCTACGGTTGAGTTCTAAAGGTTTTACGTAGAGGTTAAATAACATGGGGGATAAGACTGCACCTTGTGGAACCCCACAAGATAATTCCCACTCTGAGGATAGTTGGTCTCTGATAGCAACCCTTGAAGAACGATTTAAACCAGTCCACGGCACATCCCCTGATACCTACTTCTGCCTCCAAATGCCTCAGCAGGATAGCATAGTCTATTATGTCAAAAGCCACAGATAGATCTAGGAGGAGCAATAATGACGCATGGACTTCGTCTATATTCAGCTGGAGGATATCAGCTAGAGCCACCAGGGCCGTCTCTGTCTCATAGCCTGGCCTAAAACCAGACTGAAAAGGGTCCAAGGCACCAGAGTTGTCCGAGAATGCCTGGAGTTGCTCAGCTACTGCTCTATTAATCATTTTGCCCTGAAAGGGCAGATTAGAAATTGGGAGATAATTGGCTATATCTTTTTTGCCTAAGGATGGTTTTTAAAGCAATGGGTGGATGACCACCTCTTTGAGAGGCTGAGGGAAGGTGCCCTGCATTAGTTACTGACTTACGATAGACATCACGGAGTCCTTTATGTGGACGTTGCAAGATTTTAGTCATCTGGAAGCCCAAGGATCCAAATTACAGATACTAGAATTCTGTCCATATCCATCTCTATGACCGGATTAAAAAGGTGCAGAAATGGACCAGATGGTGTGTTGAGCATTTCTTCTAGCTCACCTGTAATACAGGTGGCCTCCAGATCAGAGCGTATTCGAGCTATTTTATCAGCAACGCACTTTGCAAAGGCATCACTGCTAATTATCTGTTCTTGAACCAGTGAAGGTTCACATTTAGGGGTTAAAAGATGCTGAAATATCTTAAACAGTTTGGAAGGATGTGAATTAGCTGATGCAATCATTGCAGGCAAGTAACATTGCTGCTCTAACTGCTGCTTCCTAAGTATTCCAATGGACTCTGTTGCATGTTCTATTAGATTCAGCTCAAGTTTTCCACCAGCAAATAGCCGCCGGGATGTGCAAGGTTCCAGTGCACAAGAGGTGTCCTTCATAGATCCCAGATCCCATCAATGCCATCACAGTAACTGCGTCAAAATGGTGTATTCGGCATTTCTTCTGCCTGGCCTATATTACATGTGGCATCCAGATCAGAGCATATTTGTGTTACATTATCAGCAAAAAACGTTGTGATGACAGCTAATTCTCTGTTCCTGAGACATTAAAGGTTCAGATTTAGAAGTCAGCAGATGTCAAGATACATTAAACAATTGGGACTGTTATGTGCTAGATGATGTAATCACCTCTTTACTGCTATTTGTCAGTCCCTGGCAGTCAGATCCCCAAGTTCTCCAGAGTTAACACCCACAGGTGTTCCAGTTGAAGTAACTTCATTAGAGATCCATTCAGTACAAGGTGCATAGACAGTGGAATTGGCAGAAGTGACGTATGTGGGGCTAGCAATGTTAGTTATAGGGAATCTTCTTGCCTTGGGAAAGAGGACCGTTAATGTGGGGGGGGGCAGGGCGTTGAAGTGAAACATTGTTTTAGACTAGACAGTGAGAAAGATGAACTTATCTTTGGTTCTCAAGAGGGATACATTTCAAGCCAGTTTCAGTTGGCAGTCAAGGACACTGGAGCGAGAAAGAGAAAGTAAACATTTGCGAGATAACCTGCTGCCATCACAGCAATAAAGAACTTCCTATATTCTCAGACAGCAAAGGCAGAGCCCATATACATTCATGGCAGATATGTAGGAGGCACATATGACACTATTACTCCTGCTTTATAGCAGGTCACTCTGTTGGATTCAATATGAGTTTTTCACCAGAGTCAATATGTCTTCTGGCCCTTTGTAGGTCACCAAGCTCCATAAACAAGATTGCCAACTTTGGGTAAGGACATTCCTGGAGATTTGGGGGGTGACACCTGAGGAGGTCAGGGTTTGTGGAGGTGAGGGACCTCAGTGGAATATAATGCTATAGATCCCACCCTCCAAATCAGCCATTTTCTTCAGGGGGACTGATCTCTGCAGTTTGGAGATCAGTTGTGATTCCAGGAGAATTCCAAGGTACACCTGGGCCGTTTCCAGACGGCCCCCTGCCTCGCGAAACGTCGCGCGTCGTTGCACAGAAAACGCGAAATATTGCGTTTTCTCGCGCGAGTTTTGCGTGACGTCGCGCAAAACTCGCGCGAGAAAACGCGATATTTCGCGTTTTCTGCGCAACGACGCGCGACGACATGTGACGTTTCGCGAGGTGGGGGGCCATCTGGAAACGGCCCTGGAGGTTGTCAACCCTATCCATAAACCAGGAGCTAGCTTCCAGACAATTCTAGTTTGTTCTAGAATAAGGCTTAGAGACTGCAGCTCATGATGTCACAGTTGCTCTTCGTATTAAAATGGTTTTAAGACATTCATTATTAGGGTAGTGGTATCAGAGGACTAAGAAATATTACATCACACGCTCACGTTTAACAACAACAACAACAGTGTGCTTATATACCACCCTTCTGGACTGATGGGTGCCACACTCAGAGCGAGGAACAAAGTCAATGTTTTTATTATCCCCACAATACAGCTGGTAATGGTATTCCCCATTACTATGGATGGATGTGAAAGCTGGACAGTGAAGAAAGCTGACAGGAAGAAAATTGATTCATTTGATGATGATGATGATGATGATGATGATGATGATGATTCATTTGAAATATGGTGCTGGTGTCAGGGTGGCCCCTGCCATACTTTGAGGGGTTCGTGGGGTTCATTAGGGGGTTACAGTTGCAGACCAGATCTGCACCCTGCTTTAAAAGAGCCAATTCAGCCTTGTGGGCCCAGTGCAGCCTGGTGTGTGTTAATCCTGCCTGGGAAATGTTATCTGTGAGAGAAGCTCTGAGAATGCAGGTATCTATGTTACCAGGGAGACAAAGAGGATCCACGGACCTATTCAAAACTATAATGTTGTTTACTTTCATTTTACTTTCTGCAGCTTATTAGAAGTGAACTTAGAGCTTAGTTTCGGGGGGAGTAGAGTGGGTAGTGCCTGAAAGGATGGGCAGTGCCTGAAGAATTTAATGCTTAACAGGGGGAGAGGACAGCCATTCCTATCAAGAAGGTTCTTCTGTACTGAACTATTAGGTTATCAATAAAAGCATTAACTCATGCATCCTTGGACTCATGCAGTGAAGTTACTTGAGATCTAAGCTGGCAGTCTCTGACAGCTGGAGGAGAGTTTTGCGGATACCATGGACAGCCAAAAAGACAAATAAGTGGGTTGAAGCCTGAATCCTACCTAGTAGCTAAAATGACAAAATCAAGGCTATCATACTTTGGTCACATCATGAGAGCACAAGATTCTCTGGAAAAGTTAGTAATGCTAGGAAAAGTGGAAGGCAGCAGGAAAAAAAGAAGACCTAAAACAAGATGGCTTGACTCAATAAAAGAAGCCCCGTCCTCCACTTTGCAGGATCTATTGATAGGACACTTGGGAGGACTTTCCTTCATAGGGTCGCCATAGGTCGGAGGCAAATTGACGGCACATAACACACACACACACACACACACACAACACATCTGGGGAGCTGGGGTAAGAAGAGTGGCTGACCCAAGGCCACCTGCAGAGATCATGGCAGTAGTGGGAGTCAAACTAGCAGAGTCCTGATTTGAAGCCCCGCCACTTAACCACTGTGCTATGGACAGAACTTAATGAATCACTCTCTCTCTCTCTCTCTCTCTCTCTCTCTCTCTCTCTCTCTCTCACACACACACACACACACACACACACACGGGGGGGGGGCAGGGAGGAAAGTCTATCTTTTTCAAAATGACACTTTTGGCCTGGAATTTTGGTCCAGATTCTCGGTCTATCAGGATTAGAGTTAAATGTTACTTGCAAAATTCTTCCTATCTTCACACATAACTGGACTCTTCAGAGAACCCTGAATTGACATTGGCGATACGAACTGTGTCAATTCCTGCTCCGTCTTAAACTGATCTCATGCACTTCTAAATCTATAATGAAAACTGCACTCTCACATACTTGACAGATAAAAATTTTCATCTGTTGTGTTTTCTGGAGGCGGAAGAGACAACCACAAGTGTGGGGGGAAGTTGAAAGATCCACACAACCGTTCCGGATGTCACTGTAAATGGCACTGACCCAAAACACATTTAACTAGTCACGTGTCAGATATGTCAAATTTGCTGTGACCCAGGAGAAAAAAACCTCAAGCGGTGTCGCTATCATCTATTTCAATGACCTTTTCTCTCTCACACACACACGGAAAGAAGTGGCGGCGGAGGAGGGAAGGTCCGCAAGCAACTGCCACGAAGCACCCACCATTTACTCAATTACTTGATTAAAATGAGGCTAATCAGAGCTGGATTAGCTATCATGGTTCGTGAGTGATAGCCAGGGCTTTTTTTCTGGGAAAAGAGGTGGTGGAACTCAAGACTGCACAATGACGTCACTTTGGATCAGCTGGAACAAGGGGGGAGTTTTTTAAAGTTTAAATCGCCCTCGGTGAAAATGGTCACATGGCCGGTGGCCCCGCCCCCTGATCTCCAGACAGAGTGGGGTTTAGATCGGCCTCCGCGCCATTTGGCGCGGAGGCCAATCTAAACTCCCCTCTGTCTGGAGATCAGGGGGCGGGGCCACCGGCCATGTGACCATTTTTAAGAGGTGCCGGAACTCCGTTCCACCGCGTTCCCGCTGAAAAAAAGCCCTGGTTATGGCAGATCAAAACCCTGGTGTGCTGTTTAGGAACCTTCTGTGGAGACTGAAGCACTTCTGGCTAATGCAGTGAACAGAGGAGAAGGCTCAGTTCAGACATTACACAAAACTATGACTTATTTTAATCACGGCTTGTTTGTGAAACCCAGGATTCAGCTTGCAGAGGATCAGTCAAATCCTGGTTTGCCTTGACAAATGCTGCTTTCATTGCCCTTGTTCTACAGCCAGGGATGGTATTGTCCCGCCCCCGCCCCCAACAAACCACATTTAAGCTTGGATTATTTATTGATCTTATTTACAAAATTCAGACCTTAGTTTTTGCCCCATCAGGACCACCAGAACAGCTAAAACAAACACACAAACAAAAAGAGCATTAAAACATAAAACAAAGGTAAAACAGATATATAAAAGCACAAAACCAACAATAAAAACATAGGGCAAAAAGGATAGGCCACCGAGAGAAAGCTAAAAGTATCAGCTAGAAGAGGACAGATGAATGTCCCTGGAGAGGGATTTCTGCAATAGAAGGGCTACGACTGAGAAGGCCCTTCCTCTGCTTGCCATTGTCCAGCTGCGGGTCCCAAATGGCATGCGGCTTTGAAGACCAGCACCAGCACCTTGGATTGAGACTGGGAGCCAGGATTAAGCCAGAAACGTCTACATACATACATCACACTCAATAATAGTTATGATGAATTATAGTTCGTAAGCAAACTTCATACTGTGCTTTCAGATCTTGTTTTGATGGACTCTATCTAGCAAGCCAGTTAACTAGCAAACTCTTTAGTGGTCCATGTTGAAAGAATCACATTAATCTCAGGCGTGGATACACTTACCATGTTTCTGGTTGGTAAAGTGATGTGTGGTGTAAGTACTTGGCAGATGGTGATGATGATGATAACAACATTCGATGTATATACCACCCTTCAGGACAACTTAATGCCCACTCAAAGCAGTTTATAAAGTATGTCATTATTATCCCAACAAAACACCCTGCGAGGTGAGTGGAGCTGAGAGAGCTCTGAAAGAGCCGTGACTGGCCCAAGGTCACCCAAGATGGCTTCAAGTGGAGGAGTGGGGAATCAAACCTGGCTGTCCAGATTAGAGTCCCGCGCTCTTAACCACTACACCAAACACACTGCACAGATTAAAGCCCCCCCCCCCCAATTTCCACTGTGATGCGTTTCTCTAGAGGTTTCATATACCACGAGTCATTCCTTACTTTCTAAAGGAAGATATAAAAGTCAGTCATTTGAAGGGGAATGATAGATGTACAAAAGGCTAGACGGTCTCCATTCTTTCAAATGCTATAATCAGCATATAATGCCCCAGTGGACAAAAAAGCCTTCTCCCCTCTGAGCAGAATGCACATGTTATAGAACAAGAAGATCAATCAAATCGTTATGAAATTCCTGAGGTGGATTCCTTTGATAACAAGCTAACAACTAAGCATGCCAAACGTACATGGTAACCTTAATAAATGAACAGTAATGTGGAAACAGGACATTCCTCATGGTCAGCGCGGCATTTAGACAAGCCGTTGTTTGTTTAATTAAACCTCGGTTTCATGTCTGAACTAGGCCACAGTTTTTGTTCATTTTCATCTAACAACACCCAGAAATTAAAGTTGTGCAAGAAAAATGGTGCCTCCTTCGCTTCTGCCTCAGCAGAAGTGAAAGGGGGTGGGAGGGGTCATAAGAAATCCAAAGAGAAGGCAACTAAACATATAAATAAACGAATAAAAAAGAGACAGCTAGTGAATGTGATGGGATAAGCTCAACAACAACGGGTAAGTCCCACTAAATATACGCTCTTGGACAATATGTGAGGTTCAGTGTATACTAGAGTTACCAGCTACAGGTTGGGAAATTTCTGGAGATTTTGGGGTGTAGCTATGGGAGGGTTGGGGTTTGGGGAAGGGAGGGAGCTCAGCGGGATATAATGCCCTAGAATCCACTCTCCAAAGCAACCATTTTCTCCAAGGAAACTGATCTCTGTGGATTGGAGATCAGTTGTCATTCTGGCAGATCTCCAGCCAGCACCTTCTGTCTGAATATTATTTTCACTGAATCCGGTCTATCATTAGACACCGGTCTATCATTAGATCCTCATGTTCAAAGACACAGGAAGAAAACACAAAAAGGATTCTCAGCAAGCCGTCTTGGACACTTCCTTGCATCTTATTTAGATCGCTTTCCAGAGCAGGTGAGAGTATATACAAGACCTCACTAATTTGATAATTACATTACCCAACAGCTTGAAGCATCTCTTCAGCCGTTTAGGATAATCAGCGTTACGATGTATTTAGAAGTTGCAGTAGCCATGAAAATAGCAAGAGGATGATAACGCAGTATACAGTCCTTTCCGCCCAATACAAACATGTGAATGTGTGAAGCTAATTCCTATCTAAACAGAGAACAACAAACGTTAGCTTTATCATTATTATTTTTTTAAAAAAATAACCCAAATACCAGGCAAGAAAATATATAACATTCCATTCAAATACAGATACAAATCAGGTGATCAAAAATTATGGATCGGATTCTATTACTTTCTTCACCTAATTTGGATCACGCACACACGCAGACATACAGAGAATAATTAGTGCTTGGAGAAAGAAATCCCAGGGCTGTAGAATTTATAACTGATATTTAGAAGTGGGATTGATATACTAGAAAAAGTAATATAGCATACATATAGTAAGGGAAGAGGAAATTATTTAGAGTAATAAATGTTAGTAAATTAGAATACTAACTTAGTTATCATTAAGTATGAATTATGGTTAAGTATAAGATATGAGAAGTATGCTGTTAATTATGGAAAGAAGTATTAGTAAAATTAATTTGATAAGTATGTTATTAATTTTGCGAAGAAATATCAGTAAAACTAATATAGTATGTATAGATTATAGAGTAATTAGGGCTTAGAGTAAGGATTGTTATGTAGGGATGCTTGATTGTCTAATATAGGACATGTTAAGTAATAAAGGGGGTAGAGGATTGGAAAGCTGTTGGAAGTCAAGAAGGAGGAGGGGGAAGGGGGGGTTAGGTTAGATTTAATCAGACAGGGTTTAATTGAAATATTGTTTGAAATTATGCTCACCAATAAAAAAATTTTTTTTTTAAAAAAAGAGAAAGAAATCCCAGGGCTTTTTTTTCTTAAATAAAAAGGGGGGGCAGAACTCGTGATGTTTACTGCCTTGAGGACCCAAGCCCGTCAGCAAAAGAAGTGCCAGTACTATAGAAAGAACTGTCGGTACTGTGTACCAGTGCACCCTGCCAAGAAAAATCACCCTGGAAAATTCTTTATGGAAGACAGAGAATAAATGACAAATAGGCTTGCTAAGTCAAGGCTCCATGAACAAATCTACCAACAGAACAATGAAAAATGTACAGAATAATCCACACCAACTAGACACAGAGCCTGTGATGTGGTTCCGATATAACAAAAGAGTTTAGCTTTTTGCAGCAAATCTCCGTTCATGTTATATCTGAACCACAACCTTGTTTATTCTCTTCTCTGCAAACCAGAATTCCAAACTTTGGTTTAATAAATCTGGTTTGGAATTCTGGCTTGGAAGGAAGAGAGCAAACCACAGTTACTGACTATGGTTTGCCATGATAGTGGGAATCCATAATAAGCAGCGCCGTCCTAAGTAGAGTTAGACTCATTTAAGTCTGTTGAAATAATTTATTTATACCCCACCCCAGTGCATGCCCAAAGTGGCTTACAGCACCATTCTCCCTCCTCTGTTTTCTCACAGCAACCCTGTGAGGTAGGCTAAGGCGAGAGAATGTGATTGGTGAGCTTCTAAGGCCGAGCAAGGATTTGATTCCGTGTCCTCCAGATATCAGTCTGACAGTTTGTCCACTACTCCCTGCTGGCGCAGTGTAACTCTGCTTAGGAAGGCGCTGAAAATCACCACGCACAAGGGGAGGAATAAGGGGCAGGAAACATACAAGCCTGAGCCCCCACCAGGCTTCTTCACATATTGACTAACTATGGTTTGCTGCAATGGCAAACCATAGTTAGTCAATAGTTACGGCTATGGCTTGGTTTGCTGCCACAGGGCTCTTCTTACATCCTTACGTCCTTATGATTCATTAAAACATTTTGTGATTTTATACCCACACATTCGGCGGCCTTGAACCCAGTGCAAGGTTTTGGCTGCTTGCAGTGCAATCCTGAGCAGAGTGGCACCCTTCTAAGCCCACTGACTTCCTATCTAATCCTGTTGAGAATTTTCCAACTAGAGGCGTAAATGCTGTTGAGCGAACACTCACGGAATGAAGGGAGAAATCTGTCTCTTTGTCACTGGGCCCTGTCAACAGAAAATTCCAGGTGTTTTCTTTGCATGAGGGCAGAAGGGAAATGCCCTATCAGAGAAGGGCTTTTTTCAGCAGGAATGCAGTGGAACGGAGTTCCGGCACCTCTTGAAAACAGTCACATGTCCGGCAACCCCGCCCCCTGATCTCCAGACAGAGATCAGTTCCCCTGGAGGAAATGGCCATTTTGGAAGGGGGATTTGGTAGGGGTATGCAAGTTTAAGAGTTAAAGCGCCTCATTCTGCATGGCTTGGAAGCCGCATGGAAAGGAGCGCATTAAACCCTCACGACTTGCTTCAGCTGACAGGAGGCTCCCTGCCGGTCAGCTGAAGCAAGTGTGGGGTTTAAAAGTTAAAGCGCCCCTTTCCCCACAGCTTGCAAGCCATGCAGAAAGAGGCATTTTTAAGTTTTAAACTTGCACACACCCTTCCAAATCCCCCTTCCAAAATGGCCATTTCCTCCAGGGGATCTGATCTCTGCAAGATGCATCAGGTGAAGCCAGTAGCAGGGCATTTAAAACTGAAAGTGCCCCTTCTTCTACCACTTGTGAGCGGCAGGAGAAGGGGGGCTTTCAAACGTCCCCCCCCCTGTGCTGGCTTCACCCGATGCATCGGATGTGTTTCTCCCTCATTTCCCTCTTGAGAGTTCCACCACCCCTTTTCCCAGAAAAAAAGCCCTGTATCAGAGTCATGGTTGAGGTGGGACACTTACACAGGTCTCTCTTCTTTTAAAAGATTTTTTTGGGGGGGGGTAGCCTTTCCTCATAGCAGTCGTGAGTTGCTCTTCCGTTCCACAAGCCATCTTCTTCTCTGGGACAACTAGACTTCTCCTACAGAAATGACAGGGCTCACTTCCTTAGAGACACCCCCGCTCTCTCAGCTCTCAGCATTTTCCCACACAAACTTTTTCCTCCTGATCTCAAGACTGAACCACTCGGTGTATTTTCTTTGCTCCCATCGCCCCATAGAACCGCCTCAGTAGCAATTTCCTAAACTTGGACCCACTATGCAAGGAAAAGTCATCCATAAATCTCCTCCTCCTCCTCTTCCTGGATTTTCTATATGAGTATACAGACACCCGGGTGTCGTGGTTGCTCAGCTTGCACTAGGACCCGGGAGCCACGGGTTTGAACCCTCACTATACTGTGGAAGCACACTGGGTGACCTTGGGCCAGCCACGCTCCCTCAGAGCAGAACCACAAGTGACAAAAGGCACAGATTGGACACTGGTCAGCTTCCCTCAAGTTTTGATGGGAAATGTAGGCATCCTGGTCTCGCAGCTTCGCTCTCCGACTGCTGTCCAACGGACTTTTCAACTGTCACTTGTCCAACATTCTGCCAAGCTGCCTACATTTCCCGCCAAAACTTGAGGGAAGCTGACAAGTGTCCAACCTGTGCCTTTTGTCACTTGTGGTTCTGCTCATAGTCTATCATAACTCACAGTTTTCTTGCTGTGGGATAAAATGGAGGCAGGGAAATGACTTTGTAAACCATTTGGAGTCCCCACTGGAGGGAAAAGCATGGTATAACTATCTAAATAATTACACAAACAAAGAGATGTACATGTTCATTTGTGTTGGCTATACGCATGGAAGACTTCTTCCAGATGTGGCTCTTCCTTGCTACATTGCTCTGTAACTTTACCGTAGCTCCCTTCAGCTGGTAAAGGTAAAGGTGTAAGCCCTGAGTCATTACTGACCCATGGGGGGGATGTCGCATCACAACGTTTTCTTGGCAGACTTTTTGTTACAGGGTGGTTTTCCATTGCCTTCCCCAGTCGTCTACACTTTACCCCCAGGAAACTGGGTACTCATTTTACCAACCTCGGAAGGATGGCTGAGTCAACCTTGAGCCGGCTACTTGAAGCCAGCTTCCACCAGGATCGAACTCAAGTCCTCGTGAGCAGAGCTTGGACTGCAGTACTGCCGCTTACCACTCTGCGCCATGGGTCTCCTTCCCTCCAGCTGATGTCAGTCTATCTTCTCTTCTTAAAGATCTCCAGATATAGTGATTCTACAACATTCCTAGATACAGGGCTCATTTCGAGGGGGAACGCGCAGAAATGCAGTTCCGGCAGTTCCCCAAAGAGGTTACATGTCAGGGGGCCCCACCCACCTGACTCTGGGCCATTTTGGGCCCATTTCAGCCTGGATTGGGGCCGAAACAGCCCGGATCGGGCCTCTGACGGGTGGTGGATCGTTCTCCCACTCAGCAGCAGCCTGATCCTGACCATTTTGGGCCCCTTTTTGGCCATTTTCAGCCCCTTTTTGCCATTTTGGGCCCAATTTCGGCCCTGAATGGCCAGGGTTGGGTCCAAAACAGCCAGGATAGGTGATGTCAGAGGGTGTGGCATATGCAAATCAGTTATGCTAAGGACACTTCCAGTGATAGCAAGGGGTGGGGCATATGCTAATGAGTTATGCTAATGAGTTCTTCCAGCTCTTTTTCTACAAAATGACCCCTGCCTAGATGTGTGTGTACATGTAGAAGAGGGCTCAACATTGACAATGCATGCAATTATTTATTCTTGTTGGGTCCTGTAAGAAATCACTTCACACCCCAGCTGAATTTAAATAGATGCTAACACTCACAGACTTTCCATTCTGCAACATAAGTATAAGCCTGTACTATAAAAAGGGTTTCGGGCCTAGGACCTAGGCCTGATTAATAGACTGCAGATACATAGACCAGACTAGCAGATAACTGAGCTGTCCCTAGGGTTGTTTAATTTGCATGTTTAGCAAAGGCCCATGGGACATGAGTATAAAAAAAGAGGTCACCATGACTAGGAGGGTTGGTATAATACAGGACTAAGCTAGCTGGAAAGACTGGAAGGAGAGAGAGAAGAGAGCTGAAGCTGCTGCTCTTTGGAAGGCAAAGCTTGTTTCCAAGCTTTGGAGCTAAGAAGATCATAGAGCTGAATCTGCAAGCTGGGAGAGCTGAACCCTTCTCCCTGGGAGAACTGCAGTAACTGACAAGAGCTGAAGAAGCAAGGAAGAGCAAAGAACAGGAATTGCTGGCAGCTGAACTCGCTGACACTTTGAGACCAGCACCCCAGGACAGAGCTGCCCCACTTCTTCTTGCTAGGAGAAAAGGGGAACTGCTCCTAGGGCAACAAGCAAGCTCCACGATTCAGACAGCATCTTCACAAACAGAGTCCTGCTGTGGCGAGGCCTTTTGGATATTTCGGACTCTGTTCCAGGCAAAGCCTCTGGCCAAATCCACAGAACTGACTGTGTACTTTACCAAGGGATTGTGAGTAGGACTTCGCGCTGGGGGTCACTGGTTACTGATCCAGCATCGATAACTTTGGGAAGCTTTCATAGTTGTGTTTAAATAAATTGCATTTATATTTTGAATTGGTAAATATTGAACCTGGTCCTCTTGACTTTGGGGGTTACATAAGGATGAAAGAAAATTAAAATTAAAAACAAATCCAGCTGTGCACAATGCATCATTCCTTTTACTAAAGACCTGGATGCTGTTTTTGTTGTATTAAGTCTCATGAGCAGGTACCATAAATGCCACATCATCTCAGTGGAGTCATTCCAAGAGGCCAGATCTATTTCTTCCAAGAAAGTAAACTCAGTGTAATAATTGTAAAGGGCAACATGAGCTGAAGTGTATGTGCCTTGCAGGAAAATCAAATAAGTGGGATGGAATACTGTAATTTGTCACCGTAATGTCAATACTTCACAAATGGAAGGTTCTCTTTGAAAAGTGTGTTCTCTTTTAAAGTTTATGCTGGTATGTGCATGCACAGATATCAATCAACCCCTCTCCGTATAGTCAGTTTCTTTGGAGCTCTAGGGCCAAGCGAGAAGTGACGAATGACACTGGAATGACAAATGAACAGACTCACGTGTATTCCTCCCTGTTCACTTGCGCTCTGCTTGCACTCCACTGAGGGCCAAGCTACACATGACGAATGACACTTGAACGGCAAGTGTATTTCTCCCTGTTCACTTGCCCTCCACTCAATCCACTTGCTGTTCAAGTGTCATTCGTCATGTGTAGCTTGGCCCTCAGTGACTACAATCAAGTGCACTCCACTTGCACTACGTGATCAAGTGGAGCGCAAGAGGAGCGCAAGTGAACAGGGAGGAACAGGGAGGTATGGTTGCCCCCGAAGAAGCATCGACTGGTGAAACGAATGAAGCTAGCCATTGGTCGGGCAGATTGATACCATTCCATGTGGAGCTTCTATTCTGTTGCTGGGAGAAGCTCTGTATTGACTGTTCATAAGGAAAGTTTCTTGGTGGCTATTACCTTTGGTACGGACCTTTGAATTGTGGCTGGATGCCTTACATTGATTGCGGACATTTGTGCATACTGAAATAGAATTCTATGTGCATTGACTGTAACACATTTTTGTATTCTTTGTTGATGTGAAATTGTATGTTGTATATGAGCATTATAGCAAGATATTATTAATACAATTTTGCATATAGTAGAGGAGAGCATCTTTGTTTGTGCCCTTACGCATTCTCTCTCAAAAGCCTCCCCTTGTGTAGGAATACACGTGAGTCTGTTCACTTGCCATTCAAGTGTAATTCGTCACTCCTAGCTTGGCCCCTAGTTAGATTGGCGGACACAATAAACCTCAAGGAGATTTTAGCTGATCAAGAAAGGGTATATTGAAATGCAATGAGCCTACTGCTTCCTCAACCACAGAGGAAATGAGATCTTCGTTTGCATCACATGACCTGCCCACCTACCCCCCCACCCCCCTGTTCAGCACCTTTTTGATGGTGCAGCAAAGCTGTAACATCGATCCATCGGTAAGTGCATTAAATTATTTAAGAGATGCTTGAACTCATTTCCTAGGGAGAAATCATGTAAGCACGTGATTTAATCCGTAAAAATGGCTCGTAGTAGACAGAATCAAATGGGAGACTGAGCATGCATTTTTTAACAGAGAAAGCAATTGCAAGGGGAGCAGTGAGCCAGTGGAAATCCAGAGTTTGCAGCGCCCTCAAATTAGAAGTAGCACCTGATTAAAACGGGATACTTTGATTAAAAGTTTTAAAAGCAGTCATAATTAGAGACTATTCAATTGGATTTTTACCTGCTAACATCTTCTCCACACATTGACACTGAGAGATCTCTGTCTTTCGGTGCTACACCTCTGAAGATGCCAGTCACAGCTGCTGGCGAAACGTCAGGAACTACAATGCCAAGACCACAGCCATACAGCCCGGAAAATCCACAACAACTAACGTTCTCCGGCCGTGAAAGCCTTCAACAATATATCGACAATATATTTAATTGGACTGTATCATCCAGACTGATTGACTGCATTGTTAATTTCTATCTGACCTTAGCAGTGGCCAGTGATGGCCTAGAAGAGCCCCCCCCCCCTCGCCACACACACGCACTGAAGGCCAAGCTAGAAGTGACGTGGAGTGCAAGTGAACAGGGAGGAATACGTGTGAGTCTGTTCACTTGCCATTCAAGTGTAACTCGTCACTTCTAGCTTGGCCCACAGAGTTTAATTTCATTTTGTACTAGGTTTCAGTTTTTCAGCAACAGTTGTGGTTGTCTACTTTCCACTGTTGGCTTAGCAGATCTGCAGTGTGGTCCTAAACAGAGTTGCAATGGGTTGAGACTGGCCCATTAACAATCTGTGCAAACAGACTGGAGTTGCTCCAGTCCCATTGAAGCCAATAGCCCAAGAAGGGTGTAAATCGGCTTTGGCTCTCACTGTGATTTTTATTGTGCCTGGATGTTACAGGGTCTCCACCTCCCAGTCAGTTCTGCTAACAACAGCACTCTAAGGAGCCTTTGGTCTGAGCAAGAGACCTCTTACAAGGGTGAACGGCCCCTGAGCTGGAGGAATGGGCTGCCGTTAGCAGGGCTGTTAGCAGTGTTTTTATTGGCTCAGAGTTTGACCCTGAAGAGGAACACGTGCATTTCGCCCAATGGCTTTAGACTGGCTGCTTCCATGCTAGGCAGCCAATCTTCTGTTCCCTACATTTCTATGACGAAAGAAAGAAAGAAAGCGGGGAGGGAGCCGTCTGGCCCTCAAAATGCTACATGGGCCAAAGCCTTAACTAAATGAATAGTGCATAGCTACAGAGAAAGAGAATATTTTGAAGATTAGGTTATATATACCTAAGCAGCTTTTGGAAGTTGAATTTAAGTTCATTTTAGAAAATGTTGCCAGGACTGGTAGCTAACAGCAGACATGCTAGGAATCCCAGGCTGGGCTTACCTGCATTCTCTAGCAACTCAGGGCCAAGCTACACGTGACAAATGACACAGGTTGGACACTTGTCAGCTTCCCTCAAGTTTTGATGGGAAATGTAGGGATCCTGGTCTTGCAGCTTGGTTCTCCAACTGCTGTCCAGTGGACTTTTCAACTGTCACTTGTCCAACATTCCACCAAGCTGCCTACATTTCCCATCAAAACTTGAGGGAAGCTGACAAGTGTCCAACCTGAGTCATTCATCACTTATAGTTTGGCCCTCAGCTTGACCTGCACAGAGGACCTGAGCAAGCAATAGCAGTTAAGTAAGGTCCTATTGGCTCCTTAGGTCACCTGATCTTGCTGGGCTTGGAAACGGTAATACCTTCTCAACATCTCCAGATATAGAGCAGCAGAGATGAGGTTAATGAATCATGTGGATTCCCATAGTCAGAATCTTCGTTTTGGGGCCCATGGTTCTGAATGAAGCTGGAGAAACTGGGCCTAATGCTGATTTAAAGAGACGGACTATGTTCTTAGATCCAGAGGAGTTAGCCATGTTAGTCCGTAGTAGCAAAATAGAAGAGTCCAGTAGCACCTTTAAGACTAACCAACTTTACTGTAGCATAAGCTTTCGAGAATCATAGTTCTCTTCGTCAGATGCAAGATGTTCTGGAATCCCAGACCGAATCCATCTATCACTCCCATCCAGCAAAGACTAGGAGCTCTTTGGTCATAGTGCAACCAATGACCTTTAGGCACATAGAGTCCCTTTCTCTGGAGTCTTCCTTCACTCTGAAATGCAGCAGGCATCTCAGTCAATGGCCCAGTCAAATACTGCCATGGGACAGCATGGGAAGAGCGAGGCTTGCTTTCCTTCTAGCCCTGCAGCAAACTGAGCAACACAGTCGATGGTCTCCTATTGCGCATGCATCCTCCAGGATCACCTGCACACTCACATGCAACCTTTAAATGAACAACATTAGACACATGGCCTGCTTTGGGGGCCTGCACAGTCAGAGCCACCTGCCATGACCGCAAGAGCTGATCGCAAGATTAATCACCAAGGTGCATGGCCCATTGACAGGCCCCAAGTAAAACCATTGCAAGGCACACATAGACACCAAAGTAGTAAGCCAACTCAAAAATGTTAATCCTTTTTCTTTTAACCATGTGCCTTGAAGTTGGAGCCAGTGCAGGCGCATTTGGTGTGGCTCCTACAACACAGTAGCATGCAATCGCGCATGGAAAGAAGACTTTTTTTTCTGACTTTGGACATATTCAAGCTGTTTAGATGCAGACAGACAAGATGCTGAACTTCGATGACCACCTGCACGCGGGAAAAAAGCTGAATACTAAAGTAAACTTTTAAAGTAGCCACATATTTTCTAAAATAAGAGTTTTGTATTAATAAATGGTGGAATGAACATTGCACCAATTAAATGAATGTTGCACCAAACGAAATTGCAGTTTCCAGGAAGCTATGTGATAATTCCATTACAAACTGGGAGACATCTCAGAAACAAAATGATTGCTGAGAAAACTTGTAAATAGCAAGACAACCTGGAATGAATCAAACTGAGGAACAATTTGCCTATTGTCACACTTAGAAAGCACTTTTATGTTTTTGTTTACATATTTGAAGTCCCTCTATGGGGGACTCCAAAGCTGCTTAAAACATCATTCTGCCTTCCTCCATTTCATTCTCATAACAACCCTGTGGGGTAGGTTAGGCGGAGAGATTGTCTCAAGCTTTCTAGGAACAAGATGCTCCATGGTAGTTGTCATTAGAGATGGGCACGAACAGCAATAGGAACTTTAAAAAGCCACGAACAGCCCAATCAGCTGTTCACGAACAAGCTATTCGTGAGGCCCCATTCTAAACGAACAGGTGGTCGTTGCAAGCCTCATTCGTTGCTGTTCGTCAAGCCAGACAGCCTGGCACCTGCAATCAATTCCCTTGGCAACTTAGGCAGGGACTGCCTGAACTCTGTCTGAACTCCTGCAGTTGCCCTGGAAACCCCAATCTAAACCCAATTTAGCTTGATAGGCAGGACTTCCTTTCAAGTGTGGAGCTCCAAATTTGTTACAAGGAAGCAAAGAGCAGGGGGGAAGGGGGCTCCCAGCTCTGGTTTTGCAGACAGTGGAGAGGGAGAGAGTTGCTGTTGGCATTTTGAGAGAGAGACAGGGAGAGTGCATTGGAGCTTGAATTTTCTTTGTATGTGGTGGGATAGGGATCTACCCCTTCCAGTTCCAGGGCTGCTGCCAGGCTCTGGGCCAAGCTATTATTTATTACTGGTCCCTTTCCTGCTGCCTGCTCAAGTTAGGTTTCTGGGAGTGGTGCGGTAGGGATCTACCCCTTCAGGTTCCAGGGCTGCTGCCAGGCTCTGGGGCCAAGCTATTACTTATTACTAGTACCTTTCCTGCTGCCTGCTCAGGTAGGGTTTCTGGGAGTGGTGTGGTAGGGATCTTGATGTCTGGAGGGGGGCCTGCTGGCCCCCACGAACAACAAACATGTTCCTGAACAGGTCATGTTCGTCAATGTTCGTTGTTTGTGTATGGCAACGAACAACGAACACCATGTTCGGGTTTTTTTCTGTTTGTGCCCATGTCTAGTTGTCATTAACTTTACCTATTCCTATTCCTATACCTATTCACCTATTCCTAACTGATTCAGTTTTTAAAAATTCAGCCTTGGCTGAGCATAATATAGAAAGTCATAATTCTAACTTTACTAACTTCATTCCCGACAGTGTGAATTTTGCCTCGCGGAATTTTGACTCCTGCAGAACATTTCATTGTAAGCACCCTGAAGGCAAAGGCTAGCACTGTTTCTTCTGCTCCAGGCCCTGGTTCCTTGAGCACGACACTGTCTTCTATCAAACACATCCCCTATCAACTTCTTTTTGCTCCAGTTAAAAGCAAGAAAATTGTCCACCACCGAGTGCAGTTTTTGCAGGGAGGCCATGGAATGGTTCCAGCTTTTCTTAGGAAATTCTAGACTACGGGCCAAGCTACAAGTGACGAATGACACTTGAACGGCAAGTGTATTTCTCCCTGTTCACTTGCCCTCCACTCAATCCACTTGCCATTCAAGTGTCATTCGTCATGTGTAGCTTGGCCCTACCACACCTTGCAATTTAAACAGAAGAAACTGTCATTTTTACTGAAAGTCAGAGGTGCCCTTTTGCAAGCAGAAGGATCTTCAATTTCTGTGGATTTTTCACTCAAAATACACCCGCCAACTATATCCTGCACTGTTCCTAAAGCGCTCCACACTTAGGTCTGCAGGTGCTGAAAAGTTGCAACTGACTTACGGCAGTCCTATTAATTAAGGGGTTTTCATGGCAAGTGAGGAGCAGGGGGGAGGTTGCTGTTGCCTTCCTCTACAGAGCTACCCTGGACTACCTTGGCAGTCTTCCATCCGGCCAGGGCCAACTCTGCTTAGCCTCCAAGGGCTAGGGTTGCCAGCCTCCAGGTGGTAGCTGGAGATCGCCCGGAATTACACCAGATCTCCAGGCAACAAAGACCCGTTCCCCTGGAGAAAATGGCTGCTCTGAAGGGTGAACTCTATGGCATTACACCCCATTGAGGCACCTCCCCAAACCCCACCCTCTCCAGGCTCCACCCTCAAAATCTCCAGGAATTTCCCAGCCTGGACCTGGCAACCCTACGAAGAGCTAATGAGATTGGCCTGCCTAGCACCCAACCTTTACAAGTAGCTTTTGGGATGGAATAGGGGATGCAGATAGAGGAAAGGCAGTGTGCCATGGCCTGATATTTTTAGATCTCAGAAGCTAAGCCGGGTGGGTGCTTGGATGGGAGACCACCAAGAAAAGCCGAGGTTGCTCTGTAGAGGAAGGTAATGGCAAGCCAGCTCTGCTCCTCAGTTGCCTTGAGAGCCCTTTGTTATGGTTGCCATAAGTTATTTGCAACTTGACAGCAAATACATACATACATGTATGAAGCCAGGAATTATTCATTCTGCCAGTGGAGCAGTTCTTTGGTCTCAGTATATGGCACTAAAAGCACACCACCACAACAAAACAAATGCCCGGCTGCTTCACAGAGCCAAGCTACAAGAGATGAATGACACTTGCCTGCCAAGTAAACAGACTTACATGTATTCCTCCCTGTTCACTTGCCATTCACTTGTGCTCCACTTGATCAAGTTGAACAGGGAGGAATACATGTGAGTCTGTTCACTTGCCAGGCAAGTGTCATTCATCACTTGTAGCTTGGCTCAGGGCCAAGCTACAAGTGACGGATGACACTTGAACGGCAAGTGTATTTCTCTGTTCACTTGCCCTCCACTTGCGCTCCACTCAATCCACTTGCCCTTCAAGTGTCATTCATCACTTGTAGCTTGGCCCTCAGTTATTAGAATGTCTGACCCAGGTTCGAATACCTCATTCTGCCATGATAGGTGACCTTGGGCCAGTCACACACTGTCAGCCTCACAGGTTGTACTCACGATAAAATGCAAGAGAAGGAGAATGATGTTGTAAGCTGCTTTGGATCCCCATTAGGGAGAAAATCAGGATATAAATATATCTAAATAAATAAATGCTAACATGCATGTAGTAATGATAGGGAAATAAAGCAGCTTAGGCATGTCCACGCAAGTCCATCCCAACTATTGCACATAATGTGTGGGGTCTGAAATGTGCATTGCATTCAAGGGAAACCACTTTCCCCACAATTTCCACTCAGCCACAGTATATTACTATACTGAAAGTACAAGCAGTGTCATAAAGCCAGTATGACTAATAGAATGGCAGCCCATCTGTGACAAGCCCGGAGGGAAATGCGTGCACAGAAGAGAGCAAGCAGCGCCCACCCCCTCATGCTGCCTACACAGTGGCTCGTCACATGTACCCTCCGTGGGTTGTGGCAAGCCATGGCACTGCTCTCATCTGTGTGTATCCCCCAGAGTGTATTTTGTTTTTGAGAAAGCAAGACCTGAGTGCCAAACCTTTCACGGAACAAATGTGTGCATCAGATACAAACGCAAGCCTTTGCTTTGGAAACCCTGCAATTCCAATGAGTCCCTCTCTAGCTTGAGTGATTTAGTTATCATTGTTTGTTCATGTGCCCGTTGGGGTGGGTGCCCGGTGGGGTGGCTGGGTGGCTGCCCCCCAACTGCCTCCTGTCCCCTTCTCCTGGTACGTCCGGGGGCTGAGCCTCAGTCCCCAGACAAATGCATCAATTAAACTCAAAGAAAGTCCACTCCCCCTTTATTAGGAGTCATATAGAAATATATGCATATATATTTATAATAATTAATAGCTGTGCTTATATATTTATTATTTATTTATTATTTTAGATTTTTATTCCACCCTCCCCGCAAACAGGCTCAGGGCAGATTATATCATTTAAAAGCCACAATAAATATCACATTTCCATAAAAACAATTTTAAAAAATTAAATTAAATCAGCATTACAGACAATTAATTAAAACAGATGGCAGTATTAACCAATGTGGAAACAGGATGATTGACTGCCTAATTGGGAGGGTTCAGATTGTTCTTTCCCCTCCCTACCAGGCCAGCAGAGGACTGGCCCAGCCTCAACCATATGCCTGGCGGAACATCTCTGTCTTACAGGCCGGGACCTGGTCTCCATAGACAGAGAGTTCCACCAGGTCAGAGACAGGACTGAGAAGGGCCTGCCTCTGGTTGAGGCTAGGTGGGCCTCCCTGGGGCCAGGGACAACCAACAGCTGTTTCTCTCCTGATCAGAGTGTCCTCCGGGGAATATATAGGGAGAGGCGGTCCCGCAGATACACTGGTCCCAGTCCGCATAGGGCTTTGCAGGTTAACACCAGACCCTGAATCTGATCCAGTATTCCACTGGCAACCAATGCAGCTGGCGTAGTACAGGTGTTATATAAGTCCCACTTAGCACTCCTACAAAACACACATCGCTGCATTTTGAACCGGCTGTAATCTCCAAGTCAGGCTCAAGGACAGCCCCATGTAGAGTGAGTTACAGTAATCCAGTCTAGAGATGACCATTGCCTGGATCACTGCAGTTAAGTCGTGGGTCGAAAGGTAAAGGACAAGTTGCCTGGTCTGCAGTAGATGGCAAAAAGAGGACCAGGCAACTGCTGCAACCTGCACCTCCATTTTCAAGGAGGCATCCGGAATCACCCCCAAGCTCTTAACCCTTGGAATTGGTGCAAGTGGCGCCCCATCGAGGATCGGGAGCCGGAGTCCCGAACCTAAACACCCACAGCTCAAATGCAGGACCTCTATCTTTGTTGGGTTCAATTTCAGCTGACCCTGCTTCAACCATCCAATCACAGCTTCAAAAGCACACTCCAAGACATCTGGGGCTGAGTCGGGCCATCCATCCATCATCAGATGTAACTGGGTGCCATCTGCATATTGATGACATCCCAGTCTGAAGCGCTGCATCAACTGAGCAAACGGGCGCATGTAGATATTAAACAATAATGGGGAGAGTATTGCCCCCTGCAGGAAACCACGCACCAAAGGGTGGCAGAATGACAACTTCTCCCCAAGCGCCGACCATGTCCCCAAGCGCTTCTGTCCCCGACCATGGAGGAAAGAGACAAGCCACTGCAAGGCAGTCCCTTGTATCTGCACATTGGCAAGATGGTGGGTCAAAAGATCATGATCGACCGTATCGAACGCTGCTAACAAATCCAATAATATCAGCAGCACCGAACCACCTTGATCCAGATGCCTGTGAAGCTCATCTGTAGAGCAACCAGCAATGTCTCCGTCCCAGGTCCCGGGAAGAACCCAGACTAGAAGGGATCTAGGGCTGAGGTGTCCCCCAGGAAACCCTGCAGCTGTGACTCCACCACCTGCTCACCTTGCCCAGAAACTGGAAGCCTGAAACTGGGTGGTAATTGACCAGCTCAGAGGGGTCCAAGAATGTTTTTTTTTAAAGAGAGGCCTCACCATGGCTTCCTTTAGTGCCCCAGGAAAAACCCCAGAGTTAACAATGGCCTCCAAGGAGGACCATAGCCTATTAGCACTGGCCTTTACCAGCCATGATGGGCACAGGTCCAAAGGGCACATGATGGGCCTCACTGCTCGTAGGGTCCTGTCAATCTCATCCCTAGAGAGTGGTCTGAAATGATCAAATATCGGTCCAACAGACAGCCAAGGGGTCTCTAGCTCATTTACTGTATCAGTCACGGCTGGCAAGTTGTGGCAAATTTTATCAGCAAAGAAGCTCCAAAAGACCTCACAGCTAATATCTGAATTCAAAATTTGGCGGCCTCCCTCTGATAGGGAGTCCAATGACTGAACCACATTAAACAGTTTTGCCGGATGTGAGCTAGCTGACGCGATGGAGGCTGCGTAAAAATCCTTCTTCACAGCCTTGACCGCCACCCCATAGGGTTTCATAAACGTCCTATAAGATGATCTTGCCTCTTCATCCCGAGATCATCGCCACACTCGCTCAAGCCGTCTTAGCTCCTACTTCTTCTGTCGTAGCTCCTCTGTATACCAGGGTGCTTGTCTGGCGCAGGGGCAAAGAGGGCAACGGAGGGTGATTTCGTTGATGGCTTCGGAGAGCCGGCCTTGCCAGTCCTCCACCAGCTCATCCAATGACCCGCCATGGAACATCAGATCCCGCAAAGCATTCTGGAATCCAATTGGATCCATAAGTCTCTGCAGGCGAGCATAAATCAGCTGGCTGCCCTTACGAGGGCGGGGTGGCAAATCCAACCAAGCCTTCAAAACCAAGTGGTCTGACCATGGCACCAATTCTACTGCTTCCAGATCCACATTCATCCCCATCCTGAAGATCAGATCTAGCGCGTGGCCTGCTTGATGAGTAGCGGTCGATACAAATTGGGAGAGTCCCAGCGCTGCCATGGATGACACCAGGTCTGCAGCCTGTGTGGAGGTAGCATCATCGACATGGACACTGAAGCCCCCCAGAACCACCAGTCTGGGGTACTCCAAGGCCCACCCCGCCCCCACCTCCAGCAGTCACAACAGGGTATCTGCCAGTGCACTAGGTGGCTGGTATACCAAGCAGATAGCCAAACTCTCCTCAGCACCCCACACAAGGATCTTCTAGACAGATGAGTACCCCACTGAGAGCAGTCAACAAAGTCAGTGTTATTATTATCCCCTCAACATAACTGGGGAGCTGGGACTGAGAGGAGTGACTGACTCAAGGCCACCTGCTGAGCTCATGGCAGGAGTGGGAGTCGAACCAGCAGAGCGCTGATTTGCATCCAGTGTGCTGTAGCAGTTAAGAGTGTCAGACCAGGATCTGGGAGACGCAGACTGCAATTCCCATTCTACTACGGAAGCACACTTGGTGATCTGGGGCCAGTCTCTCTTTCTATGTTGGCCTAAACTACATCGCAGGGTTGCGGTTGTGATGATAGAATGAAGGAGGGGGGTGATGTTAAGCCACTTTGGGTCCCTGTTGGAGAAGAAAACTGGGTAGCAATCTCTAAATAAATAAATATTTAAAATCTTGCCTGAGATAACTGACAAAAACTTACCATCACCTAAGCCTGGGAATGGGGTCAAAGGATAGTTCTCTGATCAAAATGGTCCCCGAGCAGCCCCTGAATGTGTCCATTCCACTGGCACGAAATGCCACCAGCATCCGCTTCTGGCACGAAATGCCAACAGTTCCAAACACCATCATTAAATAATAACTGCTTCTTGTCTCAAATAAAACCTCTGGTTTTTCAGGTGCAAACTCATTAAAAAGGTACAAATGATTAGATTTAGTCATGCCACGCTCACCACCAGTGAGCATATTCATGCATTGGAACGGCAAAATCATACAGGCATTCACACCTAATGGTTTTGGGGAGGTAAAATTGCTCTTTCAATGTTATAAAACCCGGATTGACGGCTCTTTAAAACACAGAGCTTTACCCTTTATATGCACTGACATTTGTAGGCTGAGTCACAAATTATATTAGCAACAGGAACGTTCAATAGAACCCCACAGCTGCGCAAGACTTATTTGCTTGTTTCCAAAGCATGCTGCTGTTTCACTCCCATAACTTCTAATTCTTGGCTACGGTTCACTTTGTATTTAGGGATATAAATATGAAAGAGTCCCAAGAACACACACACTACACAAAGTATCGTAGAATTTGTGATTACTGAACTCCGTTTTCAGCCCCCAGACCTCCCTCGCAGACTGGAAAGATGCAAAATCTTTTCTGCTCAAACGGTCAAGACCTTTCCCTCTGATTGATATCTTTGCCTTTATTTCGTCAATGTGTATTGGGGTGTGCCAGGACTGGGATTACAGAAAGGGACACTTGAGGGAGACAGATCTTGTCATGCATCAACAGAAGTGGGATAACAAGTTTTTGTTTCATAACACTCTCTAAGTTGCAACATATGCTACTATAAAACTTATAAAGGGATGCCTTCAGAGACTGTTGAATAAGGGAACGGAACTTCAACCTTTCCTACAGCTGAATTCAAAATTACTGCAGGCCCAAGCTTCAGTTCTTTCCTAGTATCCCCGGGGCTTTTTTTCTGGGAAAAGAGGTGGCGGAACTCAGTGGGTTGCCCTAGGAGAAAATGGTCGCATGGCTGGTGGCCTCGCCCCCTGATCTCCAGACAGAGGGGAGCTTAGATTGCCAGGCAATCTAAACTCCCCTCTGTCTGGAGATCAGGGGGCGGGGCCACCAGCCATGTGACCGTTTTCAAGAGGTTCCAGAACTCGTTCCACCACGTTCCAGCTGAAAAAAAGCCCTGAGTATCCCCAACTGTTTCCCTCTATGCAACCTCTCACGGGACACTTTGGCTCCTCAGCACACAACTGCCTCCTGAATATTCTGTCCCTTTGTTCCCATTTGCACAGAGGTTTGTAGCTCCCTTGCAGAGTACCTGTTCTGCATTTTAAGGCCCAGATTCAATGCCTGGCATTTCCAGGTCAAATTATCTTTAGTATGAGTATGTAGGAAGACCCTGGAAAGCCTCCGCCAGTCAGAACAGCCGGTAGTGAGCTACAGGAACCAACCACCTGACTCAGTAAAATGCAAGTTCACTGAAGACCTAAATTACAAACGAATCAGCCCAGCAAACAGAAATACAGAGCTGCTTTTGATCCTGACGAAATATTTCTCCCCTTCCTGGAAAGTTCTGTGTTTGTGTTCCTGAGGACGGCAGCTGCTGCTGCTGCTGCTGCTGTGCTCACATCCTGTGCTATCAACACCTGCAACATCCGGTGTTCCATTTTAGCCTTTTGAAAAAAGACCCTGGGCTGGACAAGTGGCGTCTGGAACCTGTGGCTCCACTGCCTATCATGGTTGGGGGCCAAGCACATCATGAGGTTGAACAAATATTGGACTCTAAGTGGAAGAGACGCACGTCGTTCTACCTGATACAATGGAAACATTTTGACAGGAGTCAAGCAGAGTGGGTCAAGTCTACTGATGTTAACGCAGATAGATTGGTGGAAGCATTCCACAAGAAATACCTGGACAAGCCGAGGGAAAGCTGACTTTTTAGGGGGGGGGGCAGGATGTCAGGGTGGCCCCTGCCATACTTTGAGGGGTTCGTGGGGTTCATTAGGGGGTTACAGTTGCAGACCAGATCTGCACCCTGCTTTAAAAGAGCCAATTCAGCCTTGTGGGCCCAGTGCAGCCTGGTGTGTGTTAATCCTGCCTGGGAAATGTTATCTGTGAGAGAAGCTCTGAGAACGCAGTTATCTATGAGCAGAACCACAAGTGACAAAAGGCACAGGTTGGACACTTGTCAGCTTCCCTCACGTTTTGATGGGAAATGTAGGCATCCTGGCCTTGCAGCTTGGCTCTCCGACTGCTGTCCAACGGACTTTTCAACTGTCACTTGTCCAACATTCCACCAAGCTGCCTACATTTCCCATCAAAACTTGAGGGAAGCTGACAAGTGTCCAACCTGTGCCTTTTGTCACTTGTGGTTCTGCTCTATGTTACCAGGGAGACAAAGAGGATCCACGGACCTATTGAAAACTATAATGTTGTTTACTTTCATTTTACTTTATGCAGCTTATTAGAAGTGAACTTAGAGCTTAGTTTCGGGGGGAGTAGAGTAGGTATTGCCTGAAAGGATGGGTAGTGCCTGAAGAATTTAATACTTAACAGGGGAAGGGATGCAGAGGAGTTAGCCGTGTTAGTCTGTAGTAGCAAAATCAAAAGGAGTCCAGTAGCACCTTTAAGACTAACCAATTTTATTGTAGCATAAGCTTTCGAGAATCAAGTTCTCTTCGTCAGATGCATGGTACAGAAACTGGTCAAATATAGAAGAGGAGGGGGGAGGAGGGGAGGAGAGAGAAGAGGCAATTAGGGGGGGGAGGGGGAGGGAGCAACCAAAACATTCCTTTGCTAGTAAATGTAAACATCTCCTTTTGGTGTGGGGGTCAGTTGGCTTGGGTGAGGCTTCAAAGGAGTTTGCCGTGTTAGTTTGCAGCAGTAAAACAGCTAGACCATCCAATTTCTATGTAGTATAGGCCTTCGATAACCACAGCTCTCCTTGTCAGATGCATCTGACAAAGAGAACTGTGGTCCCCGAAAGCCCACGCCAGGCGCCACAGCCATTCCTATCAAGAAGGTCTTCTTTACTGAACTCTTAGGTTATCAAGTTTTAACTCATGCATCCTTCGACTCATGCAGTGAAGTTACTTGAGATCTAAGCTGGCAGTCTCTGACACATGGGCAGAACAGATCCCTGAGGCTTCCAGTTGCCTACTTGACAGTGTCTACTCTGCAATCATTTCGATTCTGGCTTGCAAAGCAAGTCCCAAGTAAAAGGCAAGGTGAAGACTATATGCAGTATCCCATAAAGGCCTGGTCTGTTAGGGAGATGGTAGAGACCTGATTGCAGCTGCAGACTGTGTGCACAAGAGTTCACCTCCTTCATACAAAAGTTCCCTCCACCAAGAAAACAAGATGAAAGAAAGACAGATTCTAGCCAGCCGTTTTCCTTGGCATACTAATTTTCTACTTGTGGGGATTTTTTAACTGTATGAATCAGCATTCAGGCATGCAATCCTCCACTTAGGGCCAAGCTACACATGACGAATGACACTTGAACGGCAAGTGGATTGAGTGGAGGGCAAGTGAACAGGGAGAAATACACTTGCTGTTCAAGTGTCATTCGTCATGTGTAGCTTGGCCCTGAGAATCTGAACTGCTACACTCTAACACAAATGGACCACCTCACTGAGAACTAAACCACTGAAAGGGAAGAACAAAGGCATTTTCATGGAGTTAAAAAGCATTTTTTTAAAAATCAACATCGCCTGTGTATGCTGAAGGGAAGCCCAATTTATCGTAGGCGACTTTGCAAGTAAGCTTCAGTGTAGCACCGTTAGACTTTTGTCACTAAGAATTTGAGACATATTTGGCCCAAGGGCGAGAGAGATATTATTAGAAGTGGCTCTGCAGCAGTTCAGGGCGGGGGGGGGGGGGAAGGATGACTCAGGGCAGCTGCCCTACCGAGAACAAACGGGCATCTTTTGTTATAAGGATTTCAGAGTTTGTCTGACCACAGGGCAGTGCTGGGGGTGCCGAATGCTTCGTCAAGGATTATCTGGCAAAGAGGAGGATTTGACAAAACCTACTAAGGGATCAACTCTCACAATACAAGAAATCATAAACGGATCCTACACTTTAGGGAGGGCTCTTGAAGTCAGGCTGCGTTGAGAAAGAGGTCTGAGTAACACGAACAGCCACTGCGGTAAATGCAGCAGGGAACCAGACACCACTGCTGAAGAGGGGAGGGTGGCGCCAAGAGGCTCTCTCTGGGTGAGCAAGCGCTTCTGCTGCCCTCGTCCTCCACTGAGCCCTCGGACTTCTGGAAGGGTTGAATGAATTGTTGAGAGTTCTCGGGTCCAGCATCCTCAGCTAGATTGTCACATCAGTCTCCGGCCTGCAACGCAGCCAGAGTTGGCAAAGGCATAAATCCTCGACAGCCCTGCTCTTGCAGATGCCTGCTTGAGTGCGAACACCTTTGCTGCAATGCAGGTCCCCAGGGAGGGCCTGAAGCAGCTGCTCTCCCCCTGGCCGCACTGCTTGCTAGCTTTTTTCATGACACTTACAGGATTAGAGATGGGGAGGACAGTGTCCTCTAGATGTCATTGTGAAGTGCCATGCTTTATTCTGGGACTGGCAGGTTGTCAGGCAGCCAGGCGCATGATGCTAACGATACATTTGAGCAGGGGGGGTTGATGCCTCCCAAAAGTATGGGTGCGACACAGCCCACAGGCCTGGCCCAGCCGAGCCAAGCTCATCACAACTTGCATTGCCATTCTCTGCCTAGGGAAGCCCATCCCGTCACCCAGGATAGCAAATGGAACATCCATATCCAGAGACCATATATCTGTGACCTCTGAAGCCAAAAAAAAAAAAGGGAAGAGGTGAAACGCGTCATGCTTCTGGGCTTCCATGTGGCTGCCCTCCGACGGAAACAGAATGCTAGAAGAGGACAAAAAAGACTGGACTAAAACAGCTGGAACCAACCAGGCAGAGGTGATCCTGATCTTCATTCATCAACCCCCCCCCCCCCGCCCAAATAATTTCCCTCCAATTAATTTCGTTTTCCTCCCAAATGTCCCCTAATTGGTTTCTCCATCACTTAACTTGATCTGGTTCCTTGCAAATTCCTTTCGCCCCTTGTTTCTATCAAATCAATTTATCTTCCAGTTCTTCTCCCCCCAAATCAACCCCCTTTCAGTAACTCTCCCCCCAGTCACCGATTTCTCCTACATTCCTTCAAAAAAGGAAGAAAATCTACGAAGCTGAAGTTGGTTCCTAGTTCCTTATTTGCAGAGCAAAACACAAATATCGGTGGAAATTGAAAAGATCTGTACCCCCAAATAAAGACTGTAGGAGCACATATCATACACCTCCATATTCAGCGGACTCTGCCCTCTAAGTGGACATATACTGGGTCCTCCTGCAAAGCCCAGTTCCTGAGTTAACAGCTTCAAAGGAGGGTGTCCCCAGAACAAATCAATAAGCAGAAAGGGGGGCAGCTGCAGCGGGGAAAAAATCTTTGGATCACCCCAAATCATACAGCCTTATTCCCAATATAAGCTTCTGGGAGGCAGCCCAAATAGGAGGTCTTAGCTCCAGAACCTGTTTTGATCAGCCCCAGTACCTGTCCTCTTGTAGGGGACATTCTCTGGACTGCTAAGCTGAGCTGTATGATTTGGGGCTGTTAACTCAAGAACTGGGCTTTGTAGGAGGACCCAGTATATGTCCACTGAGAGGGCAGAGTCCGCTGAATATGGAGGTGTATGATGTGTGCTCCTACAGTCTTTATTTGGGGATACAGATCTTTTCAATTTCCACCGATATTTGTGTTTTGCTCTGCAAATAAGGAACTGGGAACCAAGTTCAGCTTCATAGAAAATCTTCAGTTCTCCCCTTACTCCACTCATGCACACAAAGAGCGTGGGACTCTAATCTGGAGAGCCAGGTTTGATTCCCTACTCCTCCACTTAAAGCCCTAGAGCTCTCAGCCCCACCCACCCACCTCATAGGATGATAATAACAACACACTTTGTAAACTACTCTGGCTGGGTATGAAGTTGTCCTGAAGGGCAGTATATAAATCAAATGTTAAGTTATTAAGAAGTGAAGACGAACTTGTTGGTACTTTGGACCCAACCGGAGTTGTTTAGGGCACTGAGGGTCAAAGCCAGCAGTGTGAATTAGGCCTGGAAACAAGCGCTAGTTTTGTACGTCCACCATCCGGAGTCCCTGCTGAAGTCTTAGAAGCAACACTTTGATGTGAGAGGGGTGAAGGAGAGGGCAAATGAGGGTAAAACAGAGCAAATGTGAGAACCCTAACAGAGAGCCAGTTTGGTATAGTGGTTAAGAGCGGGGGACTCTAATCTGGAGAACCGGGTTTGATTCCCCACTCCTCCACTTGAAGCCAGCTGGGTGGCTTTGGGTCAGTCACAGCTCTCTCAGAGCTCTCTCAGTCCCACCCACCTCACAGGGTGTTTGTTGTGGGGATAATAATAACATACTTTGTAAACCGCTCTGAATGGGTGTTAAGTTATCCTGAAGGGCAGTTGTTGTTGTTGTTACAATCAGCATAATTTGTATGCTACCAAACTCTCAGTCTTTCTGCCCTCAGTTCAAGTGTTTGCATATCCAGGAGAATCAAACCTAATTATCTTTTGAGAGTGCAGGTCCCCCCCTGCCAATGATCTGCATAGAATACCATCCTCCCTCTGATGAGGATTCTAGCCCCAGACACACCCGTTCTGTGCGCAGGGACTCTTTCGCCTCTGCAAGGGCTTCCCGACACCGAGCCCTCTTGCGGTGGTAACACTCAAGCGCTGACTAACTACCTTTCTTTCAAGGAACTCAAATTTTTCCTTTTCTCATTGTATTCTCAAAACAATCCCGTGAGGTAGATTTGGGCTGGCTTTTGTTCACCCAGAGAGTTTTATGGCAGAAGGGTGGATTTGTACCTGCATCTCCGAATCGGACACTTTGAGCAGGTGTCTATCAGAATTAACCAGAGAAAGCACTCAAAAGGTGCAGACTGGATTCAAAAGTCTCTGTGCCTATACTGAAGAGCCATTTTGAAAGTGGCCCGATCATGGCCAATAAGCATACATTCATCATAACAAATGCTATGTATATAACAAATAATAGGTTCCGAATACATCCTCAAACATCTTGGATTTTTAAAAAAACCCATACAAACATTTTGTATGGGTCTCTTTTTTGGCTTATGTATCATCCCTTGTTAGCCTAGCATTTCCTAAGCTTTGGGCTATGAGAAAAGTGTTAGTGTGCTTCAAGAAAAAAAATTACACTTCAGATTTTTAAAAATGTTTTATTTAATGCTCCGAAGAAGGAGATGACTCCCGTCTTTATCTGCACAACAGCCTTGGGAGATAGGTTAGATTGATACGCAAGAGATTTTAACCCAAAGACCTCAGAGAAGGTTCTCCACTGCATCTCTGCGTGAGTCAGTTATTTGGCTTAGCTTCTTTCCAATCAACCTCTATATGTCAGAGAAGGTATACATTCCAGTAAGATTGAGAAGGTAACTGAATTAGATTCGCTTCTGGAAATGCTATGGGTTGAAATTACGGGCCCAAATGGAAACTTAACTGTGGGAGTTTGTTATCGCCCTCCAGATCAGAAAATAGAGGAGGATTATAAAATGATGACAGGATTAAAGATGGCTGCTAAACAAAAAAACTGTGTTGTAATGGGTGATTTTAACTACCCACACATTGACTGGGCCAATGGGTGTTCGAATCGGGGGAGAGAAAGTGAGTTTCTAGACTGTCTCAATGACTGTGCTATGGAACAGATGGTTACAGAACCTACTAGGGGAGAGGTGATCCTGGATTTGGTTCTCAGTAATGCTGAAGACCTGGTGAGAGATGTAAATGTGATTGCACCACTTGGGAACAGTGACCATAATGTTATTGAGTACAACATATGTATAAATAGGAAATTGCCAAATAAGACCAACACAGCCATGTTTAACTTCAAAAGGGGTAACTTTTCTGAGATGAGGGGGTACGTGAAGAAGAAACTGAAAGGGAAAGTAAAAAAGGTCAAAACACTTGGGGAATCTTGGAGACTATTTAAAACTACAATCCTGGAAGCTCAAATTAAATATATACCGCTGGTTAGGAAAGGCACAAATAGGTTTAGGAAAAGGCCAGCATGGTTAACAAGCAATGTAATAGAAGCTGTAAAAGGTAAAAAGGATTCTTTTAGGCAGTGGAAAACTAGTCGGAGTGAAGTTGATAAAAAGGAGCATAAGCTGTGGCAAAAAAAGTGCAAGTCTGTGATCAGACAGGCAAAAAGGGAATATGAGGAGCATATTGCAAAGAACATAAAGAAAAACAATAAACAATTCTTTAAATATATTAGAAGTAGGAAACCAGCTAGGGAGGCAGTGGGCCCTTGGATGACCAAGGCGTAAAAGGATTACTAAAGGGTGATAGGGAAATGGCCGAGAAGCTGAATGCGTTCTTTGCTTCTGTCTTCACTGTGGAAGATAAGAAGTGCATGCCCACTCCGGAAGCACTGACTTTGGGAGGGGTTTTGAAAGACCTGAGTCACATTGAGGTGACGAGAGAGGAGGTTATGCGACTGCTAGATAATTTAAAAACTGATAAATCACCGGGCCCAGATGGCATACATCCAAGAGTTCTGAAAGAACTCAAGTGTGAACTTGTAGATCTCCTCACAAAAATATGTAATCTGTCATTAAACTCTGCATCTGTTCCTGAGGACTGGAAGGTAGCTAATGTTGTCCCCATCTTTAAAAGAGGTTCCAGGGGAGATCCGGGAAATTACAGGCCAGTCAGCCTGACGTCAATACCGGGTAAGTTGGTGGAAACTATTATCAAAAATAAAATTAGTGGGCACATTGATGACCAAAAGCTGATGAGGAAAACTCAGCATGGGTTCTGTAAGGGAAGATCTTGTCTCACCAATCTGTTAGAGTTCTTTGAGGGAGTGAACAAACAAGTGGACAAGGGAGACCCGATAGATATTGTTTATCTTGACTTCCAGAAAGCTTTTGACAAAGTTCCTCATCAAAGGCTCCTAAGTAAGCTCAGTAGCTATGGGATAAAGGGCCAAGTCCTCTTGTGGATCGAAAACTGGCTAATTAATAGGAAACAGAGAGTGAGTATAAACGGGCACTTCTCACAGTGGAGGGTGGTGAGCAGTGGGGTGCCACAGGGGTCGGTATTGGGTCCAATGCTTTTTAACTTGTTTATTAATGATTTGGAATTGGGATTAAGCAGTGAAGTGGCTAAATTTGCAGATGACACGAAATTGTTCAGGGTGGTGAAAGCCAGAGAGGATTGTGAGGCACTCCAAAGGGATCTGTCGAGGCTAGAAGAGTGGGCATCCATGTGGCAAATGAGGTTCAATGTAGCCAAGTGCAAAGTAATGCACATTGGAACCAAAAATCCAAAATATAAATACAAGTTGATGGGGTCTGAACTGGCGGAGACTGACCAAGAGAGAGATCTTGGAGTCATGATAGATAACTCACTAAAAACGTCAGCACAGTGTGCGACTGCCATAAAAAAAGCTAATGCTATGCTAGGGGTTATTAGGAAAGGGATTGAAAACAAATCAGCCGGTATCATAATGCCTCTGTATAAATCGATGGTGAGGCCTCATTTGGAGTACTGTGTACAGTTCTGGTCGCCACACCTTAAAAAAGATATCATAGCACTGGAAAAAGTACAGAGAAGGGCAACTAAAATGATTAAAGGGTTGGAACACTTTCCCTATGAGGAAAGATTGAGGCGCTTGGGGCTCTTTAGCCTGGAGAAAAGACGACTGAGGGGAGACATGATAGAGGTTTACAAGATAATGCACGGGTTAGAGAAGGTAGAGAAAGATGTGTTTTTCTCCCTTTCTCACAATACAAGAACTCGTGGGCACTCTATGAAATTATTGAGCAGTCGGGTTAGAACAGATAGAAGAAAATACTACTTTACACAAAGGGTGATAAACACATGGAATTCGTTGCCACAGGAGGTGGTGGCAGCTACAAGCATTGCCAGCTTCAAGAGGGGACTGGACAAATATATGGAGCAGAGGTCCATTAGTGGCTATTAGCCACAGGAGATAGATGGTATTCTCTTTGTGGGGAGGTGGTGCTCTGTTGTCTTGGTGCTGGAAGGAAGGCAGTGGGAGGGCTTCTGGTGTCCTGGCCTCACTGACAGTCCTTTAGATGGCACTGGATTTCTAGCCACTGTGTGTGACAGAATGTTGGACTGGATGGGCCACTGGCCTGATCCAACATGGCTTTGCTTATGTTCTTATGTTCTTAACCTCTGCTAAAGGTGGGCAAGTCTTTAGGACTGACTTCTGTTGCAACGAATCCGGATTAGTTTTCATGGAGACAAGTTTAGGAGCACCATTTTATTCTGGAAACAACAGACCCCATGCAAGCTGTACAAGAAAGAGATGGACAAAAAATTAGATGTACGGAAAATCAGACTGTAAACGTGTCATAGTGGCACCCCATACATACTTCAAGGCTGCCCACAGAACACACACGATCCATAAGTTCTAGGAGGCTGGACTGAATTTGTCTAACCAATACAAAAACACCCAAGAAAGAGAAGGGGAAATGTGTGTGCGTGTGGAATGGTTATCTTGATGCAACTACTGTCACAATAGATCAGTGCAACCGATCTACAAGAAATGACCTCCTCAAGGCACCATGGCTTGGCTTGGCTTGGCTTGGATTTTATCACTGCAAAGACAATACTCAACACAAACAGCCTCAGTGGCCACTGGAAATGAAATAATGTGGTCCCTTTATGAGGACAAAACCCAAGAACCCAAGAAGTCTTGACTGTGAAGATACTCACCCGACTTGGCTGCTTGGCTGGATAATGGTCAGTGGCCTCTTCTTTGGTGGATGGGCTCCTTGGTTGAATGCTCTCTGTGCCCAAATCCATTTGTTGAACAGTATTGTGGAAGTGAAACTAGTAACGAGGACTCTCTCGTCTGTCCAAAGCACAATTTGATAACAAAGTCCAGAGAGTCCCAGCACCCTCTGACAATCAAATGGACACTCACCTTTTAAATCAGGCACTTGACATTTCCCCCCAAATCACATTGTAAATGTTTTGCACAAATGGATTCTTGAATTATTTTCTCCCCCCCCCGTCCACTGTCCACCCATATGCACTCAAGAGAAAAAAATAGTAACTTGGTTCCTCCTCCTCGGTTTCTTGAGCCTGCTGAGGCGCAGCTAGAGATGCTGCATGGCTTGTCTCTCGGTTTCCGGCTGGACCCCTTTTGCCTGCCTGATTCTCAAAGCTGACCGTCTTTATCAAGAGTTCTAAACTGATCACAGATAACTTTGTATGCTCTTGCATTGCCCTCTGGGAATTGTAGTTTGATCCAGTTAGGCCTCAACATGCAGCAAAATAATAAATGCTACAGCTGTGCAGAGACAAAGGCAGCATCGGCATTTGAAAAGTGGATGATTTTAAATGATGTACGACCTCTTCATGATGATCCTAGGCGCATGAAATCCAGCGACCCAATGGTACGTCTTGTATTGCTTGGTTGATACAAGCTGTATGTATGGACTATGCAAGTTGTAGTATTACACAGATATATCCCATGCATCACACTATTTTACTACGTTGTTTTCCAATTTTCTCATACATTTTTATTCATTGTTGGTTGTATGTTCTATACTGTTCTTGAGGCATCATTTTAATAATGTAACCCCCCTTGAGTCTCAGCAAGAATAGTGGAGTAAATAAAGAATAAAATAAAAACTGTGGCGACCCATCCAGGTACCACCAACTGTGCAGAGAAAAAAACACTTAAATGATTGCTTGTTTTCAGTCATGGGTAGGATGTTTGCCTTGAGAGAAAACGGGCACCACAATCAAGGTAAGTCTGATTTTCTAACATTTTATTGGCAATCATTGCAGCATCAAGCAAAGACTAAAAGGTACAGGTTTTTAAATTGTTCAGGATAAAAGAAGACAGGAGTGGCAAAATGTTTGGAGTGTGGGTGTGTAAATCACATGTACGTTCTGGATATGCAGTTACTGAACTGGCAAAAGAACACAAATGATTGTTTAATTACATGGAACGTATAGAACACAGTCTTGTGCTTATAACCCAATTGCTTGCTCAGGCAAGTTTCAGTTAGTGCAAGGGGTTAAAAACGAAACACCTCGTATGCATTCGTCTACCAAAACACCCAGCTTCAAAGGGCTGGTCTGGGGAAACACAGTCTTGGCACACACGTACAGTAGAGCAGAGCCGTATATATTCTGGGACTACTGGAGAACTCTGATCGAAGCATTACAAGTGTTACAAAACTGCATTCTAGACCGGAAGAGTGCAAGATTTGGCACCATCACCCTAAAAGTAAGGCACAAGAGTTCTACTCTAGTCTATTCCTGATATGCTAATTTTGTGTGTACTGAAGACGTTGTCGTTCACGTGATCCAACATTTGCGGTCTGCTACAAGCCAGGGCCAGGGAGGTGGATACTTCATCTACCTTCTTTTAAGTGTGGAGGAAGTGTAAGCCCTGGAGGAAGGGAGCTTGCTCTTGAGCAACACTTAGCAGAGGGAAGCCATAGGACCCAACCCGCTGCACCCACCACATTGGTTTGTGTGAACCGGACCTTTCCCATCACCAAATTTTATACAAGCCCAAGTGCAACAGAACCAGGTTCAACCAGCGGGAGCTTTGGCATGCGTGATTATCGTGTAAGAAAAGAGTGGGTTGGGTTCTCCTGTGATCTGCAAGCACAAGGAACACAGCATGTTCTCCATCCTCCCCTGCCCTGGAGCCATTTGCAGTCCCACAAAAGTTTGTTCCCAGGGTCATCACAGGACTTCTGTGTACTTACAGCCAGGGCTTTTTTTTTTAGCTGGACTGCACCTCTTGAAAATGGTCACATGGCTGGTGGCCCCGCCCCCTGATCTCCAGAGAGAGGGGAGCTTAGATTGCTCTCCGCGCCGCCAAGCGGCGCAGAGGGCAATCTCAACTCCCCTCTGTCTGGAGATCAGGGGGCAGGGCCACCAGCCATGTGACCACTTTCTCCGAGGGCAACCCCCTGAGTTCCACCACCTCTTTTCCCAGAAAAAAAAGCCCTGCTAACAGCTGTGCCAGTCTGGGATCTGCAGTGGGGAGAGGGAAGGGGGAGAAACCCTTCCCTTCTTTCTCTTGTGTGAGTGGAACCCCACTCCGGCAAGAGGCATACAGGGTGATCTTGTCCCCTTGCCCACTGCAGCCGCCCAACAGGTGTAGCTGTTGGTTCCCGGAAGTCTCTTGATCTTGGAAATCCATGGAGCGAGGGGAGGGGAGAAGCATCCCCGACTGTCAGTACTTTCTGCGAGGTCCAAGTCACTGTTAGACCTAAGAGCCCTGCAGTGAAATCCTAAACAGAGTTGCACCCAGGGCTTTTTTTCAGCAGGAACGCAGGGGAACAGAGTTCCGGCACCTCTTGAAAATGGTCACATGGTGGGTGGCCCCGCCCCCTGCTCTCCAGATAGAGGGGAGTTGAGATTGCCCTCCGTGCCCACGGAGGGCAATCTCAGCTCCCCTCTGTCTGGAGAGCAGGGGGCGGGGCCACCCGCCATGTGACCATTTTCGCCAAGGGCGATTCAAACTTTAAAAAACTCCCCCCTTGTTCCAGCTGACCCAAAGTGATGTCATTGTGTGGTCTTGAGTTCCACCACCTCTTTTCCCAGAAAAAAAGCCCTGGTTACAGCCTTCTACACCCGTTGACTTCAGTGGTACTAGAAGCGTGCGCTTCATCTGAGCATAGCACTGCTAATTCCTAGTGCAGAGTGGTGAGAGAAGGCAAAATCCACCCCCGTTTGGCCTCCGAGCAGAAACACCAGCAGATAAACTGCTCAAAATAGTTCTCAAGTTCTCAATAGTTTTTTGCTGTCAAGTTTTTATTTCTTTCTACCCCACTTCTCAGCCCATCGGTGGCCCAAAATGGCTTAAAACTTTGTTTTCCCCTTTCCTCCATTTTATTGTCACAACAACCCTGTCAGGTAGGTTAGGCTGAGAAAGAAAGACTGGCCCATGCTCACCTAGCATGCTTGCCTAGCAGAGTGGGGATTTGAACTTGGGTCTGCCAGATCCTAGTATGATCCTCTAACCACTACACCACACCAACTCTCTCTAGACTCACTGGGCCTGTTCAGACATGACACTAAACCTCGATTTAGAAATTCTGCTTAGCAGCGTGGCTTGGCACGATGTCTGAACTAAACCAATGTGGCAATCTTTTTCATCTTATGCTTTCTAACAGCAAACCTTTTGAACCCTTTTGGTCACCCCCCGCCCACCCACCCCCGTCAACATGAAATCTGACTGCCAGTTGACTGCTTTAAAAAGTTCATTGTTCCATTAACACTTCAGGCCCTTTCTTTTCATTCGCAGGCTGTTGGGGAAATATAAAGCTGATTCATACCTTTCCCATTCATTGTTATTCTAGTATATAAGAGGTGAGTGGGTGTAGTAATTTGTGTGTGTGTGTATATAGAACCTGCTGATAGAAACATGAGTAAAAGTGGAATTAATTTTGCAGGCAGTTATGAGAAGTCCAGGCTCAACTGTTACTCTTTCATGAATGAGTTGATTCAGACAACCACAAGATACGAGAGGTCTCATTTCTGTCCTTTATTTGCCTCTTGAACCCTCCTACCCGTTGCCAGTTGGCATAGGCTTGCCAGTCCTGCAGTGAGGGCAAGGGGCCCTCTGCCCACCAGCTTTCACCCCCAGCCATTTCTCGCCAGGCTAGTGGGGGGGAGGCGGGGGGGGGAGGCAGGGGGGGAGGTGGTTGGGGCAAAGCATGCTCTCGCACTCTCTGGAGCACTCCATGTTGCACCAGGAATGAAGTCATTCCCAGCGTGCTGTGGATGTGCTCTGGAGTGTGCACAAGGGGCAAGTTTTGTGTGCAACTCCCCCTGTGACCCCTCCCCCATCCCTTGCTTTAACCCTCTGAGACCTGGCAACCCTAAACTGGCAAACCTAATAGTAGGGTGCCAGCTCTGGGTTAAGAAACTGCTGGAAATCCTGGTGGTGGGGGGGATGGGGGGGTGTGGAGTTCGGGGAGTGGAGGGAGTGCAACGGGGTCTAATATCTCAGAGTTCACCCTCCAATGCAACCATTTTCTCCAGAGGAACGGATCTCTGTAGTCTGGGCAGGGCTTTTTTTCTGGGGAAAGAGGTGGTGGAACTAAGTGGTGGAACTCAGAAGGACCGCACAATGACGTCACTTTGGTTCAGCTGGAACAAGGGGGGAGTTTTTTAAAGTTTAAATCACACTTGGCAAAAACGGTCACAGCGGCGCAGAGAGCAATCTCAACTCCCCTCTGTCTGGAGATCAGGGGGCGGGGCCACCGGCCATGTGACCATTTTCAAGAGGTGCCAGAACTCCGTTCCCCCGCGTTCCAGCTGAAAAAAAGCCCTGAGTCTGGGCATCAGTTGTAATTCTGAGAGAACTCCAGGCCCCAACTAGAGGTGGCAATGCTAATATTGGAAAGAAAAGCAAGGTATAAATGAAATGAATTCTGAGAAGCTACTTGCTCATTTTATGCACACTGAATCATTCTGAAGCTCCTGTTCAAATACTTGGATTGTAGCAAGAATCGCTGTCTGCTGCGCTTTCAGAATGCTACAGGCATCAGACATGAACTGGGCATCACCTTACTTGTCTGATGATTGAGGGCCAGAAAATGGACAATTTATGAAGAAACATAAAAAGCCCATGCTCTCATTACGGCCCTTCATTGAGTTCTTAAAATTATGGGAGGGTAGCCATTTTGTCATCGCGAACTGCTCACCAATGACTCTCAGGCTAGTCAGGTGCTGGCAGGCAATCTCCCGGTGGTTTATCTGCTTGCCTGCCAATTGCTGGTGATCAGCAGGAGATTTTGGGCCGCCTGGAGATCACCCACCACCAGCAGGCACCCTGGGAACATGTACAACACGCGCACTCCCAGCGGACATGGCGACATCACTTCTGGAAGTGACATCTTTGCGCCACCAGTGGGAATGTTCCCACGCCTGGTGTGATGATGTCACATCCAGAAGTGATGTCACCATGCAAGCACTGGGAGTGCACGCACACAAAGACACACATGCAGAAGGCATGAGGTAACTGCCACCACCACACCACCCGCCAGGAGGATACAAGGGACCTGGCAACCCTAGCCCAGCAGCCATTTTGTGAAGCAGCACCTTGCCAAACAGGGCAACTCTAGTTGAGTTGGATCGAGTGATGTCTTTCTATAATAAGTTCTGAGGAAAAAAATCAGAGAATGTCAACAATTTCTTTTTGTCTGAATGGGCCTACCTACTTAGAAAAGAAAGACATTACGCAGGGCTGATGAGTTCATACATCAAAATTCAAGTTGTTAATTCTCACAATTAGTTCGATTGTCCTCAAAAGGAACAAGGCATCCGTTCTGAGTGGGTTTGACAGTCGATGGGATGTACCATTTCTAACTGAATGTCCCATGCATAGAAAAATGAATGCTGTCAGAGCCTCTAGGATGGTCTCCACGTTACCAATGGACTGAAATGATTTTGAAGAGTTTGTGGGCATCCAGGGGCCCTAGAATTCCCTCTTGGAGACAAAAACAAAAATCATAAGATCACCTCAGCTTCATCAAAAACATAACTGATGTTCTTTCATAGCACTCTTCTACATTTGCCCCAAAGCCCCCAAAGATTCCTTATTTGTTATATTTTTTCTAAGAGTCCCAAACCGTTCTCATATTTTGAGCCCTCTTCAAGAGCTGCTTATTAGAAGCCTTGGTCCTTTCCAGGGGTCATTTCGTAGAAAAAGAGCTGGAGGAACTCATTAGCACAACTCATTAGCATATATCACACCCCTTGCGATCGTCAGAAGTGTGTCATTAGCATAACTGATTTGCATATGCCACACCCCCTGACATCACCTATCCTGGCTGTTTTGGACCCAATCCTGGCTATTCAGGGCCAAAATTGGGCCCAAAATGGCAAAAAGGGGCTGAAATGGCTGAAAAGGGGCCAAAAATGGTCAGGATCAGGCTGCTGCTGAGTGGGAGAGTGATCCACCACCCGTCAGAGGCCCGATCCGGGCCGTTTCGGCCCCAATCCAGGCTGAAATGGGCCCAAAATGGCTGAGAGTCGGGTGGGCAGGGCCACCTGACGTGACCTCTTTGGGGAACTGCCAGAATTGCATTCCTGTGTGTTCCCCTCGAAATGAGCCGTGGTCCTTTCCACAAAACCTTTATTAAAAGCATTGGTCCTTTCCACAAAACCATTCACTTTCACTACATTTTAATGCCCTGCTGGTGTGCCCATTTCATACGCTGCCATTTTCTGTTCAGAGAAGATAAGTATCTGTTTTGATTTCTTCCACCACCTGTTTTGATTTCAAAATGAATTCTTTTCCATGCACAATTATTACTTTGCACAGAAAATTAGGTTGGCCTCTCCTGTTGCAATTAGTTAATCCATATAGTTAATCAATATTTTCAATTTCATATATTCATTTTATATACACAATGACTGCCAAAACAACAATACAGAACTCAGAGGACACCACATACAATCAATCAATAAACCGTAGCAATATAAGTCACAAGATCGCAATAGTAAAGTAGAATACTGCAATAAAGCGCTAGACGCTTGTATACAATAAATAACAATAAATAACAGTAAGAAAGTGATCAGTGCTTATACATGTAAAGTGACAGTTTCAAAGCAGTCAAATAATCCTGTTATGCCATATTTACAAAATTCATAAGGAAATGTTTATTCAATCCAAGAGAGGGGATAGTATTCCAGATATGATGTGTAACTGCAACAGGTGCGCAAGCATTCCCGTCCCATTTCTGATATCCTTCTTCCAGGCAGTTATCGGAAGGAAAGTTTACCATTCATAATGAGGAATATCCCCAGCATGTATCAGGCATACTCTTTATTGCTCTTGTTTATTGATTGATTGTACGTGACACCGGTTATCGGTTCACCAATAAGCTGAAATGAAGTATACAACTTAATAAATTCCATCAATACAACTTAACAATGTGAATGAATGTAGATGACACAAGATAAACAAAACCCTTACTAAAATACATTAGACTGTTCATTTCCAACACATTCTCTCGGCGTGCCTAAGGAAATCAGCTGACGCAAGTGACCCACATACACAAAAGCAATTTGTACTTCTTGTGGTGATGTCATCACCCGGGACGGGAGCACGTGCACACATTTTGCACGTGGAAATATGAAAAAAAAGGGTTCGTGCCACTCCCCTGTCCCCTCAGGGTCCGATATTATATTATTCCGGGCCCCATCTGGCAACCCTAGCCACCAGTCAACTTGCTACCAGCTGACTTGCGTGACTTGCCCAGGCCAGACTGCTAGCTACTGTTCAATAGCAGCCCCCTCCCCCGAGGCAGTGTAGTGTAGTGGCTAGCATTTCAGAGTTGGATGTGGAAGACACATGTTCGAATCACCACTGTGCTGTGGAGGTTCACTGGAAGTCTTTGATCCAGTCAAACACTCTCAGCCAAACCTACCTTATGGGCAGGGCTTTTTTTCAGCTGAAATGCAGTGGAACAGAGTTTTGGCACCTCTTGAAAATGGTCACATGGCCAATGGCCCCACCCCCTGATCTCCAGACAGAGGGTAGTTGAGATTGCCTTCCGCGCTGCTTCAGCGGCATGGAAGGCAATCTAAACTCCCCTCTGTCTGGAGATCAGGGGAGGGGCACCAGTCATGTGACCATTTTTGTCGAGGGAAACTCAAACTTTAAAAAACTTCCCCCTTGTTCCAGCTGACCCAAAGTGACACTGTGCGGTCCTGGGAGTGTGCTCTCACTTTGCATACACACATGTGGTACCAGGGGCACTACCTCCCACCAAGAGTTTCCCCCTGCACTGGCAACCCACTGAGTTCCACCACCTCTTTTCCCAGAAAAAAAGCCCTGCTTATGAGGTTGCTGTGAGGATAAAATAGGAAGAGGAGAATGATGTAAGTGGCTTTAGGTATCCAGTGGGGAGAAAGGTGGGGTGTAAATGAAGTAAACAAATAAATATAGATGGTATAAAAGGTAAGTTATTTGATGGTTTTGAATAAGTGAAGGAAGGAGAAAAAGGTGAGCAGAAGGGGGAAGCCAGGAGGAAGGGAAGAGGAAATTGTGTGAGGAACCGGTAGAGTTGCCAGCTCTGGGTTAAGAAACTGCTGGAGATCTGGGGGTAGAACTGGGGGCTGGTGGAGTTTGGGGAGGGAAGGGGACTAAATGCCATAGAGTCCACCCTCCAAAACAGCCATTTTCTCCAGGGGAACTGATCTCTGTTGGCTGGAGATCGATTGTAATTCCAGGAGATCTCCAGCCACCACCTGGAGGCTGGCAACTCTAGGAAGGGAATACAGGGGAATGTGAGGAGCCCCCACTCCACAAGTCCTTGCCGGTCCCCCACTCTGCAGGCGAGGGACAGGGAGCCTGGAAGCCAGAAAGGAAAAGCACCAAAAGACAGAGATCTCTCAGTGTCACAGTGTGGAGAAGATGTTGGCAGGTAATTTATTTACTCTTACAGGTCATCCTGTAAGAGTTTCCCAGGGTGTGGAATGCTAATAGAATGAATAGAGCATGGTATCCAGTCCTGAAAAACACAAGGCTAACAAAATACTCTACATCCTACAATAGCCCTGCAGAGAAGATTAGCATATCAACCACCAATCCATATGCAAAAGAACCTCCTCAGGATACAGTGAAGCCTCCCTCTATTAGCATTCCACACCCTGGGAAACTCTTACAGGATGACTCAGCCCAAACTCACCTTCCTGAGTAGATATAAATTACCTGCCAACAACTTCTCCACACTGTGACACTGAGAGATCTCTGTCTTTTGGTGCTACACCTCTGAAGATGCCAGTCACAGCTGCTGGCGAAACATCAGGAACTTCAATGCCAAGACCACAGCTACACAGCCCGGAAAATCCACAACAACCAACATGTGAGTCTGTTCACTTGCCGTTCAAGTGTCATTCGTCACTTCTAGCTTGGCCCTCTGCCCCAGCAAATTATGTATAATCCAGTTCTGAAATTAGTTTTAGACATTCTCCTAACAAAGCTATTGAGATGAGTTCCCCTGGGTAAAAAGGCAACATGGAAGGATGGACCATGTGGCATCACATCTCTGTTAAGCCCCCCCCCCAACTCTGCCCTTCCTAGACCCTGCCCCCAAATCCCCAGGAATTTTCAAACCCAGAGTTGGCCAAGGAGAGACTAGAAGAAAACATTTGGCTTAAAAACTATACACAAACAAGAAAAGAAAAAGTGTGGCTCCCATGATTTCCCTTGATGCTTTTGTCACAACTGATCTTATTTTAAAAGGCAACTGACAACTCTCGAAGGCAACCAAGTTCACGGCGCCTGCCCAGGAGTGATCTGCCCCCTCCCACATTGAAGTGGATGAGGAGAGAAAAGGCTTGGGATGCTTCAGTGACTCCCCAAACTGTGATTAGACACATCGCACAGAACTGCCGCTGAGGGATGAAAAAGGATTTCGTTGAATTGTTCCAGCCTCCTGGCAGTCCAAAGAACTCAACCAGGGGAGGCTGCCTGTGTGTGGTACCTTGGTAAGGTGCCCCTCTTTTCTGAGGAAGGCTGCATCAGTGGGGAAGGGCATTTTGAGCAGAAAAGGACTTCCACACAGACTTTCCACTCAAATGCCATCTGCTTTAGCTTGCTTAGGGCTAAAAAATAAACCAGGGAAGAAATAATCATTGCTGGTTTCTGTGTTTGTATACCCTGCTTTTGTCCCTAATAGGTATCTGAAGCAGCCTACAGCAATGTTCTCCCATCCTCACGTTACTCTGTTACGTAGGTCCGCCTGAGAGTGAGGTGCCCAAAGACACACAGTGAAATTCCAGGGCAGACTGGGGGTTCAAACCGGGGTCTCCCAGGGGCTGGTTTGGTATCTATCCACAATGCCACGCTGGATCTTTATAATGGGTAATCTGAGTTTTGAGGGCCAACTCTATGGGACCTATTCCTTGGGTCACGTCCTGCTCCACCACAAGGACTGCTGGTCAGATTTGCACTTGCAGGCCCCCCCCCCACTGGGAACTCCACTGCCAGGTGTGGGGGAGGGTCCTAATTTGCATCACAACAGAGGTAGGATTCAAACCTGAGTCTCCTAGGCAGTGCCAAACTGGGCACTCTATCTGCTACACCAGTGATAGACTAGGATGAATGGTGGGGACATCTTATATCCCTCCAGCCCTAGTCTGGTAACCTAATTGGTATATTGTCTTTTAGGTTTATGGTTTCCCACCCCCACCCAATGAAGAGCCCCGTGGCGCAGAGTGGTAAGCTGCAGTACTGCAACCCAAGCTCTGCCCACGACCTGAGTTCGATCCTGGCAGAAGCCGGGTTCACGTAGCCGGCTCAAGGTCGACTCAGCCTTCCATCCTTCCGAGGTCGGTAAAATGAGTACCCGGTTTCCTGGGGGTAAAGTGTAGATGACTGGGGAAGGCAATGGCAAAGCACCCCGTAACAAAAGTCTGCCAAGAAAACATCAGGATGTGACGTCCCCCCCATGGGTCAGTAATGATTCGGTGCTTGCACAGGGGACTGCCTTTCCCTCTACCCCCACCCGATATTGCCATTTAATTCAAACTTAAAAAAAAAACACTTTTTCAAATATTTTCCAAAGATGCATCATTTCAACCACGCATTACATCAGAAATACTTCAGTCCCCTCTCATCAAGGCTCATTCAGTTTTGTTCTTACATCTATCACGAATCAGGATAAAACACCCATGTGTTCTTCCAGCTGAGAGCCAGCTATACCCCTTGGCGTTTCAAAAGCCAGGCTCACACGAATCACAACATTTACTGTTCTCCTTGGCAGGCAGTCTCTCTGGTAAGAAACCATCTCAACTGCTGCACAGCAGCTGTCCAGCAAACATGGCTTTCCTGAAGACATCAGGGCAGAAGCAGGTTGTTGGCCATGGCTGAGCCAAAAGCAAACTGGAAAGCTGAATGCCAATGTATTGGGGAGGAAACAGTGGTGGGGGGGTATGGTCTTGCCTATTAATTCTTGCTGAGAAATAGCTAGAAACGGAAGGTTGAATTTGTGGACTTGCTTGGATGAGTGGGCAGGGTGCGCGGGTTTCAGGGCGGAGAGACTGCATTTAACTAATTTAAGTGTAAGTAGTTTAAAGGTACCAGATTGTAACTAGTTTGTGATGATTGTATGCACTACCTTGTTTATATTGTGTTGTTTTCAAATGCGGGCAATCTAGCGGTTGCACTGTTTATAGTACAGCTTCTACTGTTTTTTTTTTCTTATTGCATTGTTTTTCTGATTTTATAATACGCCTTGAATCCTCAGCAAGAAAGGTGGACTATAAATCAGTAAGTTTGATGCGAGTGCCAGTGTAGTGTAGTGCAGTGTAGTGTCATTGCCAGGGCCGAATCCTAGAAGAGGTGAGGGAACAGCCTCGGGACCTTTGCACTGTCTTCATTCTGGAACCACGATTTCTCCCGAAGCTTAGAAGGCGTGTGAATGTCACACACACACCCGAGCTCCCACAATGCTTCTCTTTTTAGCAATTAAGCATGTTTCCCCCATTCTTTGCCAGCATGATGTGCAATCTGAGAACCCAGTCCATCTCTGGAAAAATGCACTCATGGTGCCCCCTGTCCTTCTCTAGCAGCATCTCAATGCTCAGCAACCAACATCTTAATTTTCTGCCCCCACGTAGGGTCAACGTTGCACCAGAGCTCTGCACTAATACTCAAGCCAACCGAACCCAGAGAGTGGCCCTTTCCCACCACAAAATGTACACCTCCCCTTCCCCGCTTTGACCTTCCTTCTATGCATCTCTCTCCCTCTTAAGATTCAGTCTGGTGTAGTCATTAAGAGCAGTAGGACTCTAATCTGGAGAGCCAGGTTTGATTCCCCACTCTTCCATTTGAAGCCAGCTGGGTGAACTTGGGTCAGTCACAGCTCTTTCACAGCTCTCTCAGCCCCACCCACCTCATAGGGTTGTTTTGTTGTGGGGATAATAATGACATATTTTGTAAACCACTCTGAGTGGGCATTAAGTTGTCCTGAAGGGCAGTATATAAATCGAATATTGTTGCTGTTGTTGTTATTATTATTATTAGATGCATGTGTTGCTGGGGTGGGGGAGCATCTTTGCCACAAGTCCATTACAGTATGACATTTGGAAACAATATATAATAACAGGGAGCCAAGGAGTTCTATAGTAAAGAGTAAGAACAGAAGGCCTGTTCACAAGTTACAGTGAACACATGTACAAACCATGTACAATGTACATTTGATTGTTCTTTGTATGCACATAGAGTAATTCTCATGTTGCAATCAATGTATGTAACAGCTGAACATGGGATAGAAACTCCCTATTTATCCAGGTACTGGTCCCCCAGCTGGTTTCATTCATAAAGTAAAAGCATACTGGCTCTTTTTTGCAAACATATATACAGGCAGGAAGCGATGCACATTCAATATAACATGTGAACAGGACTGGAAAGCAAGAGGGAGGGCATCACAAATATTCTGCAGTCACGGGAACAAGTGACTTGTTTGATAGCAGCAGCTACTGATGGTTAATAAAACGCAATCTGAACGCTTAAGCAAACTTTCCAAGCCGGCCTTCTGTACAAGAGAGCAAATTCCATTTTGTGCACTGGTCAAAGAAAGATGTGTTGTCATGTTAGACTTCTGAATTTGAATAGCTCAGTCACTGTATTTGAATCCACAACTGTATTTGGATCCACAAACAAGACTCCTGGTTCTTTTTTAATGTATATTTTCTTTGAATTTTCCCAGAAGCTTTAGAAATGAATCCAAGAGATTATCCACTCCAAACTTTTGCTCAAGAATTGGATATTCTGTATCTAGCAGACACCACCTTTCTCAGTCGGTCATCCAATCCCATGTTTATTGCAAGATGGAAGGGGCAGTGTGCTTTAAGTGACCATCGTCCTATTTGGCTAAAATATTCTGGTATATAGTAAATGGGAACTGTAAGCAAAACCTAGAACTTTTTGTGCACGAGAAAACATGTGCATGTCAGTAAAACGCTGAACTGAGAGCCAGTTTGGTGTAGCGGTTAAGAGTGTGGGACTCTAATCTGGAGAGCTGGGTTTGATTCCCCACTCCTCCACCTGAAGCCAGCTGGGTAATCTTGGGTCAGTCACAGCTCTCCGGAGCTCTCTCAGCCCACCCACCTCACGAGGTGTTTGTTGTGGGGATAATAATGACATACTTCGTAAACTGCTCTGAGTGGGCATTAAATTGTCCTGAAGGGCGGTATATAAATCAAATGTATTATTGTCGTTTTTGTTGTTGTTATTGTTATTAATGAAATTGATCCCTGGTGTGGTGAGCGGACTTGCCGGTGGCACGGAGGGCAATCTCAACTCCCCTCTGTCTGGAGATCAGGGGGCGGGGCCACCAGCCATGTGACCATTTTCAACAGGTTCTGGAACTCTGTTCCACCTCATTCCAGCTGAAAAAAAAACCCTGGCTATCTCCCATTTCTAATGGCACTGCAGAGTTGGGAGCAGTTCTTGCTTCCATTCTTGCTTCACCTTTCCCCAACTGGGGATGGAGGAATCCATCCTTTTCACTGTCTCCGTATTGCAGCTATTGAGCTGGTTCGGGGAAAGTTTCAACTAAGATTCTAACTTTCGAAAGAGTTCTACTCACAATTCATATCAGTGCAGACATGGTTCAAACGGAGTACATACTTTATTCATTAGCTAAATCCATTCAATACTTGCTTCCTCCATCCCTGGTTGGGGAAAGGTGATACAAAAAGTGGATGTTATAAAAACACAGTTCCCGCTCTTCCCCAGAGGAAATTGTTTAAAAGGAGTTAAGAGACTACATTTCCCAGAAGTCTGTTCTTAAAGGTACAGACCCAATTCCCTATTGATGCCTGTTGCCACGGCATAGGCATTTCTACTCTGCTGTAACAGCACAACTTTTATCCACATTCATTTACTACCAAGGCACTTCTACACTTCCCCATGACAATCCAATGCCCTAATAAATCTATGTTGTCATGGAATGCAAGCCAAAACGCAAACACATCTAAGGTGTTATTGATTGCATTTCTAAAGTGCGCTCAGTGATCTAAATTCTTGGTATGCTACGTGTCAAAATCAAAAAATGGGATTAAGAATACACAAAGGCACAATCAAACAGATCCAACCTCTGACAAACACCCTAACCCACTCTTACAGTTGAGAATAAAATTATACTAAAGCTTGCTAATTGACACATTGTTCAGGGAGTTTCTTTGTTTTGTACTTCCAAAAGTATGGTCTGGGTTTGGTACGCTGCAATTTCCAGTGGATCAATCTCCCCACCATTTTAATTGTAACACTGTCTTGAACCCATATCATATCTGCCTGAGATTCTGCATCAAACATTTTTAGAGAAGTTTTTAAGTGATCCAAATGTTTGAGGAAAGCCTGAACAGGAACAGAAATATGCAGGAAGCATTGAGGATAAAGAAGACAAACCCAATTAAACTTATAAAGAACTATTAGGTATCTAGGGTTCTTAGTTAGCATAGAGACAAAACATAAAGGAGATAAAGAATAGACTATATGAGACAGACAGATAGACAAAATGCCAAAATGAGGTGCTAAACATGAAGGTGATCTACATAGTCATAAAAACAGTTCTATAGTTTCAGACTGCAGGGGACACAATCATACGATGACACTGCTCTATCTACTTAACTTCCTTCAAAACAACAATATGCCTGAATCTCAGCAGTCAACAAAAACTCTCCTTTCTCCAACACAGGTCAACCTCATAGAATCATAGAATCATAGAGTTGGAAGGGGCCAACCAGACCATCTAGTCCAGCCCCCATGCCCAGTGCAGGATCAGCCTAAAGCATCTCTGACAAGGAAGTGATCATTGTTATTAAAATGTAAAATGGCATCATGTCTGAGCCCCATCCATGCCAATTTTAGTGATCTTTTTGTTCTGAACGTATCCTGTTATAACTCGATGTCATTTTACCCATGCCATAGCTATTTCTTTCACAGGTGTTTATCTAATGAATTGCAGCAGCTTCCAGTGTTTCTGACCTTGTATGCTACTCCCTCTCAGACTTTGCTATGTCTTGCTTTCTAGTGACTCAACTTGATATTACAAATATGTGAAACGTTCTCACACAAGAAGAGCGCCAAAATCTTGTTTATGATTGGGAGGGGGGAAAAGAGCAGACTTGAATGTGAAAAGAGAAGTCTCTCTCACATGATGTCATTCCTGTCAACTTTTACTCTTGCTGCTTAGAGGCTTACCTTGCTTCTGAGTAGTCTTATGGACATATATATGGAAATGATCTGATTTCTGAATTAAAACCATTTAACCAAGAACCTGTGTCTTGCTTCAATGGTCCAGGGATCTGTCTACCATATCCTGTCATCCATAGCCTGACAAATGGTTACAATGTGGTATAGTGGTTAGAATGTTGGACTAGGATCCGAGAGATCCAAGTTCGAATCCCTGCTCTGCCATGGAAGCTTGCTAAGTGACCCTGGACCAGTCACAACACTCTCAGCTAAACCTACCTCACAAGGTTGTTGAGAGGATAACATGGAGAGAAGTACATAAGGAGCTTAGGGGCCCCATTAGGGAGAAAGGTGGAATATAACTGAAGTAAATAAATAAATAAATAGATTTGGAAATCACAGCATAGACCAACTTCATCAAAGATAGGAAACTGATGATAAAACTGATGCTCCTGAGCATCCCACTGAACTGTCAATTCTGTTACTTCCTTAAAATAGTTGTGTATGTGCGTGCACGCGCATGTTTGAAAACCCCTTCGTGTTTCTGTGAAGATTAACACAACCATCAGAATACATCAATAACAAGTTCCAGGAGACAGAGATTGCAGGTCGTTCCATAGCAGAAGCCAAAAACAAATGCCACAGACCACCTTTAGACCACCTGAAATAACACCAAATAATGTGCTTTCAAGTTCTACAGAACTCTCAATCAAGCTGGATTGATTTATTATTTGTGTAGTAAGACAGGAATACAGCTGGACTTTATTGAACTGTGATAGTTTATTACAGAAAGTGAATGGAGTAGGTGTGAAATTTTGTTGACTGCACAATAACATACAGATCCTATGCTAAGTTTAATAGAAAATGTTGTCTAATTTTACTGTTTGTCTTTTTTCTGTTTATTTCATTAGAAACATTTGTTTAGATTCTTGATGATTTAATAAGTTATTATTTTCTTTGTATTAGATTAAATTAAATTAAAGTTGGAACTTGGAACTAGTTTTTTTTTAAATCTCCTGGTAATGTAAGATTGTTTATCACACACATTACCCAGGCTTTTTTTCAGCTGGAACACGGTGGAATGCAGTTCCGGAACCTCTTGAAAATGGTCTCATGGCTGGTGGCCCCGCCCCCTGATCTCCAGACAGAGGGGAGTTGAGATTGCCCTCCACGCCATGTGGTGCAGAGGGTAATCTAAACTCCCTTCTGTCTGGAGATCAGGGGGCGGGGCCACCAGCTATGTGACCATTTTCTCCGAGGGCAACCCACTAAGTTCCACCACCTCTTTTCCCAGAAAAAAAGCCCTGCATGTTACGTTTTCCATACACCACAATGTGAGCAATGATATCTATACGTTTTAAACATCACTGAATTCCGCTCCAGATTGTCCAACTTCGGCAACACTAACTGGCGTATCCCAAACAATTTGCTTGTTAAAATATAATAATGCTATGTAATGCATCATTATTGCATTACATTATATCCGATATGTTGAGATAGGTAATATTTTATAGCTGTTCTGCCTTTGTCTGAAGTATTTGCTGTTATTGTTAGAGATCTACAACATCCTAAACCTCAGTGAGAAAGGCAGACTATAAACAAACAAACAAAGTACACAATCCATGAGGTTCTTGCCATGACTATACAACCGTGACGGATTCCCAAGGTGGGAGATGGGGGCGTAGAATTCATATTCCCTGCTCATAACTTGATCCTGTGACAGTAATGACAGCTACCCTCAAGCTCATTGGATGTCAAACCTCCCCCCCCCACCACCCCGGGGCTAAATAAATAACATCGATTTGAGTCATCAAGAGCACAGCGCGTTCACCAACCACAACATTCATGCTACATCCCAGTTGCAGCCAGCCTTGTATCAGGAGTTGTCCAGGCTGTGAGCCCCATCTTGATGATAATTGTTCGGTTGCAATATTTACAAGAGTCTTTTATTGTGTTTGTATATTCAGCTATACAGGGCTTTTTTCTGGGAAAAGAGGTGGTGGAACTCAGTGGGTTACCAGCACAGGGGGCAACTCTTGGCAGGAGGTGGTGCCCCTGGTACCACATGTGCATGTGCAAAGGGCACGCATGCTCACAGGGCCAATGATGTCACTTTAGGTCAGCTGGAACAAGGGGGGAGATTTTAAAAGTAAATCGCCCTTGGTGAAAATGGTCACAAGGCTGGTGGCCCCGCCCCCTGATCTCCAGACAGAGGGGAGTTTAGATTGCCTTCTGTGCTGCTCCCGCGACATGGAGGGCAATCTCAACTCCCCTCTGCCTGGAGATCAGGGGGCGGGGCCACCAGCCATGTGACCATTTTCAAGAGGTTCCGGAACTCCGTTCCACTGTGTTCCAGCTGAAAAAAAGCCCTGCAGCTATATCATTAGTCCTGCCCACTTCCTATATTTATGTCAAGAACCAATACTAAAACCCTTAGAAAGCCACTCTCAAGCCAAATTTCTTCCAAAAAATCCAACAAACTTTCATTCGATTGCTGCGGACCAAGCTGCGGCTTTGAACTGGACGTCCAAAAAGAAATGTTCCACGAGAGGGTCCTTTGCTCACTGTTGGAGCGCAGGCCGTCTCTGCTTAGCCCCAAGTTCAAGTCCTGGCTCCTCCCGTTCAAAGGAACTCTCACATCAGAGTTTAGAGGATCTCTGTCAAAGAACTTAAACACTGCCAGCTGGCGCAGACAGGACTAGCCTAGACAGACAAACAGTCGATGTTGTATAAGGCACTTTTGTATATGCAGTACCACAGACCACTCTTAGCATCTCACTTCCAGTGGATCCTGTCTTTCCAGGAAATTGTTTTCAATTAGATGGGAAACTACCACTATCATTATCCATAGGGATTGTTATAGAGCGGACTGGTAAAATTCATGTGGCATTTTATAAAATATTGTTTGCAGCTCTAAAAGGTACTTCTGATTAATTAGTAGGTTTCAAAGCAGAAACTGAATACCAGTCATTAATGCCAGAAATCCCATAGAAGGAAGTATCTTTTAGTAAGCACAGTTTAACAAACATTTTGTGGTTGTTATTAGCAATTAAGCTCTGCTATGATCACTCTAAGGTTGCCAGCATTTTCAACTAGTAAACATTGGACAGAATAATTTTGCAAATTTAATATGAAGCAGTAAACTATAATTATTTATACATTAGGAGTATACTCTAAATGGCAAAAAAAAAATATTGCATTCACTTTCTTAATGCCGAGTCATTCTGCCGATGGGTTAAAAAAATACTTGATAAGATTCAAATATTTTATATGTATTCAAATATTTTATACACCTGCACACACCATACCAAGACTAGGAAAAGGCTTATATGCTGTCAATGAACAGAAATGAGAGATATTCCCTTTTCTGAAGCAAGGAATCGCTTACTTTATTTTTAAAAATGTGCATTTATGCACTTTATTTATACTCTGCCTTTCTCCCCAACGCAGACCCAAAGCAACTTACATTGCTCTCCTTTTCTCTCCTTTATCCTTTATTTAGGTAGGATAGGCTGAGGGTCACCTTGTGAGCTTCCAAAGCAGAGTGGTGATTCGAACCCGAGTCTCCCAGACCCCAGTCCGGCACTCTAACCACAGCACCACGCTGGCTCTTGTATGTTCTTACAATATTAGAGAAGAAGCCACAGCTCAGCAATAGTACATGTGCTTTGTATGCACAGCACTCAGTCCCTGCGTATCTCCACCTAAGGAGGCCTCAGGCAGCAGTGGTAGGAAGCCTCTGCACGAAGCCCTGGAGAAGAATCGCTTGGCTAGATGTCCCACCATACTCTGATGCAGCTCAAAGTAGCATCATAATCTCAAATGTCAACATCAGGGCTAGATTCTTATCTGTGAATATCCTGTCAGTCCCTGGCAGGTAAACCCCTCAAGCCCCTCCACAGTGAACACACGTTGGTTCCAGCAGAATCAGCTTTATTAGGATCTATGCAGTTCAGGTCTGTTCTCCATCACGGAGCTTGACAGAAGTGACAGTTCAAATCGAGCAATCTATGTTATAGTTGATTTTCCCGCGCTTCAAATGATAGTTAAGGTTTTGGTGCGCACACCTACAAGAGTTCTGTGAGAACCTATTCAGTTATGACTTTGTATTAGGTATACAATGCCTACAGGAGAGAACAGGAACAGGAGAGAAAACTGGAATCTAGACACATCAAGGTCACGGCTAGCCGAGACTCACATATTTCTCTAAGATAACAAGAGAGGCCCTTTCTGAGACCTAAGAAACGTCTGCAATATGGTTACAGAGGATCAGAAAGAGAGTTACACAGTAATTCAGTAACAAAGCAGTATAGCTGAAGCTTCAGCATATTGTGGGCGGCACAAGCATTACAACAAACAGACAATCATGGCATGGCTATACACAGATACGACAAATTAGTAATCAATCACACATACACTAAGGTAAGAAATAAGCAGGTTGTGGCCTACCATTAATAGAGTGACCCAAAGTGTGAACACCCTAGTAAACCCAAGTAGTCAAACACAGAGTTTTTCTTTAGCAGGGCCTGTGGCTCAGGGGGAGAGCCCCGGCTTTGCCTGCAAGAGGCCCCTGGTTCGTTCCCCGGCACCCCCAGTTATAAGACTCAGGTAGAAGGTGGTGTGAAAGACTTCTGAACCTGAGACCCTGCAGAGGTGCTGCCGGCCAGAGTAAGCAAAACTGAACTTGACAGGCCAATGGTCTGAATCAGTAGAAGGCCCATGCAGCCATCACCTGGCTACACTACTGCAACTCACTCTACGCAGGGCTTCCCTTGGGTCTGATCCAGAAACTACAACAGGTCCAGAACACTGCTGCTTGTGTCCTGATGGGTGTTCCATACAGGACACACATTACACCAATCCTACAGCAGCTTCACTGGCTCCCGGTGGAATTCCGGATCCAGTTCAAGGTGTTGGTTTTAACCTTTAAAGCCCTAAACAGATTGGGATCAGCATACCTGAGGGACCATCTCTCCCCGTTTGTGCCCCAGAGAGTGCTTCGTTCAGCGGGTAAGAACTTACTGATGATCCCTAGCCCTAGGGAGGCTCGTTTGGCCTCGACCAGGGCCAGGGCCTTTTCGGTCCTGGCCCCAACCTGGTGGAACTGCCTGTCTGAGGACACTCGGGCCTGCCAGGGTCTTGTATCATTTCGGCGGGCCTGCAAGATGGAGATGTTCCACCAGGCTTATGGCTGAGGCCAGCGTCAGGACCGAGCCTCCCACCGGTCTCCGGTATTCGAGTACAGCTTGTGTGTCTGTCTACCTCCTCTTTGTATGCTGGGGGCAGGAATGTGTACCCAACCATATCAGGTTTTGTATAGATATAATTTTAATTGCTGGATTTTATTGTAGAATCTGCTATGTAATTGTATTTTATGACTGTTGTACCCTGTCCTGAGCCCACTTGTGGGGAGGGCGGGTGAAACACCGAATAAACTAAACATATATCATTATTACAACCTGAAGGAAACAGATGGGAACAGACCATTTCAAACAGTCCCAGAAAATGTTCCCTCTTCCATTTTAAAGTAGGAGCTGTTACCCTGTGATTAAGGCATCAATGTCATGCAGTCATGTACCATGAGGAGCTAGATACTTGATGGGTGTAAGTCAACACGTTTCCATGATGCGCCATTGGCTGCAACGGTTTGCTGCTGCGATTTGGTTGAATCATTTTGAACGTGGGCTCTTTAAAATACAGAAAGAAACGCATGATCGGGCACGCTTCCAGCAGAAAAGCGTCAGCACATTGAACGGCCACAGCCAGCATAAATTCTCTAGAGGGGTTTCTCATCATCCAAAGGAAGAGCAAAACATTCATTACAAATCTCTCCTGGTCTTTCTTTCCCTTTGGATTATAATTCGGCCGTTGCAGCTGGGTAAGGCGGGATACCGTATCTGTCATGGCCAAAGAAGGAATGCTAGAAAGCTGTGGTGGTGAATACTGCTGTTTCAGAAAGCCCCACATTTGCCTCGGACACGCACAGCATTTGCAACTGTCTTTTTACCATTTAATATTTCCAAAGTGTGCAACAAAGGTAAGACATAGAGAAGATAGTTGACAGTGAAATGAGACTTGTCTAACAAAACTATTTGTGCAATCCTATGCAAGGCTTTATGTATGCCCCACCTTGCTCCCCAGTGGAAACCTAAAACCTAAAAAGCGGAAGCTTCCATTCTTCTCTCTTCCTCTCCTCCCACAACAACCTGGGCTGTTTCCAGATGGCTTACCTTCTGCCGCTCCATGCCGTAACGTCACGGCTCGTGAATTATCGTGTTTTCTCGCACGAGTTTTGTGCAACGTCGCACAAAACTCGCGCGATATTTCGCGTTCGCCCCAGGACGAGCCGCGACGTTGTGGCATGGAGCGGCAGAAGGTAAGCCATCTGGAAACGGCCCTTGTGTGATAGATTGATTTGATTGATTGATTGATTGATTGATTAGATTTTTAGCCTGCCCTCTCCACAAGCAGGCTCAGGGCGGGTTACAATAATAAATAAATTACAATAAATAAAACCAATAAAATACATCTCAGTACCAACATGGATTTCAGCATTCCAGATGGGGCACCCTTTCCCCTGCCCCTGCCCACCATACACAAGGGAAGGGTGGAGGTGTGGGTTGGAGAACCTCTAACTCCTCAAGCATGGGGAGGCAGATGGACCATATGCTCCCCCCCAACTGGCAGGAGTCCGGCAGGGAGGCTAAATAGATGGATCCAGTGCTGGCCTCAACCATATGCCTGGCGGAACATCTCTGCTTTACTGGCTAGGCTAAGAGTATGTGGCTGGGCTGGGCCAAAGTTGCCAGCAAGCTTCTAAAGCAGAGTGGAGATTTGAAACTGGATCTCCCATATTCTAGCTGGAACTCTAACCAAGACACTACCATGGCTCTCCAGTTCACTGTCAAAGAGAACATGCGTCTGACGAATAAGACAGATGGGCTATAAATGGAGTCAATGAATAAATAAAACTGTAGGCCAGTCACACCCTCTCAGCCTAGCCTTCCTCAAAGGGTGGCTCTCCTCTGGAGGTTTTTAAGCAGAGGCTAGATGGCCATCTGACGGCAATGCTGATTCTGTGAACCTGGGCAGATCACGAGAGGGAGGGCAGGAAGGGCGACATCAGTGCTTAGTTCTCGTGGCCCATGCCCAGAATAAGGCCGATCACTACTTTGGGGTCAGGAAGCAATTTCCCCCAGGCCAGTTTGGCCAGGGGTCTTAGAGGTGTTTTGCCAGCTTCCCGGCATGGAGCAGGGGGTCACTGGGGGTGGGGAGGGGGTTGTGGGTTTCCAACGTTGTGCAGGGGGTTGGACCAGATGACTCTAGAGGTCCCTTCCAACCCTATTCTATGAGGAGAAGGATGCAAGCCCTTTTGGGTCTCCACTGATTATAAGAGAAGCAAATACATAAATGCTAACATGATATCCCTCTCTGTGAGAGATACTGGAAAACACTTCCACACAATAGCAGCTGTATACGAGAGCAAGAACATTTGAAATCTGCGGGTCACGTGGCTCTGCTTTAGAGGAGGCAAACAGATGGGCAGACTTTACCAGATATTATAACTGATCTCACACTCCCACTCTTTAATATATCCAGTAAATCAGAACGCAAATAACCTAATGCATGAATGTTGTTAAGCAAAAAAAACCCCCCCAAAACACGAACCCTTTCCATTAATTCAAGGTAAATTCAGCTTAAAAATGAAGACTGCTTGACTGCTCAAGCGAAGGGTCACAATGACGGCCAGAAGAATGAACTACAGCAGAATAAATGAATCTCAGCTAAAAACACTTTATGCCATTAATGGTATTTCTAGACAGTGTTCTGGACTGTCAACGGAGCCCTAACGTCCAAGTTCAGTGAAGGACTCATCTGACAGCCAAGGTATGCAAGGGGACAGCCTTGGCACAGGGGCAGATAATCTGCTTTGCATGCAGAAGGTCCCAGGATCAATTCCAGGAGCTTCTATTTAAAAGGATCAGGAGTAAGTAGTGTGAAAGACTGCAACCGGAGCCACTGCCACCAGTCTGATCAGACAGTACAGACAAGAGCCAGTTTGGTGAAAGTGGTTTGGAGCAGCAGGACTCTAATCTGGAGAGCCAGGTTTGATTCCCCACTCCTCCGCTTGAAGCCAGCTGGGTGACCGTGGGTCAGTCATAGCTCACTCAGCCCCACCCACCTTACATAGTGATTGCCATGAGGATAACAACACCACACTTTGTAAATCGCTCTGAGTGGGTGTTAAGTAGTCCTGAAAGGTAGTATATAAGTCAAATGTCGTTGTTGTTGTTGATAAGGCAGCTTCAAGACTTCATTATACTAGGGAGGAAACATAGCTCAGAATATCTGCTTTCTGCACAGGTTCGAGGCTCCACCTCCAGCTAAAAGGATTAGGTACCAGGTGATTCTAAAGGCTTTTACTGGAGACCGGGGGTCTGAGTCAGTGTAAGGCAGTTTCGTGTGGTCATTATTTGCTGCAGCATCACATGACCGACAAAGGCTGACGGACTGTACCACTTTAGATGAGGGGGGAATGGACTGACATTTGAACACTCGCCTCCAAAAATTATATTCATCTGTCCATCAATGCATCAGTCAGGAAGTGAGACAGCAATAAGAAACATATAAGTAAAAGGTAATGACAAAATAGGGGAAATAAGGACTTTTATTTTCTAAGATGAGTAGAAATAGGTTTGAATTCCAAATGTTATTTTAATACTGTTCAAGGTTATGATAATTACTTGCGTTAAAGAATCAGCATTGTTATTGTTAAGAAAAAGTATGATTAAGATAGGGGTAATAATAGAATAATGAGTTTTCTATTTTTTTAAGATAAGGAGCAGAAATAGTTTGAATTCTGCATGTTTTATTTGAAAATATCTACACTAAACAGTTTTAATTATTATACAAACACCTTTAAAGGTTATGATTTTGTACTCTGTACTTTAATAATCCTTGTTGCACATAGCTTTATATTTCTTTTTCTTGTCCTCTTCCTTTATCTCTCTTTTTTCTATATTCCCTTTTTGTTATAATTTTTGTTTTTAAGGAAGCGAGACAGCAAAATAAATGCAAACGTAAATAACTTTACTCTGGCATGTGGTTTTGAATATCCCGGGAATTGATTCAAGGTCAATTTAGCTGAGTACAATGTAGTGTGACATGGTACAGTCCACTTCACATGGCACCACAGACTGTACGTGTTGCTTCGATTGTTTCCATCCCTCCACGCTTAAAAGTAAGTAAATATTCAGCACAAGTTTTACATTTTATGACTAGATCTGTTACCATGTTACAGATAGCTAGCCTAACATGTACCAACCTATTGACATCAACAAAACATGTAAACCTGTACCTGTACCTTGTACCTAACCTGCACCTAACCGTGATGCTCCAAAAACTTTCAGGCCACTTAAGACTTCAGAGGCAGCAATTCCCTCCTCTTTCCCCTCCCAATGCCAGCCCCTCTTCCCCATTCCTGAGCCTATGTGGAACTCTAGGAACAAAAGTTGGGGGGGGGCTTAGTTGGAGATGGAAACAGCAGGGCAGTCCCACTCCCTGAGGTCTAAGGATTGCTGGATACACACCGACATGTTTAAGGTTGCAGAGCTAGGATAAACTACAGGAATTGCTTTTGCTTGAGGATTCTTCAGCCTGCTCTCATGACACGGATGGTGCCGCACACAGGTCTAGTGCTCAACCTATATCTGGCCTGTGCCACTTCACATCGCAGGTGGGGGATCATATGAGTCAGTGTTCCTCCATTCAAAAAAATTCCTCTCCACACAGGAAACTGTATGTCCTGAATGTAAGGTTTAGCTTTTGTCACTGACACGCTAGTTTTTTATCTGCAGGAGTTTTTGTATGGGGGAAACAGGTAACCATGTGAGCCCTTCTCCTTTCAATCTGAAGTAGACCCATTTACCACCTGAGAAGAAATTACGTTATCATTACAGATAAATAAAACAATTACCTTGTTGTAATGTTTACCTTAATGTAGCTGAAAGTACCACCAGGTAAATGCTCCATGTAAACATAATCTAAATCCCCATATTACAGAGACACTGTAAAAAAAATGGGAGTACAGCCCCCTCCCCAGCTCTTAATTCTAGATGGGCAGCAGTGCTAGTTCACAGCCACAAAATAAAACATGAGTCCGGCGGCTCTTTAGACGGACGCAGTTTATACCAGCATGAAAGCTTATGCTGGAAAGAATGTGTTTAGTCTTTAAGCTGCTGCTGGACTCCGATTTTCAAAGGGAAAGCGTTAAAGACTGTTCGAGGCTTAATTTTTTTCTGGAAAAATACCAGTGCGATGTGACAGTGGGCTCCTGGGGAGAAGCCACAGCTCAGAAGCAAGGCATCTGCTGCGCACGAACAGGGGCCCGGGTCTGACTCAGAAGTGTTCCATCATATGCTCCAACGGGCCACCAGCCAACTTCTCACCAAAATCCTTTATTATCGAGCACTGCAGTTGAGGCTTGGCGTTTCCTGTTTACATTATTGCTCTTTTGCACGGGTTGACATTTTCATTCCCTGCTATTATTACTGGGGGGGGGGGGGTTGAAGGAAGGCCTCCTGGTTTAAGTCAGCAGTGACATCCTGAAACTCACGTCTAAGGACTCTTGTGTAGCTTAAGCCACGATTCATTAAAGAGAAAGCAGATAATGGTGTCCAGTGATGGCTTCACACTGTCTGCTGCCAGTGCGGTAGGGCTAGCTGGATACTAAAGCCCTGCAGAATAAAACTGGAGTCCAGTGACACCTTCAAGAATACCAAAATTCATTCATCTGTATGCTTTTGTGGGTGTCAGCTCACTTCAGGTGCACTGGAGTGTAAATCCATCAAGCCAATGTATGTAATCTGTTCTTGAAGAATAGATGTGAACTGATGACTTACTGAGCTGAATGTTGTTTGGAACCAGCCTGTCTTCGAACTAGCCAGTCCACGCACACATTGGCCTGATGAATTGACACTCCTAAGCGTCTGAGGAAGTGAGCCCTGACTCACAAACGCTGGCGCTGGAATCAGGTTGGTCTGGTGCCCCCCGTCTCCACATTTCTTCTGCGGCTACAGACTGCCAGGGCTACCCATCGGGAAATAAAACTCAGCAGAGGGGCTTTTATTATTTCAGAAATCGGAGACCTCAAACCTTCAGCTATTCCAAAGGGATGTCTCCAGGGGCTAAGACTCGGGGGATTCTAGGCTGGTGTCCTTCTCTCTCTCTCCCCCTCCCCCACCCAGTCCTTTGGAACTGAGATCCCTGAGTCATCCCTCCTACTGCATTCTTGGAATAGCCTCCTGGCTGATTTACACTTCAGTCCCATCCAATTTCCACAGCCTGCAGCTTTTGGCAAGCAAAAGGAACACTGTGGAATTGTGCAGCACCAAGGCCTGGTGCGAGCCTTTCAGTGGGTGTCCCCAGTTTCTCCCCAGCGTTTTCCAGGGGCCAAGCTACAAGTGAGGAATTACACTTGAATGGCAAGTGCACAGACTCAGGTGTATTCCTCCCTGTTCACTTGTGCTCCACTGGGTCGAGTGGAGTGCAAGTGGAGTGCAAGTGAACAGGGAGGAATACACGTGAGTCTGTGCACTTGCCATTCAAGCGTAATTCCTCACTTCTAGCTTGGCCCCAGCTTGGTTTGGCCGTTTGTCTTGCTGGCATACCTCCAGACTACATTTCATCCAACCACTACGGTTATTTAGGATCGGTCTTCCAAAGTGCTAGATTTCTAGGAACCCAAAGCTAGGAATGCAAATTCTGGCATGGGAAATTCCTAGAGATTTTGGGGGTAGAGCCGGGGGGGGGGGGAAGGGTTGGAGAGTGGAGGAAGCTTGGTGGGATATGGGACTCTAGAGTCCCCCCTCCAAAGCTGCCGTTTTCTCCGGGAAACCGATCTTCTGTGGTCTGGAGATACGATGTAATTCCGGGAGATCTCCAGGGCCCACCTGGAGCCTGGCCACCCTACCTCAGCGCTGCAAGAGAAGGCATTCTGCACATGCTCGAAAGACGGAGGCCGCCGCGCTGCTCTGCAGCAGAATTCCCAGCCCATCGCGCCCCCCAAAGCAGCGCACGGCAGGGCAGGCGCTCCAGAACGCCTCGCAGCCGGGGGAGGCACAACCCGGGAACAGGGAGGGTCTTCCCGGCTGGGTTGGGCCGTCGCAACAGAAAGCCGGCTCCCGCGCCGGACCTCGACGGCCTCCCGCCCCGCCCCGGCGCCAGGCTCGGCTCCCTCGAGCGCGTCCTGCGTCACGACCAGGCCCCGGAGGACTCCTCGCCCGGGCCCCGCGGGGGCCAAGCTCTCCTTGCAGGGAACCGCCCGGGCCGAGGCCGCCTCGGCTCACCCGGGCCTCCCCTCCGCGCTCTTTTGCAGCGCCGGGCGGCGGGGGGCGTGTGGAGGCAGCCCCTCCGAGCACCAGCCCGCCAGGCGCTCGACGCGCCGGGCCAGGAAGGGAGGGGGGGTGGCGTGCCTCCTTCGCGGCCAGATGCCCGGGATTCCTCCGCCCGTCAGCCGACGCGGCTCTCCCGCCCCGAGGGGCGCCTTCTGAGATCCCCCCGAACGGACCCGAGGCGGAAAACGCCTCCTCGCCCCCGCCCCCCCTTCCAGTCCCAGAAGCGCCTTTTCCAAACGCAGCTCCCCCCCCCCGGTCCCCCTCCAGTCCGCCTGCAGGCGCCCCCGTCCCCTTCCTTCCTTCCTCCCTCCCTTCCCGGTCCCCTTTCGCCGGCGGGGCGGGCGCCGGCGGCGTTCCCGGCGCTGCGGCGGGCGGCCCTTTTCCATTTGACGCAACGGGAGCCCTCCGGCCTGCAGCCCTGGGGAGCGGAGAGCGGAAAGCGCCCCCCCCCCCCGCGCGCTGAACGCCCGGCCGGCTTCCTCCCCTCTCCTTTCCGCTCTCCTGCGGTTGCCCCGCCGCCCTCCCTGCCTCTCCCCTTCAAAGCGCCCAGTGTGCGGAGCAGCCCGCCCAGGCAGTCCAGCGGAACGGGTTGCGTAAGATGGCAGCGCCGCCAGGCAGCTCTGCAGCACCGGCCGCCCCGGCGCGCCTCGCCCCGCCCCGCCCGCCCAGGTGTGTATGTGGGGGGGGGGGCAGAGCCGACCCCCCCCCCCGATCCCCGCAGGCTGGGCCTCTTGCTCCAATCCCCTTGCTGAGAGAGCGGACTTCGGCTCCTCCCTAGCAAACAGCGATCACTTGGAAGTGGATGAAGCCGCCCGTCTTGCCGGGCCCCTGAGACACCCCTCGCGAGGCACGCAGCCCCCGGGAAAGACGCCACCCGAGCTGCGTGGAATGCGCCTTCAACATCAATCCAAGCAAACCGACGCCTGGCCCCTGCCTTTGAATGGCTGCAAGTCAGGCCGAAGGTTGCCAGCAAAAGCCATTTTCAAGCGTGCATCTATCGCACCTTCTGGCTGTCTCTGCCCCCGCCCCCCGATTAGTCAGTTCCGCAAAAGACCCTCCGGGCAGAATCCACAGGTGTCTGTGTGGGGTGGGGGGCTCGAGGGGGGGGCTCTGCAATACGGAGGGCGGGCAAACGCAGCTCTTTTGAGACTCGCAAACAGCGCCGAGCTCGCTGGCGGCAGAGGCGCTGAGCGGGAGCCGCAGCCCGGCGCAAAGCCGTATTCACACGGGACCTGAACGGCGCGCGTGTCTCTGCGCACGCCAGAGCCGGCGGCCTGCGAACCGCCTCGCCCTGCGGAGTCTCGCCCGGCGCCCGCCCGGGGCTTCGGGGCGCTGCGCAGGCGGCGAGCGGCGCCCGCTGTCCGAGGTGCTGAAGGGGCGGCCCGCCGCAGTGCCGCCTGCGCACGCCGGCCTGGCTTGACTCGCGGCCGCTGCGCCACTCGCGCCTCTGTCCAGGGTGCTGAAGCGGCCGCCGCAGCCCGGCACCGCCGGCCCCCGCCCCCTCCCGCCCCGCTCGGCGGGCAGCGCGCAGCCATGCGCCAAAGGCGGGCGAGCAAGCGCCGCCGCCGCCGCCGCGGCTCAGAAGGGAAACAACTCGGTTGCCGCCACGCACACACGGCTGCAGGGGAGCTCGCAGGGTCGCAAACGGCGCCACGACGCTAAGAAACCCAACCGGGGGAGGCGGCCCAGCTTCTGCCCTCTCCTCTTCCCTCGGAATCGCTCGGTCAGAAATAACAACCTGGGCTGGCGGGCTGCGGGTCTCCCCTCCGACTGCCATGTCTCTTCCTTTCCCCAGCGTCTCGGCAGCGGAGAGGGAGGGGAGTCTCGCAGGCGGACGGGAGGCTAGCCTCGGGGCTTTCCCTTACCTTGGCTCCTGAAGCGTTCTCTCCGGCCGCCTCTGCCGAGGGTCGAGAGCCCGAGGTTTGCTGCTGCAGTTGGGAGGGAAGAACAGCCGCTCCTGACCTCCCCGCGTCTCTTTCTTCAATGGAATGGGAGCTGTGCCCTCATCAAAGATGGCCGTCGCTGCCAACGTCAGCAGCTTTTAATAGACATCTATTGAGGGGCGGGTGGAGGAGGGGAGGGAGGGGGCGGGGGGAGAGGCCGGCGGCGTCTGTGGGAGCTTGACTCATCAGAAGCGGCTGTTGCTGCACTGCACCGCAGTCCCTTGCATTGTGCCGCTTACTCAGAGGGAGAGGGGGAGATCTGTGGGGAAAGTGTATTTTAGGAGCTCTTTAGGCCAAAGGACAGCGTAGATCGTTCTTATTTACCTTTAGAGACTTCTCTATACGAAGCTTGGCTTTAAGGGAAGGAGCAATAACGTGATTTGTTTGGGCCAAAAGGGGTATCCCTCTGACACCTTCAGTACTCCATCTAATGTGGCCTGCTATTTTTATGGACAGTTTCTTCTTGTGGGTGTGTCTGTACTGCTTCCCACCCCCACCCCTCATCTCCTGCTTGCAGGGGGCTCTAACAATGCAATCCTGGTTAGGCCCCTGGACCTACTGCACTGTCAGTTAGACTGTTGGAGACCTCCCGGTGTAGCAAAGAGAATGCAATCAAATACACTGGTCGATGTCTAATTGCAATAAAACAATTGACTCTACAGTTAATGTTATTAGATATTGATTAAGAGTAGCTAGAACTGATCTGTCTCCCCTTCCCCTCCCTTTTCTTTCCCTTTCCACCCCCCCCCCCATTTATTTTGCTTGTTATAAAAGCTAAACCAACTGTTCCTTTCCATTTCTTAAAGCAAAAAACAGAATCATTTCTTCATGCCAGATGAAGAAAAGCAGAAATACAACTGATTCTCCCCCTCTAGTTTTGCAGTTTCTCATCTTTGCACAAAAGGGTGAGAGTTGGTCAGGTATGACACTGTAGGAAGTACACGAATATGTGAATTCTAAAACATTAAGATCATTGAGATACATGGGACTGCTGCAGGGAAATGTGGTTTCTGGGATACAGAGTGCAGCTGCATCCACACATTGATGGATATTGGCTATCAGTATGGCAGGGCTTTTTTTCAGCTGGAACACGGTGGAACGGAGTTCCGGCACCTCTTGAAAATGGTCACATGGCTGGTAGCCCTGCCCCCTGTTCTCCAGACAGAGGGGAGTTGAGATTGCCCTCCGCGCCACTTGGCGCGGAGGGCAATCTCAACTCCCCTCTGTCTGGAGAGCAGGGGGCGGAGCCACCGGCCATGTGACCATTTTCACTAAGGGCGATTTAAACTTTTAAAAACTCACCCGTTGTTCCAGCCAACCCAAACTGACGTCATTGTGCAGTCCTGGGAGCATGTGCACACTTAGCGAGCATGCATGTGGTACCGGGGGCACCACCTGCCAGGAGTTGCCCCCTGTGCTGGCAAACCACTGAGTTCCACCACCTCTTTTCCCAGAAAAAAAGCCCTGCAGTATGGTATAGCTATCCTAGAGAGCCAATGTGGTATAGTGGGTAGAGTGTTGGACTAGGATTGAGGAGACCTCGTTTTTAGATCCCCTCCTCTGCCATAGAAGCTTGCTGGGTGCCCTTGGGGCAGTCACACACTCTCTCAGGCCAACCTCACAGAGCTGTTGCAAGGGGAAAAAATTAAGCTGCTTTGGGTCTCCAATTGGGAGAAAGGCAGGGTATAAATGAAGCAAATATATAATTCCCAGCTATATTTCCCTGGGTGGAGAACAGCAATCTAGCTGCCAATGTCTGCTCTGGTGCAACTGCAGTGCAATAGGCAATGATGTGTGAATGCAGGCCCTGCTTTTATTGAAAGCGGCAGCACAGCCCCCAGTTGAATTAGATGTGTTTCGGGGGGGGGGGAGGATGGTCCAGCACTCAGAAGCCGCATATTCCAACTATGTTGCAGAGGCTGCGTTGGGGGAGGGCGGCTGCACGTGGCCCGACTGCACAATGTCCAGCATGCTGCGAAGCACAGTGGTTCTGACCCAGCCACCACTCAACTAATGACCCAATGGCTCAGTAGATTTGAACCTGGGTCTCCCGGATCTGATTTGACCCTTTAACCGCTACATCACACTGGCTCTGTCTTCTAGAAGGCGGCGGATTCCCACCTGGGTTTTTTTGCAGGGTTCACTTAAGAGGAGAACTCAGAGAGTCACATGAGAGAGTGGTGCTTCCGCTTCACTTCCCCATCCGTCCATGCCCTGCTGCTCCCCCAGCCTCCACCCAGTGGTTCTGCAGCACTCCCTGTAGCCCTGTGAGTCTGCACATCTCTTGTCACACGGAAGAGGCAACTGTTGTTATGAGGGGGAAGCAAGCGTCCCAGATGCGTCAAGAAACCCTGGGAAAGAGTTATCTGTATCCCCTCCGTTGCCTTCATTTTCATACATAGTGAAGGCACAAAGGGTTATTGTTATCGTTATCCCTGGCTTCCTCTGTGCCTGATATTTTGAACGTGGTTGAGGATGCTTAGATGTGTGTGTGGGGGGGGGGGCTGGAACCAAGGATAGAGAGCGGGGAAATGCCGAGCCTGTTGCCAAGTGATGGAGACGCGTTCTCTGGTCTCATGAGAGCATGTTGTCATCGATTTATTTTAAAAATTAGTACCCCACCCTAACTTTTATGCAAGGCAGCTTATATAATCAAAACTGGAGCAAATGCAATAATCTAAAAAAGGCAGATTTGTTTTTTTAAAAAGCAGCCCAGGAACATATCCAGTGCCCATGGATGAAATTATTAACAGTAAATCCAAATGGACATACGAAAGAAGCCTGTTTGGTGGGCCTCACGGAAGGTGATGCCATCGGTGGTGGGCCCCTGCCCTTCCTCTGGCAGCCAGTTCCATAAAACCCAGGGCTTTTTTTCTGGGAAAAGAGGTGGTGGAACTCAGTGTGTTGCCAGCACAGGGGGCAACTCCTGGCAGGAGGTGGTGCCCCCTGTACCACATGTGTGTGTGCAAAGTGTGCGCACGCTCCCAGGACCACAAAATGACGTTACTTTGGGTCGGCTGGAACAAGGGGGGAGTTTTTAAAATTTTAATCACCCCTGGCAAAAATGGTCACATGGCCAGTGGCCCCGCCCCCTGCTCTCCAGACAGAGGGGAGTTGAGATTGTCCTCTGCGCCGAGCAGCATGGAGGGCAGTCTCCTCTCTGTCTGGAGAGCAGGGGGCAGGGCCACCGGCCATGTGACCATTTTCAAGAGGTGCCGGAATGCCATTCCACTGCATTCCAGCTGAAAAAAATCCCTGATAAAACCCATGCCATGATTGAGATCTCACCAGGGAAGTGTGAAACTGGAGGATGCAGGTTAAAAGAATCTGGTGGGAGGTCTAAGCCACCTTGGTCATTGTGGGTGCCCTGATGGCCACCAAGATGTTTTGTGGGGGGCTCTTGCTTCTTCCACAAAACACGCCTTCCCCAGAGCAGACAGTCAACTGGAGCAGGAGGTGCTTCAGAGGACCTCCCAGCCATCTGTGACTGCCTCCCCCTGTCAGCCATTTTGTGGGAGGAGGGCAGTTACCCTTTCTCAAAAACCCCAAAGGGCCCGCAAACTCAACAAGGCCAAGGAGCCTTGATCTAAGCTATTTAAAATTTTTTGTTAGCTTTGTTTATATTTTGCTTTTCTCCCTAATGGGGAACAGGTGGCTTACATGGTCTCCTCTCCATTTTATACTCACAACAAAGTCACCCAGCAAGCTTCCATGGCAGAGTGGGGGTTCACCAGGGCTTTTTTTCAGCCGGAACGCGGTGGAACGGAGTTCCGGAACCTCTTGAAAATGGTCACATGGCCGGTGGCCCCACCCCCTGATCAGGGGGCGGGGCCACCAGCCATGTGACCATTTTCTCCGAGGGCAACCCACTGAGTTCCACCACCTCTTTCCCCAGAAAAAAAGCCTTGCCCTTCCTGCTCGTATGTTAAGAACTGCAGCGCTCAGACATGTTGTCGAGGTTCTTTGCAGGAGGCAGAGTTCAGTACTGTGGCAGGGGTGAAAAAGGTGACCCCTTATTATCCAGACTCCTTGACTCATTTCAAAGAAATGTCCCTGAGCCATTTGAGTTGAGATTTTTGGATAGCAGTGGTGTTTTTGAAAGGCATAAATATCCTTTGGGCAGCTGTTTGTCTGCTAGGAAACAAATGCCCTTACGGCAAGAACTAGTCACAGAAGCAAAGCAGGAGACAAGGATTGCAGTTTGATTTGCGAAGCTTTCCGTTTGCTTGTAATTCTCCAAAGAAGAACAAGAAGCATATGTGGGCTCTGTTAGGAAAGAGAAAAACGTCACGTGCTTCACTGGCTGCAGCATATGTTGTGTTGGAAGACGGTCAGAAACCAGAGGCGGCTGAATGCAAAGCTGGTCCTCTGCGCTGCCTTACCCTATCCCTGCTTCTTCAGAAGGGCACTGCTGTGGCTACTGGGATTCGCTCCCCGATATCTGTGTAACATGCAACTCTGCTGATGGATGGACGAAACAAAAATCAAGCAGAGGTTTGAGCTGCCAGCTAGAGAATTCCCCAGGGACCAAGGGAACTTTGGGCCACTCTGTCCAGTTTTGCAGTGCTCTGGACCAGGCACTTGGAAATACTCTTGGGCCATTTTCACACTGCTTACCGGCCATGAAACATCACGCCAAGCTCCCGGAACGACAGCATTCTCGCACGAAATCACGCCAGGAAGATGCTGTCATTCCGGGAGCTTGGCGTGATGTTCCGTGGGCGATAAGCAGTGTGAAAACAGCCTTGAGCTTCAGATTTGGTTTGTCAGGGACGGATCTTGGAGGAAAGATTTTTAAAAACCAGTAGGCCATGAACACATGAAGTTGCCTTCTATCCAGGCCAGCCTTGTCTGCCCTGTCTGGCCTGGCAGCAGCTCTTCAGGTGGAGGTCTTCCACATCACCTGTGACCTGATCCTTCTGCATGCCAAGCTGATGCACTACCACTGAACCCAAAGATGAAACCCATTCGAAGAAACAGGGATCATTTCGTAGAAAAAGAGCTGGAGGAACTCACTAGCATAACTCATTAGCATATGCCACACCCCTTGCCATCATAGGAAGTGTGTCATTAGCATAACTGATTTGCATATGCCACACCCCCTGACATCACGTATCCTGGCTGTTTTGGACCCAACCCTGGCCATTCAGGGCTGAAATTGGGCCCAAAATGGCAAAAGGGGGCTAAAAATGGCCGAAAAGGGGCCCAAAATGGTCAGAATCGGGCCGCTGATGAGCAGGAGAGTGATCCACCACCCGTCAGAGGCCCAATCCGGGCTGTTTTGGCCCCAATCCAGGCTGAAACGGGCCCAAATGGTCGAGAGTCAGGTAGGCGGAGCCACCTGACATGTGACCTCTTTGGGGAGCTTCCGGAACTGCGTTCCTGCATGTTCCCCCTCAAAATGAGCCCCGTGAAGACAACAAATGGAAGAGCAGGCAGTGGCTACTGGGTATATGGTGCTGTATAGCCTCTTAGCGTAATGAGCCAATGCTGCGAAATATTCCACCCATACCAGGGGCAAAGGCACTGATGGAAGGCACCCAGGGGAAACAGCCTAAAGGAGGCCCTGGTGCTGAGAGACGGACCCTCAACCACCAACCTCCAAAGAGCACACGTTACCCTGAAAGCTATTAAATGTCTGCCCTAGAGAGAACTGAAGGTTCCATTTGGACATTCTGAACTACAAAAGCGGAATGAATTTTCTTTTTGGAATGTATATTATTTATTTTATTTAGATATTTATGCCCCGCATTTCTCCCCGATTGGGACCCAAAGCGGCTTACAATGTCCGTTGCCCCTTCTCATCCTTCCTCCATTTCATCCTCAACACAACGACCCTGTGAGGTGGGTTACTCTGAGAGCCAAGCTACAAGTAACGAATTACACTTGCCTGGCAAGTGAACAAACTCATGTGTATTCCGCCCTGTTCACTTGTCATTTACTTGCGCTCCACTTGATCAAGGGAATGGCAAGTGAAGAAGGAGGAATACACGTCTGTTCACTTGCCAGGCAAGTGTAATTTGTCACTTGTAGCTTGGCTCTGAGACAGTGATGGCTCAGGCGAGCTTCTACGGCAGGGTAGAAGCTGAATCTCCAAGCTCCTAGTCCAACAACATGCCTGCTCTCTTAAGGAAAAATCACACTTATTGTGGAGAGGGAAGGGAAGGGTGTTGTACCCTGGCAGACCTGAAAGAAGCCCCCATGCTCTTAGTTTAAACCTCTCTAGCTCAGCACCCCACCAACCAGAAACAACTCACAATGGGCTTCAATCGATGGAAGGGCTTTTTGCATTTCATTCAGGGATTCGCTGTTTCCTTAGGGTTTGTTTAACTGGACTTTTCTCTTTATCAGTAAAATACAGTAAAAACTGTGCATGTTGTTCATGCCTGTACACATTTTATATATAATATTATCATCTATACATCATTCCTGCATTCAAACAGGGTATGCTGCATATGGTTTTGCATGGGGTAACAACATTTAAAAATCAATTACGTTTTTATCCCAGAACTGGTTCCCAAAGCAGCTCAAAATATTATAAATCCAATCCCCCCCCCAAGAATACTTCCTTACAGAAAGGCTTCTTAGCCAAGCCATGATATAAGGGGGGGGGGCTGTCTGTTTCCCATCAGTGGCTGTTAGAGGCTTTGGGGACCGGGTCCTCCGCTGGAGACAGATCCAATCACCATCGCCGGGTGCCTGGCTGGTGTCTCCCCTCTCTCTGATGGCCTCTGCAGTGGCAGCAGGAAGCTAGGGGGAGGGCTGGCCGCTGGAACTGAATCCAGGCAGGGGGTTCCTTCTTGGTGCAAGGAATTGTTATCTACGAAGACACAAACTGTTGATGTAATAGCCAAAGATTCTCCATGACCCGAGAGAGCCAGTGTGGGGTAGTGGTCAGAGCATCAAATTGGTTTGGGAGATCCCAGTCTGACTCCTCCCACGTTGTCATGGAAGCTTGCTGGGTGACCAGACACACAAACTCAGCCTAGCCCACCTCAGAGGGTTGTTGTTGCAAGAATAAAATGGAGGAAAAGAGAACAACTTTGTACACAGCTCAGTTGTAAACAGACAAACAAAGAAATAGACTGGACAAGGGTGGAACCAATCCAAGCCCCGACCACCAGTGCGATCCAAAAAAATTGTGGCAGCTTGTAAGCCTTCTCTGTGAACTGACTTCCTATTCGGTCAATCAATGGTTTGTTCCTCTGCTCTCTGGAAAATGGGACGGTCATTGAATTCTGTTCTGCCCAGGAACCCTGTCTGTCTTCCATGTGCTTGTCAGAGCACCCGGTTCTGCTTCATGTCAGACTTTTGAGCCCAGAGGGGATTCTGACCATGGAGCAGTAGGAATACCCCCTCATGCTGGAAAGAATAGCAAAATTACGAGGGTAGGAAAGGCTCGGCCTTTGCAGAGCCACATTTTAGTAGGTTTCTAGCAGTGACGCCGAGAAATACGTTGCTCCCTTTTGCTGACCACCTGGGGGTTTTCTGCTCCTACAACATGCACTCCTGTGGAAACCACGTTTAAGGCTGGATCATTAAAAAAATAAGCACAGATCCTGACGCACACTGCCTTGCACCCAGTGAAGAGCCTTGTGTCTGACGGGCTAAACGTTTCAGAAACTTAAACCCCCAAATCAGTTCACAGCATTCTGAGAAAACAATTCCTTCTCACAACCTCTCAGGTTCATTTTGGTAAGCGATCATGAGTCGCCTTTATTGCAAGCTATTCATTCTCTTGTTTTAAGAAAGCTCTGCATTGCAGTACTTAAATCTTTATGGAAACTTGAGAAATGAATGGAGCGTGTCAGTTCTTTTGAAACCTGAAAAATGTTGAACTTTCTTTGGAAGCTTTCCAACTGGGGCTTCATGAGCACAAAGAAGTCACACACAAAAAATGCACTAAAGCAGTTTGAGGTTTATCTCCCAACGGTGGGCTCCATAACATATTTTCACATAAGCACAGTGGATGAAAAGTTGTTTATGAACAACTGAGTGCCTGTGGAGAACTAATCACTTGCACATTACCCAAGGCTTGATATATAAAGGATCTGTACAGAAGAACAGGAAACGGGAAAAAGTGCCTCTTATAGGCAGGAGTTCTCCCTTTTAAATACTCAAAGTTACACGGCAGCCCCCATGTGACTACAGTTCTCTAAGAGCCAAGCTACAAGTAACGAATGACACTTGAACAGCAAGTGAACAGACTCACGTGTATTCCTCCCGGTTCACTTGCGCTCCACTACATGATCAAGTGGAGCACAAGTGAACAGGGAGGAATACACGTGAGTCTGTTCACTTGCCGTTCAAGTGTCATTCGTCACTTATAGCTTGGCTCGTAGTGATTGAGTGGAGTGCAAGTGAACAGGGAGGAATACACGTGAGTCTGTTCACTTGCCGTTCAAGTGTCATTCGTCACTTATAGCTTGGCTCGTAGTGATTGAGTGGAGTGCAAGTGAACAGGGAGGAATACACAAGTCTGTTCACTTGCCGTTCAAGTGTCATTCCTCACTTGTAGCTTGGCCCTCAGTTAGGGCATGAGATCATGAAAGCTCAGACTTCTCTTGAGAATCCATGGCCTCTGGAGAGAATAGTAATCTCATCTTTTACTTATAAAAAGTAAAAGCCTAGCCTTCCACTCTCAGCCTAGCCAACCTCACTGGGCTATTATGATTATAAAATGGAGGAGAGGGAAGTGACATAAGTTGCTATGGGTACCCGTTGGGGAGAAAGGCAGGTTATAAATGAAGTAAATAAAAATGAATGAATGACTATTAATAGCATCCCAATAATCTATTATTAAAAGAACAGGATGTTTTCCTCCAAGTTAATGCCAGCCCTACCTCCAGTCTAAATCCCTTTTTGTTTTTATTTTAATCTTTTTGATCCTGCTCTGTCCATCAAAGGCACCTTAAAGACAATTAAAAGGATATAAACACTTCAAAAATAATCACATATTAAAATAGGAAAAGCAATACAAGAATCACTTGCACAAAAATAGCAGCAATAACAACAAATTTCTTAGTAGTCTCCAAACAATGAAATAAAGTAAGAACAGCAGGGCTTTTTTTCAGCAGGAACGCGGTGGAACGGAGTTCCGACACCTCTTGAAAATGGTCACATGGCGCAGAGGGCAATCTAAACTCCCCTTTGCCTGGAGATCAGGGGGCGGGTCCACCAGCCATGTGACCATTTTCGCCGAGGGTGATTAAAACTTTAAAAAACTCCCCCCTTGTTCCAGCTGACCCAAAGTGACATCATTGTGCGGTCCTGAGTTCCATCACTGAGTTCCACCACCTCTTTTCCCAGAAAAAAAGCCCTGAAGAACAGTAACATTAGCACTTGGGATTTGCTGCTATTTAAAATTCAGGAGCCATAATTTTCAGAAACCAGATCATTACTCCCAAGGGAAAAAAATCTTTGAAATATTGTAAGGGTTAAAAAACAGGAGGGAGGGCAGGGAAGCAATTGGCCTACAAAATACTGCCTGTTGGCCAAACTGATCCATCTTGTCTTTTGCATCCATGCTGCCAAGATGGAGGGAGGAGAAAGAGAGAGCTGTTGCCTGGAAAAATCCCAGGAAGAGAAGTGAGAGGGAGGAAGTCAGGAGGAGGAAATCCTGCGAATAGCAATCTATGTATCAAAGAACAGTCAGAGCAGTATACAGTAAGCAGTAAATAGTGTGCTGACCTCTCTATCCTTCTAACACTTTGGTTTGTCCCCCTCTGAAACCTGAGGAAAGGGACGGCGCTGAATCCTCCTCTTCCAACACTACTACCAAGACAAGGTCCCCCCATCCTATAATTATGCATTTGATTTTTCCTATCTAAATACAGAACTTTACATTTATCTCTGTTGAAATTCATTTTATTTGTTTTAGCCTAGTTTTCCAGCCTGTCAAGATCATCCTGTATCCTGGCTCTTTCTACTGTATTTGCTACAGCTCCCAATTTAGTATGATCTGTAAATTTTATATGCATTCCTTCTATTCCTTCATCCAAATCATTAAGAAAAAATGTTGAACAGAACAGGTCCCAGAAGTGATCCCTGAGGAACTCCACTTGTCACTCTTCTCCAAGAGGATGAGGAACCATTAACAAGCACTCTCTGGGTACCATCTGTCAACCAGTTACAGATCCACCTAATAGTAAGAGGATCCAAACCACATTTTACCAACTTGTTGACAAGGATATTATGTGGAACCGTATCAAAAGCCTTACTGAAATCGAGATAAATGATGTCTACAACATTCCCCTGATCCAGCAAGGTAGTTACTTTCTCAAAAAAAGAGAAAAGGTTAGTCTGACATGACTTGTTCTTGAGAAACCCATGCTGGCTCGTAGTAATCACAGCCATCCTTTCTAAATGCTCAAGGACTGACTGATGATTTGTTCTAAGACTTTTCCAGGTAGAGACGACAAACTGACAGGTCGGTAGTTACCTAGATCCTCCTTTCCCCCCTTCTTGAAGATGGGGACAATGTTTGCCCCCCTCCAATCTTCTGGCACCTCGTCTGCTCTCCAGGGACCAGATCAGTCCTGCCACATGGATTACTGAACTGGAAGGACTTGAGTGTGCGTGCATGTACAAGTGTGCAATGCACGCACATGCCTGCTACCTCTCTGTCATTTAATGCCAGGATAATGGTTTTAAATTAGAGAAGCCCCAAAAGCCTGAAGGTTTTCCGGACCTGATGAAATCCCTCCTGGTGCTCCTTGGATAGCTATCTTTGGAGGACTTCTGAAGTCACAATGGTGGCATTGGCACCATAGCAGCTAAGTGAAGGACAGAAGAAGCAGAAGGCCACTGGATGGGCATGAACCAGCTCCACATGCCTGTAGCATCCTTAGTTCAGCTCTCCTTTAATAATTGCATTTTCTTTCCAATTTTCACTCTAATCTTCATACCATGGACCTTTGCAGCAGCCAGAGTTGCAGAGGATGAAGGAAACCTCTTCTTCCTCAAATCCACACATGCACACCCACATGGGTGTTGCTGGGCTGAACTTCCTCTTGCATTGTGTGTAAAAGTGCACAGAAAGGGGTGGTGATGGGTGATGGCATTGCTGGCACTGTGCCATCTGCTCCTCCCCTTCCCTGTGTAAAGCAAATGTTTGATCCCTACAAGCCACTCAGTGCCAATGTTATTATAACATCATTGCCCAAGAAACACTGAAAAAAATGCACTCATGTGCACCACACACATCCCCTTTCTGACAACAGAATTAATGCTAAGGGCTCAGTGTCTCCCCTTTGGAGCCAGTTGGTTGCATGATGACAGATCAACTTTCCATTAAGGAAAACATACCGGACGACCCACAACCGCCAGTCCTACCTGCAAAGACTCAAGCAGTAGTACCTACTGTGAAATGAAACACACAAACTTTTAGGTGGGGGGAGTCGTTACAACCTTGTTTCCTGGATTTGGTTCAGCAATCCAGAAGCTGCTTTCATCAGCCAAACCAGTTCATTCTGTGTGTAATTTCAGCTCGGTTTCCCCTCCCATTATGCACACCTCTAGTCTTTAAAATATAGGCAGGACAGCCTTCTCTTTAAAAGGTCTGGACAAGAAGGTTTGTTCCTGATCAAAGATTTTGAATTTTGGAGGCCGCAGTTTCTTTAATTATCTATGGGATACCGAGACTGATTGTTTGTTTTAAATAGATTGCGTTGCGTGTCTTCCAGGACCAACCTGATTTTAAAGGATCCTTAATTAATTAGTGTAGCAATCTAATATTTACTTTCCAAAGATTCTACATCCTCTAAAACCTGTCACTGCCTTACAAAGAGGGTTTTTATTTATAAAAAGAGAGAATTATTGATTAATTGCCCTAACCTGGATGGCTACTCAGATCTTGTAAGCTAAGCAGGCTCAGCCCTGCTTAGTACTTGGATGAGAGACCACCAAGGAAGTCAAGTGATTACCACCAGAGGCAGGCAATGGCAAACTACCTCTGAATATCTCTTGCCTTGAAAACCCCCATGGGGGGGGGTGTTCACCGTAAATTGGCTGTGACTTGATGGAACTTTCCCCTATCATTTATTAATCAACCCCAAAAGGGCACTGGGAAACCCAAGCAGTACTTATCCTCTAGAGTAGATGATTCTGGGAATAATCTTAAACAGGTCTACTCAGAAGTAAGTCCATTTTTTTTGTATAGGGCTAAGTCCCAAGGAAGTGTTCTTGGGATAACAGCCCTATTGAGTATTTATTTCAGATCGGCTTCTATCTTCTTGTCCGTTCCTGTATGAAGCCTCTGGGGGGGGGGGAACCCAGTTGTGTTCTCTGCTGAATTAGTTAAAATTCTGGATAGCACTGTGTGACTCAGCAAACTGAAAATAATTCTCTAAAAAAACACGAAGCAGCAGTGATCATGAGTTCTTGCTAAGGAAGGCATCCTCCAGAAAGAAACAAGGGAAAATGCTACAACAGACATGATTTGTATAGAATTTGCCGCCACAAAGGAAATTTATGTGAGTGTTGATTTTCTTTCTGATTATATAGCAGGACTTTTGGAACCGGGCAAAGAGAAATACCTGATGCCAGCCAGGAGCGTGCTTAATTTGCCAAGATGAAATGCATCTTCAAATTCCGTGCTTTCAGACAGCAAACACCTTCATCACTTCATTCTGTTACTGTCAAATCTTCCTGTAAATAATATCAATTCGGTGCCTTTTCAGTTTGGCTCTGCCTTTCCTCACCGCCTCTTGTTTTCATGTTCTCTTAATATTCCTTCAGTCGAGAGTGCCACCCAAACCTACTTCAACTCTGCGTTGGCAAATACAGGGATTGGTCTTGGAGGACCCCCAAGCAAAATGCAGGGCAAGAATTACTGGAAGATACCACCGGACCACGTCGGAATTCTGGGTGAAAATGCAGGCCAAGGAAATCAGAGCTGAGTGTTCTCAAGCAAGCATCTGAGATGTGAAAAAGAGGGTTGGGGACAGAAAGCTTCTTGAAATGCACCCCTAAAAGCTGGTTTTTTTATTGTGTCAGCCTGCTACTGTTCACGACGTTTTTAAAATGGTAAAATAGTAACAATGGCAACAGTAAGATTTAGCTAAGTGATGCCCTCATGGAGGGCAAACAAAGATGATTCAGATTGAGGGCTTCATACACAGGCATTGCCCTCACTGTGAAGAACCTTCGCTGGCCTTTGGTCGTGGGCGTGGCATTATCTTGCCAATCCTGGCTGGCTTTGTAATAACATCACTGTTACTAGGATTCATTCCAATGAAAAAATGGGCCCAAATTAGTTCAAGAGAGAGCACTACAGCCGCCACCGGAATGCCACATACTGGGGAGTGGAACTAACTGCCTGGGGAATATATGAGGGTTACTGGGTACTGCAGATCAGCCACCAGAGAAGCCAAAGCTCAGTAAGAGCTGGGTCTGGCCAGGGGGGCTCGCTACAATAAGAAAAACTAGAGATATGTGAGAAGCAAACATAAGGTAAAAGAGGCAATTGGACCACTGTTGGGAGTAGAAGGAGAAACTCTGATGGAGGACAGAGAAAAAGCAGACAGGCTGCATGACTTTTTTGCCTCTGTTTTCTCCCTGAAGAACTCGAGCCCATCTAGAGATGGTAGAAAACAGGACAGGACACCTGGGTGGCTAGTTGACATTGACAGAGAGGTTGTGGAGAGGCACCTGGCTGCACGGGATGAATACACATCCCCTGGGCCGGATGGGGTGCTCCCAAGAGTACTGAAAGAACTTTCTAGAGAACTTGCAGAACCCCTGTCCATCATCTTCAAGGCTTCCTGGAGGACTGGGGATGTGCCACAAGATTGGAGAAGAGCAAATGTTATCCCAATCTTTAAGAAAGGGAAGAAGGATGACCCGGGAAACTACAGGCCGGTCAGTCTGACTTCTGTTGCTGGGAAGGTATTAGAGCAGATTTTAAAGGGATCAATCTGTAAGCATCTGAAGGACCACTCAGTGATCTGGGGAAGTCAACATGGTTTTGTCCCCAACAGATCTTGTCAGACCACCCTGGTTTCCTTCTTTGATTGAGTGATGAGCTAATGGATTGTGGGAACTCTGTCAACGTGATTTACCTGGATTTCAGTACAGCTTTTGATAAGGTTCCCCATGACATTCTAATGGGCAAATTGGAAGACTGCGGACTGGACTATAGGACAGTTCGGTGGATAGGGAAGTGGTTAGAGGACCACACCCAAATAGTGGTGGTCAATGGCGTTTCATCAAATTGGAGAGAGGTGTCCAGTGGGGTGCCACAGGGCTTGGATATGGGCCTGGTACTTTTCAATATTTTTATCAATAAATAACATTCGATTCATATAATCAATGTATATGATCTGGAGGAATTGTAAATGGGCTACTCATTAAATTTGCTGATGATACCAAATTGGGAGAAGTGGCAAACACTCAAGAATGTAAAGTTAAAATTCAACAAGACCTGAATACTCTGGAGAAGTAGGTGGTTGTGAACAGGATACAATTCAACATAGATAAGTGCACAATATTACATCTGGGCCACAAAAATGTGAAGCACAAATACAGGATGGAGGATATACTTCTGGGCAGTAGTATATGCGAAAGAGATCTTGGAGTAAGAGTGGACTGTAAACTAAATATGAGCAGTCAGTGTGATGCGGTGGCACAAAAGGCAAACTCAGTCTTGGGTTGTATCAAAAGGGCAATTGCATCGAAATCACAGGAGGTCCTAGTCCCTCTCTATACTGCCTGGGTCAGGCCACACCTGGAGTCCTGTGTGCAGTTCTGAGGCCTCACTTCAAAAAGGATGTGGCCAAAATTGAGAGGGTGCAGAGGAGAGCGACGAGAATGATCAGGGGTCTGGAGACTGAGCCCTGCGAGGAAAGGCTGAGGGCCTTGGGAATGTCTAGTTTGGAGAATAGATGGAACGAGCACATGATTGCTCTCTTTAAATATTTGAAAGGCTGTCATTTGGAGGAGGGCAAGGAGCTGTTCCAGTTGGCAGTGGAGGATAGCACTCGAAGCAATGAGCTTAAATTACATGCAGAAAGGTACCAGCTGGATATTAGGAAAATCTTTTTCACGGTCCGAGTAGTTCAAAGGTGGAATCAGCTGCCTAGGGAGATGGTGAGCTCCCCTTCACTGACAGTTTTCAAGAAGAGGCTGGACGAATATTTGTCAAGGATGCTTTAGGCTATTCCTGCATTGGGCAGGGGGTTGGACTAGAAGGTCTGTGTGGCCCCTTCCAACTCTGTGAGTCTGTGTTATCGTTCCTCTGCAGCAAAAATAACAGGATCCCCTTGAAAGATCTTCCAGTGGGTGGGTTTCGCAATGAATTATGAATTAGATCCCCATTTTAGCTCAGTCCCAATGATGTAATTGGCCAATGTGCTGAAAGTTCCGGCACAAGAGCTCTGAGGATTCCCTGGACAATGTTAAGCCTTGCAGGCCTCGTAGGAGGTTTGATCACATTGGAAACTTGTGTGATACTCCAGCTGTCTCGGGGCCTGTTTCCCTCCCACTCTCTCTGGACTCTTTATCGCCCTCCCTACTGACCCACTAATCTGGGGCCTTCTGCCTTCCCACCCTCCTTGCCCTCTTCATTTAAAGCAGACACAATCTAAGCTTTTCTCTGTTATTGACACTATATGATCAGTCATTGATTTTTCAGAATCCAGAGGATATTCCTCCCAAAGTGTTGTGTTTCAGCATTCCCCTTTTAAAACACTGGCTTGCAACATCCATCCCCTCTTCACCCACCTCGGATTAGGAGCAAATCAAGTGGCAATGCCTGCTCCCTCCTCCACCCTAAAGAAAGGGAGGGAACCACTTCCTCAGAATATGCAACTCTAAACAAAACAAAAAAGGAAGTGCACCAGTCTGGACACAATGTAACCACAATTCATATATACGTGAACAATTAAGTGTCAACAATCAATTAAGACACGGGTGATTTTACACAGAAGGTAATCAAAACGTAAGGAGTCCCAAAAGTCTGTGGCATATAACAAGCCGTCAGCATATGGACAATGAAGCGAAGCAATCACGATGTCAGGCTGGATACGAGACAACGTGATTGCTTCGTTTTGATTACACTGTGTCCAGACTGGTGCACTCCCTCCTTCACCCGGCCAGGAGCAGGCGTGGAGCGGGAGGCAATGCCCAACCCCCTTCACCCGGCCAGGATCAGACAAGGAGCAGGTGACAATGCCCACCCCTTCGCCTGGACAGGATCAAGAGCAGAGCATGAGGCAATGCTTTCCCCCTCTTCACACTGCCTGGATCAGGCACAGAGCAGAAGGTAGTGCCCACCTCCCCTTCACCTGGCTGGGATCAGGCATGGAGCAGGTGGCAATGCCCACCCCCACCCCTGACTTCACCCAGCTGGGATCAGGTGCAGAGCAGGAGGCAATGCCCCCCCCCCCCGTTCAACCTGCCAAAATCAGGTGCGGATTAGGCAGCAATCCCCTCCCTCCACTTCACCCGGCCAGGATCAGGCACAGGGCAGGCAGCAATGCCCACCCCTTCACCTGGCTGGGATCAGGAGTGGAGCAGGTGGTAATATCCACCCCCCCTCACTTGGCCAAGATCAAGTGCGGAGCAGACGGCAATGCCCACCCCTTCATCTGGCTGGGATCAGCCACGGAGCAGGTGGCAATGCCCACCCCTCTTCACTCGGCCAGGATCAGGCGCAGAGGAAGTGGCCATGCCTGCCCCCTGCCTTCATCCAGCTATTATCAGTGACGGAGGAGGAGGGGATGCCCACCTGCCCATCCTCCCGTTTCTAGAGCCCATTGTATTTTTTCCCACAACAGACTTTGTTGCTAGTAATAATATAATAATAATAACATGCAATTTATATGCTTCCCTTCAGGACAACTTAATGCCCACTCAGAGTAGTTTACAAAGTATACTGTTATCCCCACAACAAAATACCCTGTGAGGTGGGTGAATCTGAGAGAGCTCCTAGAAGCTGGGACTAGCCCAAGGTCACCCAGCTGGCTTCAAGTGGAGGAGTGGGGAATCAAACCCGGCTCTCCAGATTAGAGTCCTGCACTCTTAACCACTACACCAAACTGGCTAAGGGCAAGGATGAAACGTCACAATTGTTTTCTTTAGCAATCTTAATAGAGAGAGGCATGGCCAGCCCCCCCAGCCCCCACCCAGGGCACCCTCTAGGTGGAATCTGCTGTTTAAATGTCTTAAGAAGGTAAGTAAGCCAGATGCCAGATCTTAAAATAAAAGTTCCAACTCTAGTACCATATGCCCTGACCTGGATAGTCCAGGAGAGCCTGATCTTGTCACATCTCAGAAGCTAAGCAGGGCCAGCCTTGGTTAGTAATTGGATGGGAGACCTCCAACAAAGACCAGGGTTGCAGTGGCAGGCAGTGGCAAACCACCTCAGTTAGTTTCTTGCCATGAAAACCGCATTAGGGGTCGCCATAAGTCAGCTATGTCTTGAGGGCACTCACTGCAGCACAACAAAGAGCAAAATGAGATTGGGAGCCCCATGTTCACAGTTTACTTTTGTTGCTGCTTAAAAGTAACTGCAGGGACCTGTACTGGTGCGTGCGTGTCTACCTGTCTAACTTTTCCCTATAGAAGTAGCACCAGGACTTGGGGAGGGAAATTTTGTTTGGGGAAATAGTACAGGAGGAATGGGTTCAAGGTCCTCTAGCACCACAAAGGTGGTTGCTTTAAAGTGTTTTTTTTTTTTTAATCAAGGGGATTTCTGATCTCCAGACTGAGGGGAATTTAGATCGCCCTCCATGTTGCAGAGGGCAATCTCTACTCCCCTCTGTCTGGAGATCAGGGGGTGGGGCCACCAGCCATGTGACCATTTTCTCCGAGGGCAACCCACTGAGTTCCACCACCTCTTTCCCCAGAAAAAAAGCCCTGCATAGGAGCAATAGCAGTGGGGCAGCTGGTCTTTTCCCTCCTCTCCCCCAGCAATCCTACATGGCTCTGTCTTTGCCACTGGCATCAGGTTACCTAGATATGTCATTGGGAGGCCTAGTATCTGCAGCAATGATTTTATGTTGAGGTTTTTATTATGATGATTTTATTTCTTTAATTGTTATTTATACAGCTAGGATATTTGATTGGCTGCAAAACACTGGCGTTATTCATCGTGATTTAAACTGTTATCATTATTGGATTAAGATATGTATTCATTTAGACATTTTCTTCAATTAATCTAATAACATTCAAGCAGCACCCCCCCCCCCTCAACTCCTGCTCTTAATGTTTTTAGTTTAGGGAGGAAAAACAAATGAGATGTAACATCACTAAGATCTGTGAAATTGTGCAAGGAGCAGTAAAAGGTGAACAGAGAGAAATGAGACAAAGGGTTACCTGACCAGTGAAACTCACTGCCACAAGATTCTGTGATGGTCCAGGCTTAGAGGAATTTAAAGGGAGGTTGAAAATATTCATGGAGGATGCCCGTTAGCCATGCAGGGCTCAGTTTGTGGGCTTCTCTGTGGCATCTGACTGCTCATTGGTGAAAGCAAGTTACTGGGCTAGAAGGTAGTATAAATCCTACCTTACGCTGGATGAACTTCCTCCAGCTGAAGTCGCTCTTTCTCTGCCAAGAAGAGCCACCTGCACAGGAGACCAGAGCTCCTTAGGCTGGAGGGGAATCTTTGCTCAGCAAAGTGGTAGGATTGAGGCTGTCGGTCGGATACCGCAGCAAGGGGATTCTGGAGGCTTTTAGCAAGAGCCTATACAGTTCAGCAACGTCCCCTTTCCAATCACGGAAAGCCAGATGAAGTTGACAAGCAATGCACAAAACCTGCAGCCCGCCCTTTGGTTACATTGCCTCTGTCCAAGGAGACTCTACTGAGCTGGCATAGATGCTGATAGATATTGATTCCTCCAGGAATATAATCCTTTGAACGGCTTCTAAGACGGTGGTTATTCTCAGCAATATCTGCACATTAATTACAAATATATGGTGCTAAGGGTTTTTTTCATCTGCTCTGAATTTGTTGCCCATCTGTTTCGTGGGGTGGCCCCTAAAATTATGAGAAAGAGAAACGCTAACTTTTATAAATCTTTATCATGCCCTGCCCCTACCACGGTGCTTCAACCTCTTCATCAGTCCATTTCCCCCCGGCAGAGTTATCATCATCCCCAAGCCAAGATCTGTTCTATACCTGGTTCTGTGCTCCATCCTTCCTAGCTGGGAAGGCTGCCCAGCTGATTCGACTGCTCATAGGAGCGCCCCCCCCCATCTTTTCAAAAATAACCTTAGCGCTTATGTAATGACTGTTGGTTCCAAACACGTAATTTCGCATGCATTCCACAGGCGCAATCTATTCCCATGTCATGTTTTACTCCACTATCACCTTTACAACATCATTAAGTTTGGATTGCACTGTGATTGTTATATAATGATGAACTATCTGTAACAAACACTGCAGCGTTTCTCTCTCTCCCTGCTCCCAGCATAGCCTGGAAGAGACTGAGAAGACCAGCTCTTCCCTCTAGTAAAAGTCTGAGATATGAGAGGAGGCAGGTGTGGGGGAGTTGCTTTCCTTTTTTACTTTCTGTGTTTGAGCCACCAACTGCCTTCCACAGGCGGAATGCTCCACCAGTCCCAAGTATTCTAGGTCAGTGGTTTGCAAACTATGAGCACAATGATGACATATAGGTGAGAATGCTGGACCAGAACACGGGAGAACGGGGATCCATTCCCTATGCCGGTACAAAGCCCCGTGGGTGACCCAGGGCTGGTCTCACTCACCCAGTGTAACCTACCTCGCAGGGTTGTTGTGGAGGTAAAGCGGGAGCAACTTTGTATTTCAACTTGAGCTGTTTGGAGGTTAGGTGAGCTAAAAGAGGGAGAGATTCTGTCTTCCAGGCAACCCTTTGGTTTAGTTTCCCTACTACCTTTGATGTTCTCGTGCAACTGAGTGTGCACTGCTTTCCATTGACATGGGGAGACAGGAAGGCTGGGCATGAGGTCAAGGTATGCTGGTGTACTAACTTCCACCATGCAATCTACTGGCATTTCCATGCTCCACAGCTGTGCTTTAAATTTACCAAGCAGGACTTCACACTCCCAGTCTTTGAACAGTTATGGCATAACTAGTCCCTATGAAATAATCCCACGTAGAGGGACTAATGCGGCACTTTCCAGCTCCTGGTCAAGGTCCCGCTTAGTCCAGAATCCCAGCCGCCAACAGGCACCGGGTGACCCACCAGACAGAAGGGATTGTGGATTAGTGGCGGCGTACCTGCTTGGCATGCAGAAGGTCCCAGGTTCAATCTGTGGCTTCTCCCGTTTAAAGGACACATCACCAGATATTTTGATCTTTCTTTCGGTGCCCATTTACTGTGCAAAAAAGCATGTGGGCAGACAGTGACAGCAGAAGTGCCCTGCAGGCATTAATGAAGCACAGCAGCCCATTCCTCTGTGAAGGGCAAGGGTCTCTAGCTTACCTGCCTGACAAACCGGTTGTTGTCTATGTCCCTCTTGGCTTTGTCCTCTTTCGGCATAGGCATTGTGGGATCCCTGCCATGCTATGCCCCCGTTCTGCTGCTGCTGCTGCTGTTATTGTTGTTGTTATTGTTATTGTTGTTGTTGTTGGTGGTGGTGGTGGTGGTGGTGCTGCTGCTGCTTCTTTGAGATGTCTGCATGGCACAGACTATGAAACCACAACAGAAAGGAATTCTCCCACACACTAGCAAAAGAACAGACTGGTTGCCAAAGAACCCATCCGAAGAGCCAGATGCATCTGGATCGGTTTTCCATGTTTGCATTTTAGCTCTTCCTTCCAAGCAACTGACAACATGTCAGAGAGCTCTACATGAGAAGGAAAAATAGCAAAGACAATGGGATAAAAAGGTCTCCAGTTTTGTGATCTCCTCACTTTGTCTTTTATCTGGCCTACCGCGTGTTCTGGCTGATCTTTGACTCATTGTTCCATAACAGCCTGAACGTTAAGGTTGCTATTTGCCCACTAATAGCAGGCACCGTACTCCAGGCACTTCCAGACCCCTGATAGTGCTCAATGGAGTGGCAACAGAGAAACTGGGGTGGGGTAACAACAGGAAGGAGATGCAAGAAAAACTTTAGCAGTGTTGTAGTTAGGTTGAGGGTGGAGAAAAGGGTGAATTGTATCCCCCTGAGCCCATTTTATGAATGAGGTCAATTGACTGTGGCTGGGAAAGTTTAACTCAGCAATGCACTAGTTGATAAGTTCGAGCAAAGTAGCTTACTAGCAAGCAAGGCATTGGCTAGTGGGGTTGTGGCTAGTGGGTGGGCTTTGTATACAAGACATTCCAGGTTTGATTCCTGGCATCTTCCCTTTAAAAAGGATTGTGTTTGGTGTAGTGGTTAAGAGCAGCAGGATTTTAATCTGGAGAACCGGATTTGATTCCCCACTCCTCCACTTGAAGCCAGCTGGGTGACCTTGGGTCAGTCACAGCTCTCTCAGAGCTCTCTCAACTCCACCCACCTCACAGGGTGATTGTCATGAGGATAATAAACCACACACTTTGTTAACTGTTCTGACTGGGTGTTAAGTTGTCCTGTTGGGTGGCGTATAAATCAAACATTGTTGTTGTTGGGTAGCTGGTGTCAAAGACCTCTGCCCAAACGCTGGAGTGCTGTTGTCATGTATGCCTGGCTGCAGTACATGACATGTGTATGTTATGTGCAACTTATTAATCCTCTGACCCTATGGAGAGTTCGGAGTACCTTTCAGTGTCTGTCATTTGGAAGCTATCTCTGCTTTGAAGTTAAACACTTTCACTTCTGTAGCCAACAGCCTTGAGGCCAGATGCAGCTAGTCTGAATTGTATCTTCCCTGAGAACAGGGATTATTTCATTCCCAACTTGCTATTGTTTCATATCATCGTCCAAACGTTGATACTTTTTGTCTCTGGTGTTCGCGCCAGAATTCCAACGGGCTACTAACCTGGGGGTGGGACCTTAACCTATAACTAACCCTGCTTCCCCTCAACACGTCACTTCTGCCAATTCCACTGTCTGAGCCCCTTGAACCTGATAGATCTCTAATAGATCTCTAATAAAAGTTATTTCAACCAAATCATCTGTGTGATTGCTGTGGAGAACTTGGGGATTGACTTGCCAAGGACTGACAGCTTTTGCAGACAGCATAGACAGTAGCCCTGTTTACATGATATAGTGGATGCATGTACATTCTACCTACAGCATTTTGACAGCTTGCCCCCACCCCCTTACCAAATCAAACCTGCAGGGATCAGACCTATTATACAAAAAAAAACCCTCAAGTACCTAGAATATGCGAAACAGCAACGGCCACCTGGGGTGGCACGAAAGAGCTGAGAAGGGGGTTGGCCTTTGGGTGTGGGAGACAGACAAAACAGTGGCATTTAAAGGCACAGAACTGAAGACAGGTCAGAAAACATTTGCTGTAATATTTCCACGAAGAAGGAGAGGAAGAAGTTTTACGGGAGCTACGACGGAAGGGAGTCCATCCCAATGGCGGACGGGAGTCTGTCCCAATTTGCATGTCTAAGCAGGATGGATGGATTCTGGTTCACCAAGATTTTGCGTAGCATTCTCAACATCTCACCTGAATTGATCTGAGGTCTCTTTTCTTTTCTTTTTTTGTGAATTATGCCAGTGAGTCTCATCAGGGCTTTTTTTCTGGGAAAAGAGGTGGTAAAACTCAGGACTGCACAATGATTTCACTTTGGGTCAGCTGGAACAAGGGGAGAGTTTTTTAAAGTTTAAATCGCCCTTGACGAAAATGGTGACATGGCTGGTGGCCCCGCCCCCTGATCTCCAGCGCAGAGGGCCATCTCAACTCCCCTCTGTCTGGAGATCAGGGGTGGGGCCACCGGCCATGTGACCATTTTCAAGAGGTGCTGGAACTCCATTCCATAGTGTTCCAGCTGAAAAAAAACCCTGAGTCTCATCAAGCAGCATCTGCTTTAAGAAAAGGCAACCAAGGAAAAGAAAAATATGTAACAGCCTGATAGAAAAACTTCTGAGAGCCAGTTAGGTGTAGTGATTAGGAGCGGCAGGACTCTAATCTGGAGAGCCAGGTTTGATTCCCCACTCCTCCACTTGAAGCCAGCTGGGTGACTTTGGGTCAGTCACAGCTCTCCCAAAGCTCTTTCAGCCCCACCCACCTCACAGGGTGTTTTGTTGTGGGGATAATACTTACATACTTTGTAAACCGCTCTGAGTGGGTGTTAAGTAGGGGTGTGCAAGCCAAAAATTTTCGGCTATAGCCGAAAGTAGAAAGCCGAAAGAAGATTCTCTATCGTTAAAGCCGAAAGCCGAAACAAGAATCTCTTTCGGCTTTCGGCTTTCGGGATTCTTTCGGCATTATTTCGGCATTCTTTCGGCTTTTTTCTAAGGGAAAATGCCTCCGTCTTCCAGGACGCCTGGAGGAGGCATTTTCCCACCGAATAAGCCCAAAATTGGTGGGGACCTTCCTCTAACCCTTCTCTAACAACCACCCAAGTTTCAGACAGATTGAACTTTGGGGGGCCATGTTATGGCCCCCCAAAGCAGGTCCCCCCATCCTCCCATAAGAAAGCGAAGGAGCAGCATATTGTTAGCGTGCTGCTGCTAATCTTTCTTCATTATTTCCTATGGGGAAAAAATGAAGAGGCAGGCTTCCTTTGCCAGGGGTGGCATTTTGCATGCAAAATGCCCCCTCACCCTCAGGGGCCCTTCTCCCACCCCTCCTCCCACCCCCCACCAAGGCTCAGCCTGCTCCCACTTGGGGGGGCCATTTCATGGCCTCCCCAAGTAGGTGCTCTAATCTCTACCACTGACAGCTGGGGGAGGCTTGTGTTGCCAGGGGTGGCATTTTGCATGCAAAATGCCCCCCAACCCTCTGGGGCCCTTCTCCCACCCCTCCTCCCACCCCCCACCAAGGCTCAGCCTGCTCCCACTTGGGGGGGCCATTTCATGGCCTCCCCAAGTAGGTCCTCTCAGCCCCTAAAGTCCACCCCTTACAGCCCCACACAAACCCAATTCCCCCCCAGCTGCCACACACAGACCCAAATCCCCACATTAGCCCCTCACAGACCCAAATCCACCCCCACCTGCCCCACACCCATAACCCCAGGAACAGGCTGGCAAAGGCCAGCCCTCTCCCTTTGTTCCCTATGCTGGGAACTTCTAAACTCTCTTTCCCTGGGCAATTCTGCACAGCCCAGGGGTGCCACAATGGCGGGCACACTTCTGAGTGCCAGCTGGTCCCTGTGAAAGAGCACCTGAACCACAGACACCCTCCCTCAAATTCCCCCACCACCTACAGAGATGGCTGGCCAGCCAGCCCCATTGTTCCCTATGATGGGAACCAACTGCACAACAAAGAATAAAACAAGAACAACACAAAATAAAGTTTAAAAAAAATTATTTTCTCCCTTCCAAAGTACAAGTAGGCAAAGCATTATGACACATTACACCAGCAGTCCCCCACACAGAAAAATTAAAACAAAACTCACTTAACATCAGAGAATCACAAAACACGATTCCTGTCAAAAACACTTTATTTCTTGAACAGCTTTAGGTTACACAGCAGGGGGGAACACCAAAGGGCATGGCAGCACTATCTTACACAAAAATAACACAACTCACTTAACATCAGAGAATCACAAAAGCACAATTCCTGTCAAAAACACTTTATTTCTTGAACAGCTTTAGGCTACACAGCAGGGGGGGAACACCAAAGGGCATGGAAGCAGTATCTTACACAAAAATAACACAACTCACTTCACATTAAAGAATCACCCCAAAAAATTGCTGTCAAAAGCACTTTATTTCTGTAACTGCTTTAGGTTACACAGTAGGAAGGCACCACAGAGCAGGAAAGCAGTGTACTACACAAAAATAACACAACTCACTTCACATCAGAGAATCACACAAACACAATTGCTGTCAAAAACGGTGAAGTGGGTTGTATCATTTTTTGTAGTACATTGCTATCATGCCCTGTTGTGCCCTCCTACTGTGTAACCTAAAGCTGTTCAAGAAATAAAGTGTTTTTGCCAGGAATTGTGTTTTTGTGATTCTCTGATGTTAAGTGAGTTGTGTTATTTTTGTGTAAGATAGTGCTGCCATGCCCTTTGGTGTTCCCCCCTGCTGTGTAACCTAAAGCTGTTCAAGAAATAAAGTGTTTTTGCCAGGAATTGTGTTTTTGTGATTCTCTGATGTTAAGTGAGTTGTGTTATTTTTGTGTAAGATAGTGCTGCCATGCCCTTTGGTGTTCCCCCCTGCTGTGTAACCTAAAGCTGTTCAAGAAATAAAGTGTTTTTGACAGGAATCATGCTTTGTGATTCTCTGATGTTAAGTGAGTTGTGTTATTTTTCTGTGTGGGGGACTGCTGGTGTAATGTGTCATAATGCTTTGCCTACTTGTACTTTGGAAGGGAGAAAAAAAAATTTAAAACTTTATTTTGTGTTGTTCTTGTTTTATTCTTTGTTGTGCAGTTGGTTCCCATCATAGGGAACAATGGGGCTGGCTGGCCAGCCATCTCTGTAGGTGGTGGGGGAATTTGAGGGAGGGTGTCTGTGGTTCAGCTGCTCTTTCACAGGGACCAGCTGGCACTCAGAAGTGTGCCCACCATTGTGGCACCCCTGGGCTGTGCAGAATTGCCCAGGGAAAGAGAGTTTAGAAGTTCCCAGCATAGGGAACAAAGGGGGAGGGCTGGCCTTTGCCAGCCTGTTCCTGGGGTTATGGGTGTGGGGCAGGTGGGGGTGGATTTGGGTCTGTGAGGGGCTAATGTGGGGATTTGGGTCTGTGTGTGGCAGCTGGGGGGGAATTGGGTTTGTGTGGGGCTGTAAGGGGTGGACTTTAGGGGCTGAGAGGACCTACTTGGGGAGGCCATGAAATGCCCCCCCCAAGTAGGAGCAGTCTGAGCCTGGGTGGGGGGTGGGGGGAAGGGTGGGAGAAGGGCCCCTGAGGGCTTGGGGGCATTTTGCATGCAAAATGCCACCCCTGGCAACACAAGCCTCCCCCAGCTGTCAGTGGTAGAGATTAGAGCACCTACTTGGGGAGGCCATGAAATGGCCCCCCCAAGTGGGAGCAGGCTGAGCCTTGGTGGGGGGTGGGAGGAGGGGTGGGAGAAGGGCCCCTGAGGGTGAGGGGGCATTTTGCATGCAAAATGCCACCCCTGGCAAAGGAAGCCTGCTTCTTCATTTTTTCCCCATAGGAAATAATGAAGAAGATTAGCAGCAGCATGCTAACAATATGCTGCTCCTTCGCTTTCTTATGGGAGGATGGGGGGACCTGCTTTGGGGGGCCATAACATGGCCCCCCAAAGTCCAATCTGTCTGAAACTTGGGTGGTTGTTAGAGAAGGGTTAGAGGAAGGTCCCCACCAATTTTGGGCTTATTCGGTGGGAAAATGCCTCCCCCAGATGTCCGGGAAGACGGAGGCATTTTCCCATTGAAAAGCCGAAAGAAAGCCGAAAGAATCCCGAAACGTTTCGGCTTTTTTCTTTCGGCTACCCGAAACGTTTCGGCATTCCCCGAAACGTTTCGGCATTCCCCGAAAGAAGCCGAAACACTTTTATTTCGGCATTCTTTCGGCATTCTGAATGCCGAAACGCACATCCCTAGTGTTAAGTCATCCTGAAGGGTGGTATATAAATCAAATGTTGTTGTTGTTGTTGTTGTTGTTGTTGTTGTTGTTGTTGTTGTTGTTGTTGTTGTTGTTGTTGTTGTTGTTGTTGTTGTTGTTGTTGTTGTTGTTGTTGTTCTTTCCTGCCCATCAGCCAAAGCCTTCCTGAATGGTTTCCAGATAGGATCCATTCAGCATTTAGATAAATATGTTTCAGTGAAACATTAAAACATCAGAAGAACAGGAACCAACAAAGCAACATGTTCAATAGCTTGCACACAACACCAAAACAACAAGGGGAAAAGCTTAACAAAAAAACTGGGGAAATGAAAGCAAAAACCCAGAGACCCACTTTGCCCCGGGGGTCCATCGACACAGGCTGGGGGCCCATAGCAGCATCCCCATTCTTTTAAAAAAAGTAAATACTTTTTATTTAATTGATAAGTTTAAAATCCTAATTAAAAGGGAAGAGTGAAAAGAAAAAAAGGAAAAATAACGAAAGAGAGAGAAAAGAAAAATTAAAGAAAAAGAACAAAAAATATATATATATAAGAAATCATTTTTCCATTTTTCTCTACAACACCTATCATATCTTTACAAACATTATACTTGTAGTTTTGATAACTCCAAAATGTACTTTTTCAATAATGCCCCCCTTCTATTTAGTTTTTTTTCTTAGAAATCAAATCCACAAATAATTTTTTTCTCACACAGAAAGTCAATAAGCGATTTCCAATTTACTATAAACGTAGACAATGTTTTATCTCTGATCAGAGCTGTAGGTTTAGCCATCTCCGCCAATTTCATTATTTTTACAATCCAGTCATCCATTGAAGGCGATACCATACTTTTCCATTTTTGCGTATATAAAAGCCTAGCTGCCATTGTCATATATAGAAATAAGGTGCCATGTTTATTTCCCAACTGTTTGTCCATTAGTCCCAACAAAAAGCTTCTGGTTTAAGTCATATATTGATCATATGAATGTGTGACCAAAATTTTTTTGCTTTAAGAAAAATCCACCAAAGGTGATAAGATGTTCCTTCGTGATACTCACATTTCCAGCATTTGTTTGATATATCTTTACCCATTTGCTAATTTATCTGGAGACATAGACCACCGATACATCATTTTATAAAAGTGTTCTTTAAGTGTGAAACTCAAAGTAAATTTGAGCCTCTTTGCCCACATATCTTCCCAGTATTCCATTTGTATATTATACCCAAATTTTTAAGCCAATTTTATCATACAGTCTCTTACACATTCTTTTTCCATATCAAATTTCTTTTTTTTAAATAATTTTTTTATTTTATTTTTTACTAAGAAGTAAGGGATACAGAACAGAGCGGGTGGGGAAAAGAAATTCATATTATATAATTCTAATACATTGCACCTTTCAATCCAGTATATTTCTTGTTACATCAATGTGTTCTGCAGATCAGCTATTTGTTTGCAAATTTTTCCATTCATTTTAGATAATGTCCATAAAAGTCTTCATCTTAACTAAAAGCTAGGTATCTTCAGACTTTTTTTGTATTCAGCTGTAAAATGGCTCCCAAATGTCATTATATATTGTATTATCCACGTCTTTCAATAAACTCAACAATTTATCCATTTCAGCTGTCTCAAGAGTTCTTTCAACCAGGTTTTCTTGCGTTGGGATAGCTGTTGTCCGGGGTCTGGGTCCCAGCCCCCAGACTTGGTGGGAGGGAACAGCAGGTCAGCCGGGCTGATGGGCAAACAGAGGGGGCAGCCAGCAGACAGCAGGTCAACTGGTCAGCCAGCTGACAGCAGGTCAACCGGTCTGACTGGCAGGCAGAGGGGGCAGCTGGGGGACAGCAGGTCAACCCCTCCCACAGGCAAATGGAGCCAGAACCTGCCGGTGCCAGGGGCAAGGAGCAAAAGCCCAGGGCCTCAGGAGGCAGGGGGAGACAGAGAGAGGCCAGCGAGTCCCACTCCCCTAGGGAGGGAAAGGGGGCTAGGCAAGGCGGAAGGGGGCAAGGGCAGAGGGATTGGGAGCCCAGCAGTCACCCACCCAAAGACCTTACCTGAGGAGGAGAAGCAGCAGCAGCCCCAACAACCCAAAGCCATGCCCCAGCTAGAAAATAGTAGCCTGGCCCAGGAGTTGCCAAAACCAAGCCACTCCAGGTGGGGCTATTGGAGGCACTCTGCAGGAAGCCCTGGGCAACCAGCCAAGGAGCCGCAGCTGGACCCACCTTCAGCCATCAGCTCTGCCAGGGAGGCTGGGCTACTAGCCAGGGGACTGCAGCTGGACATGCCTTCAGCAATCAGCCAAGGCAGGGAGGCTGGGCAGCCAGAGAACAAGGCACAGCTGGTGCTGGTCAGTGGGGCCAGATCAGCTACCCCAGCTGCAACTGCTTAGTGCAGCCCAAGGCCAGGCTGGAAGAGGGGTGGGGCAGTAGAAGGAAGCCCTATAAAAGCTGGCTGGGAAGAGCCCTGTGGTGGTGGGTGTGAGTGAGGAGTGATGATGTGGAGTGAGAGCAGTAAGATGCAAGGGTGGAGGTTTGGAGGAGAGTTCTGGAAGGAGGAGATGAAGGAGGACGCAGAGGGTAAGCAGGCCAGGTTGAGCAGGCCAGCGAGTGGACTGAGAGGGAGTCTGGGTGAGGTATACCGCCCCTCCTTCCACAGAGCAGGGTCCTGCAGAATCCCTGGCCCCCCTGTGACGTCAGGAGCAGACCGCCCAGTGCCACGCCCAGCGGCAGCGGCGGCAAGCCCTGACAAGTTGGTGGCCCGTACGGGGAGAGACGTTCCAACGCAGGCACCAGTCAAGGGGCGGCCTCCCAAGGCCGCCGCCCCAGCGGAGCTTGGACCGTGGCTGGAGGAACGCCAGGATAGGATGTGGGGAAAGCTGGAGGCAGCCTACCCAGCTGCTCCAGTAGAACTAGCACAGACAGCGGAGCTGCAGAGGCAAGCCGGCGTGCTCACTGAGGCCTTGCCAAGGGTTTGCGCCCTCGTTTGGGAAAATAACCCACCGCCTGGCAAGCAGGTGCAGAGTCTATGTGCCACTGTGAAGATAGGCCGGCTGATCCTACAAGCCCTGTTGGACTCTGGGAGTGCAGTCTCAGCAATTCGGCCCCAGCTCCTCCCAGCTGCCACCCCAGTGTACCGCTGGATCCCAGTGACGGATGTGATGGGCCGCACCCAGCCGTACCCTACGGCCCTAATCACGATAGAGTACCTAGGGGTCCGCCACCAAATGGAAGTTGCCCAGTTAGCTCACCTACCCGTACCAATACTGCTGGGAAGAGATGCCCCAGGGTTCTTCAGGCTCCTCCAGCAGGCAGCGAAGAAATTGGGAAGAGACACCCCAGGGACTGCCGGGTCTCGGCTGAAGGCGGCAGGGGAAGTGACAGACCCACAAGTTGCCACCGCTCTGCAAGTGGAGGAGGCCAACGACCCGGGAGAGGGTCCCTCCACCAGGCCAGGGGCAGAACCACGGGCTGGAGGCCCAGCTGGAACCCTTGCAGACCGCCCATTCCGTGATGCCCAAGGGGCAGATGAGTCCTTGCAGCGCTTGCGAGAGACAGCCGCTCGTGAGGAGGAGCAAGTGCGGGATGAACGGAGGTCCCAACGGCTCCCTCGCATCGAGAAGCAAGGAGGGGTCTGGGTTCGCATAGCTCGTGCCCCAAATGGCCAGGGGGAGGTCCGCCAACTACTTGTGCCAGCAGCCTATCGGGCGGAAGTCCTCCGCACGGCCCATGAGCATGCTTGGGCCGGGCACCTCGGGCACCACAAGACCCTGAGGAAGGTTCTTGAGCAATTCTTCTGGCCCTCCGTGAATGCAGACGTGAAGGCCCACTGCCGCTCGTGTCCCACCTGCCAGCGGGTGGCAGCCCGCCGCCCGCCGAAGGCCCCCCTCTCCCCGCTGCCCGTCATGGAGACGCCCTTCCAACGCATCGCAATGGACTTCATCGGACCGCTGCCACGCACACCCCGGGGCCATCGCTTTGCCCTGGTGATTGTGGACTATGCCACGCGGTTCCCCGAGGTCATCCCGCTGAAGACCATGCAGACCCCGGGGATGGTACGGGCCCTGTCCAAGTTTTTCGCGATGGTGGGGCTGCCAGATGAAATTTTGACGGATCGGGGGGGCCCGTTCCGTGCCACAGCCATGCGTCAGCTCTGCCGGAATTTGGGGATCCGGCAGGTGTTCACCTCGGCGTACCACCCTCAAACAGACGGGTTGGCAGAGCGGCTGAACCAGACCGTCAAGGAGGCTCTGAAGAAGATGACGCGGGACAAGCCTCACCAGTGGGACTTGTACATCGACCCGCTCATGTTCGCCCTCCGGGAGACCACGCAGGCCTCCACTGGCTTCAGCCCATTCGAGCTGCTATATGGGCGCAAGCCAAGGGGGATGCTCTCCCGGCTGATGGAACGCTGGGGGCCCCGGGCCAGCAGCCCCGCGCCCCCCATACAGGAGTACGTGAGCCGGCTCCGTGACCGGGTGCAACAGTCCCAAGCGGAGGCAAATCGCAGACTGACTCGCACCCAGTCAAAGCAAAAGGCCGCCTATGACCGGGGTGCGCGGATGAGGACTTTCCAGGCCGGAGAGAAGGTCCTCGTGCACCACTCGGTGTTCCCAAGAGAGGAAGGGGACCCATGGAGGGGTCCCTACCAGATTCGAAGGGTGCTGGGCCCCACCACCTATGAAGTCCAGTGTGGGGTCGGCCGGCGTCGGCGGAAGACCCTGCATGTGAACCTCCTAAAGCAGTGGCACGAGCGCCCAAAAGAGGAGTGCGGCGTGGCTGAGGACTCGCTAGAGCTCCCTGACAGTGTGCTGCCTTGGACCACTGATGCCCCGGAGTTTGAGGAGCCCAAGGTGGACCCTCAGCTCAACCCAGCTCAGAGGGCCCAGCTACAAGACCTCTGGGCTCGGATTCCCGGGGTCTTCTCCCGCAGGCCGGGCAGCACGAGCCTGATCCAACATGCCATTCCAACGGACCCGGGGCAGACAGCCCGGGCTACCTGGCGCCCCATCCCCAGGAAGCGGTGGGAGGCAGTGGAGAAGGAGACCGACGAGATGCTCAGGCTTGGGGTAATCGAGCCCTCGCGAAGCGCTTGGAGGAGCCCGATAGTCTTGGTGCCCAAGCCGGATGGGACCACCTGATTCTGCATCGACTATCGCGAACTGAATAAGGTGGCCCAGTTCGATGCATACCCCATGCCCCGAGCAGATGTGTTGGTAGACCACCTAGGGTCCGCCCGCTACCTGTCGGCCCTAGACTTGACGAAGGGCTACTGGCAAGTGCCCGTGCGGCCAGCGGACCGGGAGAAGACAGCCTTTGCCACCCCACGAGGCCTCTTCCAGTTCAAGAAGATGCCGTTTGGTCTACACGGGGCAGCTGCCACGTTTCAGCGGCTGGTGGACCAAGTGCTGGGAGAGTGCCGGGCGTATGCAATGGCGTACATAGATGACATCATCATCTTCAGCCCGGACTGGCCCACCCACCTCCAACACTTGGAAGCTGTCATGAGGGCCCTCCAGCGAGCCGGACTACGGGCTAACCCAAAGAAGAGCCACCTGGGGTTCCAGGAACTCCAGTACCTGGGCTTTGTGGTCGGGGGAGGCCGAGTTCGCCCACCACCAGACAAGGTGGCCTCAATAGCTGATGCCCCCCAGCCCCGGACCAAGAAGCAGGTCCGACGTTTCCTGGGACTACTGGGGTATTACGGGCGGTTCATCCCCCACTTTGCCTCCCGAGCCGCCCCCCTGACAGACTGCTTAAAGAAGGGGCTGCCCAACCAAGTCCGGTGGACCCCAGCACTAGAAGCAGCTTTCAAGGACCTGCGGTCAGCCCTCTCTAATACCACAGCCCTGTGGAACCCGGACTTTGACCGACCCTTTACGCTGGCCACAGACGCTTCTGACACCGGCCTTGGGGCAGTCCTGACTCAGGAACGTGACGGAACCGACGTCCCCATCCTCTTCCTGAGTCGGAAGCTGCAGCCCGCAGAGAGGCGCTATGCAACAGTGGAGCGGGAGGCCCTAGCGGTCAAGTGGGCAGTGGGGGCCCTGCAATACTACCTGGCCAATAATCCCTTTGTCCTACTAACGGACCATGCGCCCCTGCAGTGGCTCCACCATATGAAGGCACACAACCCCCGTGTGCTGCGGTGGTACCTCTCCCTCCTCCCCTTCCGGTTCACCATCAAGTACCGCAAGGGGGCGCAGCATGTGGATGCGGACTTCATGTCCCGCATGTTTGAGTCTGACCCTGACCCCCACAACTCAAAGCTAAGCGGGGGTGTGTGTCCGCGGTCTGGGTCCCAGCCCCCAGACTTGGTAGGAGGGAACAGCAGGTCAGCCGGGCTGATGGGCAAACAGAGGGGGCAGCCAGCAGACAGCAGGTCAACTGGTCAGCCAGCTGACAGCAGGTCAACCGGTCTGACTGGCAGGCAGAGGGGGCAGCTGGGGGACAGCAGGTCAACCCCTCCCACAGGCAAATGGAGCCAGAACCTGCCGGTGCCAGGGGCAAGGAGCAAAAGCCCAGGGCCTCAGGAGGCAGGGGGAGACAGAGAGAGGCCAGCGAGTCCCACTCCCCTAGGGAGGGAAAGGGGGCTAGGCAAGGCGGAAGGGGGCAAGGGCAGAGGGATTGGGAGCCCAGCAGTCACCCACCCAAAGACCTTACCTGAGGAGGAGAAGCAGCAGCAGCCCCAACAACCCAAAGCCATGCCCCAGCTAGAAAATAGTAGCCTGGCCCAGGAGTTGCCAAAAGCCAAGCCACTCCAGGTGGGGCTATTGGAGGCACTCTGCAGGAAGCCCTGGGCAACCAGCCAAGGAGCCGCAGCTGGACCCACCTTCAGCCATCAGCTCTGCCAGGGAGGCTGGGCTACTAGCCAGGGGACTGCAGCTGGACATGCCTTCAGCAATCAGCCAAGGCAGGGAGGCTGGGCAGCCAGAGAACAAGGCACAGCTGGTGCTGGTCAGTGGGGCCAGATCAGCTACCCCAGCTGCAACTGCTTAGTGCAGCCCAAGGCCAGGCTGGAAGAGGGGTGGGGCAGTAGAAGGAAGCCCTATAAAAGCTGGCTGGGAAGAGCCCTGTGGTGGTGGGTGTGAGTGAGGAGTGATGATGTGGAGTGAGAGCAGTAAGATGCAAGGGTGGAGGTTTGGAGGAGAGTTCTGGAAGGAGGAGATGAAGGAGGACGCAGAGGGTAAGCAGGCCAGGTTGAGCAGGCCAGCGAGTGGACTGAGAGGGAGTCTGGGTGAGGTATACCGCCCCTCCTTCCACAGAGCAGGGTCCTGCAGAATCCCTGGCCCCCCTGTGACGTCAGGAGCAGACCGCCCAGTGCCACGCCCAGCGGCAGCGGCGGCAAGCCCTGACAGCTGTCATTTTCCAGAGTTTCCATATCAAATTTCAATAAAAGTTTATACATTTTGGAAATGACATGTTCATCACTTGTACAAAGCTCTTTTTCAAACTCTGTCTTTTCATAGTCAAAGTCCCATAATTTTTTATCTAATTTAAACCTTTCTAGTAATTGGGCATAGAAAAACCATTGACATTTATGATCTTTAGATATTAGATCTTTCCTTGTCTTCAATTTACAGTCTCCTTGTAAGAACTCTAATAAAACTCCATAAATCAATCATCGCTGTTTAGTTATCATTTCACCTCTTTAAAACACTTCCTACGTTGAAATCCAAAGCAGGGTCTTCTGAGACAGTCTCGGTTCATATTTATTCCAAATTTTCAAGATGGCTCACCTAATACAGGGCTTTTTTTTGAGCCAGAACACCTGGAAAGGCATTCCGGCATCTCTTTAACGTACTCATGTGACTGGTGTCACATGGGTATTTTTAAAAAGGCCTGTTTTGCCATTTTGGTCCCATTTGGGCCTGGATCAGGCCCAAAACAGCCTGTATTGGGATGCTGCTGGGAGGTGGAGGGTCCCCCTGCCCAGAAGCAGCCCGTTTTGGCCATTTTAGGCCCATTTAAGGCCCAAAATGGCCTGGATCGGGCTGAAACAGCCAGGATTGGGAACCCTCCCCTTCTCTTCCTGGCTTTGTTCTGGGCAACACCTTTCTCTTTCTTCTCCCTCCATCTTGGCATCATGGATGCAGACCTTGCCCTACCATCTATGCCCATCCTTAGACTAGATAGGTAGTTAGGATCTATCTCTCCTCCTTTCCTATCAGAGTATGGAGTTCCTGCAACAAGGAACTCTTATTTCTTTTCTAAATATCAGCAAGTGTATGATTTATTATTTTTATTCGTGCACACACACCAGCCAGCAGGACCAGCTCACAACCAACTCTAATCACGCTTCCTATGCCAAATGATAGACTCTGCTAACGGCCCAAACATGGAATCCTTTAATTGGGTTTCTGGAGCCTACATAACAATTTATTTATCACTTTCTATGTCTTTGAAATAGCAAACAATTCATCCCCATCAGCATAACACCTAAATATTTTACCTTTTTTTCAACCTTAAAACCTGTTGTTTTCATCACTTCTTTCTGGTTTTTATTATCCATATTTTTGTTAGCATTTTTGTTTTATTTTGAAACCTATAAGAAAGAAAATTAGAGCTGCTTGTTTTTCATTGTATTTGTCCAAATATTCCACTATATCCAATACAGTTCTAACATTTTCTTCCAACTGTCTTTTGGGTAGGAAACAACTTTGATCTTCATGAATAAAGACTTTGAGAATATACTTAAGTCTTTCTGCTAAAATCATGGTAAATAGTTTGTAGTCATTATTCAGCAATTATATAGGTCTATAGTTTTTTGCTAGTGTCAAATCTTGCACTTCTTTAGGTATCAGTGTAACATTAGCATCTTTCCAAGTCTCTGGCATCTTTCCTCCCAATAAAATTGAATTCATTGCATTTTGCAAGGGTACTAAAATCTCATCTTCAAAGCATTTATAATATCGACCAGATAGTCCATCAGGGCCTGGTGACTTCCCAGTTTTCATCTTTTTAATTGCTTCCACCACCTCTTGAATCGTTATTGGCAGGGCTCATTTCGAGGGGGAACGCACAGGAATGCAGTTCCAGCAGTTCCCCAAAGAGGTCACATGTCAGGTGGCCCCGCCCCCTGACTCTCAGCCATTTTGGGCCTGTTTCGTTCTGGATTGGGGCTGAAATGGTCCGGATCGGGCCTCTTGACAGGTGGTGGATCACTCTCCTGCTCAGCAGTGGCCTGATCCTGACAATTTTGGGCCCCTTTTTGGCCATTTTCAGCCCCTTTTTGCCATTTGGGGCCCAATTTCAGCCCTGAATGGCCAGTATTGGGACCAAAACAGCCAGGATAGGTGATGTCAGGGGGTGTGGCATATGCAAATCAGTTATGTGAATGACACATTTCTGGTGATGTCGTGGCTATTGAGTTATGCTATGAGTTATGCTATATGCTATTGAGTTATGCTAATGAGTTATGCTGATGAGTTCCTCCAGCTCTTTTTCTACGAAATGACCCCTGGTTATTGGGCCTGTTGTTGTTCCTCCATAATTTTAGGTAGCTTCTGTTTTGTTAAATAATCATTCAATTTCTTTAGAGAAACGTCCTGTCTTCTGTACAAATACTTTTTTAAAAGTCTTTTGGGTGGCTCCATTTTCTGTTAGTGTAGTATTCTCATCTTGCAATTTTAAAATCTTTTTTCCCCCTCTCTTTTCTCAGTCTATAAAACAACTACCTTCCTGGTTTATTAGCAAATTCAAAATTTCTCTGCCAATTACAACTGATCTCCGGACTATACAGGTAGGTTCCCCTGGAGAAGATGGCTGCTTTGGAGAGTACATTGTATAGCATGATACCCTGCTGAGGGTCCTCAGGGTCCAACCTGGAGGATAGGGGGTGTCTTGGGGGGGTACTCACCATGCACATGAGCACCAGAGCCTTTGCCCATCATGGGCAAAGAAGAGGGACCCCTCTCCCTTTCTCCAGCAGAAAAGCTGTTGGATCAGCCCCATATTTAGGAGCCAGTGACATACGCCTCCCATCCGCTGCAAAAGAACACTCCTGGAATCTGCTGCCATGTTAGCAGCAATAAAATTAACCCAGCCAATCACTGTGTTTCAAGGAAATATTTATTTACCAAAAATAGGCTGGAATTAAGGGTGCATTGTTTGAGACTGCTTGTGGCTGTAAAAAGAGAACTTTAAATATCGGTACAAGAGGGATGGAGTTCAGTCCAAATCTCCAGCATGACATTTGCATCTAGGGATGCTCAAAATATCCCTCTAAGAATGTTTCCTCCTGGAGAAAGAGCCAGTGCTGGCAGGGGTGATCGAGAAGAGCTGAAGCAATGCCGTTCAGAGAGAAAAGCAGAAACGGGAGCTAAAAATAAAAGCAAAAGGAGCAATTGACACAGTGATAGGAGCTTCTCTCACATTTCTGAATATGTGGGGGGAGCGGGGATGAAAGAGACGGAACTGTCATTCAGTGCATACTAAATGTGGGCAGTGCTGGATGGCTGCAAAATCTAAAAGCGCCCAGCTTGTTCTCTTCTTGCGGCCAAAATGAGAAGGACAAAAGCTGCTAGGAGTGCTGGAAACCCTGAAGGGAAATCAGAGAGAACAAGTGTGGGGTCCTCAAGGGCTTGCGGGGGGGGGCATCTCATTCCCCACCCTCTTGCCCTTCCCTGCCCCCATAGCTTCTCCCCCCCCCCTTTCCTGCTTCCTTCCCTCCTTCCCACCCACCTTTATCCACCCCCCTGTCTTCACCTTTTCCCAGCAGCTTCTTCCGTATGGCCCAGTTGTGTGGCGCCGGCTGAGCTGGTGGGGAACCCACAAGGATTTCACTTTCCCTACATCTCCTTCCCCACACTGTTTCCTCTTTCTCTCCTTCTGGCAGCCTCCATATTCTCACCTTTCCCTACATCCTTCTCTCCTTCAAACCCACTAAATAACGTTTATATCTCCCCCCATCTTCTTTTCTTAATTTCTTAATTTACTTCATTTACATCCCACCTTTCTCCCCAACAGACACCCAAAGCAGCCTACATCATTCTCCTGGCCTCCATATTAACCTCACAACAACCCTGCAAGGTAGGTTAGGCTGAGATGGTATAACTCGATCAAAGTCTCCCAATGAGCTTTCACAGCAGAGAAGTGATTTGAAATTGAGTCTCCCAGATTCTGCTCTGAAACTCTAACCACTACACTACACTGGCTTTGTGGGGGAGGGGCAGCTGCTGTTGAACCGTGGGTGAGTGATGCAAGTCACGTGGTATCGAGCCCTCCAGTCGTTGCTTCTTGGCCTGGCCCCAATGAGTCCTCCCTCAACGGCCAAAACAGTCCTGGAACAGGAATTATAGCTTCCCTGGTGCCCCTGGGCCTCTCTCAAAAAATACAGGCCCTCCACTTGAAAAAGGCCATACACTGGACTTCATATTTTGCCCTGAATCCTTGAGGGCAAGTCTTGTTTCAAGACTGGAAAGTGATAGAGCATTGGAAGTCCTGTGAAGCGGTGGTGATAGCAGCAAAGAAACGTTATTTCTCTGCAACCTCTGACTCAGCTAGTTCACCATCACAACCATCCAAATAGTTCAAAGTATCTCAACATCTTCTGACTCCTAAATCTGAACCTGCACAGTCTCAAGAACAGGCAACTAGTTGTGAGACCTTTGCAAAGTCTTCTGCACAAAAACACTCTGATTTGAATGCAAGCTGTAATATAAACAAAGTGGAAGAAATGCTTAATACACTATCTGGTTGAAGTATAGACTGTTTTGAACCGGTTTCAGTGAGAGATATTGACAGGATCCTCATATCTGTGGGCTGGATCCTTGCCCATCCTGGCTGCTAAAATCATGTAAGGACCACATAAACAATTCCTTGAGGTCTATTGTAAATCAATCAATAATTCAGGGCACTTTCCCTCAGCCACTAAAAGAGGCAGCTATCCACCCGCCACTTAAAAAACCACCCCTAGACAAAAATGACGTTGCCAATTATTGCCCAGTCTCAAATCTCCTCTTTCTGGGCAAAGTGATTGGAAGACTAGTAGCTAACCAACTCCACTTCTTGGATTACTGTAATGCTTTTGGACTCTTTTCAGTCTGGATTCAAGCCAGGCCATGAGAGGGAGATAGCTCTAGTAGCTTTAGAGGATGATCTCCACTTGAATGTAGCCAAAGACCATGTTTGTTTGTTGCTCCACCAGGATCTATTTGCAGCCTTTGATACAGTAGACCATACTATTTTATTGAGGCATTTGAAGGCAGAAGTGGGTATCAAAGAATGTCCCTCGGGCTGGTTTAAATAGTTTCGCATGGAATGTACTCAAAGGGCCACTGTTAGAGACCAGCTATTCCAGAGTAGGAATTATGTTGTGGGGTTCCACAGCTCCCCTATATAAAGCCTTTAAGAGAATTCATTTTTAGTTGTGGAATTGGATGCTATCAATATGCAGATGACTTGCAATTCTCTATCTCACTATCTAAATCACAGAATCACAGAGTTGGAAGGGGCCATACAGACCTTCCAGTCCAACCCCTGCCCAATGTAGGATGAGCCTAAAGCATCCCTGACAAAGATTCATCCGGCCTCTTCTTGAAAACTGCCAGTGAAGGGGAGCTCACCACCTCCCTAGGCAGCTGATTCCACCTTTGAACTACTCTGACCATGAACAAGTTTTTCCTAATATCCAGCTGGTACCTTTGTGCATGTAATTTAAGCCCATTGCTTCGAGTTCTATCCTCTGCTGCCAACTGGAACAGCTCCTTGCCCTCCTCCAAATGACAGCCTTTCAAATATTTAAAGAGAGCAATCATGTCCCCCTCAATCTCCTTTTCTCCAAACTAAACATTCCCAAGGCCCTCAGCCTTTCCCCGTAGGGCTCAGTCTCCAGACCCCTGATCATTCTTGTTGCTCTCCTCTGCACCCTCTCAATTTTGTCCACATCCTTTTTGAAGTGAGGCCTCCAGAACTGCACACAATACTCCAGGTGCGGCCTGACCAAGGCAGTATAGAGAGGGACTATGACCTCCTGCGATTTCAATGCAATGGCCCTTTTGATACAACCCAAGACTGAGTTTGCCTTTTGTGCCACCGCATCACACTGACTGCTCATATTTAGTTTACAGTCCACTCTTACTCCAAGATCTCTTTCCCTCACACTACTACCCAGAAGTGTATCCTCCATCCTGTATTTGTGCTTCACATTTTTGTGGCCCAGATGTAATACTGTGCACCTATCTATGTTGAATTGCATCTTGTTTACAACTGCTAACTTCTCCAGAATATTCAGGTCTTGTTGAATTTCAACTCTTCTTGGGTGTTTGCCACTCCTCCTAATTTGGTATCATCAGCAAATTGAATGAGTAGCCCGTTTGCCCCTTCCTCCAGGTCATTGATAAAAATATTGAAAAGTACTGGCCCAAAACTGAGCCCTGTGGCACCCCACTGGACACCTCCCTCCAATCTGATGAAATGCCATTGACAACCATTCTTTGGGTGCGGTCCTCTAACCAGTTCCCTATCCATTGAACTGTCCTATAGGCCACTCCGCAGTCTTCCTGTTTGTCCATCAGAATGTCATGGGGAACCTTATCAAAAGCTTTACTGAAATCCAGGTAAATTACGTCAACAGAGTTTCCACGATCCAGTAAGCTCATCACTCGATCAAAAAAGGAAACCAGGTTGGTCTGACAAGATCTGTTGGGGACAAAACCATGTTGACTTCCTTGGATCACCAAGCGGTCCTTCAGATGCTTACAGATCGATCCCTTTAAAACCTGCTCTAATATCTTCCCAGCAATAGAAGTCAGACTGACCGGCCTGTAGTTTCCCAGGTCATCCTTCTTCCATTTCTTAAAGATTGGGATAACATTTGCTCTTCTCCAATCTTGTGGCACATCCCCAGTCCTCCAGGAGGCCTTGAAGATGATGGATACAGGCTAGGGATGCCAAACCCCTGGTGGGGCAAGGAATTCCCCCACCCCCACCCCCACTCCTCACACCCTGCCCCCACTTACCTAACCAGCGGAGGGGGGGCGCACCATCTGTGCGCGCTCCCCTGCGGTGCTGTGTGCTCCTGTGCGCAGCAGCCACCAGGATCAGGCCCATTTTGCCATGGATCAGGCCGCTTTTGAGGCGCTGTGAAGTTCCTGCACTCCACAGAGCCTCAAAAGGGGCCCGATCTGTGGCAAAATGGCCCCGTTTTGGGGCACTGCAGAGCACAGGAGCGCTCCTGAGCACTGCAGCACCTCAAAATGGGCCCAATCAGCAGCAAAATGGGCCCATTTTTGGGTGCTGTGGAGCACTGGAGCACTCCTGTGCTCTGCAGCGCCTCAAAAGGGGCCTGATCCACAGCAAAACAGGCCCGTTTTTGGCGCTGGTGAACACAGGAGCGTTTTTGTGCACCACAGCACTTCAAAACGGGCCCATTTCGGCATCGATTAGGCCCCTTTTGAGCCCCTGTGGAGCCTGGGCACACTCCCAGGGGCTGCATGATGACGTCACTCCCAAAGTGATGTCATCGAGCTTGTAGGGGTGTGGGCACACACACCCCTGTCTACCTCAAGGTAAGTGCCAGGCCCCTATTCCCTGCTGGGAGGTTGAGGGGGCCTAGCAACCCTAACAGTGGCTCTAGAACTTCCCCCACCATATCCTCTTTCCCTGCGCAAAATCAACAGCTGTCCATACGTGTGTTTTCTCTCTCTCAAAGGACTGGTGGAAATTACCATCCCAGCTTCAGAAAATTGAAATGCCTTTCCATTTGATGAACAGTAGGATGGAAACTTGCCAACGTAAAGGAAGGATTCATGTTTGAGAAATACATTCTTAAATAAAAATAACTCTTGGTTATAATTACAAATTAAGATTGAAGGAATGAGCCAGGGGACACATTTTGAGGAGGGGTTTGAAGGAAGAGAGAGAGGGGAATCTGTTCTTTCAAGAAGAAAGATTTGGAAATCCTTTGGGGGGTTTGTGTCAGCCCGTGGACATGTGTCAAGGAGCAGCTTGGATCCCAACCTTAATATTCAGTTGGAGACCTCTGCAGAAGTCGACTTCATCAGAAGTCAGGGACTATTCCAGGGAATTTTACACATTAGAAACACTCTTCACACCAGACACAGCATCGTCACTCACGACATGAGTCACAAGGCCTGCTTGTTGCAGAGGCAGCGGCGATTCTAGAATAGCAGCATTGACAGCTTGGCTGCCATAGGCTAGTTCCTGCCATGTATTCCCAGCTCTCTTGCGTCCTTCAGAAACCAGCCAGGGCAGAGGCATTCAGCCGTCAGCCACAGGCCTTTCATTCCAGAATCATCATACTGAAAAGCAAAGTCAAATGCACGAATTGATGATTGAGGAATGGGAGATGCTCGAATAATCTCCGACAGCCAGTGCATGTGGGTCATCATAGCTCAGGTGGAAAGTAGATGGAAAGTCTGACGTTTAATGGCTCCTAAGAATGGTCTGTGGCTGGACCCTGGAGAACCTCTGCTGGTCAGTCCTGGGACATATGGACCAGTAGCCTGACTTGGTTTAGGGCAGCCTCGCGTGTCCAGGAAAGAGTGTAAGGGAACCGTCTTCGGCAATACATGTAGGCAGGGCTGGCGCACCCATTGAGGCAGGTCCGGCCCTTGCTTTGAGTACTGAGGCACTGAAGGGGGCGCCAGATGGGGTGCCAGATGCAGGGAGCATGCCACGGAGCTTGTGGCGGCAGCGCTGGCGGCTGAGTGAGAAGGATGGGAAGCTGCCCATGCACCGCCCCGACCACCTGCCAAGCCTGGCCCACAGCTGCTGCAGCCTGCCAACCCTCCCACCCCGTGCTGCTGCCACCACAAACACATGCATCGGTCAGGTGCAGCAGGCGCGGGCCAGGTGCGGCAGGCGTCCAGGGTGGCATGTTGAACAACAGAGTGGGAGGGCTGGGAGGACACATGTGCACCTCCCCATCCACCCGCCGTGCCCGACTGGGAGCACGGGCAGCCTCTGCATGCCGTCCCAGCCGCCCGCCACACCAATGGGTCTGGCTTGCTGCGTGATGATGTCACGTGCAGTGATGTCATCATGCAGTCCAGGGTGTGTGCGCACGCTCTGTGCGTGCATAGGGCAGCAATTGACCTGACGCTGCCCCCAGCCTCGGGCACCAGAAACCCTGGCGCCACCCCTGCATGTAGGCCTGACGGAATACAAATTCAGGCAGGACTTTTGAGTGCCCCAGGGGGCATGAGTAGCCTACACCAACTTGGCTAACAGTGTTCCTCAGTGGGCATCAGGTGAGGCAGGGGATAAAAATATCTTGTTCTCTTAGACTCTTGCAAAGGGCAGGGGGGCACAGGAGCTCTTCCGCCCCCGATGCATCTCAAGCAGGGCTGAGCCCCTGTGGCTTTTGTAAAGTGAGGGGATTGCGGTGGTGAAATGGCAGGGGGGTCGCCAGGGATGCCATGTCATCTAGCTTGGCCCCGAGGCAGACCTGGGAGCACCAGCTGCCACACTGCCCCAACATTCAATCCCTCTCTCAAAGGTGATTGGATGTCCAAGCAGCATTCCAGCCCACTCAGGCTCTCCGAGCTGATTGGTTGTTTCACGTTTGTGTGCTGGACAGCCTCCTGTCTGTCACACCTGCCTGGAACCTTCAAGCTGTCCCACATCAGCGGGAGCCCGCTCTGCAGGCAGCCCTGCCTTCTAAGGATTCTCTAACCAGGGGCATGCGGCACCTTGGCTAGTGGCGCACTTCAGTGGACACATATATTAGAGCCACAATGCAGCAGAAAGCTTTCTGGTGCACTCAGGGCTTTTTTTCAGCGGGAAAGCGGTGGAACGGAGTTCCGGCACCTCTTGAAAATGGTCACGTGGCCGGTGGCCCCGCCCCCTGATCTCCAGACAGAGGGGAGTTGAGATTGCCCTCTGCGCTGCCGAGACCTCCCCTCTGGGAAAAACCTGAAAGTGATGTCATGTCACCTTAGGGATCGCCAAAAGCTCTATGGTAGAACCATAGAGTTTGCAGTGAACCTTACTGCAACATCACATCGAGTGCAACCTGAGCATTAAACAAAAAATTCTCCCTAGGCCAATGGATCTGATGCAGTAAAGGCAGTGGTAAAATATGTGCTAGAAGAATCTGATCTTTCTTACCAACATGCCACCTGGTTTCTCTGCAAGAGGGAAATGTTTCCCTATCCCCTTATATCAGAGAAAGGCTAGTTTTGTACGGGGGAATGAACTAGTCAGGCCAGCTAACCCTGACTTTCCCCTCAGTGGTTATAGTGACATTTGTACAACATCTTCTGTACCAAGGCAGAACCAGCCTTCTGTCATTGAACTAATAGACAGCAAGATCTTGGAGCTGAAGAAGGCTGGCAAAAGGAAAATGACTCTTCTTCCTCGAGCTATCTGCTCTGTTCTCACAGAAGTATCTGGGAATCCCTAAACCCGGGATGCCCCTGTACAAAATGGAGAGGAGAGGAAAGGCATTCCATAGCCAACTGAGAAGAAAGAAATGTCATTGAGTCACAAATTGGCACCCCCAATCCTAGGGTGTTCCTGGTAAGAGACAACCAGAGGTAGTTTGCCATTGCCTTCCTCCATGTAGCAACTAACCGTGTAACTAACTGTGGCCAACCCTGCTTAGCTCCCAAGTTCCAACAAGTTCAGGTTAAGCAAGGCTAGCGTGGACACTTAGCTGATTATGGGACGGGAATATTCTTTCCTGCTTACGATTTGTGATGGGCGAGAGATGTATAGATGCCGCCATTTCATCTGGATCTATCAAAGCAGCCAGGGAGGAAACCAATATGTTTCAGACTGGAATGACTCTGCTCACGTTGGGAGGGGGAGAAACAGCGGCTGCACTTCTGCAGCAATGAAACTAACCCACAGATAAGTATCAGGTCTAAAGAATCACTGCTGAGTGTGGCGGAATCGATTCATTGCAGCATTGACTTGGCACCTGCAGGAGAATTCTGAATCTCGCTCTCGGTCACAGTATTGCAGAGTTCGCCTTCAGGGACTTTTGACTCATTCAGCCAGCACTGAGAGGGCTGGATGGAGGGGGAAATAAAGGACTGCAGATTATTAGGAGAAAGAGACCAAGAGGCTTGTGTTTTCGATAGCTAAAAAAAACCCCTGTATGTACCAGAGTCAAGATCAATATACTTAAAGAATTGTTTCTGGCAGGAGAATCCCACAGCACATATGAGGACTTTTATGCTCCTCATAAGGAGAGGTAAACCAAATGAATGGGATCAGTAGGGAAGGTGGAGAAAAAGGGTTAGTGAAATTCTAATTTGCCATTGTTCGTGGCAGGTTCATGAGAAGGTATCCAAAAGACGTGCTGGGAGCCTCATCTTATAGGGTTGTAGTGACAACTCTGGGACTTTCCCCAGACAACTAAAGGAGGATATGATAGAAGTTTATAAAAGTATGCCCAGGGTAGAAAGGGCAGACAGAGAAAACTTTTTCTTACTCTCCCGTAATACTAGAACTCGAGGGCATCCAATGAAGCTGGTGGGCAGGAGATTCAGGATGGAGAAACAGAAGTCCTTCTTTACTCAGTGACACCTTTAAGACTAAACAACTTTACTGTAGCATAAGCTTTCGAGAACCACAGCTCTCTTCATCAGATGCATCAAATGTGCTACTGTACTTGGCTATTTTGCTACTACAGACGAACACAGCTATCTTTGCTTGGTGAGCAATTCAGTTGTGCGCTAGTAGATGTAGTGATGGCCCCAAGCATGGCTGGCTTTAGGAGGCGATAGATCCATCTGTGGCAACTCGCCATGGTGAGCAAAGGTCATCTCCATATACAGAGGAGAGAGAACAGCGTGGTGTAGTGACTAGAGCGACGGACTAGGATTTGGGCGACCCGCGCACGGAAGCTTGCTCGATGACAAACTCTCAGCCTAACCTACTTAGGAGGGTTGTGAGGATAAAATGGAGGAGAAGGAAAATGATGTCAACCATTTTGGATACCCATTGAGGAGAAAGGAGGGGTATGAATGAAGTTAAATAAAAAAAAAATGAAAATTCTGAATACCTGCGCTAGAGGGAAGCATCTAGGGAAAGCCTGGGTCTCTATGCTCTGTATGCCTGCACATCTGCCTTTAATGTGTTTTGCATTTTGCGCTGATCATAACTGTTTGCTAAGGTTGTATTCTGTATACGGTATACATCATCCGAGAGTGTGTTAACTGCTAATATGTAATGTACTGGTCCAGTGGGGGTTGACTGTTATCTGCTGAAAGTCTTTACTTTTCACTTCTGTAGCTAGTGTCCTTGGACGCAAGCTATGGGCAGCGAGTGAGGTATCTTTTCTCAGAGACTGAGATGATTTCATTCTGTACTCTGTCTAGCCTAAACTAATCAGTTCCCATGTAACTCTTTGGGGTTTTCGCATCAGAATGTCAACGGACCCGAAGGGCGGGAAGTTTCCCTATAATTAGAAGTGTCCATTTTCGAATAGTCACTTCTGCCAATTGCTACCTTTGTGTGAACACCTTGAACTGTATGGAACTCTAATAAAGTTGCTTCAACTGGAACACCTGCGTGTGAACTGTGGGGAACTTGAGGGACCTAACTGCCAGGGACAGACACCCTGTTTGTTTGGCTCTCCAGAATAACTGGTGGGCTGCTGTGTGAAGCAGTGCGCTGGACTAGATAGACCATCATTGGTTTGATGCAGCAGGCTCAACTTACATCAACACAGGAGAATGCAGCACCTTATGTTTCCAGCCGAACCAATTTGCCCAGCATTGCCTTTCGCCTGTGTCCTCTCTGGTCTAGCTGCCCATTTCTGGATGTTATTTTGCAAAAGGGCACATATGTTTGCATCCCCCTAGCTGACGATGCAGAAACATTCTGTGGGTTATTAAATATGGGGTCAGCTGCAGCAGCAAGAGACGGCTTCTTGTTCTTGGGGCAAGCTCATCAAATGCTGTTGGGAAGAGATTACTCATATCTCTGTTAGGCTACTGAGGAAAGGCATTTCAGCCTGGGATGGATCTCCCTTAGTTCCTCCCGCCTAAGGAGTTTTCGTCCAGTCTGAGTTTGTATGGTTCTTCTATTGCAAGAGTTGGTTGGAGGCTTCTTTAGCCTGGAGAAAGCTTCATGGAGTGCTAGGATATGTGCCACTATTTCCCCACCACCTCTGGGAATAATTGTGTGCATATTTTTAATGCGCTCCTTGCATTCTAAGTGCCACAGGAACAGAGACACAGCTTTCTCAGTTAATGATTTCATTAAATACAGTGAGTGAGGAGGTGAGTCATTTGTAGTAGCAATATGATGACATGTACAGCAATGTACACATCAGTTGCGGTCAATGAAGCAGCCAAATGTTTGCCTCTGGAAGTGGTTCGACCAATCCAGCCTATCCATAATTTTTTTTTAAAAAAATGCAAGCAAGCAGTACATTTGCTTATAGTTCGCTACTGTTGCAGACTGTGAAAGAAGATCAAGCCATAATGCTTTTAATATATTGACTATTAAGATCCATGGCTAATGGGTTTTGCAGTGATGTACAAATTGTCTTTAAAAATGAGTTGACTTAAAATAAATCTCTGTATGATGAGAGTTACAATCCTCAAGGGAGCATTTGGTCAAAAATAAACAACCTATTAAAACAAGGAACAATCCCACCCCTCCCCCAGCCATTCCGAAAAGTTTTGAAATCCAATGAGCTAAAGCAGGGATGTAAAATGAATTCTGACCATGACAGTTCTAAAACGGGTTCCTCTCCCCCATTTGCATAATTCCCAGAGGGCACAGTGTGACAACTAAATGCTATTATATTTGCACCAAGGTCACTAAATCTGAAGAAAATCAGTATGTGAACTCTAGAGTAATAGGGTAGAAGATTTTTTTTTTTAAAAAAATACAGTTTGACTTGTTCTATTTTAAGGGGACTGATGTGTTCCTGGAAAGATGTGGGTTCATACTTGGTGTTGGAGAGTGCCCTCAAGTCATAGCTGACTTATGGCAACAAGAGGCTAACAGAGGTGGTTTGCCATTGCCTGCCTCTGCAACCCTCGTCTTCCTTGGAGCTTAGTGATCAAAATAAACAAGCAAAGGACACTCAAGGAGTCCCCATGCTATCTAAGGGCCAAGCTAGAAGTGACGAGTGACACTTGAATGGCAAGTGAACAGACTAAGGACCAAGCTACAAGTGACGAATGACACTTGCCTGGCAAGTGAACAGACTCACATGTATTCCTCCCTCTTCACTTGCGCTCCACTTGCAGTCCACTCAATCACATAGTAGAGTGCAAGTGGAGTGCAAGCGAACAGGGAGGAATACACGTGAGTCTGTTCACTTGCCAGGCAAGTGTCATTCGTCACTTGTAGCTTGGTCCTTAGTCTGTTCACTTGCCGTTCAAGTGTAACTCGTCACGTCTAGCTTGGCCCGTAAATTCTATTTTATCACCAGTATCAATGTTGGGCTATGAGACTGCATAAAGGTGTCCACTGATAGCCCAGATCCTCAAAGCAAAGCAGCTACATTTACCTCAAAACCAGACTTGCTGCTAAAAGTAATAAAGAGGCTGTGTTGGATCTACAGTGGAAATGAATTACCTCCAGTTCAAAGAGGTCTTCATAAATAATTACGCTTGGGATCTCTGTGAAGGAAACCAGGCATTGGGCAGAGTTAGATGGTGTCAGAATCACTGATTTTTTTTTTAAGTGTCTGTATGTTGCATTATTTTCTTTCATAAATATCTCTGTGTTTACAATACTGAATAAATCTTAAGTGTATTATTGACCTTGCTTTGGCATTTCATCACCAGTTGGAGTGGCTCACGCACACACTCCAACTGGGCTGTTTACTCTCAGATAATGGATTTTGTTTCCATTCTGCATAGTAATTTAACTAGGAGCCCTAAAACATCCATCAGTTTAGCTCACGTTCTGTTCCTTAGTCGCGAATAGGGAGTCATATTTAGTCAGGTAGTTTGTCTGTGAGAGCAGCCTGGGTCTGTTCATTCAGTCACTTCCTGCTTATTCTAACAGTACAGTGTCTTGCAGTTGGCAGCTTTCATGCTTGCATGTTCTCACATAGCCACAAGGGAGTCCTAGTTCCTTCCCACACACCTGTTATCGCTGCATGCTGCTCAGGGTGAATAAAGAGTGAGCAAGCCAGCCAGCCAGCCACTGATTATAAACTTCGGTGTGTTTTTTTTAATTACCATTTTGTGTTAAATATACATTATCAACATTATTTCACACATGTGCATTTTCACACAGCCTAATGGGAGCCAGAATGGCTTGTCTTCATCAATTAATTCCTGCCCAACCATTAATGACTCCAGGAGAAAAATCAATTAATGACCATTAATCACCTGACCATTAATAACGACCCCAGGAGAAAAACTGATTTCACATACTGTGCAAATAATACAAGTGGCTGCAAGACAGAAATGGAAGTCCACCACCACAGCAACTGCACAGCCGTCAAGTTGTTTGGCAGATGCTCGAGTTACACAGTGCTGAGGCGAGGGGATCACATGAGCCATATATATATATGGTGGCATCTTGCTTATTACTAACTTTCCAAGGTCATAACTTGGCATTTTTTTTAAAAAAAAGCAATACCCTCTTTATGACCTTGAGTTGAAGTGTGTGTGTGTGTGTATGTGCCGTCAAGTCACCTCCGACCCATGGCAACCCCATGAATGACAGACCTCCAAAATGTCCTACTGTTAACAGACTTGCTCAAATCCTGCAAATTGGAGGACGTGGCTTCTTTTATTGAGTCAAGCCGTCTCATTTTGGCTCTTCCTCTCTTTCTACTGCCTTCCACTTTTCCTAGCATTATTGACTTTTCCAGAGAATCTTGTCTCCTCTTGATGTGACTACAGTACGATAGCCTTAGTTTTGTCATTTTAGCTTCTAGGGAGGATTCAGGCTTGATTTGACCTAGTACCTACTTATTTGACTTTTGGGCTGTCCATGGTATCCCCAAAACTCTCATCCAGCACCACATTTCAAATGAACCAATTTTCTTCCTGTCAGCCTTCTTTACCATCCAACTTTCACATCCATACATGGCAATGGGGAATACCATAGTTTGGATTATCTTGATCTTGGTTCCCAGAGAGACATCTTTATCTTTAAGGATCTTATCTAGCTCCCTTACAGCTGCTCTTCCAAATATCAGTCTTCTTCTGATTTCTTTATTGCAGTCCCCCTGTTGGTTGATGATTGAGCCAAGGAATAGAAAATCTTGAACAACTTCAATTTCCTCATTGTAAACTTTAAAATTGTGTTATTGTGATGTTCAGTTGTAATCCTGCTTTGGCGCTTTCTCCTTTAACCTTCATCAATAGTCATTTCAAGTCTTCACTATTTTCTGCTAGTAATGTGGTGTCATCTGCATATCTCAAATTGTTAATGTTCCTCCCTCTAATTTTCACTCCACCTTCTTCTAGATCTAATCCAGCTTTCTTTATGATATATTCTGCGCAGAGGTTGAACAGGTAGGGAGATAATGTGCATCCTTGTCTGACACCCTCGCCAACTGGAAACCATTCTGTTTCCCCATATTCTGTCCTGACAGTAGCCTCTTGCCCAGAGAACAGGTTGCACATCAAAACAATCAGATGTTGTGGCACCCCCCTTTCTTTTAACACTCTCCATAGCTTTTCATGATCCACACAGTCAAAAGATTTGCTGTAATCTATAAAACACAGGTTGATTTTCTTCTGAAATTCCCTGGTATGTTCCAATAGCCATCGTAAATTTGCAATGTGATCTCTGGTGCCTCTTCCATTTCTGAATCCAGCTTTAACATCTGGCATTTCTTGTTCCATATATGGTAAGAGTCTGAAGAGAAAAACAATTAAAAAGTGTTTCAAAACTCCTTCTGGATCTTTAACCTGATACCCATAAGAGAACAAAGTAACTCTGCTTACAGCAGCTTGAATACTTCTCTATTTTGTTGCAAAAGAAAGGAAATATAATTCTCTGACCTGGCTTTCCGTTTTTTCTGCATTCACCTTCATATAGCTATTTGCATAATATAAAGATAATATTTTTTCCCAAAAGGATCAAGGTGGAATTCATATGGCTATGCAAGGCAGACCAAAATGTTCCTTCTATCTATTGCTTTGGGTTTCTCAGCTATAGTGCGCACACAGTCAGTCCTACAATTATCTCATGGCAAAGGTCTAAGTATGAACAGAGCAGAAACACTCGAAGCTGTCTGAGATTCCTGTGAAGGGCAAGTCTTCAGTTAACAAAATGCCACATGTAAAATCAGACAAGGCTCAAGTTATGGCAAAGAAACATCACAACACGATGGCCCTTCTGGTGTACAAAGTCTGTTTATTATTTACTTTCATCATCTTATATGTACATAGCCAAGTGGCCCTAACCTGAATACTTATATATCTGTGGACTGGAGACATGAATGGACAAGACAGATCTTCCCATACACCTGAAAAATGCCCCAAGTGTGCAGGAAAATCTGAAATCATGGGAGGCTTTAAAAAAGCCAAATGATAAAAGGAGTGCCTGTAGCTTTAACCAGATGCCCCCTGTGGCTGTTGTTAGGCAACCATAACAGTTCAGCCAGTATCCCAGGCTTGCTTTCTGTCATGAAAAGGCAAGGGGAGAGGAAGGGCCTCTTCCAGGGCTCTTTGGGCCTTTGGGGGAGGACTTATAGGGGGCCTGGCCAGAAGCAACTACAGGGTGACTTGATACCACATGACTCACAACTTCAATTTCCTCATTGTAAACTTTAAAATTGTGTTATTGTGATGTTCAGTTGTAATCCTGCTTTGGCGCTTTCTCCTTTAACCTTCATCAATAGTCATTTCAAGTCTTCACTATTTTCTGCTAGTAATGTGGTGTCATCTGCATATCTCAAATTGTTAATGTTCCTCCCTCTAATTTTCACTCCACCTTCTTCTAGATCTAATCCAGCTTTCTTTATGATATATTCTGCGCAGAGGTTGAACAGGTAGGGAGATAATGTGCATCCTTGTCTGACACCCTCGCCAACTGGAAACCATTCTGTTTCCCCATATTCTGTCCTGACAGTAGCCTGATGCACATGACTCACCCAAGCCTGATGCTACTCTTCAATAGCCCACCCCTCACAAAAGTAGGGTTGCCAGGTTCCCTTATCCTCACAATGGGAGAGGGGAATCCAGCACTTACCTTTTGAGTGTCCATTTGCGGGAGTGACATCATTGTGCAGGCCTCAGGAGTGCTTCCAGGCTTTGAGCCAAGCCAATTTAGGACACCAAACAGGCTGAATTGGCTCAGCACAAAGCCTGGAGCACTCCCAGGGCCTGCTCAATGGTGAGACTGGTGTTGCCGTGCTGCACTGGGAGCGCACCCTGGAAGGCCACTTCCTGCGCCTTGTCCCCTGCCGGTCAGGTGAGTGGTGGCAGCGGTGGAGGCTGGGAGCAGGGGAACCCCCACCCACTGGGGAACTGGCAACCCTACACAAAAGGGCTGTTGTGCGGATAACATGGAGACAATGGGAATAATGTCAGCTGTTTTGGGTCCCCACTGTGGAGAAGGGCAGCATACAAATGATGTAAATTAAGAACTGTAGATGAAGATGGGGGGCAGATAAAAGGTAAGTTGTTTAGTGGGTTTGATGGAGAGAAGGATATAGGGAAAGGTGAGCATATGGAGGCTGCCAGGAGGGGGGAAAGAGGAAATAGTGTGGGGAAGGGGATACAGGGGAAAGTGAAGTAAATCCTGTACTCTGCTGGTGGGAGGGGGGACCTGGCACTTACCTTGTGCCTTGTACATACTTATTTTTGCACATTTTTGAACACATACACACTCCTGGCGCTTGCGCTATGATGTCACTTCTTGAAAGTCAACACGCTAGCCACAGGCATGCTTGCACACTTTGCATGGGGCAAATTCCGCCTGTTTGGGGCCAAAATTGTCCCCAACGAAATGCCCCCCCCCCCCGTGTACTCCTATGGCCGGCACGACGACGTCACTTCAGGAGGTGACGTCATCCTGCCCCACAAGGAGTGTGCCCAGTGTTCGCTTTCCCAGATTGCCTGCCAGTGGTGGGCAATATCCAGAGGGCTTGCCACCTCCTGCCAATCTCCAGTGATCAGCAGGCAGTGGGGGAAACTGGCCCAGTTGCCTGCCACTGGCTCCAGCAATCTGGGGCAACCACCCCCACCAAGTTTTCAGAAAGTTGCAATGACTTATGGCGGCCCCAGCATGGGGCTTTCAAGGCAAATGAGAAGCTGAAGTGGTTTGCCTTTGTCTTCCTCCGCAGAGTCTTCCTTCCCCATCCAAGTACTGACCCTGCCTAGCTTCCAAGATCTGACAAGATCGGGCTATACCACGCCGCCTCCCCAGCACTCAATACCCTTTTTCAAAATCTCAGAATTGCCCATAGACTCAAGAAGGTTAAAGCCCCTAATGTATAGACTTCAGGGTGGTCTGGCACTTCATTGAGAGAGAAAGCCTCATTGAACATATGAAGTTACCTTCTTCTGAATCAGACAGCTATTCCATCAAGGCCACTATAGATTGGCAGTGATTCTCCAAGGTCTTGAGCTGAGGTCTTTCATATCAACTACCACCTGATGATGCATTTAACTGGAGATGCCAAGGGCTGAACCTGGGATCTTCTGGGTGCCAAGCAGATGCTCTTCCACTGAGCCATGGTCCCTCCCATAAGCCATGGTATTTTGCTACGTACAAAATTACCATGGCTTATGGGAGGGACCATGACTCAGTGGAAGAGTGTCTGCTTGGCACCCGGAAGATACCAGGGGGACAAAAAAAGGTGCAGTGGGATTCATTTCCATGTTTTAAGCCAGTGAATGGAGAGATCAAATCCTTGTCCAGAGTGGAATTTCAGTGGTAGAAAATTTTAAGAGAATCCCTTAGTTAGGAAGTGCTCCTGAATCAGAAGAAAGCCCCAACCAAGCCTGAATACAGAAGCTACAACTCAGAGCTGGATTTCGCAAGAGGAAACAAACATTCTTTAACAGGGTTGCTAAGGCAGCAAATTCTTCTTGAAAAGCTGATGTGGCTGCCTAGAATGGAAAAAGTGATGAGATTTTTCTTCCTCCCATCCAAAAAAGATGTCTTTGAAACCAATATGCTAAGTGACAGGAGATGCAGAGAAAAACATTGCAAATTTATCATGGGAAGGAGATCTCTGTTCCAGGGTGAATGCAATGAAGAATGCAGTTTCTGGCTACCAGCTCTGCATGCAAATCAGGGAAGAGTGCTTTGAATCTCGCAACCGAACAACAGATGAATATATATCTCCGACTTTCTCTTCATGTTCCCAAAGTGGTCTCTGACTAGGAATGCCAGGTCCCCCTACCCTCTTGGTGGGAGGGGGGGAACCCAGCACGTACCTTTTCTGTGCCTTCACAATGACATCACTTCCAGGAAGTGACATCATTGTACAGGCATAGGAGCATGTGAGCACTTCTCAGCGGGGCGCTTTTGAGACCTAAAATTGGCCGATTTGGGCCCTAAAATTGGCCACTGCAACATGTTATGGAACATTTTGTGAGTTTTGGAAATTTTTCGGGATTTAAAGTTAATAGGAAAAAAACTAAAATAATTCCCAGTTTTTTAACAAGGCAAGAAGAAGAAAAAAATCAAGTTAATGACTTTATAATTTATTAAGATAGGATACATTCTCAAGGAAAGATAAAATCATGGCAAGACATTCGTGACGAAGGAGAGAAAACACAATGGTTGATATACCTTCAGGCAGTCTCCAGACTTAAGTCCTTAAGGATTACAGAGACCAACTGAGGGATCTTACTGGTCTTGAGAAGATAATCACACAGAAAAATAATCATTTTCTGGGACAAATTTACAAACTTCTACTTCAGTATGATACAGAAACAGAACAAGTAAAAAACTTGTATGTTAAAATGGATGCAAAATTTTGGAGAAGAAGTAATATTTCAACAGTGGGAAAACTTATGGACTAAAAGCATAAAATTTATGGCAAGCCAAACACGCGCCGCTGCATTTTGTACCAGCTGTAATCTCCGGGTCAGGCTCAAGGGCAGCCCTGCGTAGAATGAGGGCCAAGCTACAAGTGACGAATGACACTTGAACAGCAAGTGTATTTCTCCCTGTTCACTTGCCCTCCACTCAATCCACTTGCTGTTCAAGTGTCATTCGTCATGTGTAGCTTGGCCCTGAGTTACAGTAATATAGCCTAGAGATGACTGTTGCTTGGATCACTGTAGTTAAGTCACGGGTTGACAGGTAAGGAAAAAGGGGGGTGGGAGATATAACTTCCTCAATACACAGCTCACCACAGAAAAGAAAAGGAAGTATGCCTATCGCTTAACCATGAGTATATTATCAATACAATGTACAGGGTTGCTAACCGCAATTACAACTGGTATTACAACAGGTTAAGTAATTACAATTGAAGCATAAGGAGAGAGAAAGTTAGTCCCAATGTGTATTATGCCTTCAGGAGCTTGCTCACGTCGCCGGGAAGTACTACTGCCGACGAGAGCTGGTAGATAGCATCCAGAGATGAAACAAACGAGGGTGGCAACGAGCTACACCAGGCTATTTCATTGGCTCGTTTCAGAGGGGGTCCTTCATCAGGCCACCACCAACCTATAATTCATAGTATTCATTATAAAAACAACCGATTCACAACCATACCTATGTTCCCATATAACATATGCTCCCATGTAACGTACAATACTTACAATGAATCAGGCAAATTCAAATTCACAATCATATATATGGATCAAATACCAGTTCCAGCTTCAATATCACAGTAAAGGGGCGGGACGCTCATAGAACTTTATGTAGAGATCTCATGTCAGATATCACCTAACAATCAATTAAGGTTGCGTGTTATTTAAAAAGACAATTCCAATATAAAAAATTTCTTTCAAGAGAGAACCCGTTTCTATTGCACTTATTTATATTGCACTGACAGAATCATTATTGCAACTATTCCAAATTTCAAAGATGGTATAATACCTACGTGATTCATCTCAAGAAGAATTAGGAAGTGGGGGGAAAGAAGCGGGGGGGTTGGGGGAGGTAGGAAGCAAGGGGGCGCCCAAGGGCGCCACGCTGATTATATGTTGGCATAACTAGAAAGGAAGTTGATACCATCTGGATGGGGTTACAGGAAGGCTGAATAATCCACCTCGTTATTCAGACCCTCCGGTACCAGCGTATGTAGTTTAAAAATCCATCTAATTTCTGCCTGCAAAAGAAGACGTTTATTATGGCCGGGTTTGTGCACCACCTCTAGAATGGAGAATCTGAAAGTCCTGTCACTCCCATGTGTACTCCAAAGATGTTGGTATAGAGGTGTATCCTCACTGCGAGTTTTAACTCGTGACACATGCTCTTGCATACGAAGTCGTACCGGCCGGGTAGTGCAGCCCACATATGACAGGGGACAGCTACACTGTAGGATGTAAATCACATTCCCCGTGTTACAAGTAGAGAATTGCCTAGAGGTAAGGGGATGCTTTAATTCCGGAAACTCCATCTCCTTGAGATCTCTAGAAAGGGCGCATACACTGCAGTGCCCGCAGGGAAAGTGTCCCTGCGGTAGGTGAGTTCCACTGGAGGGGCTGGCAAGATCTGAATGTACCAATAAATCCTTTAAATTTTTGGTTCTTCGATAACCGACTCTAAGTGGAACCTCACAACCTGGGATGTCTGAAAGGACACGCCAGTATTTCCTAACAATATTTACGATCGAGCCCGCCAAAGGGGAGTGGTCAATGGCCCAGGTTATTCCTGTCAGACCGGCTTCATGTTTCTTATAAGTTAACAGTTGGCCTCGTGAAGAGCGATCTGCCCTCCCCTTGGCCCTGGAGATCACCCAATCGGGGTAGCCGCGTGCTTTAAAGGCATGCCTCATTCGAAGTGCCTTGTTCTGGTAATCTCGTTGGAACGAAGCATTCCGTTTAATTCGCAGAAATTGTCTTCTTTTGCAGGCAGAAATTAGATGGATTTTTAAACTACATACGCTGGTACCGGAGGGTCTGAATAACGAGGTGGATTATTCAGCCTTCCTGTAACCCATCCAGATGGTATCAACTTCCTTTCTAGTTATGCCAACATATAATCAGCGTGGCGCCCTTGGGCGCCCCCTTGCTTCCTACCTCCCCCAACCCCCCCGCTTCTTTCCCCCCACTTCCTAATTCTTCTTGAGATGAATCACGTAGGTATTATACCATCTTTGAAATTTGGAATAGTTGCAATAATGATTCTGTCAGTGCAATATAAATAAGTGCAATAGAAACGGGTTCTCTCTTGAAAGAAATTTTTTATATTGGAATTGTCTTTTTAAATAACACGCAACCTTAATTGATTGTTAGGTGATATCTGACAAGAGATCTCTACATAAAGTTCTATGAGCGTCCCGCCCCTTTACTGTGATATTGACAGGTAAGGGACAAGTTGCCTGGTCTGCTGCAGATGGAAAAAAGAGGACCTGACAACCGCTGTGACCTGTGCCTCCATTTTCAGGGAGTCACCATCGCCCTCCTTTTCTTCGTGCTTTTAAGCACAATGCAAGGAAGTCGGCCCAGCAACACCCCTGTAGGTGTGCACGCGTGGATTTGAGGAGGGAGGGGTCTCCTTCATCCTCTGCAACTCCGGCTGCCACAAAGGGTGAAAATTGGAAATACAAAGCAATTATTAAAGGAGAGCAGCACTAAGGAGGCTCCAGGCATGTGGAGCTAGTTCATGCTCATCCAGTGGCCTTCTGCTGCTGCTGTCCTTCACTTAGGTGCCATGGTGCAGGCATGTGTGCACATTGCACTTGTACAGGCATGCACAACCAAGTATTTTCAGATCAGTATTCCGATGGATCTGGTCAGATTTTTTCCCCTTTGTGCTTGTCTTCTAGTCATTTCTTCTTTTTCCTTTTCATTATTCAACTTGAAGTTAACTGGGAAACTAGCAGCCAGCAACCTGTCCAGTCTCCCATTTTTACTAGGAAAAAAAGAGGGCCTCCCTCCCTCTACTTCTCTTCCCATGAAGGTAAAACCAACTGCTAGCCCTCCCTTTCTCTGTGCTTTTATGCACAATGCAAGGATAGGCTGGCAGCCAGTGGGTTTAATCAGGGAGTCCTGAGCTGCTGCAAAGCAGATCAGAATGATTCACCCCTCGTCATGGAACTGAAAGAACAAGGCACAGGGAAACAGGGCATCACAGCAGAGCTCAAAGGTAATAATTTATTGGCTTTGCGATCATAAAGAAGCATTTTTTTTTCTTTCGCTACACTGTGCTCTCCTGTTTGTGTGCCATGCTGGTGTACTGTGCCTGCACTGCTTTACTAGTAAGTTTCTCACCATTGTGTGCGCCCAGCTGCCAATACTCACCTTCTTTGGGGTCCATTGTTGTGAGAGATTTCATGTGCTTGAGGAGAAACTCATTGGATCGAAGGGTTTTTGATGATGCAGTTTTGGGGTAAACACAAATAAAGTGTCGTTCCCCCCCTCCCACTTGTCAACACTCACCTTGACTCATGCCTTCCCCAAGCATTCTTTCGGGTCTGTAAACACAGAACCCCTCTGTCATTAGTGGGTCAATGGTTTAGAGGGAGGACTGTGTGCTGTGCGATTTTGGTGCCACAAAGTGCAAAAACAGTTGTGCCAGAACCTCGTTACCCCAGCCTAACCCCAGCCCACCCCTTGAAAAGAAGAGCATAAATATTAGTGATAACATCCGTAGGATTCTGGATTTAATTAGCTATTGCAATTATACAAAACAGGAAGCGATAGTTCTAGGATTGGATTTAGAGAAGGCGTTTGATTTTTTGGAGTCAGAATACCTATTTGCCTTGCTTTCTAAAATGGGATTTGGAGATGCTTTCAGGAAGGCAATCAAGACTCTATATTCCTCCTCGATGGCCTCGGTTAGAGCCAATAATCTCAACTCAGAACCTTTTCCTAACAATAGGGGCACTAAGGATGCCCATTATCCCCACTGCTCTTTGCTCTATCGATACAACCCCTGGCAGAATTAATTAGACAGGATCCGAACATCACTGGGGTTGAGATGGGTCACATGGAACATAAAATCTCCTTATAGGCTGAAGATTTGGTCCTTTATCTAATGAAACCCAAGGATTCCTTACAAGCCTTGCACTGTAACCTTCAGGCTTTCAGCCAAATATCTGGCTTAGCAATAAATCTGAGCAAGTCAGAGATACACCCTCTTAACTTGAAACCATCTACTGTCTCCAGTTTAAAATCTGTCTGTAAATTTGTTTGGGTAGAGAAAGTTTGGTGGTGTCTAGGTGTTTTTATACCCTTAGATTTTAAATTATTGATTAAATATAATTTTGCTAAGAAATGTAAGGAAATCTGTACACAGACAACAGGGTGGAATAAATTAAGACTATCATGGTCGTATAGGCTTCATTTGGTTTTAAAAAATTTGCTACCAAAGTTTATATTTTTATTTCACACACTTCTAATAACCCTCACAGATTAATCCCTCACTAAAGGGATGGCCAAAGGTTTTTACTAACTTTCTGTGGTCTAATAGGAGGCCCAGAGTCCTCTTTAAGACTTTGTGCAGAGCTTCATCTGATGGGGGTTTGGGTTTCCCTGACCTTAAAGGGTACTATTATGCTGCCAATTTAGCTCAGATGAGGAAGACGCTCCATGGGAATTTCCCTGAGAAATTGATATCTATAGAGCAAGACTTTTCAGCCCCATTCTAACTTCAAGAACTTTGTTGGCTTAAACCAGCACTCAGACCATCTCAAGAATCTTATCATTGTTCTTTGAATACCTCAATGAAGATTTGGGACCGTATGAAAAAAGATCTAGTCCAAATGATCTCACCGTTAATGCCTTTCTCCAGATCGGAGGGATGTTTCTTAATGGCATTTAAGTCCATCATTAAGGAATGGATCCCTGCTGAGTTACCACACCGCATAGGCTGGGTGTGTAATAAGAAAATAATGAACTGAGCTATATGGCAGAAGTGAAAGGTAACATTACAATTCAATGGTTTGAGATATGTTCAGGTCAGGGATAGGATAGAAACTCTTAAAAGAAAAGCCTGCTCCTTGTTCCTGCTTTCAGATTTCGAGACTATTTGTAAGAACTATGATGGGGGCTCGAGAGGACTTTTAGCCTCTATTTATAGCATCCTCATAAAGGTCTTCACAGAAGGCCAGACAATTGCGCAGGAGAAATGGGAACTAGACCTCAGTAGGGAACTCTCACAGAATGGTTTGAAACTCGGGTGCTCATTCCGCAAAGATTTTTGATATTCAGCTTCAAGCTTTTAAGATGCACACCAGGTGGTACCACACTCCCTCTAGGCTACATAAGATAAACAAAGGTCTTAGTCCATTGTGTTGGAAGGTATTATTTATAGCTAAGAACAGGGTTGCTTATTCTGTAAAAAAAACCCCACAAGGTTTCCACAGGGCCCTCATAATGAAGACGGAGGGACACAAAGAGAGCAAAACAACAGATTTACACTGAAACGCATTTTGCAATTTTGAACAAGTTTGGCAGTGATACCGCCTGCTTACTTAAAAACAATACTGCTGCAAGCTGTATGTGGGAGCTGTTCCTAGGGCTGCCAGCTCAGGCTTGGGAAATTCCTAGAAATCTGGAGGCAGTGCCTGGGGAAGGGTGGGTTTTGGGGAGCTCAGAAGAGACGTGATGCTCGCCCACCAAAGTTATCATTTCCTCCGGGGGAACTGATCCCTGATCCATCGAGCCCCGCCTGGGGAGCTGGGAACCTTAACTACTACCAGGGCTACTCAAACAAAAGCTGCAGGTTAAAGTTGGAGCTAGCGGGTCATTTGTTTAGCAACGCAATGACCTATGAAGGGGAATTCTCTGATTCTGAAGTCACGGTTGCCAACTCTTTTTTCAGGCAGTTCCCTGACCTTGACTTGTGGGTGGAGACCAGCTCCTTAGCTGGACTTTTATAGTGAATCAAGTCAGAGAACAGTTTCAGGCGGGCAGCCGTGTGGGTCTGCAGTAAAGCAGCAGTGTTTGCGCCCAGTGTGAAAACTCCCTTCTTCAGATACCTTCTTCAGATACCTTCTTTAGATGCCTTCTTTAGATGCCTTCTTCAGGGAGCTCTGACTCTCGAAAGCTCATACCTGGAAAATCTTGTTGCTCTCTAAGGTGCCACTGGACTCCGATCCTACTAGTCAGAGGACTGCATCCGACCAGTTTTTCCACAGAGGGAGGAGGAGAAGGAGGGACCTTTTGATCATGGGAAACATTTTGCTGAAGACTGAGGGACCCTTGTGGATAAAAGCCACATGGAACGGTGGTTACAGCGAGGAGGGGCATTCTTCATTTTCAGTGTGAGTAAATGTGAAAGGCTACTTGCCTCAATTTGTGCTTCTAACAACAACAACAACAACAACAACAACAACAACAACAACAACAACAACAACAACCGCACTAATATACTGCCCTTCTGTAATAGGAGTTGTGGCTCAGGGCCAAGCTAGAAGTGACGAATGACACTTGAATGGCAAGTGAACAGACTCACGCGTATTCCTCCCTGTTCACTTGCGCTCCACTTGCACTCCACTCGATCACGTAGGGCCAAGCTACAAGTGACGAATGACACTTGAACGGCAAGTGGATTGAGTGGAGGGCAAGTGAACAGGGAGAAATACACTTGCCGTTCAAGTGTCATTCGTCACTTGTAGCTTCGCCCGTAGTGGAGTGCAAGTGGAGTGCAAGTGAGCAGGGAGGAATGCACGTGAGTCTGTTCACTTGCCATTCAAGTGTAATTCGTCACTTCTAGCTTGGCCCTCAGAGGCAACTACTGATGGTCCCTGATGCAGAACCTCCAGTTAAAGATCTTGGGAACATGCGTTGGGAAAGATCTTTCTTGGACGAAGACTCCAGAGAGTCAGGCAGTGCCGAGCATTTGAATTTCCATTCTCACAATCCCCGTTCTGTGGCAAGCTGGAAATGCCTACGATCACAATTAAACAACAACGTTTTGAGCAGTTTTGTGACTGTACAGTGGCAGAATTCTGTGTGGTGGAGGTCCAGGTTGCTGCCTCTGATACTTTTTTCATATGCATGGGTTATGGATATCAGCCAACACAGCTCTTTGAACTATATTTTTACTTCTGTGAAGTTGGACATTCTTGCCATTCTCAGACACCCTCTGAGCTTATATATCACTCTTCTAGACGGGTTAGTGCCCCAGTCAGAGCTGTGAATAAAGTCAGTGTTATTATCATCCCCATAATACAGCTGGGGAACTGGGCTGAGAGGAGTGGCTGACTCAAGGCCACCTGCTGAGCTCATGGCAGGAGTGGGAGTCGAACCACCAGAGTGCTGAATCACATCCCAACCACTTCACCACTATCACAGAATCACAGAATCACAGAGTTGGAAGGGGCCACACAGACCCTCTAGTCCAACCCCTTTCCCAATGCAGGATGAGCCTAAAGCATCCCTGACCAATATTCATCCAGCCTCTTCTTGAAAACTGCCAGTGAAGGGGAGCTCACCACCTCCCTAGGCAGCTGATTCCACCTTGGAACTACTCTGACCGTGAAAAAGTTATTCCTAAGATCCAGCTGGTACCTTTCTGCATGTAATTGAAGCCCATTGCTTCGAGTGCTATCCTCCACTGCCAACTGGAACAGCTCCTGGCCCTCCTCCAAATGACAGCCTTTCAAATATTTAAAGAGCGCAATCATGTCCCCCCTCAATCTCCTCTTCTCCAAACTAAACATTCCCAAGGCCCTCAGCCTTCCCTCATAGGGCTCAGTCTCCAGAACCCTGATCATTCTCGTCGCTCTCCTCTGCACCCTCTTGATTTTGTCCACATCCTTTTTGAAGTGGGGCCTCCAGAACTACACACAGGACTCCAGGTGCGGCCTGACCAAGGCAGTATAGAGAGGAACTATGACCTCCTGCAATTTCAGTGTAATGGCCCTTTTGATACAACCAAAGTCTGGGTTTGCCTTTTTTGCCACCGCATCACACTGACTGCTCATATTTAGTTTACAGTCCACTCTTACCCCAGGATCTCTTTCGCATACACTACTACCCAGAAGTGTATCCCCCATCCTGTATTTGTGCTTCACATTTTTGTGGCCCAGATGTAAAACTGTGCACTTATCTATGTTGAATTGCATCCTGTTCACAACCGCCCACTTCTCCAGAGTATTCAAGTCTTGTTGAATTTTAACTATCTTCTTGGGTATTTGCCACTCCTCCCAATTTGGTACCAACAGCAAATTGAATGAGTAGCCCGTTTACCCCTTCCTCCAGATCACTGATAAAAATATTGAAAAGTACCGGGCCCAAAACCGAGCCCTGTAGCACCCCACTGGACACATCCTTCCAATCTATGCTAAGCCTTCCCCATTCAAGAGGCACAGATACTTTGGGCTGGAGCATGCAGTTGGCGGTGGCTGCGCGCGCGCGCATGGTTAGTGTTCCAGTCCCACTTTCATGTTCCTCTGATCTCTGAAGCCACAAGGATTCAAGTCCTTGCCCCCAATTAGCCTTGTCTGCCGCACAAGAGTATATGGAGGCCAGAGGAGGATTTCTATGCCTCTCAGTGTTAATGTTTTCAAGCTCATTTATGCTCTGCTGCTTATTGGGACAGAGGGCTTCCTCTTATCTCTCTGTTCCCCTCCAGCATCTCGTTGATCCCCGTTGGCCTGACCTGAACCATCCTCCTTTCTTCCTCTCTTGATTATTGCCTATTTCTCTGTATAGTGTGACTTTAATTACACATTCAGCCCCCCCAACCCCCATATTTCCTGAAGGCAACATTATTTCTCCAAGAAACAGAGCACCAAGATTTTTGCCTGGGTAAAGAGAACTAATCTTCCAGAGGGTGGTTGGAAAAAATGGCAATGGGAGGGTAGGATTGTGCATTCAGCCAAGATACAAAAACGTGCAGTTCTTCCTTTCCATGAACATGCTGATACCGCAACACCACAGTGCCAGAAGAAAATGGCTAATGATTGTGGGTTGTTGTATGTATGGCAGATAAGGACACACAAAAAGGAGGGACAGGCTGTGGCTCAGTGGGAAAGCCTTTGCTTTTTGTGCAGAAAGTCCCAGTTTGGCGTAGTGGTTAAGAGCCAGTTTGGTGTAGTGGTTATGAGCACGGGGCTCTAATCTGGAGAACCGAGTTTGATTCCCCACTCCTCCGCTTGAAGCCAGCTGGGTGACCTTGGGCTAGTCACAGCTCTTCCAGAGCTCTCTCAGCCCCACCCACCTCGCAGGGTGTTTTGTCGTGGGGATAATAATGGCATACTTTGTAAACCGCTCTGAGTGGGCGTTAAGTTGTATATAAATTGAATGTTGTATATACATCGAATGTTGTTGTTGTTGTTATTACTTCAATCCCTGGCATCTCCCAGTACAAAGATCTGATAATAGGGGATGTGAAAGAGGGGGCTAGACTGACCTGGGGTCTGATTCGGTAGAAAGCACCTTCGTGTCTGAGTCATGCCATTGGTCCATCTAATTCAGCCTCCTGTTTCTCACTGCGGACAACCAGTTTATTTGTTTAATGCATTTAAATACTGTCTTTCTGGCAGATTATAAACTAAAAAGTGTGGAAAAAAATCATGACAGGGCATTGGGGGGCTTTTCAGGAGTCGTTGGTATGAACTCTCTGGCCTGATTCTCTCTGAGCGGAACTACAAGTGACAAAAGGCACAGGTTGGACACTTGTCAGCTTCCCTCAAGTTTTGATGGGAAATGTTGGCATCCTGGTCTTGCAGCTTGGCTCTCCAACTGCTGTCCAATGGACTTTTCAACTGTCACTTGTCCAACATTCCTCCAAGCTGCCTACATTTCCCCTCAAAACTTGAGAGAAGCTGACAAGTGTCCAACCTGTGCCTTTTGTCACTTGTAGTTCCGCTCTCTCTTTCTCGCTGTCCCCTCCAGCCTCACAAGAAAGGCGAGGGAGGGGCTCCATCAGAGGATTCTGATGGACTAGGTGACTCAGGGCCAAGCTACAAGTGACGAATGACACTTGAACGGCAAGTGTATTCCTCCCTGTTCACTTGCCTTCCACTTGCTCTCCACTCGATCCACTTGCCGTTCAAGTGTCATTCATCACTTGTAGCTTGGCCCTCAGCATGTCTTGGACACTGGGGCGGGGCACCGCATGTCTCTCTGTCTGTGTAACTCTCTTGATAGTAAGCTGCTTCTCTTTTTGTCTAAGGTGGGAATGCCTCTGTCTCTGTGTCTCTTGGGAGATTTTCTCTTCTTCTTGCTTCAGGGTCTTCCAAAGAAGAAGATGTGATTCTCAGAGCGCCTGCTTATGAAGGCCTCATCCACAGACCCGCTTGCAGCCTCGCTGCCAGATTCAGGCCGTGGTTTATTAATAGGGCAAGTGACTCTTTAGACTAGAACTCTTTCTCTCTACTCCAAGATGGATGGAATCTACTCTCTATGGATGGAATCTACCTCAATAAATCTGTAAGTTCTGTCTTTCTACAATTTGTCTGAAGATTAATTAATGCACGTTGGGGGGTAAACGCTCCTGACTAAATGCTACCAAAACCAAAATACAACTAATTCCTAATAGATTTCTCACAGCCCCTTGGAGGTTCCTTCAGGAACTGATGGCAAGAACTCGGTAGCCTTCCTGGGCCTCTTCTCTCTCCCCTTCCTTTCAGGAGGTGCAGGGCTTGAACTGGTTGTTTTCAGGGAAGTTTCCCCTCCACTCCTCTCTGTTCCATTTTGAGCATCACCTACAGGAAACCAGAGATTCTTCTTATATATGAGAGAGAAACAACCAAATATGCTTTTGACTGATATCATCAAAGTCCTCTTTGGGTGGGGGGGTGTCAATCAATATAACTGGAAATAAACCATAGGGGAGAGTGGGAGGGAAGGCGGCGTGGTACAGCCCAATCTCATCAGATGTCGGAAGCTAAGCAGGGTCAATACTTGGATGAGCAACTATCAAAGAAGATTCTGCAGTGGAAGGCACTGGCAAACCACTGCTGCTTCTCACTTGCTGGGGTCACCATAAGCTGGTTGTGACTTGATAGTGCATACACATGCATGGGGGGTGGGGTGGAGGAGGCAGTGCTTTCTTTGCATCTATAGGATGTGTCTCTTTATTGAAGCGGGGCTCTATTTGCTATTGTTGCCGCATGTTGAGAAATGGAGCAGTCAAATTGCAGAACAGAAGGAAGGGATTAGCAATGGAAGAAGAAGGAAGTAGGACAGAGGCATACACAAAGCCCGTCAGTAACATTAGCAGAGCACAGGGCTTTTTTTCAGGGGGAACGCAGTGGAACGGAGTTCCAGCACCTCTTAAAAATACTTGGCAATAGTGGTTGAAAATAATATTATTTCAAAGAAACCCGTGTGTTTCTTCCTCATTTCCCTCTTGAGAGTTCCGCCACCTCTTTTCCCAGAAAAAAAAAACCCTGGCAGAGCACATTTCTTATCTTCAGCAATATAAACAAAGGGGAAGGATTTCCCAGAAAGAATATTGAAGATCTCTCTCTCTCTCTCTCTCTCTCTCTCTCTCTCTCTCTCTCACACACACACACACACACACACACACACACACACACACACACACACACACACACACACTAGATTTCATGAGTAAAATGCAAATAAAAAACACATTTAAACTGTAAAGAAGCCAATATGTGGAGATAAGTGAATGTTAACATCATCTCCACTGTCTCATATTCTCTGCTCATGTTCCAGCTGCAAAAACAGGTAACATGAAAACTATTGAAAATTCTTCCAAGCTGCCATACCAGCAGGAAAAGGACACATTTCTATGCGTTCTAATTGAACCAACCAAGGAGGGGCGGTTGGTCCATTCGGGCAAAAGGGGCAGTGCCCCTGGCTGCTTGCCTCCTTTACAGAAAAATTGAAGTAAAACAAAAGCCACTGAACTTACTCCCAGTCTGGGGCTTGCAGATTTTCGGCTTCCTCCTTGCTTGTTTGTCTTTATGGGCTAGAGTTGCCAACCACTGCTGGGAAATTCCTGGAGAATTTGGGGGTGGAGCTTTGGGAGGGCAGAGTTTGGGAAAGGGAGGGACCTCAACAGGGACGTGCTGCCATAGAGTCCACCTTTCCAAGCAGCCATTTCATGCAAGAGAATGGATCTCCGTAGTCTGGAGATCAGTTGTAATTCTAGGAGGTCTCCAGGTGCATGCCCCAAACTCCAGGAATTTCCCAAGCTGGAATTGGTGACCCAGTTTGCTCCCCTCAGCCTTACATACCTTTTGAAGTAAAACAAACAAACAAACAAACAGACCTGCACCATCAGCTTTAAACATGAACAAAACAGACACATGAGTGAACAAAGGTGGCTGCTGCTGGTGTCGCATTGAGTTCATTTCTAAATTGGGAAATACATTGTGTTTGAGCTGAGAAAAAGACACTGAGTAGGTTATGCCAGTCTGCCCTGGAAGGAAATATATTCTCCATAATAAGCAAAGCCCTTTACCCAGCCAGGACTGAGGTAAATCTGCATTTCAAAATGAACAGTTACTGCAAGTAATTACTACAAAAAGAAATGTCCATGCAGTGAGTGAACCACAATAAGAACATGAAGGGGGAGATGATAGAATTGTCCCGGATTACTGCTTGCGCACTTTTCACAATAGTTATAAATAGGAAGTGATCGGTCTGAAACCACAGAATAACACAACCAGTGCCTAATGCGCCGGGGCACATTTCCCAGATGGTCCCTCAAATGCTGTGACCTCTTTCTCCCCGGTTGTGTAACCAGATTAGACTGCCAGCCAATGGCAGACATTTTGCAATTCATCTTGTAACTAGCCCTCTGCACTTTAGGATTACTGACTGGCTTTTTTAGCACAAGGCAGGCCAAAGACAGGACAAATGAAATATATACACTTGGCAGATGCTGAAAAGCTAATTCTACAACAAAAGACTAGGCAAATGAAATAGGAACACCGCACAGAAAATGACTGCTCCTCTTTTTCTGAGCACTGAAAACCTCCACTACTGGTACCTTCAGTTTTCTTTGGATGAGGGAGCACTGAAGGTTTATGGGGTCTTTATAATATTGGCCATTTACTGATAAGCAAAGATGAGGGTAGAGGCTAAGATAGTCTTACACAGCACCTCCTAAATTTTCAGCTGTCTCTTCTACTTAAACTGCAAGAATTGCCTGTCTATTGGTTTTTTAAAAATTCTGCCTTTTCCCCAAGGAGCTCAAGAGAGCACACACATTTCTCCCTAGGTGCATTTTATCCTCACACAACCCTGGGACTTAGGTTAGGCAGCAAGAGAGTGATTGGGCCAAAGTGAACTTTGTGGCACAGGGGGAGGGATTTGATCTCTCCAGTCCCATCCCAACACTTTAACCATTAGACTATACTGGTCAGTCTGTCCTTCACGGGGGCATGATGAAAGCCAGTGTGGTGTAGGGGCCAGAACATTGGACTAGGATCTGGAAGGCCCACGTTCGAATTCCTGCTTGAAGCTTCCTGGGTGATCTGGAGCCCATCACACACTCTCAGCCTAACCTACCTCACAGGGTTGTTGTGCGGATAAAATGGAGACAAAGAGAACAACGTAGGCCGCTTGGGGGTTCCCACTGGTAAAAAAGGCAAGTTGTAAATGAGTAAAGATCCAGTGGTAATTTTTGCTAATGGAATGGGTTTTTGTGGTAGGGCTTCCTGGCTTCCCTCTGTTGTTTCAGCCCCAAAGGCCTCTCTGAGCTGCTGCTCTTGGGAGATACTGCCCCTTCCCAGAGCACCATGAGCGGGAAGTCCTAAGTCAGCAGTGGGAAGAGGGAACTGGCAAGAAGTCCCTCCCTCCTGTTTGCAGAACAACCTGCCGGCTCCAAGCAAAACGCTGCCCAGCTTCAGCCCCCACACTCCACCTCAGCAAGCACGTGCCCATTCACAGAAAGAAAACCATCAGCAGTCCCTGGGAACCTTCAACATCCTTTGACGCGCCTTGGGTTTTAGGCACCACAGAGTGATAGACTCATTCACAGAAATCGAGACTGCCCGAACTCAGAACAATCTGTTTAAGAAAATAGGATCGGGGGGGGGGGGGCTGCATGAAAGGCAAAGGACATGGAAATTACAGAGTGCTGAGTTGTGGGAGATGTAAAGGCAACAAAAAGAACGTAGGGGGTGGAGAAATAATTCCAGCCTGTGTACGTCTGTTGCAGCTGAAATAAATAGGGAGTCCTGTGGCACCTTAGAAACGCACAAGATTTTCTTCCAGCATGAACATGCAAATAAACAGGAGGCGTTGAAGACGACAGCCTGTAGCTCAGAACACAAGCGAAGGAAGGGGTGCATTCCCTTTATTGCAAAGAGAGGCTTTGGGACTGCTGAGACCTTTTGCCGTTCCCCCCCGTCCAGCCAGCAGCAAAATAGGATCTCTGGATAAGATGCTGGGCTTTCTGCCTCCACTCACTGCCTTGGGTCCCTCGCTGCTCCCTGCCAAAACAAGGTTCTCTTTGCTCTTCTCCCACTTGCCTTTGCAACGCTGTTGGTGTTAAAGGCAGCCCAGATTCACCGTCAACATTGTGGCATCTGCCTTTGAGAAATGGAAGCTGTTCCAAGGGCTCAGTGCTGTGGCAGAGGGTGCATTCGCCAAGCAGGGAGGAAAATTTGCTGCAGTGAGGGGGGCGGGTTTTGGAATCAACACAGGTTTAAATCAAGATGACATTTCTTAAAGATCAGCAGCAGGCGGCATTCGACTCGCCTCCTTTCTTAAGCACGTCTAGTCAACCCTCAGTGGTTCACTACAGCATCTTCTGCTGGATTCCTAAGCTTGGCACACAAGCAGCAAATATACACAAGCGATCTGGGCTGGTGCATTAGGGGCAGGATTGCCCTCTCCTAAGGCCAAGCTAGAAGTGACGAGTTACACTTGAATGGCAAGTGAACAGACTCACGTGTATTCCTCCCTGTTCACTTGCACTCCACTTGTAAGTCTGTTCACTTGCCATTCAAGTGTAACTCGTCACTTCTAGCTTGGCCCCACATAGTGATTGAGTGGAGTGCAAGTGGAGTGCAAGTGAACAGGGAGGAATGCATGTGAGTCTGTTCACTTGCCATTCAAGTGTAACTCGTCACTTCTAGCTTGGCCCCACATAGTGATTGAGTGGAGTGCAAGTGGAGTGCAAGTGAACAGGGAGGAATACTTGTGTGTCTGTTCACTTGCCATTCAAGTGTAACTCGTCACTTCTAGCTTGGCCCCACATAGTGATTGAGTGGAGTGCAAGTGGAGTGCAAGTGAACAGGGAGGAATACATGTGAGTCTGTTCACTTGCCATTCAAGTGTAACTCGTCACTTCTAGCTTGGCCCCACATAGTGATTGAGTGGAGTGCAAGTGGAGTGCAAATGAATAGGGAGGAATACATGTGAGTCTGTTCACTTGCCATTCAAGTGTAACTCGTCACTTCTAGCTTGACCCCACATAGTGATTGAGTGGAGTGCAAGTGGAGTGCAAGTGAACAGGGAGGAATACATGTGAGTCTGTTCACTTGCCATTCAAGTGTAACTCGTCACTTCTAGCTTGGCCCCACATAGTGATTGAGTGGAGTGCAAGTGGAGTGCAAGTGAACAGGGAGGAATACATGTGAGTCTGTTCACTTGCCATTCAAGTGTAACTCGTCACTTCTAGCTTGGCCCCACATAGTGATTGAGTGGAGTGCAAGTGGAGTGCAAATGAATAGGGAGGAATACATGTGAGTCTGTTCACTTGCCATTCAAGTGTAACTCGTCACTTCTAGCTTGGCCCCACATAGTGATTGAGTGGAGTGCAAGTGGAGTGCAAATGAATAGGGAGGAATACATGTGAGTCTGTTCACTTGCCATTCAAGTGTAACTCGTCACTTCTAGCTTGGCCCCACATAGTGATTGAGTGGAGTGCAAGTGGAGTGCAAATGAATAGGGAGGAATACATGTGAGTCTGTTCACTTGCCATTCAAGTGTAATTCGTAGCTTGGCCCCCAGTGTTAAAAATGAGATTCTGTGCCTTCCCCACTGAACTCCTGGCAACAGAATCAACACAAAGAGCAGAAGTCTTCTTGCTGTTGGCCGAGTCTAACCATAAGGCATGATCAGCCATGAATAAGCACCCCCTTCCCCCCTCCTTCTATTAGACATGGAAACAGCCTGTGCCCTGCAGAGATGCTTGGAGAACCATGACACCAAGTGGCTCGCGAAGGCAAGCCCAGCCTCATTGTCACATTTTTGTTTAAACTATCTAGGATCTTTCTTACAGGTCCTCTCTCTGTTATCTTAAATTTGTACCTCAGAGCCAAGCTACAAGTGACGCCTGACACAGGTTGGACACTTGTCAGCTTCCCTCAAGTTTTGATGGGAAATGTAGGCGTCCTGGTTTTACAGCTTGGGTCTCCATTACAATATGCAAAAAGGGAGAGTAACGGTGTAGACCACAATATCACCAAAATGACCGTTACCAACTAACTAATCAATTGTAAAAAAACTTTTAGAACACGTTATGTGCAAAATTACAAAATTTACTCACACAATATAAATATCAGCAAGTCATTCTAGCCACTTCTGTTAGGACAACTATAACAGTGTGTATATTGTCATTCCAATAAGCATCTTCAACAACTATAACAGTGTGTATAAGCATCTTCAACAACTATAACAGTGTGTATAAGCATCTTCAACAACTATAACAGTATAACACACTAGGTCCTAGCCTTATCTCTGAGACATTATCTCTGAGACATTAGTTTTCAATGTGGATAGAATTATTTGTAGGGATAATACATCCCAGACACAAGTTTACTACTGGGAGTGTGCAAAACAAAACAAACAAGCTAGAAATACACCAGGAAATAGTTATTTCATTTCGTCAAAGCAGCTTCTGGAACAGTGAGCCAAATCCAGCAAATTAAATTATAATGGCATGCACTCACCAAAAAGTTTGTATGTTTCATTTCATTTTGCTTCTTACTTTGCAGCAGTGGCAGCATCTTGTTTACCTTAACAGCATTCACCGATCAGATCTCAAGGGGAGAGAGCCCTTATGTTACTAATTAACTCTGTTGGTGGGAAGGGGAACTGTGTGCAATGCACACAAGTACATCTTTTTTACTATTTCTACCTGGGCAATAGCATTTTCTCCCTTGCCAATTGGGGCCTTGCAAGGACAGACCCGTTCTCACCTATCAGCTTTGGAAATATTTGGAAGGGGGAATGTGCAGACTTGAATTGTAGGCTGCAATTCGAAAGACACTTCTCTGGGATTAAGCACTATTGAACAACATGGTAGACCTGTTTAGGGTTGTTTTCCCCCATCCTGCAGGCCATTCAACTACACTGCCCTTTCAAAAACAATCTTTCCTTCCCACAGAAAAAGGAAGATTTATGGGGAAAACACAAGTCTTTTTAGGCGGGGGGACAGACTCAGACAATCAGGCTGCCTGGCTGCTTGCACTTGGGTGACTGACAGTGATTAATGCAAGACTTCCTCATCATTGGAACAAAACTGCAAACCACAAAGGAACATGGAACCAACAGGCCTCAGCAGGATGCAGTGGTAATTATTTTCTGGCATTATAGAAAAAGAAAAAAGTGAACCCAAAGCAGGATCGTTTTTAATGCTGCCACTGCCCCACTATCCCTTTGTCAGCCAGTTTCCCTCCATAGTGTGCATCTGCTGACACTTGCCTTCTACAGGACCTTTTGTAGTGTGCGTGTATGTGTAGTGTAACTGAGGAAAAACCTGATTGGTGGTTTAGAGGGAGGACTGTGTTCTCTGTGATTTTGATGCTGTTAAGTGCAAAAACAGCTGCCTCAAAGAGCCCGGAAGCCTGCATTACAAATCTGCCCAACCTCTTTATTTTCTCTCTGTAAAGTCTTTTTTCACGGAGGAGTATTAGTGAAGTATACAGCCTAGCTGTTAGTTTACTGTCTCAGTGACAACTAGGCCTAGCAGGAAAGGTAACCTTTAAGCTATGTTTTTTTAAAAAACTACCAAAGTAAATAAGTTACTTTTTTATTTTAGGGACAACTAGAAGATGATCAGCAACACAGGCTCAATGTTGTTACACTGCAAAGAACAGGAGACACCAAGAGATACTATGCTTTCCTCTGGATTTGCACTGGAGAACTTTCTCATGCATTGCACCTTAATGTGGTGGGTGGATTCCACTGGGTGGGTGGATTCCACTGGGTGGATTCCTTTTCAGACTGATCACCAGAGGGCAGTAGCAGTCCAAACAGTTGCCTGTTGGAATAGGGGACAGCCCACGTTTATTTCTCTGTAAAGGCTGGAAAACTGTTATTCACATTCGTTCTAAATCATAAACCTGCCCATCTAGTTAAACCTGGCTCCAGAAATTATAGTTCCCCCCATCAAGTGCCACTTCAGCATATCCTGTGGACTCCCTCGTCTCCTCCACAGCCTGAGAGAAAATGCACTTCATAATTTCTTCTTTATAGCATGTTTCTGAAGTGGAGTTTTATTTGTGTTCCATTTGAAGAACAGCAACAAAAGCTGTGTGCGGACTCACCCACCAGCTCTGGTCCAGACTGGGACAAGCAACTTGAGTGGCAGAAGCCTCAATCGATCCCCGCCTCCCATTTTCTAAAGTCACTCAAACCCAATGGCTGTCCCTCCCGTATGAAAGGCACACTGTAATCGTAAGCAGAATTACACCCGTCTAAGCCCGTTGACTTCAGTGGATTTACAAGGGTGTAGCTCTGTCTGCCCTTCTACTCTGTAATGACTAAAAATTACAAAAAGGAACACATTGTGAATTCTTGCTAGATACGGTACCAGTTTGCTGGTTCTGTGAGAAAAGATGGGAAACAGGAAAGAAGTTCCTAAAACAGAGTCATTGCTTCTAGGATATGGGAAAATGGAAGTGATGTGCTCTCTGTGCACTTGTTAGAATTTGTACTAATATTAGCTATGTGTACACAATCATAATAAACAAGATGTTGAAGCTTGTTGCTGTTGTAATGTGCTGGTAGGGATGTTCTCCTCCCCCAGAAAGACATCAACCAGCCACCAAGAACAAGAGCTTTCTTTCATTGTAAACATACAGGCCTAGAGGGCTCCTTTCAGTAGAGGCAGCTATTTTTACACTACTTTTAGCAAACTCCGCTGCCACTGAAGAGGCACAGAGCTCTCCTCCAGCAGTAACCCGAATGGTGGTTCAGTTTTGCATTCCATGAAGGAGGATGGCCCTCAAACAACTTGGGGCTCTTGATTTTCTTCTATTTTAAAACAGAAAAAGGCCTATGTCCTCATGGGTTCTTAAAGACTTAATAACATGTGACCTCAGGGCCAAGCTACACATGACGAATGACACTTGAACGGCAAGTGGATTGAGTGGAGGGCAAGTGAACAGGGAGAAATACACTTGCTGTTCAAGTGTCATTCGTCATGTGTAGCTTGGCCCTCAGGTCATTAAAAACACAGTTGCACCCCAAAAGAACACACACACCCCACCACCACCACCCCGCCCCACCAATGTTTAGGAATCATTTCAAAAGGGCTGGGAAAATGTTTGTTTTGCGATCCTTGACCACCTAAGATTGTCATTCAGTCTGTATGGGAGGCATTGGCTCTGCCTTTAAATGGGCTCTTGTTGCCCACCAATAGACAGCTTTGATCAGCTTCATTGTGTTGTGATGTTATATCTAGAGATGGGCATGAACAGCAATACGAACAAAAAAAAGCCACGAACAGCCCACTATACTGTTTGCGAACAAGCTGTTTGTGAGGCCGTATTCTAAACTAACAGGTGGTCGTTGCAAGCCTCATTCGTTGCTGTTCGTTGCTGTTTGTCAAGCCAGACAGTCTGGCACCTGCAATCAATTCCCTTGGCAACTTAGGCAGGGATTGTCTGATCTCTGTCTGAACTCCTGCTGTTGTCCTGGAAACCCCAATCTAAGCCCAATTTATCTTGATAGGCAGGTCTTCCTTTCAAGTGTGGAGCTCCAAATTTGTTAAAAGTGAGGCTCTGGTTTTGCAGATAGTGGAGAGGGAGAAACAGTTGCTGTTGCATTACAGCTTGAATTTTCTTTGTGTGTGGTGGGATAGGGATCTATCCCTTCAAGTTCCAGGGTTGCTGCCAAGCTCTGGGCCAAGCTATTATTTATTACTGGTACCTTTCCTGCTGCCTGCTCAGGTCAGGTTTCTGGGAGTGGTGCAGTAGGGATCTACCTCTTCAAGTCCCAGGGCTGCTGCCAGGCTCTGTGGCCAAGCTATTATTTATTATTGGTACCTTTCCTGGTACCTGCTCAGGTCAGGTTTCTGGGAGTGGTGCGGTAGGGATCTTGGATGATGGCTGGAGGAGAGCCTGCTGGCCCCCACGAACAGCCAACCATGTACATGTAGGTGAACAGGGCCATGTTCATGGTTGTTCGTGAGTCCCTGTTTGTGGATGGCAACGAACAACGAACATCATGTTCGGGTTTTTTTTTCTGTTCGTGCCCATCTCTAGTTATATCCAGTTTATGATTGGTGGGGTTCTCAAGGAAGAACAAAGTGGAGGGGGTGAAATACTGCTACCGAAGATGAGGCAAAGAGGCAAAACTGGCTGTGAAATAAGAGCTGAAAAAGAGATAAGAGGAACGAAATGGGGAGGGTGCCTGCCTCCAAATTACTATGTTCCTCCAAGCAGAAAAAACATCCCAGTATTGTGGTGAGTGACTGAGCCAAGTAAACCTTTCTTTCCCCCTCTCCCCCAGGGTAATATCTTGGCTGCACACACGTGGTGTCGTTTTTGTCTTTCAGAAAATGCATTTCAGCACTAGTAATCACCTCTCCCTTCTTTGGCCAGTGCTGGTGCTGTAGATGGGAACAACCCAGCAGATCTTTGAAGGGTCTGTGCGAACCCTGCTAAATGTCTGCCAGGCAGGCTGCTCCTGCCTCCATCGTCACTGTGACTCACCCGACTTTCAATTGTGCCTCCCACCCTCCTTTTTTTCTTTCTTTTTTTTTTTTACTGCTTTTACATTTTGTGGTGTATGACTGTTTGAAAAAATGAGGGGTGATTCACACAAATCAATCCCGATGAGCCAATTTTTCAGGAGTTTTGAGCTGAACATTGCAGGGTCTTGCCAGATCACCTAATACTTGAAAGTTTTTCTCTGGCTTTTATCCAGTTCCTGGAAACTAATTGCAGCAGAGACAGAGCTGTACAAACGGCTGATCTGTCAAAGAGATCCCTAAACAAGCTCGCACAGCACAGTGCAGGGAGACGGGAGCTGTGAATTCCCAGAGCTTGTGTGACCCAGCTCAAGGGAGCCAGCCAGTAGGATACATTAAAGATCAAGCAGTTCCAGTGCACAAGCTTTTTGTAAGGACCACAAATACAATCTTCCCATCACCTTAGCACTAAAGCCTGGATCCTATAGACTGTGGACAGAGCAGGGTTTCTGGAAGCTTCTCTGTCACCCTCAGCTTCTCAGGGAACCCTCCTGTTTTGCCAAAGGGCAAAACGATCTTTTAGGATTTGACAGCAATGGACACACAGGTGTGAAAGGAAAGCAATTTTATTAAACAAAAGCAAGTGAAAAGAGAAATAAGTGCATACATTCAGTAATTTATGCCAGACAGACTATACATGCAAAGACACAATAACAGGGGAAATACCCAGTATATAAGAACAATAACATAAGAGAGGAAAGATACAACTTGAAGATGACGATGCGAACTTCAGTTGCTGGGAACCCCATACAACAATGGGTAGACTCTTCCAGCCAAGTTTGCACAGCGCTGTACCGGTTCAAGTCTGTGCTGAGGCTCAACGAAAATGGGGGCTTATGGAGACTTAGGCTGCTTCCACACACGTGGGATAATCCACTTTCAATACTCTTTAGTGAACATTTGAAACTGATTTTCCATGTGTGGAACAAAAAATCCACTTCAAAAGGGTTGTGAAAGTGCATTGAAAGTGCATTATTCAACGTGTGTGGAAATGGCCTTATATAGGTTAAAAATACCTAGTTCCACCTGGCACCTTGATTCCCTTCAAAGAAGAGATGATTAAAGAGAAGATAATTAATTGTCCAGCAAGGAAGGTGCTTTTAGGGTCCAGGCTGTCTTGATTGCCCAAGGCTAACTGATAAGCTAGGTACCTGGCACTGGTTCAAGAGATGATTGAATGCAAGCCTTTGTCAGATGCACCCCCTAGTACCAGGTGCATAATCTACACCCCTCCAGGTGTGCCTGGGACAGGAGAATACTAACACACAGCAAGGTTAAAGATTATATCAGCAGGAAAACAGAACAGCATAGCAGGTTCTGCTATGAACTATGAACATATTCAGGTTCTGGCATGAACTGGGCAAGAAGGCATATTCAGGCAAAATGGAAGGACAGTGGCACACCAACTAGACTCCTTGAAATACAAAGGTCTTCTTCAATGCCACTACGTCTCCCAGAAGCCAGGGAATTTATTTATTTATTTATTTATTGCATTTCTAGACCACCCTCCCCGTCAGACGGGCTGAGGGCAGTGTGACAGCATACAATTTGTAACATACAGTTTTAAAAACAATAAAAATATTATAAATAAACATTAAAACACTATTCCATATACAATAAAATTTCTCAGATGGCGAATATAAGTATTAAAATACAGCATTTTAGGCACAGGGCTTGGCTCTTGCATCATGCCCTGCGCCACACTTATGCGCTCCTGCATGGGTGTGTTGCCAAGTAGGCCCCTCCCCTGCTTCAAGGCCTGCCATGGACTGTGTTAAGGTTTCCTGCATTGCTGCTTCACTGCTACACCAAGATTGCCCTGCACGTGTGTGCTCTGATACACGTGTCAGCCTCCGGCCTGCATGTCAATTACCTTGCTGCTGCAATAGACTGTGTAGTTCCCTGACTCCATGTTTGGTTAACTGCACAAAGGACTCTTTTCCTGGGCAGCCCTGCCTAGACCGGGCAACCTGCTAACCAGCCCCTGCCATGCCCAGCCGGTGACCATGTTCCTAGGCAGCCAGAAGACCAAGAGGAAAAGACTGCTTTGAGAAGCCATTTCGGCGAAGCGGGCACACCACGTCCGCAGCGAGAGAACCTCGCCCCGCTCTGCATATCTCAGGAGCCGCCCTGGAGAAGAAGCTAAGTGCCGACCATCCCAAGCACTTAGAGAATGCATCTCAAAGAAACCTCCACATTCCAGAGCTGGTGATGACATCAGGACAAGCCCTGTCCGCTGGAACATCCATTCAGCCCACTCGGATTTCCCCCTCCCTCTTTTGTCCCCTCTTCCTGAGGTGTCACTTATCACAATCTGATTACCAAAGTGGCCCATCCAAGCCATTCAGTAACCCATTAGAGCCTTTGTTTTAATCTGTGAGAACCACCAAGTACAGCACCAGCCCCGGCGTACGTTGTGGGGTATTTAAGCCAGTCTCTCAGACCGCATGGTGCTCAGGCCATTCCTATCCAGAACCCCTTGCTGTCTGTCCGTGGATCCATTGCTGGCATTGGACCACCCCGCTGTTGTGTCTCTGGTCCGCTTCAGGATAGTGAGTATTTCCCTTATCATCGTTGGGAATTTGCTAATGCAAACGTCTCTATATTTCTTACTCTGTATTTCTTAGTCCTTGTATGCTTTCTTGTGTGTATGTGCAAGTTCAGGCTTACGCCACACTATTAGTAAATACACGTGTTTATTGAACCTATTTGTAATCTGCCTCTTTGTCACTAGAGTGTCTGGAATTGGGACCTCCATAAACATTGGTTAGATCCACGCTAATTTTAGTTACAGACTGCTAAGCTAATTTCCCCATTATAAAAAGCAGTTCTGGTAACAGGTGGTGGACGGTCTTCAGTGGTATGGCTGGCAGGAGGACAGCCCAGCCCCCACCAAATGCCTGGTGGAACGTCTCCATCTTGCAGATCCGGCGGAAAGATAACAAATCCCGCCGAGCCCTAGTTTCCTCATACAGAGAGTTCCACCAGGTTGGAGCCAGGACTGAAAAGGCCCTGGCTCTGGTAGAGGCCAGACGGACTTCCCTGGGGCCAGGGACCATCAGCAACTGCTTATTAGCAGATCGAAGCAACCTCCAGGAATGTTGTGGGCTGTGGCACAGGGCCTGCAGCTGAAGGGAGAACCAGTGTGGAGTAACAGTGGGCATGTGGTGTGAGGACTGGACAGACTCAAGGTCACATCGCCAGCCAACCATGGGTAGCCTTGGTCAGTCATACTCCTTCCGCCTCACCAGCCCCACAGGGTTATAGTAAGGATTACATGGAAGAGGAGGGAATCACAGAAGCAGTCCTAAGCTCCTTGGAAGAATGGCAGAATAAAAGTGTAAAAGGTATCTAGATAATAGTCTGAAGGGGGAGATACCATCACCTGCCCTTGCATGATGTCTTCTGCCCTTTATGCAAGACATCGTGTAGCATGATTTCCACTGATGCTCAGGCACATGAGCTTGGATCCCAAAATCTCTGGGTACACGCATTCCTTAACACTCACCCTGTCGAGATCTAATTTACTTTGACAGCAATTCAGATCTTCATTACTCTGAAGCAGGATTAAAAATTGTGGGTGAAGGAGAGACAATGATTTCTCAAAATTAAAATGTTTTAACCTTAATTTGCTATTTTTGTTCCTTTAAAACAGTTCACTATAAGATGGTCTGAAAACAAGGGCAATACCAAATCCCAAACTTCTGATTTCATTTTGTTGTTTAAAAACAAATTAAAACAAACTTTGGTTTGATCATAAGTAGTAGACATGCAGCTTCCATGTCTGGTGATACGATAAATCAAGATGGGTAGCCATGTTAGTCTGTCTGTAACAGTAGAAAAGAGCTAGAGTCCAGTAGCACCTATAAGACTAACAAAATTTGTGGTAAGGTATGAGCTTTTGTGAGCCACAGCTCACTAATTGTCATACATAAATGAGTTTCTCCCCCCCCCCGCCTTTTTACTGACAGGCATGATCGATTTCTTTGATATTTCCAGTCACCCATTAACCTTGTGATGTTTAATCTTTTACACAGCATCTATCACAGCCTTTGATCTGCAGTAATAACTTCCTCGTCATCCCTGATAATTGAGCATGCTCGAGCCAAGTCTCCCTCACTATGCATCTGGCACAAAATCACCCCCTTGGAAGTGATAATGGCAAACCCAGCCTTGTGTTTTGCAGAGGTAAACGCAGGGCTCATTTCGAGGGGGAACATGCAAGAACGCAGTTCTGGCAGTTCCCCAAAGAGGTCACATGTCAGGTGGCCCCGCCTACCTGACTCTTGGCCATTTTGGGCCCATTTCAGCCTGGATTGGGGCCGAAACAGCCTGGATCGGCCCTCTGATGGGTGGTGGATCATTCTCCCACTCAGCAGCGGTCTGATCCTGACCATTTTGGGCCCCTTTTCGGCCATTTTCAGCCCTTTTTGCCATTTTGGGCCCAAATTCGGCCCTGAATGGCCAGGACTGGGTCCAAAACAGCCAGGATATGTGATGTCAGGGGGTGTGGCATATGCAAATCAGTTACACTAATGACACACTTCTGGTGATGTCAAGGGGCGTGGCATATGCTAATTAACCATGCTAATGAGTTATGCTAATGAGTTCCTCCAGCTCTTTTTCTACGAAATGACCCCTGGGTAAACGAATCCTCTCCGGAATATAAAATGTGTTAATGACTCAATGAAGAGGCAAATCGCCTTGGAGGCCAGGGTGCAGTCAGGTCTGAAAACATGATCTCCTTGCATTTGGGTGCACTCTCAAAGGAAATCCCCCAAACAGAAGCCCTGCCATACAGTAATGTCCCCTGGAAGGCTGTTTCCTATGCAGCGGTCTCACCTAGCGTTCTTCACCCTGGGTGGAATGTTCTAAATTAAACAGATGGGAGGTGGGCTGGGTGGAGGCTCCTTGTTCAGAGCGACGCTATAATAAAGGGATCGGGACTGCAGACTGCACACTGTTTGTGACTCTCATTTATTATGTCATGCCAAATTGCTTATGGTTTGTTTCAGCTCTGTATCATTTTTTGCCTCTTTTCAAATTTCTGAAATCCTAACCCTATTGCATTGTTTACTGGATCTCCCAGCTGTTGATCCAGTTTGGTGTAGTGGTCAAGAGCGACAGGACTGTAATTGGGAGAACCGAGTTTGATTCTCTGCTCTTCCACTTGAAGCCAGTGGGGTGACTTTGCAAATGTTAACGTTAACTCAGGTTGCCAACTGCCCTGAGGGAAAAGTCTGTCCCTGTAACATTGGCTTAATGGGGTGATGGGGTGTTATTTCCCCAGTATTTTGAAAAACAGCTAAGAAGTTTTCACAGTCCAAACTGAGTGTAGGACATAAGGATGTTATCTGCATAGAGAAGTAAGTGCCTTGGAGGATAAATACAGGGGGTGGAATTCTGCTGACGAGACAGCAGTTGCAACATCATTCAGAGGCAAATTGAAAAGTAGAGGTGCTAAGAGGCAGCTTTGCTTCACTCCTCTATCAAGGCGAAAACACTCTGTAAGTTCTCGCTTTTCTCCACAGCAGACTTAAGCCACACTACAGGAGTAGAGATTTTTTTATTAGCCAGCACAATCTTCTATCGATTGAAGTGCGCTCCAATTCGCTTCACAGTCTGCTCCTAGGTATGGTGTCAAAAGCTCTCTTAAGGTCTATAAACGAGACATACAGTTTACCTCTAGGTGGGGAGGTGCATTTTTCAACAACGTCAAGCAGTGAGGTGCAAAGCCCTTCCTGAAGCCAATTTGTTCCCACCCAAGGTTATTATTTGAGGTTAATCCATTCCTCTAAAATGAAGTATAAATAGGAGGTATACAGCTTTGCCACCGATGGGAGAAGACAAACAAGGCGGTAGTTGCTGCCACCAGCAATACAAGTGCAAACCATGGCTGATTCCGCACGGCTTCCCTGAAGCCAGAACGTTGCGGGACGTTGCGGAACATGCCGGCAAAAACACGAAAGATCGCGTTTTCTCGCATGAGTTCTGTGCGATGCCGCGCAAAACTCGCACTAGAAAACATGATCTTCCATGTTTTTGCCGGCATGTTCCACAACGTCCTAGCTTCAGATAAGCCGTGCGGAATCGGCCCATTCACAGATTTGTGCTAGCACACTAAAACAATTGTGCAAAGTGCTCCTGTGTACAGTAACTTATTGTGAGATTTGGTATGCCTCAACCTAATAAAAGACTCACAACCACCAGTGTTTGGGCTACGGAAATTATTAATCAACAGGCCAGTTGCCAGGAAAGTTGTAAATTTTCAGATATGCAAATGGACCTTCTTCTTACAATAACTGTTGGTTTCTTGCTCTAAATTTTGCCATAGTTCAACAGGTTAATCATAAAAAAGTTGCTGACCCCTACCTTACAAGAAGAGTGGGTAAAACTCCAACAGATAGATCTGATCTACCCATGGCTGATCCTACATTCACTTCCTCACTTGCATCGAAGTCTGGGAGCAGTCAAGCCCCCCCCCCACTCCTGCTGCAGATTCTAGGCAGGCTCACTGCACAGCAGTTAGGTTTGCCAGCTCCAATTCCTGGAGACCGGGGGGGGGGTGAAACCTGGAGAAAGAGGGGTTTGGGGAGAGAAAGGACCTTGGCTTGGCATAATTCCATACAGTCCATCCCCAAAAGTAGCCATTTTCTCCATGTGAACTGATCTCTGTGGCCTGGAGACCAGCTGTAATTCTAGGAGATCTCCAGCCACTACCTGGAGGCTACACAAAACAAAGGCACTCCTGGTTAAAGTCTAAGCAAACACGCGAAGGAAAAATCCACCAGAAAGATAGCAAGAGATGCATATACACAATGTACTTTAAAGTGACTGAGTGTTAAAGTTACAGAATATTAAAGTGCTAAATGCAACACTCTTAATGTACAAATTCCTGCCAATATACAGTATTGTCAACAATAACAATTCATACAACAGTTCATATACAGCACTATAGCCCTAAAGCATGTTAAGGTATCACAACAGCAAATCCAGGAAGGAGTAATCCAACAGGTAAGTCCTTGTTCATAATATTATTTCAAAAAATGTCTCGTAGATTTCATTTCTTTCTTGCAGGTATTCAGACAAACAGCGGATGATGTTCAATACTTTCCAAGCCCAAACTGGGGCCGGCTATTCGCTGACGCAGATTTCGTCCCGAAGGACTTCCTCGGGGGCGTGGATGTCGTCCGCTGTAGAAATTACCACATAGTATGCATATAATTCACAGAACTCGGAGACGGCGCTAGTTCCTTCCACGGCTCTAGTTCCTTCCAGGGAAACCTCGCCTTCAAAGAGTACTGTTGCTCTGTTGGTTTGGGAGTGCTGTGTAGAGTGGGGGGGGGGGGCTTCAGCCTTCCCTCTCATGCCACTTTGCCCACAAAAACAGCCAGAAATGGGGCAGGGGGTGCTATTTTCCCTTTCCATGCATCCTGCCCCACTCCCAGCAGCTGTTTCTGCTGGTGGAAATGGCGCCGGAGGGCACTCCCCGCCACAGCACTCCCCGGCAGAACAGGGCAACAGGACACTTCGGAGGCGAGTTCCCCTGCTTGTATGTGTAACTGCAAGTCAGGATAGACACCCATGACCCTACTGGTGTCATACATAGCATGTATTTTGGCCTAAGGGACAACCAACGGAAGACAGATCATGCGTGTGCGCTCCCCCTCCCCTTAGATCTCTTACTTATTCTATTTATTTACTTTGAATTTCTAGTCTGCCCTCCCCATGAGGGGCTCAGGGCGGAATACAAGTTAAAACACATTTAAATTAGTTTATCCAATGTAAAACCATAAATACATTTTAAAAATTCACTTACAAAAAAATAAACAATATACAATAATATATAATAACCGGATGGCGGCAATCCGTACAGCAGCACATGCAGCTCAACAAACTAAGGTGGTGGGCAGCCCTAATGTCAGATACACCCCTGTATGTCTGCCATGATTGGGTATATGCATAAGGTTATAATCCTCTGAGAATGTGTAAAGGGATCTTAATTGCTACTTGGCTACTAGTTGCTTATCTTGCAGGTGTTTTGCTTTTGTTTTCCCAGCTGGCTTGAGAACGTGGCCTTGGAGTGCCGGCTGGAGCCAGTCCTCCCTGAGAGCTGTGATGAACTCATCCCTCCCTGTTCCCTTCTCTCCCCGGCCTGGACCCTTGCCGCCAAAACCTTAATGGTCTCCCATTCCCAGGGGTGGGAATGTTCCCCTATAATTAACACTGCTCACCCACCTTGCATCACTTCTGCCAATGACCCTGTCTGAGTACCTTGATACCGATATGTCTCTAATAAAGCAACTTTTAACTTTTACACATGAGTGTCTGAAGTAAAGTGCTTGGGGGACTTATTTGGCAAGACCTGACACCTAATAGGGGGAGGGTTCAGGTGTTATATTCTTCTCCATTTCTCGGCTGGCAGAGGCCCAGCCTGGCCTCAACCATATGCCTGGCGGAACATCTCTGTCTTTCAGGCCCGGTGAAACGGTAACAAATCCTGCCGGACCCTGGTCTCAGTGGACAGAGAGTTCCACCAGGCTGGAGCCAGGACCGAAAATGACAGAGTGATAGCCAAGAAAGAAAGAAAGAAAGAAAGAAAGAAAGAAAGAAAGAAAGAAAGAAAGAAAGAAAGAAAGAAAGAAAGAAAGAAAGAAAGCCAGCTCTCCTCCCCTTTCAGCAACAGAGGACATCAGGTGCACGCACAACGCTTTCGAGAAAGAAATCAAGATCACAAGGCAACATTTGAGAGCCATGATGACTTTTATTTTTTAATGCTTTCACTTTAAGGTAGGTTTTTTCCTGAGCTCAGGTCCAACAGATCCCTGTGGAAACACAGATACAAATCTTTTCAGCTCAGCCTTGGAAGCTCACTGGGTGACTCTGGCCCAGAAATTCTCTCTCAGCCCAAGCTAGTGTCAGGCTATGGATGACAGGATACAGCAGACAGATCTCTGGACCATTGCATCAAGACACCAGCTCTTGGTCAAAATGGCTTTTATCCAGAAATCAAATCTTTTCCATATACAGGTCCATACGACTACTTAGAAGCAAGGCAGACATCTAAGCAGCATGAGTAGAAGTTGACAGGAATGACATCATGTGAGAGAAACTTCTCTTTTAACATTCTAGTTTACTTCTTTCTCCTCCCCCCCCCCCCCGGTAACTTTGACGCTCTCTTGGTGTGAGAATGTTTCACATATTTGTGGTATCATGTTGAGTTACTAGGAAGCAAGACACAGCACTGTCTGGGAATGAGCACAAGGTCATAAACACTGGAAGCTGTTACAGTCCAACAGATAAACACCTGTGAAAGCCTGAGAAAAGAATAGTTATGACACCAGCAAAGTGAAATTGAGCTATAGCAAGATGCACTGTGTTCGGCAGAACAGAACCAAAATTGGCATGGATGGGGCTCAGACATGACAGCTAGCTCACAGGAAGACAAAACAGAGGATGGGAGAACCATGTACACCACTCTGAGTTCCTGGGAGGAACAGGAAGGGGATAAAAAACGTGAAGGATACGCAGAAGCTTCACTGAAAATGTGGAGTGCTGAGCATACCTTGCTAATTTAGCAGTGTGGTGGTATTCAGCCTTGCAGTTCTGTCCACACCTCAGCCCTCCAATGCTTCAGCCCTACACACACATTACAGTGAATACAGTACAATCTGTGAACCAGAGAAACCTGCTACAATTTCAGCCATCCACCTGTATGTTAATGCTGGAAAATATGCACAACGCTCAAATAACGTGGTGACTGCAAATACGGAAGGATCACGTCCAGCCTGCTCTCCCTCCCATTGCGCAAGATTGGAATGCCACAATCGTAATGACCACACACTGAGTTAATTCTTACATGACACAGAACACATGTACAGTTGCACATGGAATTTAAACCCCACATTTATCCAGTATTGGCTCCCAGCTGCTTGTTGGTTCCTTTTTTGCTTACAGTTCAGATTCTCCTTCTTTAACTATGAATTTCCCAGAAAGCACATGGAACTTCACCATGGGTTTATAAAATAGTAGGCATTCTTTAAAAAACTACAATTTTCCTGCTTCCCATACAATGTGACTAAACACTCCAAACCTCCTGCTTTAGAGTAGTACCCTTGAAGTCAAGGACAGAGCAAGTTAAGTCATTTATATCCTGCTTTTCTACTAAATGTCCCCAAGTTTTTCAGACTGAGATCAGAAATCTGTATTACAAGGAGCTGGTGTAGTTTAGTGTAGTGGTTAAGAATGCAGAATAATCTGGAGAACCGGGTTTGATTCCCCACTCCTCCACTTGAAGCCAGCTGGTTGACCTTGAGCTAGTCACTTAAGAACAGCAGGACTCTAATCTGGAGAGGCAGTTTGATTCCCCACTCCTCCACTTGAAGCCAGCTGGGTGACCTTGGGTCAGTCACAGCTCTCTCAGAGCTCTCTCAGCCCCATCCACCTCACAGGGTGTTTTGTTGTGGGGATAATAATGACATACTTTGTAAACCGCTCTGAGTGGGTGTTAAGTCATCCTGAAGGGCGGTATATAAATTGAAAGTTGTTGTTATTGTTGTTATTATTATTACGATCTACAGCTAAAGACATCTTGAACAACAATGACGATTCACACATGAGCAGAGAGACCGCAAAGGCGTACAAAGGACTTTCGAAACTAAAACAAACTGGGAAGCTGAAACCATCTTCTCTGGCTTATACAGTATGCAATAAACCACACGGAGGTGGATGCTGTTCTTCTTCTCTATTCCTGATTTGATGCACACCAATTGGCCTTATATGGAGTCAACCTCTTCCTCTCTCAAGGTCAGTATTATTTACTTTGACTGGCAGCAACTCCCCAGGGTCTCTCCTACTTGCGTACGACCTGATCCTTTTACCTGGAGATGCCAAGGACCTTCCGCAGGCAAGGCAGGTGATCTACCACTGACACAAAGACCTCTCCCAGCAGGGCATGCATAATGCTCCATGCCCACAAATCTCAAGCTGCCACAACTGCTCAGAAATCCAACTCTACAAAGAATAATGCTTTTATTATTTGCTTTTCACATGCAATGTTTCTAAATAGGAGCCCCGCTATCGCAGAAGGTGAAGGCAAAAAAATGAGCTGGGCATTCCACAGTAGAGATTATTCTTCCTTCCTTTACAACTAGCAAATGCTTGTGCGTATGCTTGTCTTCACACCCATGATTCTCCCTAGCATAGATGTTGGTCCAATGACCACCAAGCTCAAGTGTAAGGATTATACTACAGCTCATATTGGGGTTTTTATACGATGGAATCTATCGAGCTGAAAATTTCCCCCAAACAACAAATTATATGGAAAAATGGTTCCCCTTTTTTGAATACATTTCTAAAGAAAATCTATATCCTCCCAATAAAATATATCAAACAATCCTGAATCTATAATCCAAAATATATCAGATAATTCAACTTGAATTTGTCTTTCCATGTTTTACCTTTCTCTGTTATGTAGTTTTCAACAATTTACCCATGTTGCATTTTGAATTGTAAACAGTTTTGTTAATAATTGAAATAAAAATAATAATATTAAAAAAAAATATTGGGGTTTCTATGGTTAGGGTTTTTTAAAATTAAAGAAATACTACGGAAGTTCACAGTAGGCTATGAACAGGCTAGAGTGGAATGAAAACCACTGCTATTTGAAAAGATAAGTTTGGTGTGGGAGCCAGTTTGGTGTAGTGGTTAAGAGTGGCAGAATCTGGAGAATCGGGTTGGATTCTCCACTCCTCTGCTTGAAGCCAGCTGGGTGACCTTGGGTCATTCATTCATTCGATTTCTTTGTCCACTCTCCCCATAGTGGGCTCAGAGCGGAGTAACAACCAGGTGAAAACACATTAAAACGTGCATAAAACACATAAAATCATACAATAAAACTCAGTTCATACAATACAATTCAAGATAGTGGTCCCCAAAATATGTCCTGCCCCATTAACATTCAAGGGGTGGGAGGTGGAGAGAGCAGCCAGTCTGATGGAAAGCTCGGAGGGGGTCACAATACCGCCCCCCCCCAGACAGGAGGCTAAAAAGGAGGCACCCTACACCCCAGCTTCAACCATATGCCTGGCGGAACAACTCTGTCTTACAGGCCCAACGAAAGAAGAATATGCCTGTTGGGCCTGATTTTCCACAGACAGAGTGTTCCACCAGGTCAGTGCCAGGACAGAAAAGGCCCTGGCTCTGGTTGAAGTCAGGAAAGCCTCCCAGGGGGCGAAGATCATCAGCAGATTTTTTCCAGCACCCTCCAGGGCATATATGGTGAGAGGTGGTCCCATAGATATGCGGGTCCCAGTCCGCTAACAGCCTTATAGGGTAAAACCGAAACCTTGAACCTGATTCGGAATTCTACAGGGAGCCAGTTCAGCTGTTGTAAGACAGGGGTTACGTGTGTCCTAAACTGAATACCCATCAGGACACCTGCAACAGCATTCTGATCCCGCTGCAATTTCCGGACCAGACCCAAGGGAAGCCCTGTGTAGAGCAAGTTACAGTAATCTAGTCTGGAAGTGACCATTGCATGTCTTTAGGTCACAGGCTGAAAGGTATGGGGCAAGCTGCGTGGCCTGTCATAGATGGAAGAAGACAGACTGTCAGGCCTGCCTAGGGGATTCTCTCAGACTCTCCACTTCATCCAACACGGTTGTATGAGTTAAAGGTCTTTATTCAGATAAAACTCCCTAGAAGTGCACTGATATATAGATTGCCAAGAATGCTGAAGCAAAGTCTTCCCCGAGAGGTTATAGCCCAGTCCCCCTCCCCCCAGTCCAAACAAGTCAGTTGAAGTCAGCGAAAGTCCTGCAAAAGATGCAAAGCTGAATTTCCCACGGCTGGTTCCCACACGTTGCCAGCTGTACTGATAAGGCCTCTTAGAAAAGCATACCCGAGTACAGTGAAGGAAGCTACACTACAGGAAGAAAGACCCCCCCCCCAAGTAGATATGCATTCACAGTTATGGCAGGCAACAGCTGTGATCTGAACCTCCATTGTTAAGGAGGCTGTGGCGAAACGGGGCGTTTCCTCCCACTGGTAGACCCCGCTCTGCCTACCCTTTTCGCCTCTGGCCAGGCACCTGAAGGGGCTGTCTCCCTTTCCTGTCTCCAGGTAGTTGCTGCCACCACTGTCCCTGTATGGGGTCCTGGTTAGGCGGGACAGCCTCCTCACCTCCCTCCTCCGCTAGTGGGCCCAAGCAGTTGGGGGACTATGTGGAACAGAAGAGCTTTCTACCTTCATAAATTCCAAAACTCATTTATTTAACTTCTAACTACACACAGGCAGATGTACAGTGAACGGAAGGAATAATAAAACAGAAAGAGAAACCCCTACTCTATCTCCCTCATGCCCTAATTAGATGTTGTGTAGGGCAGGCCCAATCCTTTGATACCTGGGGTTACATTAGATCTCCCTCTCCCCTCAGAGCCATCTCTCCCTCAGCTCTTCAGCCACCAACTGTCAACTTCCAACTCCTCTCCACCAACTGACTCGCTCTCCCTCCAATCACATTCTATTCTGGAACTGACCCTTCCCCTCTGCAGCCCATAGAAAGTTAACTCCACAAACCAAAAAGGGCGTTTCTCCACAGAGGCATCACTCCCAAACGCCTAACTGTTGAAGCAGACGCAAGAAGTGCCCCATCAAAGGTCGGGAGCCGGATCCCAGCACCCAACAACCCATGACCCCGATACAGGACCTCTGTCTTTGTGGCATTCAATTTCAGTTGACTTTGCTTCAACCATCCAGACAAGGCTTTAGCTAGAATATCTGGGGCAGAGTCCAGCCGGTCATCCATCAGCAGATGCAGCTGGGTGTCATCCGCATACTGGTGACAACCCAGTCTGAAACATTGCACCAGCTGGGCAAGGGGGCATATTTAAATGTCAAACAACTTCGGGGAGAGTATCACCCCGAGGAACGCCGCACACCAATGGGTGACAACTTCTCTCCTAGCGCCACCCTCTGTCCCTGACCGTGGAGAAAGGAGACAAGCCACTGCAAGACCGTCTCTCGTATTCCCACATCAGGGAGGCAGTGGGTCAGCAGGTCGTAGTCAACTGTATCGAACGCTGCTGTACGGTCCAGTAACACTGGCAGTGCTGACCCACCTTGATCCAGATGTCTGCAAAGATCATCCGTGAGGGTGACCAGAACCATCTGTCCCATGGCCTGCATGAAAGCCGTGCTGGAAGGGATCCACGACCAGGATAGAGGAATCCTTCAGGAAACCCTGCAGCTGCTCCACCACGACAGCTCAATCACTTTGCCCAGAAATGGGAGGTTCAAGACTGGGCAGTAATTGGCCGGGTCGGTGGGGTCCGAAGATGGTTTTTTCAAAAGAAGTCTCACCATGGCTTCCTTAAGGGCTCCAGGAAAATTACCGGAGCTCAAGGACAATTTAACAATGGCCTCCATAGAGTCTGCAAGCCCTCCCTGCTGGCTTTCACCAATCATGATGGGCAAGGGGTCCAGGAGGCACATGGTGGGCCTTGTCAGCTGCAGGATCCTGTCAACCTCACCCAGAGAAAGTGGACTGAATTAATCTAATACTGGCCCAGAAGACGGCCAAGTGGTTTCCAGTTCACATACTGTATCAACTGTGGCTGGTAGGTCATGGCGGAGAGACAAGATCTTTTCTGCAAAATAACTCCCCAAAGCCTCACAACTAACTTCCGAATTCATAATTTGACTGTCTCCCTGAGATGGGGGACCAAAGACCGATCCACTTGGAATAATTTTGCTGAGCGTGAGCTTGCAGACACAATGGAGGCGGCATAGAAATCTTTCTTTGCTGCCTTCAGCGAAGGCTTTCATAAGTGTTCTATAAGATGTTCTTGCCTCTTTGTCCCAACGCTGCCACCACACTCGCTCTAGCCGTCTCAGCTCCTGCTTTATCCACCATAGCTCCTCAATATACCAAGGGGCTAGCCTGGGGAGGGGTTGGAGAGGGTGCCGGGGGGCAATTTCATTGATAGCTCTGGACAGACGGACATGCCAATCTTCCACCAGCTCATCCAACAAGCTGGATCCCGCAGAGCATTCTGGAAGCCAATTGGATCCATTAGTCTCCGCGGGCAAGCATAAATCAGCTTGCTGCCTAAGCAAGGGGGGAGAGGCTGGCATACTCAGACGAGCCTTCAGGACACAGTGGTCTGACCACGGCACCACGTTAATTTCATCCAGATCCACAGAAAAACCCATCCCAAAGACCAGATATAGTGTGAGGCCCGACTGATGCATGGGAACAGATACAAATTGGGAGCGCGTTGCCATGGAAGAAAGCCAGGTCTGTAGCCTGTGAGGAGGCAGCAGCATCGACGTGGACACTGAAGTCACCCCAAACCAGAAGCCTGGGGTGCTCCAAGGTCCACCCCGCCACTGCCTCCAGAAGGCTCGGCTGGGCAGCTGCTGGTGCGCTAGGCGGTCGGTACACCAAACTGATAGCCAAACACTCCTCAGCACCCCACGCCAGGCCCACACAACCAATGCCACAATCTTAGGGGTGGGGAGTGGCCTGAAGGAGAAAGACTCTCGCACACACTCTGGTCACAGCTCTCTCAGCCCCACCCACCTCACAGGGTGATTGTTGTGAGGATAACAGTAATACATTTTGTAAACCACTCGGAGTGGGTATTAAGTTGTCCTGAAGGGCGGTATATAAATTGAATGCTGTTGTTATTAATTGACCTGTTGTCAATTTAATCATGTTGCGGCGTACAAAGCAACCCAGGATGGGTAATCACAGTTACTGCTACGCTGCGCTTCTACAGCACTGCATTAATGGAAACTAATCTTGTAGACACCCTCTCCAATGGCTGGCATTAAAAGCCCAACAGAGCATTCTGGGATAGCATGGCACGGCCCTGCCTGTGTTTTCTCAAGGAAGAGAAAGAGCATTTGAACATATGCACAGCATCCCTGCGACAGCATCCCGTGTCTCTGCCAGGCCCGGGAGAAGGGACAAAGGACAGAAGAAGCCCAACTTGAGATGTCTTAGCTATGCAAACAGCGGAACGCAATGCCTGCTGCCTCCATGCTCAGGGGTAGGGCCAGACCTGGAAGCAATTTTTCTTCATTACAGGCAATGAAGTGCCTGGGTAAATGCGGAGATGCTCAGCAGTAACCACCCCTCCCAAAGAGCCCTGTGTGCATTGGTGTGCACGAAGATTGCAGTCAAATGTCACAAGCAGCTGCAATTAAATTTTAACAGGTATGAATGACACCTCTTGCTCGTCTCAAAGGCACCTCCTGCTGCCCCCTGCAATACACAGCACTGGACTGAACATTTCCCAGTTTGACTATGCTCTAATTCACTGTGAGATCCAAATATAGGAGCCCTGATGAACTAGAGCCCGTTTACTCCCTGCTGTGATTCCAGTTTACACTAAGTTTGGTACTTACCTCTAAAGCCCTCTGCGGACAGGGACCAGCATATCTGCAGGACCGCCTCTCCCTACATGTGCCCCAGAGGACGCTTCAATCAGGTGACAAACAGCTGCTAGTGGTCCCTGGCCCCTGGGAGGCCCGCTTAGCCTTGACCAGGGCCAGGGCCTTTTCAGTCCTGGCTCCAACCTGGTGGAACGCTCTGTCCAATGAGACCAGGGCCCGGCAGGATTTGTTATCCACCGGGCCTGTAAGACAAATAGAGATGAACGCCCTCCCTGCTAAAGGCATCCACCACTGATCTTTTAACCAACTACGCAAGGAACCTTCATATGGTGGATTGGGGGCAGACTGAAACTGATAAACAGATTACTCCTGCGCTGCCTTCCTTGTACTTTTCAATACTTCTATTGTATTGTTTTTATATTGTTGTTTATTTTTTAAAAAATTTAAATCGTTATTAATGTGCTGTTTTATAGAATGTAATCTGCCCTGAGCCTGCCAGTTCGGGGAGGGTGGAATAGAAATTGAAGGTAAATAAATAAAAAATAAAATAAAGGTTTAGTATCCCAGATTGCATGGCACAAACAATCCCCAATTTCCACATTACAATTTGGGTCTGCAAAAGGTCACATGTGAGTCCCTCGGTTCCTATGCACATAGCACCTGATTTGGATCTTGACTGAAGAGCACATGGACACTCCCCCCTCCCCCGCCGCCGCCATTTTCCTGATATGAATCAGTCCAGGGATCCACTGGGAAAACCCAAGTGAAAATTTGTGGCTTAAATAGCCCCCGTCCCTACCCTACCCTCCACCCTGGACCATTTCAGGTCAGAAAACCAGTGAGAGGGGGGGGGATGAAGCACCTTCTCCACACACTCTACAGTTGTGGTCTGGATCAGGCAATGCGAGCATGAGAACTGAGGAACCTGCGAGGGATGGCGATGCAGGATGCAGGAGCAGCGTAAGGATCCAGAACCTGCCCTATGAGGTCTATCGTGTGGAAATTGAGCCCTGAGCCTCCTAAGCGCCTTCATTCGGGCCTCCCACTGAACTTGATCGAGCTAGAAAGCATTCCATCAGAGTCTACATGCTGGAACCACGGTACTGGAGCCCGACTGAAGCGCAACTGCAGCCTGTCCTGACATCACAGCACTGCCCAAGAGGAACCTGTTCAGGACTTTGTTTTAACTGGAACCATTGCCACCTGGGCTCGTGGATCAACAGTAATCCCCCCACCAGTTTTTTAGTAAGACTGTGAGACAAAGCCATGGTCCCAGCCTCTAGAGATCACAGCTCCCTTTGCTGTACCATGTGGATATTCCATTGAATCAAAGCATCCTTCCTACCCTGAATGCACCCACGCAGAAAGAAGAAATGTCTGACGTCATTAGCGGCATCAGGACATTCTCCCCTAGGGAACTTCTGTGGTCTTGCACAAATTCTGGCTCTGACCTAGATTTAGAGCCATGCTACTCAGTACAACGGATATTTATAGCACCTGAAAATAATTGGCTTCAAGTTTCTACAGCAGGGCAGGGTTTAGTTTCCAAGCAATGAGATGATGATCAGGCTGACTGAGAAAGGGTAACAAAAAGACCCTTCCCATCTGATGAGGCTAACTGCACTGCACGCTTCATCCAATATATATCAGCTTGGATTCCATGGAGGATTTCTGCTGGTGGAAGTGGGGTATTGCTGGCCAATTCCTCCTCTGGGTGCAGACCTCTGACTCCCCCCATGCAGTTCCTTGGCGCCCCCCCCCCATCTCCCAGGTACACCATTTCAAAAGCTTTGGGGACTGTTGCACCAAGAGGAGGCAAGAAAGTCACGCACTGCTGATAGAACTCGCCAGAGGGAATTTTCAGTGGGATCCAAACCCTTAACTTTCAAATTTGTTGCTAAGGGGGAAAGCTGGACCCCAGCAAATTACAGTCTCCCATTCACGACTTCAACCAGGCACCACATTGAAATGACAGAACAAAAAACAAATTTAAAAGCGTATCCCAGTTAGAAGTAACATGATTCGGCCTTCTCCAAGACGCCTCTTCTTAGATTCGTATTCTTTCTTTCCAGAATATCAAGTCCATGCAGAAATCGCACAGTGACTAGCGCAAGGCCAACGCCTGGTTTAAGTTACGGGCTTTCTCCATGAAATTCCTCTTAAACGGCATCATGAAGTCGTCAAAGTCCACCTCGTAAGTAAAACGCTGACGGCGCAGCTCTCTCTTCCTTAGGAGATCTTCGGTGGTTGCTTCGGGACTCCATGTCTTGAAAAAGAAAAGCAACCCAAAAATTACGATGTGAGAGGCTTTGTTTCACTGACTACTCTTAAGTACAAACAAACAAAATACACGTAACAATACATTTTTACCCTGACTTTCTTATCACTCAAAGCACCATACAGCCCCTTCTACCATTTTTTCAACTTTGTAACCTGACGGACCTCCAACCTGATGGAGATTTCTGGTGAGCAAAAAAACTTGCACGGTGTTTAGTGTCAATTTGGCTGATCCTAATAAAAGGCATTACATGGATTTTGTTCTTGTTTTTGTTATAAGTCTCTAGCCAAAGATAGTAAAAAAAAGAAAGAAAAACCAAGAATCCACTTCACAATGACCAGTACCAAGCCAACCCCTAGCATCTCTGTTTTAGAAAAGGGTTAGTTAGTAGGTGATGTGAAAGACCCTCTACCTGAGGTCCTGGAGAGCAGCTGCCAGTTGAGGGTCTGACTCGGTGGAAGGCAGTTTCATGCCCTCACAACTTCCGCTAGTATAGGCCCCAGAAGGCCTTCAGTTCCATCAAAGCCCTGTCTAAATAAGACGGCCTTGTACCATCTGCACAACAGCATTAGAGGCGGAGTCCTATTCACTCCATCGGGTAAGGGGCTTCAAAAATGACAGCCATATACATATTTTTAAAGAGGGCTCCAGGGACAGGAGAGAAAACAGAGTTGCATTTACCGTAACTGCTGTTCACTGACGTCTTCTGTGCAGGCACACATGGGGACTGCGCATGCGCAGGCCTGCCAATCGGTGGGTTTAAAGCTAAAGTCCACTAGGGGACTGCATCTGCGCAGCCTTTCCCGCCCAACGGCACTAGAAGACGGCACCCCGAACCCTCCTGTTCTCCTGAGCTGCCGCCTTCTACAATAACTATGAAGAAACGCAGTGGGATAGGAAGGAGGGTTTGTGTGCCTGCACAGAAGATGTCAATGAACAGCAGTTACGCTAAGTGCAACTCTGTATTTATTGTCTGTCTTCTGTGCAGTCCCACATGGGAGACTCCCAAGCTTCTTACCTGGAGGAGGGTGTCCCCTTCATAAGAATAATGACTGAAGCATAGCCTGTTCCACAGCTGACTCTCTCCGTTCTCTCACATCCAGGGCATAGTGCTTCATGAACATGTCTGATGACGACCACATAGCTGCACTGCAGATATCCTGTAGTGGTATTCCCCTCAGGAACGCAGCCAAAGACACCTGGGCCTTCGTAGAGTGCACTCTCAACCCCAAAGGACAGGGTAATTTAACCATAACATAACACTGTCTGATGGTGGATTTTACTCATCGAGCTATCAACTGGACCGTGACCACCTTCCTCCCCTTTCTTAGGAACAGCATAGCACGCAAATAAACATTTGTCCTTCCTAAAGACAGCTGTACATTCCAAATAAAATAATAGGACCCTACGAACATCCAGATAACGTAATGCCCTTTCTGAATCCGTACATGGGGCAGGGAAAAAAGTTGGAAGCCCAATATCCTGGGACAAATGAAAGTGACACCCCCATCCCTCTTGTCTACTAGAAATATCTTGGAGTAGAACCCCAACGGAGGTTTCTCCTCTAATACCTCCCTTGGCAACCAGTTCCCTTATAGCAGCAAGTAACCTGTCAGAAAGGGAACAACAGGACAAATCAGGGAGAGATAGAGCTGGGTAACAGGCAAACTCAACTTTATAGCCAACTTTAACAATTTGCAAGACCCATTTATCCCAAGCCCCGATGAATTCAGCCAATCTATTTCCAAACATCACTGGCTGCTCCAGGTCTAGTCAGAGTTGCTTCTGTCCTTGTCCCTCCTTGGTGGAGGTCGTCTGCTGACCCTGGCAGACACAATTATTAGACCTCCCCGTTGGTATTGGCTCTGGTGGGGCTGAGCCTACCTAGAGGAGTATTGAGGATATGGTTGGTATCTTCCTCTAAAGAGCTGTTATTGTCGGTACTGATAGCGTTGGGTTGAAGGCTGTTTTGGTGGAAGAACCCCATAGGAACGGGCAGTTTGTCGATCCTTTCTCTTTTGAGAAAGGTAGTCGTCTGGTGGTTGTTGTGGATTTTCCGGGCTGTATTGCCGTGGTCTTGGCATTGTAGTTCCTGACGTTTCGCCAGCAGCTGTGACTGGCATCTTCAGAGGTGTAGCACCAAAAGACAGAGATCTCTCTGTGTCACAGTGTGGAGAAGATGTTGGCAGGTAATTTATATCTACTCAAGAAGGTGGGTTTGGGCTGAGTCATCCTGTAAGAGTTTCCCAGGGTGTGGAATGCTAATGGAGGGAGGCTTCACTGTATCCTGAGGAGGTTCTTTTGCATATGGATTGGTGCTTGATATGCTAATCTTCTCTGCAGGGCTATTGTCGGGTATAGAGTATTGTGTTAGCCTGGTGTTTTTCAGGACTGGAAACCATGCTCTATTCATTCTTAGTCTCTTCTTTCCTGTTGAAATTGTGCTTATGCTTATGAATTTCAATGGCTTCCCTGTGCAATCTGATGAAGTAGTTGGAAGTGTTGTCCAGTATTTTAGTGTCCTGGAATAGGATACTGTGTCCTGTTTGGGTTAGGCTATGTTCAGGTAGTCATCTGTTTTAGTGGAGAACAAAGTTGTTCCTTCAAAGGGAAAGTCTTTGATCCTATTCCTTGTATCCGGTGGCAACGCCATTGTCTGTAGCCAAGTATGTCGCCCCAAGACCACAGAGGATGCCAGAACCCTGGCTGAGATATCTGCCATATTATGGCCAGCATTGATCTGCTGCTTAGAGAGCTTCAGTGTCTCTTCTTGAATAACTTTAGCCAACACTTTCTGATCGTCAGGAAGCTTGTCCAGAAAAGATGCCACTCTATTCCAAAGGAAAATTTGGTAAGCTCCCATTATTATAGCTGAATAATTCACTATCTTCACATTGAGAGCTGCAGAAGCATACAATTTCTTGTCCAAAGCATCCAGCTTTTGGCTCTCTTTGTCCGAGGGGCAGCGACATCGCGCCCTCGGACTGGGCCACCCCCGCCCCCACCCCCGCCCCCACCCCGGCCGGCACCCACCTGCAGTCCCGGGAGCCCGCCAGGAGCCTCGCCGGGAGGGACGCTGGCAGGGCCGAGGGCTCGCCGCCCAGCCCGGAGGGAGAACAAGCCAGCCAGCCGGAGCTGATGGCCGCGGCCGCCGGCACGCTGCTGCCGGAGACCCGGCGTCAAACGGCCAGCGGCCAAAGAAGGAGGAGGCCGTCTGCGGGGGAGGGTCCTCGGCCCCGGCGGCAAGGAAGAGCGCCGAAGCCACAAGAGGGGCGGGAAGCGGCTGCGCGGAAGGCCAGGCTGTGGCAGGATGCCCGCGCCAGCGCAGAGGGCCGGCTGGGCCTACAACTCCCAGGAGGCCAAGGGAGGAGGCGGGAGCAGCGGGCCTGCAGGCAGCCCGCACGGCCGCCTCCCGGAGCAGGCCATTGGAGGGGAGAAGGGCCAGGGGGGAGAGGGGCGGAAACAGGGGCAGGAAGGCCAATGGGGCAAGGGCAAGTGGGGCCAGCAGATGTGGCCACACCTGGCCCAGGTGGTGGGAATGATGTTGGGGGCGGGGACCAGAAAGGAGGAGTGTGGGTGGCCCTGATGGGGAAGAGTATTTAGGAGAGATCAGCTCCCTGGCCGAGAGGATGGATGTTCGTAGAGGTGCCAGACGACCCTGACGGGACGGCTGGCTGGGTGGAGCCAATTGCTGACTGGCCTTGCCAGATCAGACGGCGGCCGCCTTTCTGAGTCCTTAAAGGGAAATACTCTTCGCTGGCCTACCAGGCACCCGCCCGCCAGGCCATCCGCCCGGCTGCCCAGAACCCAGCACGGACCCGCCGGGGGCGTCCCGTTCTGATCCGCCGTTATCACTGCCGCCAGGGGGCGCCCTCCAGCCTGACACTCTTTGTCAGCTGGAGTAGTGTGGGAGCCTTGTCTCTGGTGCGCCTGCATCTCCTCCATAACAAGGGATGAGGGAGGAGGAGGGTTAAACAAAAAGGTACAAATGTCATCCCCGGTCTTATACAAGCCCTCTGACTTCTGGGACGTTGGGTGCATAGAGGCTGGTTTCTCGCACACCGTGTTAATGAGGTTGACCAGCCCTTCAATAATAGGGAATGCCACAGTCAATGGGTTCCCTGAATAAATATGCCTAAGGATCTTATCCTTTGGTTTGAGGTCCCCAGCTACTACCTCAATTTCCAGCGATCGAGCCATATGTAGTAACTGTTCAGTGTATAGGCGATAGTCCTCATTAGGGGAAATGCAACCAGTTCCCAAGACCACCTCCTCGGGTGACAGCTCTGATGTCAGACTGGGGCTCATTCTTCGGTCTTTCTCCAATAACTGGTATGATAAAGCAGATTCTGGGATCATGTAAGGTGACCTAGATCCCCTACGCACCTCAAACGTGCTGAAGCCTGATGTTATAGGAAAGGCGCGATCAGGTTGTCCCAAATCCAGCCCATATATGATCCTTATCGTCTGGAGCGAGAGTAGTAGGGTTGCTCCTCTTAGTCAGAGTGCGATGCCTGATCAATAGCCATCTCCTCCTGAAACCCCCCCCCTTCAGCTGAAGAGTGGTACAATGGGGATCTCTAATGAAACGAGGGTGTACACGGTCTCTCCCCTGAGGAAGTTTGAATGGGGTCCTCACAGGGCTGAAGATGCTTAGCCTTTTGCTTAGCCTTCTTACAAGGTGACTGTGTCAACTCTGAATCAGCAGCGGGGTCAGTCGTGGTCTTTGGATATGATGCTTTCAACTCCGAGTCCTTCAGTTCTGACGTCCTCGGATCCGAGCCCTTCAAGCCGGTCTCTTTTGGAATCGACCTATTCGACTCCCGTCCCCTCGACTCCGAGAGCATCAGATCTGATCGCTTCTTCTTAGTCTTTATGACCGACACCGGGGTCGGATCTGATCTCGACGGAGATTTTGTTGTTGGGTCTGGAGCCCGGGTTGTTTCAGTGAGACTATGAGTCTCTGAAGTCTGGAGTTGGGGCCGGTGCTGAGTCAGATACAATGGTCTCATTCTCGATGCCGCCGAGTGCCCAGAAGGGTATTGGATCCGTATCGACTCCAAAGAAGGAGTTGGAGTCCAACTGGAAGGCTGGTGATCGGCCTTTCCAGCAGCGGGTGAGAATAATGTCTTGGGCACATCTGATGCCTTCATGGCCCATTCCCATAATAAAGCTTTGAGCCTCCTAGACGTCTCAGCTCTAGCGTTGGGGGTGAGATTATGGCAAACATAATCCCGCAGACATTGAGGCAAACGGAATGCCCATCTGTCCTCGTCATTTTTGTAGCACAAGTTTTGCATTGCTTAAAAAAGTCTTTATCAGCCATACTATAGAAAGAACTCTCTCTCATGTATTTTCCTCTTCTAGGGATGAGTGGAACGATGTAGAACCTTCCCGGTCGTCAGCGAAAAAGGAACTGGAGGGTTAGGGGCACCGCTTCCCAGTGCCATTAGGTGGGAAAGGCCATGTAGGTGCACTGGGGAGGCGAGCGCCCCTAGCAGGCTTTAGCTTTAAACCTATCGATCGGCAGTCCATGTAGGTCTGCACAGAAGACAGACAATGAAGGAGAGGATTGCAGTTTCGGATGGGTACCCATATTAATTTGTAGTAGCAGAACAAATTTCAAATCCAGTAGCATCTTAAAGACCAATAAAATCTGCTAATATATAAACTTATGTGAGTTTCGTCGGCGACCAACTGGCCTTCCTAACCAGTTATGTGCAGAAGTGAGCTTTGTCTCCTGATATCTTACCGAGTGGGAAATTATGTTTGCTTTTAAGGTGGAAGAGGAGTCGAATTTTGAGAGGACTGTGGGTGACATACAGGAGTGGTAATACCAGGTCATATAAGGCTGTTTATTTTGAATATTATTTCGCTACCTGTCCAGAGCAAATCTGCCTTTCTTATTAAGAGAAGAAAAAGCGTTGCTAATCATGATTTAAAGAATGAATGTCCATGTAATATTATTAACCTAAAGTTTAATATGTCATGTTCAAATTATTCACTTTTTGTTTTCCACGTTTCATCTCTATATTCCTGTATATGGATTTATGCTCCTGTATTCCTGTATTGAATTTATGATTCTTTTCAAATTTCTGCAATGCACACTTTATTGTATTGTTTATTGAATGTCCCGGACAGTGACTGTATTGATTTACCCAGTATAATCCACCTTGAGTCACAATGAGAAAGGCAGACTACAAATAACATAAGAAAGAGCAAGAATCCAGTAGCACCTATAAGAATTAACAAAATTTGTGTAGGGTATGAGCTTTCACGAGTCACAGCTCACTTCTTCAGTATCTATTGCTACAGGCAGACTGACATGGCTACCCATCTTGATCTACAAATAACATAAATAACAAATAAAAATAATACTATTTGACTGGTCAGCTGTTATGTTCATAGCGGCTACCTGTTTCTCTAAGAAATGCTCCTGAGATGCAAAAGAGAATTTTGTCCCACAAAACAGGGGGTTTATTCCAGATGTGTAGGATAGTAAGAAAGAATATGCTGTAGCATCTTAGTAATATTGTCAGGGGACCAGATTTCGCTCAGAGGCTGCCATGTGATCCTCTCCAAGCTTAGCAAGTCTGCAGTATCATCCTTGATATTCTTAATTTTGTAAGACCACGGTGTGACCTAGGCCCGTTGGCCTAGTCACTGTGGCATTTCAAAATATTCTGATCGACACAACTTGAAAAAAAATGGGAATGGCAACACAAGGCTATGAAAAGGACACAATAATTAGATTATTTGAATTGCTATACTTTGGGTAATGAACTCATGCAAAGCTACCCTATGCTGAGTCAGACCACTGGGGTCCATCAAGGTCAGAACTGTCTACTCAGAGAGGCAGCAGTTCTCCAGGGTATCAGGGGTCTTCCAAATCACACATGACCTGAGCATTTTTTTAATCTGGAGATGTCAGGAATTGAACCCGGGACCTTCTGCATGAAAAGTGCCACCGAGCCACAGCTCCTTTCTTAACAAAACACACAATGCTGCTGTAGCTGTAGCTCTCTGCTGGTTCGAGCCCCACAACTGCCATGAGCTCAGCAAGTTGCTTTGAGTGAGCCCTCCTTCAGCCCAGCTCCTCAGCTGTATTGTGGGGATACTAACAACACTGAGTGGGGCACTCATCTGTCTAGGAGAGCGATATATAAGCACAGTTGTTATTAGTTATTATATTGAATCAGATTGTTGGTCCATCAAGGTCAGGCTTACCTACCCAGACTGGCAGTGGCTCTCCTGGGTCTTAGGCAGAGCTCTTTCACATCAGCTCCTGCCTGCTGCTTTTAAGTAGAGACACTGGGGATTGAACCCAGGACCTCCTGTGTGCAAAGCAGAGTGTCATGTATCTGACACTATGCCTGTTCAGTGTGTTATCTCTGCTTTGAAGTTAAACACTCTCCGGCGAAGAAACGAGTGGCCTTGAGACCGGCTGCAACTAACACAAACGAGGCATCTCCTGGGAATAGGGATGATTTCATGCTTACTCTGTAGATGTAGCCTAAACTCTGATACTTTTTGTCTCTGGTGTCTGCGCCAGAATCTCAACGGGCTTCTAACCTGGGGGAGGGACTTTATATCTAACCATGTTTGCCCTTAACACATCCCTTCTGCCAATTCCACTGTCTGAGCACCTTGAACCTGATAGATATCTAATAAAAGTTACTTCAACCAAACCACCTGTGTGATTGATGTGGAGAACTGGGGGATTTACTTGCCAGGGACTGACACACAGGCTCTCCTACTGAGCCACAGGTCTACCCACAATGGGTGAAAGTCTGAGCACCCACAAAAGCGATGGACACAGTACTGCAGTGCAAACGAAACAGATCTTTTTCAGGAGCACTTACTCGCTTTGGCGTAAAAGTGATATTGACTTTCCTTGTAGCTCCTCTAGTTATTAGCGAATTCAGATGGACGACGTTATCCCTGAGAGACTCCTCCTTCTCTTCAAAGAGAGATTTCTCAATGACAGCTTCAAGTTGTGGCAGGGCCTTAAAAAGACACATCACATGGCAAGCGGGATAAACATGTTTGTGTTGACAAGTCTCATCGGCGTATCTGGAATACGTCCTTAAACAGCACTGTGTTTCTCTTTACGTATCAAAATGAAAAGGCCACGTGAGGGCTACCACACATATCCTGACTTTCAATGCCAAGCATGCACATTGAGGTTCAGACATTCTTAACAGCAGAAACCCTCCAGAAAATATATATAATAAGGCTAATTCCCTTAGGGAAAAAATAGCTTCTCTTTCCATGCTGAGTAAGCAAAAAGATGAAGGCCGTCCTATTTCTTCAACCAGTAGTAACAGCTGAGGCCCTTTGTCAGGATCCCTTTTTAATAACTCACCTTTCTTTCCTTCCACTGTGGGTTGGGATATGTGCAAAATCTCACCGTCTATCTTTTCCTTTAGGGGGAGAGTGATATCTTGGCATAACAAACAGCTTATAAAAGAGCACTTAGGGTTGAACCATTCCCCAAACAATATCGATTTAAAACCTTTTGTTAAAATGCCAGTGTCTCTGAGGGAAAACCACTTGACTCTCCTTTTTTAATAGCTCCAGTATGCCCTCTCAAATTCTGGCTATCAAAACTGATTTAATTTCCATGTGATTTTCCCATGCTCATGAAGAACCTAGCTCAGCTGAGGATCAGAGTTTGCCAGATGCTAGCCCTCTTTGCCTGGGTTATTTCTGGCAAAGGAAGGGAATATCTGCAAAAGTCTGTAGCTGACCAGGGACAGAAATTCAGCGCTTTGCGTGGATGCCACTTCGTGGCCTTGACCACAGGGCTGGGACCTCTGCAGCATTTCTACAGCCATGCAAGACCACCCCCACAGTCCACAAATCACAGCTTCTTGGCAGCCCTCCCCTATGGCAGCCCCAAAGGCCTCTCAAAATTCCTTTGCTGGGACTCCCAGGGAGGGGCTTTTAAGGGGCACTCTGGACTGCTATGGGAGGAAGGAGCTGCGAAAGGTGTGATCTGAAGAGGGGAGTCCTTGTGCCTGCAGAAAAACTGCGCGGTGTCTGGCCCACCGTCTTCTGCTCCACAGTGACGAAAGGAGCTAAACAAAAGAGAGAGGCCAAAAAAGTCCAAACCCAAGCATTCTGTTCCAACATAGCAAAAACAGAGCCTACCCGCAACCCTTCCTTTCCCTTCCCAAGTCAATCCTGTAACCCCTGGGACTCATTTCCTGATAAGGATGATGGGGGTTGATTCCCCTTCTCTGTTTCAATTGGGAATACAGAGGCAACTATAAAATCATCACCTCCAGCACGACGAGGATTGCTAGCCAACAGCTAGTGCCCACCAAAAGATGGGAAGGCAGAAGACCTGCCCAATATGAAGCGGTCCCAGCTCATTTAAAATGGACGGCCACAGTACAAGCACCTCCAATGCAAAGTCTGCTGGCCTCCCTTACAGGCAGGGGTCGTTTCGTAGAAAAAGAGCTGGAGGGACTCATTAGCATAACTCATTATCATATGCCATGCCCCTTGACATCACCAGAAGCGTGTCATTAGCATAACTGATTTGCATATGCCACATCCCCTGACATCACCTATCCTGGCTATTTTGGACCCAATCCTGGCCATTCAGGGCCAAAATTGGGCCCAAAATGGCAAAAGGGGCTTAAAATGGCTGAAAAGGAGCCCAAAATGGTCAAGATCAGGCCACTGCTGAGTGGAAGAGTGATCCACCACCTGTCAGAGGCCCGATTCGGGCCGTTTCAGCCCCAATCCAGGCCAAAATGGGCCCCAAATGGCCGAGAGTCAGGTAGGAGGGGCTACCTGACATGTGACCTCTTGGGGGAACTACCGGAACTGCATTCCTGTGCATTCCCCCTCAAAATGAGCCCTGCTTACAGGCCATACAATGCAATCCTGCACTGTTCTCCATCTAAGGGGTAACCGATCTTGGCACAGCACAGGTGCAGCCTCTCAGTGGGGCAAATTAGGATGTTTTGGGTGAGGAGAACAGCACAGGGCAGAAGGCAGAAGCCCCGTCTCCCCCTGTGCAATGGTCCCAATCCAAATAGGGCCCCTGCAGTACGTGGAAGTAACTCAGAGCCAACTCATTAAAAATACAATGTCCAGCGTGGCCCTAGGTCTACTCTGCTTAGGGTTGCCTTTCCTCACTGGAACATTCTGAATTTGGGGAAAAAAATTAATTCAAAACAAGTGAATTTTCACAATCATTGAGTTCTTATTTTGCGTTGACTTGTGGAACAGTTACTTCATGCAGAACATTAAAAGCTGCTTTTTCCCCCAAGCCTGCTTTCAGTGGACATGCCAGGGCTTGAACCTGTGACCTTCTGCGTGCAAAGCACATGCTCTTCCACTAAGTGATGGTCCTCTCCAAAGACATGCTCTAAAAGCTTACTTTCAGTATGGGGTGGAAGAAGTGTCTTCCCAGCGGAAGTGCTGTGACTGTCCCCCGCCCCTAGCTTCCCTACATAGGCTGTTGGCAGTCATTCTTCAGCATAGACTTTCCACCGATCTCGGGTCAGTGGGACATTTGCACACAAGGTGCTGGTTTCGTCCAGCCCCATCACCCTACCTCTTCTTTCCCTGGTTCTTTCGCAGTAGACTCCGTGAGCTTGGGTCTGGAGGCTTTGGGTTTGGCACCTTTCTTCCCTTTCTGTTTATCCGCTTTGTTTTCAGGTGGCTTGGGCAAGCGGTCCAGCGTGTCTTGCACCAAGTGGATTAAACGGTTGTCAGCATATGCCCTGGCTATGTCCAGTGCATTCTGACCTGTTTACAAAAAGACACAAGTTAAGTGCTAGAAAGCCAGAAGCTCCTCCCTGTCTGGAAAAAGACCTTTTGGTTCTCCATCAAGAGGCAACAAGTACCCTCCCTAGCTCGCCTCCCCTTCTCCCCATGTTTCCATTTTACAGTCCTGGGCTATGCACCAATGAAAACAAATTCACTGGATACTCTTCCAGCATTGCAAATGAAAAAGACTCTTAAGAAAGCCTTGATCTTGGCCAATATGTATTTTCAATAAAGTAGAAGAGTGCTCAGTCTTTGGAAAAACTTTGTCAGACTGATCACTGGAATTCCCGTAGATCAAGATCTGACCCAACGATCAGCCTGAATCCCCCTCCCAACCCTAAAGACGCTCGAGTTTCTTAAAAGCGAAATATTGAAAGCACAATCACAAACTATTCCTATGAGAAGGAAAAACAGGAGGAGCTTAAAGAAGCCAAGGTGGCTCCATAAACAGCTTTCTCATGAATTGAGGAATAAAAAAGACTCATTTAGAAAATGGAAGGAGGGCCTTATGTCCAAGGATGAATATAAACAAATAAGTAACCTATGCTTGTAGGGAGAGTGTTAGAAAAGCTAAAACTCAGTCTGAGCTTAGGCTAGCAAGAGACGCTAAAAACAACAAAAAAGGGTTCTTTGCTTCTGTTCAAAGTAAGAAAAAGAGCAAGGACATGGTAGGCCCATTGCAGCAACAGGGAAGTGAAATTGTAACAGGCGATGAAGAGAGGGCAGAACTGCTCAATTCCTACTTTTCCTCAGTCTTCTCCTATGAGGGAAATGGTGCTCAACATGGCAATAACAGAAGACATGATGGGGGAAGGGAGTTACAGCCTAGGATCAGCATAGAGGTAGTACGTAAACACCTGGTTTCTTTAAATGGAACTAAGTCCTCAGGGACAGATGAATTGCTCCCAAGGGTACTAAAAGAACTCGCAGATGGAATTTCTGAGCCTCTGTCCATTATTCTTGAGAATTCTTGGAGATCATGCGAGATACCAGAAGACTGGAGGTGGGCAAATGTTGTCCCCATATTCAAGAAGGGGAAAAAGGAGGATCCAGGTAACTACCGACCCGTCAGCTTGACGTCTATACCTGAAAAAGTCTTAGAACAAATCACCAGTCAGTCCTTGGGCATTTAGAAAGGATGGCTGTGATTACTAAGAGCCAGCCTGGGTTGCTCAAGAACAAGTCATGTCAGACCAACTTTATCTCTCTCTCTTTTTTTTTTGAGAAAGTTACTACCTTGCTGGATCAGGGGAATGCTGTAGACAGTAAGGCTTTTAATAAGGTTCCACATAATATCCTTATCAACAAGTTGATAAAATGTGGTTTGGATTCTATTACTATTAAGTGGGTCTGTAACTGGTTGACAGATGGCACCCAAAGAGTGCTAGTTAATGGTTTCTCATCCTCTTGGAGAAAAGTGGCAAGTGGAGTTCCTCAAGGATCAGTCCTGGGACCTGTTCTGCTCAACATTTTTATAAGTGATTTGGATGAAGGAATAGAGGGAATGCTTATTAAATTTGTGGATGATACTAAATTGGGAGAGGTAGCAAATACGTTCGAAGACAGAATAAGGATACAGGATGATCTTGGCAGGCTGGAAAACTAGGCTAAAACAAATAAAATGAATTTCAACAGTGATAAATGCAAAGTTCTGCATTTAGAAAGGAGAAATCAAAAGCATAATTATAGGATATGGGAGACTTGTCTTGGCAGTAGTATGTGAGAAAAGGATCCAGGGGTTTTAGTAGACCATACACTGAACATGAGTCAGCAGTGTGATGTGGTAGCTAAAAAGGCAAATGCGATTTTGGGCTGTATCAACAGAAGAATAGTGTCCAGATCACGTGAAGTGATGATATTGCTCTACTCTGCTCTGGTTAGACCTCACCTAGAGTTTTGTTTTCAGTTTGGGGTGCCACAATTTAAGAAGGATATAGACAAGCTGGAAAGTGTCCAGAGGAGGGCAACGAAGATGGTGAGGGGTCTGGAGACCAAGTCCTAGGAGAAAAGGTTGAAGGAGCTCAGAATGTTTAGCCTGGAGAGGAGACGACTAAGAGGTAATATGATAACCCTCTTCAAGTACTTGAAGGGCTATCATAAAGAGGATGGCATGGAGTTATTTTCTGCTGCCCCAGAAGGTCAGACAAGAACCAATGGACTGAAATTAAATCAAAAGAGTTTTCAGCTAAACATGAGGAAGAACTTCCTGACAGAGCGGAACAGGCTTCCTCGGAAGGTGGTGAGCTCTCCTTCTTTGGAGGTTTTAAAGCAGAGGCTAGATGGCCATCTGACGGCAATGCTGATTCTGTGAACCTGGGCAGATCATGAGGGGGAAGGCAGGAAGGGCTGCATCAGTGCTTAGTTCTCGTGGCCTTCTTACATGCTCACGGTGGTGCTGATCACTACTTTGGGGTCAGGAAGCAATTTTCCCCAGGCCAGTTTGGCTAGGGATCCTGGAGGTGTTTTGACATCTCCTGGGCATAGAGCAGGGGTCACTGGGGCAGTTGGGGGTGTAGTTGTGAAGTTCCTGCATTGTGCAGGGGGTTGGACTAGATGACCCCAGAGGTCCCTTCCAACCCTATGGTTCTATGAGTACTCTTGTGTGCACTCTTGAAAATGCTCTTTCAGTACACAAGCACTTTCAGAATTTACTACTACACAAGACCACAATTACTTTCTTTCGTAGCTAAAAAATTTAAACATATTGGGACAGAACCAGCCCTAAATGTCCACTCGCACTAGAGCTCTTCCGCAAGGTGGAACCTCAAGAAAAAGGCAGCAGTAGCTGCCTGCACTAATCGTATGCCCACTTGCATTTCTACTTGCGCCAGTTTTTGTGCAGCCAATTTCTCGACACTATAACATATGTGGAGGAAAGTGGAAGGTGTTGCACAAGAACTTGCACTACGTCCATTTATGTTTCTGCTCGTGCATCGCTGTATCCAAGCCATTGTTTTAAAAAGAAAAGGCTGTTGGCACACAACGCACAATTTGAAGGGGTTTATTTATTTTTGTTTTCAAAGTAGAAGAGCACAACTGCATTGTGTGCAACCTAAAATTAATGGCTTGTATCCAACCATATAGTTTTCCATTTTTTGGAGGGGAGGTGTTAATTTCTGCCAATTCTCCCTTTCACTGCTGACTTCTGCTTTGCCCCGCTCTGCAAAATCCACATATGTTTTCTTTACTTACAATATTTATAAAAGCTACCTTTCCTGCCATGCTTCTACGGAACCAAGGCAAATAAGAACAATGTAGTAACAATCTTCAGGGCTTTTTTTCAAGGGGAACGTGGGGGAACGGAGTTCCGGAACCTCTTGAAAATGGTCACATGGTCGGTGGCCCCGCCCCCTGATCTCCAGACAGAGGGGAGTTTAGATTGCCCTCCGCGCCGCTGAGCGGCGCGGAGGGCAATCTCAACTCCCCTCTGTCTGGAGATCAGGGGGCGGGGCCACCGACCATGTGACCATTTTCTCCGAGGGCAACCCACTGAGTTCCACCACCTCTTTTCCCAGAAAAAAAGCCCCGACAATCTCTATAAAACTAACATTAAAACCAACAAAAATTCAAACTAGAATAAAATCACCCACCCATGGAAATCCCCCTCTGCCTGGGCTCAGACTGGTAGGATCTGTGCCCACAGATATGGGGGGAGGTGATTTGGAAACGGGTTGACTTCATTCATGTAGCTAGTACCAACCCGATGCTCACCTCTTCTGTTTGTCATCTGAACTTTAGCTCCACCGTTGATCAAATACTGCACCGTGTCCAATCGGGAGCTCTCAATGCCTCTCATTAATGGGGTGCCATCGTTGATTGTAAAAGCATCTATATTTGCTCCAGAATTCACAAGGAGTTCAGCAATGTCCTGTTGACCAGCATGGCAAGCGTGGTGGAGAGGGGTCCACATGAAATTGTCTGTTGCGTTCACACTAGCCCTACAGAGAAGGAGTTCATTTATGAGTGAAACATGCGCCGCTCGGCCACTGAAGTTGAATTCCTCCACAGGTGTCTCTTTAGGCCTGCGGAAGTCTGTCTGCAGCTTGCGGAGAGTTGCATTTGCAATGATCATTGACCAAAAGAGCCATATTTCCTTACTTTCATCCTGAGGTATGAGGCCTGCCCCTCAGGGAGGGTTACGGGTCTCTCGGGGTCACTATTTCAGGATGGGAACCACCTGCCAACCACAAACAGCTCTGGGCAAGAGCCTTGGCAACTTTCCTGACACAGGCGTCAGATTGGGAAACAGTGACCGAAAGAGCCCTGGGTTGCATGTCGCTCCCAAGCTACTGAGTAAGCACCACTGGTTTAGGTTATCAGGTGACTTATACAAAATGTTCAGAAGATGAAATATGATTGGTTTTCAAACACCAGAGCTTGGCCTCCAGGCTTCAAACCCAAGGTTACCAACCTCTGGGTGGGCCTGGCGTTCTCCCACAAGTACAATTCATCTCCAGACTACAGAGATCAGGTCCTCTGCAGGATGGAATGTATGACATCATATCCTTGCTCAGCAGGTACGGCCCCCAAATTTCCAGGAATTTCCCAAGAGATGTTGGCAACCTACTCAAAACAGACACTCCCCTTTGGAAGTATCAGGAGGACATGGAGGCCAGTTCCCCTGCTCTCTGTGTAAAACTCTGGAACTAGATCAGGGTAACCCCCAAGTTAGGCTGCCTGCACCCCTCCCAGCTCCTCATATCACTCCCCCCCCCCAGCACTTGCCACATCCCCAATGCTTTTCTATGCATAAAATGCTTTTCAGAGATTCCATTCAGTTACGGCAATGGCTATTCTCTGGCAAGAGACCATGTGTGGCAATCATCCCTGAAGTCCCGCCTATCCTACAGGGCTGTGAACAAATCCTGGTGATTTAAGCCTTATGCAAATCCAGGTACTTGCCAGCCAATCAGAGCCCCTGGAAATCCATTGGATGGAGGGGTGAGCCACCCTCAGCTTAGGAAAGGAGAAGAGAGCCGTTCCCTCAGGCAGCCCCGGAAAAGGGCATCGGCTTTGGCGGGCTTTTCACTTGGGCTTTTAGTGAGGGTTTGGGGCCAGGTTAGGGAAGGAAACTTGCTTTAGTGAGGTAAACAAGCATCATGTGAAGGGCCAGTGAAATCTGGCTTTCTGCATACAGGTTCTGTGACCAGGATCTCTGTGATAACCTGAGTAGTCAGCTTGGCAGCTGAACCTCCAATACTGAGGAACGGTCTGGAGAAAAAGGAATCAAATCTCCCCTCAGTGTTTGTTAACTAAAGATCAGTTCAAGGTGCGAACTCACAGTGGGGGAAACATACAACCTCCGCGGACTGCTGCCGAGAGCCAGTTGTACGTTCTATACTGATTATTCCACACGAAACCTCTACTGTGTTACATCTTATTTTCTTTAAATAAACGTTTGTTGTTCAATTCCATCTTGGTCTTGTCTGTCAAGTACAAACACCTCACCATATTACTCTTGAAGCATCACAAATAAGAGCCTTTTAGGGAACACAAAGTTTACACACCACCAACCAGTTACATAAAACCTGAGCCTCCGCTTTAAGCAGACAGTGGAGGGGGGTTTAAACAAAGAAAAGAATCCAGTGTGTGGGATTTGGCCAGACGTAAGTCCAGGGTAGTTACCTCCAAAGTCTCCCTCGTGTCTTCTCCCCCTTCCCATCCTAGTTGTCACACACCATGACTTTCCTGAAGTCACCCAATGAGCTTCACTCCTCTGAACCAGCATGGTACAGGAGCTTGGGACTTGGGAGACTTGAGTTCAAATCCCTACACAGCCATAAACACTGGCTTTGGCCGAGTCATACTCACTCCCTCTCTCTCTCAACCTGACATATCTCAGAGGGTTGGCACAAGGATAAAATGGAGGAGCACCATATAAGGTGCTCCCAAGTTGCTTGAAGGAAGACTGGGATAAAGAGATGATAAACAGGCTCACCTGTCCACAGCTAAATTCACCATGCCTTGTACCCAATATGATGATACTCGTCACAAATCTAGGAAAATGATTCTTGACCACAGGAAAAACACCTCATGTGAAACAGCCCCCTAAGTCATTAGAGAACGTTAACTTACCCTTTTTCTAAAAGGAATTGCACAGCTTCCATATTACCAATTGCACAGGCTGCCATCAGAGGCGTTTTGAAGAAATGGTCCCTCACATCCACAGGCACCCCTAACTCAAAAGCCTTCTTTAAGGAAGACAGGTCCCCAGCTTTAGTGAGGTAGTTGATGTTCGAAAAGTTTTGCATCGGGTCCTCGATGTACCACCAGGAATCGTCCTGCATAGGATGCTCGGGCGGATGATCGCGATTGAAGCGGTTGCAGTCGGTAACATTCTGATAGGTCTGTACCATGTAATCCGGAGGCCCGCCATCAGGGCGCCGTGGCCGGGACTCCTCTGGGATGACACAGATTGGTAATGGGATGACAAACTTGCCCTTCTTGCCTTTCGCCTTCTTGCCTTTCTTCTTTTTGGGACCGTAAGATGAAAGGAGGAAAGCCTTCTGCAAGTACCGATTGCCCCTCAAAAATTCCTCGATGTTCACTCCCCCAGTGCGTGTCTTCTCGTGAGCCTGAGCAATTGTGGGGAGTTGTTCGGTATTCGCAAAGGGACACCGCTCCTCAATGACAGCAATAAAATCCTCTTTGGATACTGTTCCGTCACCTCTGTCTACAGCCTCGAAGACCTCTCGAAGGGTTTCCTGATGTTCCACTGACCAGTCATGCAGCCTGACTGCCCAGGGTGGGTTCGGGTTCTTGACTCCCGGCTTGGGCTTGGAATACTTGGCAAAGCGCCGTTCGATTTTACGAATTTCCTTGGCTGCTGCTTTAAATCCAGCGTCTTTCGCAACAGCTCTGGGCGTCTTTTTCTCCAAATTCCTCCATGTTGGATCACAGCCTAAATTGTTTAATAAAACACATTTCACCAAAGACTAGAGACAGCTTTTTCTTTTTAATCAAGAGCATTTCTGTTTATGGGATTCTTCAACAGAAGTGGATGGATTGTTTTAGTTAATTACTCTTGGGATTCTCACAAAATCGGAGTCAACTGACACATTAAAGGGTAATACATTTTTATTCCAGAATCGGCCTTCATGGACTAGAATCTGTTCCAATAGATAGAAGCCCTCATTAAGTAGACATTAATATGGGAAGGTATGAAGATTTTTTTTAAATGAAACAAACAGGAACAAAGGGACAAGACAGGCAAGAAATACACGGTAAGATGTAATTATGTGGACTGAGACCGGCGTATCTGTGGGACCGCCTCTCCCTATATGAGCCCTGGAGGATGCTTCGATCCAGCGACAAACAGCTGTTAATGGTCCCTGGCCCCAGGGAGGCCCGCCTAGCATTGACCAGAGCCAGGGCCTTTTCGATCCTGACTCCAACCTGGTGGAACGCTCTGTCTAAAGAGACCATGGCCCAGCCAGATTTGTTATCCTTCCGCCGAGCCTGCAAGATGGAGCTGTTCTGCCAGGCGTATATGGTTGACACTGGTTGGGCCTCCCCACCGGCCGACTAGAGGAAAACATGCCGCCCTACTAGAAGTATCTACCACCCAGCCTGTTACATACTTTTGGAGATGGTTGGGTGGTGGGTTTTGGAGACATCTGCTGTTGTATGTTTTAAATATTTATGTGGTTTTAAAGCTATATGTATTTTAAATTACTATACCAATTGTAATCCGCTTTGAGCCTGCTGATGCGGGGAGGGCGGAATATAAATTGAATTAAATAAATAAAATTATATAAAATTCAAATGTAATTGCAGAGATGTGGAACATCAAAATGATGCTAGTTGGGGGCCAGCCATGTATCAGTTGGAATACATCCACTGATTACGCCAACAGTGTACAATTGCCAAAGTGAGGGCTTCTTAAGCCATGCCACTTCACACGGTTGCCTTTTTTCTGAGTCCTGACGAGGTGAGAGGCGTCCCAAGAAACCTAACAGCTGCACAGCCTCTTCTTGCCCCTCAGGTTTCTGCCTTTCACTTGCTCTCTGGGCAGCAGCTGTTTTTCAAAGAAGGAAGAGCACAAGCAGAAGTCATGGCTCAAAGATAGAGCGCCCACTTTGCACGCAGAAGGTCCTGGTTCGATCCCTGACACCTCTAATTAAAAGGATCGGGTAGGAGGTAATGTGAAAGGCCTCCACCTGAAACCCTGATGAGATGCTGTCAGCCAGAGCAGACAAACTCGAGCTTGACCGACCAATCGCCGGACTCAGGATAAGGCAGCTTCATGTACTCAGTACATCAGGGAGGATGCATTAGGTCAGTGGTAGAGTATCTGTTTTACACACTGAAAGGCCCAGATTCAACCTCCAGCATCTCCCGTTAAAATGATCCGGTAGCAAGTTATGGTACTGCCATGTCTGCATACCATTTATCCATGCCATTGATGTATTCTCTGTTCTCTGTCATTAACCTGAGCTGTTCCCTGTATTGATATACTGTATACTTGATGCCATGCTCATATAATGTAGCCACATAATCAAGCCAACCTGAGCCTGCCTGAAATCAAAAGTACTAATACTGTTTTCACAGAAAAGTAACTAGCCTGTTATCTCTCCAAATATGCTGCGCTGGCCTTGCAGCTGGAAGGCAGAGAGAAAGACTTTCAGTTCTTTGAGTCCAGACAAAACTATTGTGTTCTCATGGAACTTTTTACTTTTTGCGCCTAAATGCAAAATGCTCCCAAAGGGAGGGGGGATTGTACTCTCTCTATATATAGTGCTTATACTTGTATATTCATTCCTGCCAACTTTCCCATCTATGGATGAACCCATGAACTTAATGGATCTCTAAATAAAAACCTTTTCAACCAATGCACTGGAGTGCTTGCTGTGAGGGGTTTGGGGGTCTATCTGCCATGGACTGCCGTCCTTAGAACGGTCAGGTAAAGGCCCTGGAGGGCAGCTGCCAATCCAAGTACACAACACGGAGCTTGACAGACCAAGGGTCTGACTCAGCAGGAAGCAGCTTCACATGTTCAAGGAACACTCAAGCAGAAGAGAGGCGGCACTCATATATCATTGACTGTTACACTACAGCAACCATTCACAGCTGATTTGTCTTGTCCACTACTGAAAAAAACAGCTGTGAATTATTGCTACTATACCACAGTGATTTGCAATACCCAGGGCTTTTTTTCAGCAGGAACACAGTGGAATGGAGTTCTGGCACCTCTTGTAAATGGTCACATGGCCGGTGGCCCCGCCCCCTGATCTCCAGACAGAGGGGAGTTTAGATTGCCCTCCGTGCCGCTTGGCACGGAGGGCAATCTAAACTCTCCTCTGTCTGGAGATCAGGGGGCGGGGCCACCGGCCATGTGACCATTTTCTCCAAGGGCAACCCACTGAGTCCCACCACCTCTTTCCCTAGAAAAAAAGCCCTGGCAATACCCAACAACGTATAAATGCAGCCAGTGAAGTCCTAACAACTGTAGCAAAAGACAGGGTGCAGCCAACCATCCTTCATCCAGCTTCAGTGGTTCTTCGTCTAGTGGAAGTTGGAGTGACGCTCCTTAGGCTAGAGGAAAGCTTCAAACTTTGCTCAGCAGAGCGAGAGGATTGGGGGCGGGAAGTTGCAGCTTTCTCCCTGGGCGTCTTGCTCCCGGGGAGCTGCTGTGGAGAAAGCCGATGTGTCAGTGTAGCCGAGCAGGACGCCCAGGGAGAAAGTTGCAACTGACCGCCCCCAAAGATCGTTGAGAGCAGGCTTGTGACTAGAGGAACGATTTGCAAAAGCTGCTGCTGCTGCTGCCGGCTTTCTCTGGCTCTTCAGGCAGCGATTCTAACAGAGAGGGGAAGGACACTCGGACTTCAGTTCCCAGGAAAACTTGCGAAAATGATCAAGTGTTCTACACGTGAAAAAAGTCACTTGTAGCTTGGCTCTGAGAGGGCAGAATGGGCAAGCAGGGCAGCCCTTATGGGGAGTCTATGGTTGCAACCAATGGTTGCATCTTTCTATGCAATATTTCATGACAGGGAAATCCTAAGCAGAGTTGCACCAGTCTACGCCCCTGGGCTGCAAAGGGGGCCATTCCCCTTAGGAGAAGCAGATGTACGAACGGGGCATAGCGAGACACTGTTGAGAACTGGCTGGCACACATCTGTGTAGAAACCAGTAGAGAGGCATTGGTGAGAAAACATTTGCCTGCCCTGAGAGAGAGAGGGGGAGAGACAGAAAGAATAATGCGTGTTATCTTTACCTCTTTGACCTATAAATTTGCAACATTCGGTAAAACCCCCCGCAGCGGCATAGTGAAGGGGGGTGTTTCCATTCATGGCGATGAGGCCCACGTCTCCGTCATAAGCCGAAATAATCTTCAGGATCTGAAGGAAGCCCAATCAATTTTATTATATTCAAAAATGGATCTTTTTCTCAGCAGCAAAACTGTTTTGACCATTTAACAACTACTACCGTACGACACTGAATGCCCGATTGAGATGCAACAGAAAGGACAGAACTCCTCCTACACTGAAAAGCTGCTGTTTGTGTACTCGGCGGGGGGGGGGGGGGGGGAGGCTGGGGAATGAACAAGTCAGTTACTCTTGATTTGTGAATTATGCATATAACAACGTTTGTATTTAAGGCTTGATGTATTGTAAGCTGGAAATTGTATTTTGCATCTGGAATACATTATATTCTGGCTACTATATGTAGATTATGAAATGATTGCTTGAATTGTGGAGGCGGGGTTTCTTTAGCTGGCATTTGCTCTTTGTAAAAGGAAGCCTATAGCACCGCTGCACTTTGAATTTGCATGAAGCTGCTAGCTGCTTTAGACCGTATACCTCTAAAAACTGATTCTTTTTGAAAAAAACATCTCTTTAGACTTGATAATATCTATAAATTGACATGTGTTTATGATATAACGGCGTGTTGTTAATTGTGTTACTTTGTACTTTAAATGTTATAGTAAGTAAATCACGGTTTTTTTCTCTATTGTATTGGGTATGGCCAGGGGTTTTTTTCTGGGAAAAGAGGTGGTGGAACTCAGTGGGTTGCCCTCGGAGAAAATGGTCACATGGTTGGTGGCCCTGCCCCCTGATCTCCAGACAGAGGGGAGTTGAGATTGCCCTCCGCGCCGCTGGAGTGGCGCGGAGGGCAATCTCAACTCCCCTCTGTCTGGAGATCAGGGGGCGGGGCCACCAGCCATGTGACCATTTTCAAGAGGTTCTGGAACTCCGTTCCACCGCGTTCCAGCTGAAAAAAAGCCCTGGGTACGGCTTTCCGTGACTCTGTTTTGGACATTCCACGTAGAAGTGTGGCTCCAGTTTGGCATTCAAAAGTGGAGCAGGTTTTTCGAAGCATCCATATGATGTCGATGCCTAATTGTCCACTTCATTATTTTGTCTTGGAGATGAACAGTGTATTGGCCAAGTCTGCAGATGACACGGAACTGTTTAGAATGATGAAAACCCAAGCTGACTGTGAAGGACAGTAAGGATCTCCACACATTGGGTGACTGGGCAACAGTGTGGCAAGTGAAGTATAGGGCCAAGCTAGAAGTGACGAATTACACTTGAATGGCAAGTGAACAGACTCACGTGTATTCCTCCCTGCTCACTTGCACTGCACTTGCACTCCACTCGATCACGAAGTGATCAAGCACAAGTGAACAGGGAGGAATACATGTGAGTGTATTCAAGTGTAATTCATCACTTCTAGCTTGGCCCTCAGTGTAGGCAAGTGTCAGCTGGTGCACACTGGAACAAAGAATCCCCAAGTCAAAAATATGCTAAGGAGGTCTGAACACAGGTTGGACACTTGTCAGCTTCCCTCAAGTTTTGATGGGAAATGTAGGCAGCTGGGCAAAATGTTGGACAAGTGACAGTCACTGGACAGCAGACGGAGAGCCAAGCTGCAAGACCGGGAAGCCTACATTTCCCATCAAAACTTGAGGGAAGCTGACAAGTGTCCAACCTGTGTCAGGCATCACTTGTAGCTTGGCCCTCAGAGGGAAAGAGATCTCAAGGCTGAGTGGACAGCTCAATTATAGTGTCAACTCAGTGTGCTACAGCAGTGAAAAAGGCAAACTCTATGCTGGGAATTATTGGGAAAGGGGTTGAAAATAAAATGGCCAATATTATAATGCTCCTGTACAGATCTATGGTGCAGCCTCACTTAGGGCGAAGCTACAAGTGACGAATGACACTTGAACGGCAAGTGTATTTCTCCCTGTTCACTTGCGTTCCACTCAATCCACTTGCCGTTCAAGTGTCACTCGTCACTTGTAGCTTGGCCCTCAGAATATTGTGCACAGTTCTGGTCACTGAATCTCCAAAAGGACACTGAGAAGCACAGAAGGGGGCAACTAAGACAATTTTAGAAGTTGGAGCCCTTTTCCTACAAAGAAAGCCTGAAGAGGCTGGGGGTTGTCAGCTCAGAAAAGGGGTGAGGGCACAATAAAGATTTATAAAATTATGCATGGGGTAGAAACGGTAGACAGAAAACTTTTTCTCCCTATCCCATAATACTAGCACTTAAGGGCATCCAATCAAGTTGATGGGCAGTGGATTCAGGATGGACAAAAGGAAATACTTCTTTACACAATGCATGATTAAGATGTGGAATTAACCGGCAGAGGAAGTTGTGATGGCTACAGGCAGAGACAATTAAAAGGGGATTAGACAGAATCAGGGAGGAGAGAGGCCTATCAGCGGTCACGAGCCTCCACATCCAGAGGCAGTCAACCTCCGAATCCCAACTGGGGAAGCCTCTATGCCTCTATGCCCTGGTGACCCTCCACAGTAATGGGCTGGGCCCTATGTGAGACAAGTGCTGGCCTAGACGGGCCACTGGTCTGACCCAGCAGGGCTCCGATGTGTATTGGGGGGGGGGACCAGACTGAGAATGCTCGAGGGCCCCCGCCTCTGTATTTGAGGCAATAAGGAGAGCTCTGCAGAGAATTGCTACCGTGCGGAAGCGACCTCTCTTTGCAGAGTGGATTGCATACAACCCACCCACCAGTGTAAAATTCCCTTTCATTTCCTAGAATATCACCATGATTTTGTTCCTTGACGAAGCCCTCGTATTGCAAGTTTTCTTCTATGCCATGCCTAGAACTACTTTGTGGGGGGGGGGGGCAGTTAAAAGAATTAAATATCCATAATAAAAAGACTTTCACAGGAACCATTTTTGACAGTTAGTGATTCTAGGGACCTTCTCTGCATAGCTGCACGAGTCAATCAGAACTGCTGCTTTTAAGCGTGTCGTTTTAGAGGGGCCGCCCACAGGAGAACGTTGCCTTGCTGGCCTTCCCAGGGGCTACTGTGGGAACAGAAGGGACGAGAGCGCACACTGCGTCCCCTCTCCCCTTGCCCACCTCCTGCCAGATCAAGCACCAAATACATCCAGGCTCATGCCTTGCATAAGAACACGAAGCAACGCTGGTGGACAGCTGGGATCAGCTGAGGCAGGGCTGGATCTACCGTACGCACATAAACACCCTTAGAGCCAAGCTACAAGTGACGCCTGACACAGGTTGGACACTTGTCAGCTTCCCTCAAGTTTTGATGGGAAATGTAGGCGTCCTGGTCTGGCAGCTGTAATGGAGAGCCAAGCTGTAAAACCAGGACGCCTACATTTCCCGCCAAAACCTGAGGGAAGCTGACAACAAGTGTCCAACCTGTGAAAGGCGTCACTCGTAGCTTGGCTCTTAGACTGGGCAAGGGGAGTCCGCCCATTGTCACTCGGCTCATGTTATGGAACTGAAGAAGTTCACAAGGTGCTGCAGGCTAGGGTAATCAGCTACACGAAAAAGACAAGATTTGTCCTAATTAAAATTGAGGGGGTACAAAACAAGAGCGTGGATTGCTGTCAAAAACTGGAGCCTTGCATCGAGTCCCATATGAAGAGCAGTTACAGAAATACATGATCATAGATCCAGAGGAGTTAGCCGTGTTAGTCTCTAGTCGCAAAATAGAAAAAGACTCCAGTAGCACCTTCCAGACTAACCAACTTTACTGTAGCATAAGCTTTCGAGAACCACAGTTCTCTTCGTCAGATGCATTGATGCATCTGACAAACAGACCTGTGGCTCTCGAAAGCTTATGCTACAGTAAAGTTGGTTAGTCTTAAAGGTGCTACTGGACTCTTTTCTATAGAAACACACTGCAGGGCCAATACTTCATATGCTTTATCACCCCTCTTACCTAACTGTGCATTTTTATCCTGCCCTAACTCAAAGACAGTGGTGACCATGTCCCCCCCACACACTTTTATCCTCACAACGATCCTGTCAGGAAGGTTATCCTAGGGGGAGCTTATTCACTGGGTGGGAAGCTGAGCCCAGATCTCACAGGTTGTGTGCTCTGTCCACAATGCTCTATCCCACTTCCCTTAGAAACAATGTTGCGTGGTTCTCTAGCTACAAGAACAGAGCAGAAATGCAAAGAATCCAGTAGCACCTTTAAGACTAACCAACTTTATTGTAGCAAAAGCTTTCGAGAGCCACAGCTCTCTTTGTCAGATGCATCGTCAGCTTTCAAGAACCACAGCTCTCTTCTTCAGATGCTACAATAAAGTTGGTTAGTCTTAAAGGTGCTACTGGACTCTTTGCTATTTTGCTACGGCAGACTAATATGGCTAACTCCTCTAGAGCAGAAAAGGAAAGCAAAGATGCCAATTTCAGAAGCAGCCCTGCACTCCCTGTGTTGGATGCAGCATAACATTTCCATCTGCACTAGAGCTCCTCTGCAAGAGGAAATGCATGAAAAAGACTGCCGCAGCTGCTTGCTCTAAGTAAAACTTATGGTAGCCCCACTTGCATTTTGGCTTGCACGAGATTTTCTGCAACCAATTATGGGGCACCATAATATATAAAGGGGACATTGCTAGACATTAAACAAGATCATGTACAGGGGGGAACTGTGTGAAGTCCAGGGCTTTTTTTCAGCAGGAACGCGGTGGAACGGAGTTCCGGCACCTCTTGAAAATGGTCACCTGGCTGGTGGCCCCGCCCCCTGATCTCCAGACAGAGGGGAGTTTAGATGGCCCTCCACACTGCCGAGCGGCGCGGAGGGCAATCTAAACTCCCCTCTGTCTGGAGATCAGGGGGCGGGGCCACCAGCCAGGTGACCATTTTCTCCGAGGGCAACCCGCTGAGTTCCACCACCTCTTTCCCCAGAAAAAAAACCCCTGGTGAAGTCCATTTACATTTCCACTTGCACACTTCCAATTGCCGAACCCAAGCCACTGGACGTACTTTCAAGCCTCGTTCAGTTCCCTATACACATAATCATTAGTAATGTTCATGATGGAGCTTTAGAAAGAAGTGGAAGGGTTTTCTTTAAATCATTATAAACAAATGTCAAAAAAACCCTTCCAGGCACCATCAGGACAGACTTGGCTTCACGGCACGTCCACCATTCTTCTCAGAGTGGCAGAACACAGGGGTTGCATATATTGACTGGAAGACTCGCCCTCCAAGTTGTGTGAAATCGCTTGACATTAGGAAGCCATGGGTGAGGGGAATTCCATTAAAAACAGGGGGGAGGGTGAAATATATGCAATACTTACTTTCCTATCAAGCCTAAACCTATTTTGCCACTTTAACAATGTAAAAATGCATCATTTATAACTTAGGTGGCTCATAAAATGATATTCATTGTCATGTTTATGGAATGCAAAGTATATCTTGTCTTCTAAAAGAAAAATTGCAGCGTACTCAATACTAAAGCACAAGAGAGTTGCAAATTGCTTAGCACATTTCACCCACTGTAAAAGAAAGAAAAAAGCTGTTTCCCAAACATTTCCCAATTTGCCCACTGGAAAAACAGAGAAGTCCTCAGACTTTTTCATGCTCTATACTTTGAGTGAGTAAAACTTTGTCTTAAAAAGCATTTTGCAGTGCCTGCAGAAATTACAATAATGATGATGATGATGATGATGATGATGATGATAACAGCAGCATTTGATTTAAATACCGCCCTTCAGGACAACTTAACACGCACTCAGAGCGGTTTACAAAGTATGCCATTATTATCCCCACAACAAAACACCCTGTGAGGTGGGTGGGGCTGAGAGAGCTCCTTGTAGCTGTGACTCGCCCAAGGTGATCCAGCTGGCTGCAAGTGGAGGAGTGGGGAACCAAACCCGGCTCTCCAGATTAGAGTCCTGTGCTCAGTTTGCACAGTCTGTACTTCTTAATATTTCTCTATATAGACATGTGCCCAATTATATACCACCCATCAGGACAACTTAATGCCACACTCAGAGTGGTTTACAAAGTGTGTTGTTACCCTCATGACAAATCAACCTGTGAGGTGGGTGGGGCTGAGAGAGCTCTGGGAGAGATGTGATTGGCCCAAGGTCACTCAAGCAGAGGAGTGGGAAATCAAACCCAGCTCTCCAGATTAGAGTCTCACGCTCTTAGCCACTATACCAAACTGGCTCCAGAGGAACTAGAAAAAAAGGTATCCAGGAAAGAAGGAAAACCCTTTTCCCTTCCAATTTCTGCCATTTTTTCTTTGTCCCTTGACAAATGCTTCTTACTAGCAAGAAACAAACTGAGCCCCCTGCCCCCGCCCCTTGCAATAAAGAACTGGGTACCTTTGCTTCTGGGTACCTTTGTACCATCAACCAAGAATACCTCAAAAAAACCTCCTTTAGCTGCAAAATGTGCCGCGTGGTGTCTTTCATTGTCAAAAATATTAACATCACCGCCTCTCTCGAGGATGCCACGGACTATTTCCAAAACACCTTCTCTCGATGCTTCCATCAGGGCAGAGCGTCCCGTTGCCTGCAAATTAGAGAAGTTTAATTACATACACATTTAGAGGATATGGCAAACAGATGTTCTGGTTCCACTGAGAATTTGTTCACATGGGTTGAGAAAAAATTCCCTTCCCATCTATTTTTCCTATCTATTTTTTTTTATCACAGCCTTTTGCCAAGGAGCTCAGTGTGGTGTTCACAATCCTCCCTCCTCATTTTATCTTTCCAAAACCCGTGTGAGATAGGTTTAGTTCACCATGATTATTCACCAGAGTAGAAGTTTGAAGCCAAATCTCTTAGTTTCTAAAAGATGCTCTAACTAGTACGTCATTCTGCCTTCCCTCGCAATCTCCCAGGAAAAACATAGGGCCAAGCTAGAAGTGATAGATTACACTTGAATGGCAAGTGAACAGACTTGCGTGTATTCCTCCCTGTTCGCTTGCGCTCCACTTGCACTCCACTCAATCACGTAGTTGGGACTAGAGCAGTTTTTACTTTGTATTAGGCTGTTGTTTTATTGTGATTTTATTGAATATGAGTGATTCCGCACATGTTCCAATCCTCTTTATAGATCATTGAGAACAGATTTTTTTTTGTGCGGAACAAATAATCCACCTCAAACGATTGATAAAGTGCATTGAAAACACATTATCCAACGTGGGCGGAATCAGCCTGTATTATATTTTTGTATTGGTTTTTGTTGTAATTGTTGTGAACCACTTTGAGATCTTAACGGAAGAAAGTGGTATAAAAATTGAATTAAATAAATAGGACCATCAGCACCATGAAGTGGAACCACTCAGGATTCTTCCGCTGCGTTCTGTTTTTAGCACTTGGGATGTGTCATTATGCTTCTCCCCCAGGGGTCCAGAGGGAGAGCAAACTCCCCCAAGACCCCAATGTATCCATTCACATTGGCTAAAGGTAATGGAGAAGAAACAGCAGTGCCTGTGCGACCTTCGGCTTTTGCAGCGTCCTACAGGAAGCCTAACTCTCTATCTAGTGAATCAGAATTCATGATTAATAATAAAATTATCAACATTAAATCCTAAATACTAATGTCGTACTATGTTGGGGGTGAGGTGCAACAGGACTGTGCATTGCACTGGCCCCCTGGGTGGCCCCTCTGCAGCCACGTGCCCCCCCCCGCCGCCACCGCATAAGACGACAAGAACAGCCTTACGAGGTTCACCGAATTGGGGTTCGCTCCTCTATCCAAGAAGTTCATGCACATATCCTTGATCTCGTGAGCTTGCTCACAGGCTTGCAAGAAAACCGGCTTCCCGTCAAACGTCACGTTATTCACATCCGCCCCATACTCCAGGACCATTTGAACACAGCGGAAGTGCCGCTTGGTGGGCAAAATGCAATAGAACAAAATACCTGCACAGAAGAGCAAAGGAGTGGCTTGCCAGGCACCCACAGCATGGAACAGACCAACCAGCCATTAACCGTGGTGTTTAAAGCCCTTCACGGACTGGGACCTGCATGCCTACGGGACCGCCTCTTCCATTACGTCCCCTGCAGGGTGTTGCGCTCTGCAGACAAGCAACTCCTGGTGGTCCCCGGCCCGAAGGACATCCGTCTGGCCTTAGCCAGGGCCAGGGCTTTTTCTGCCCTGGCCCCGGCCTGGTGGAACACTCTCCCGCTGGAGATCCGGGCCCTGTGGAACCTGTTGCAATTCCGCAGGGCCTGTAAAACAGAGATGTTCCACCAGGCCTTTGGCTGAGTGCCAGCGGGTGCCCTCCTTCTTCCATCTAAGACCACCACCTTTTCTGTGGCTGCCCTCAGCCATCTGCTATGCCCGTATACTGACTCCCAATATTTGTTTAAATAACCTGCTCCTGGACTATTTTATTGACTTTTAAAAAATTATTGATTTTATGGGTTTTTGACTTTTAATGTATTTTTTTAATGTTGTTAGCCGGCCTGAGCCCATCTGTGGGGAGGGCGGGGTATAAATCGAATCAAATAAATAAATAATAATAAAGGTTAAATCCTAGGGGACGGGCTGTGGCTCTGTGGCAAAACATCTATTTTGTAAGCAGAAGGTCCCAGGTTCAATCCCTACATCCCCAGTTAAAAGGTTCAGGGAGAAGGTGATGTGAAAGCCCTCTAGCTGAGATCTGGAGAGCCACCACCAGGCAGAGTAGACAATACCGGCCTGGACAGACCAACGGTTTGACTCAGCATAAGGCAGGTTCATTGTTCAAGAACGCAACTCCTCCTCCCATTTTTTTACCAGTCTGGATCCTTCTTACCTTTTCCTTCCTCGTCAACTATCGTCATATCCGCCTCCGCCTGCACCAACACATCCAATGCCAAGTCGTGGCCGAGTTCGGCAGCTTTCATCGCTGGGGTGCGCCCCATTCGATCCTGGACGTCCGGATGAGCGCCGAGCTCCAAGAGGAAGTGGCACATGTCAATGTCGTTGGCGACGCAAGCCAAGTGAAGGGCGCTATCTCCATTGACAGGCTCGGTGAAGTTGATGAGTTCAGGGTATCCAAGTCTGGTGAGCTTTTCAATCTGCTTCTTGTCCTTCTGACGGACACACTGGAGGACTTTGTAGATTTGTAGGTTTTCAAGTCTTTTATCGGCCAAAGACATTCTCAGTTAACTGACGATAGGCTCCTCCCATACAGATGGTTTCTGGATGAAAAAGGAGAGTCCATTATTTTCCTCCACAATACAATCAACTCAACAAACCCTTTTACTCCCCCGTCCATTCATTCACACCATTTGTCCCTCACCTTTCAGTGCAACCTTGTTGAACCTGTAACTACTACTGGAAATGTGGGAAAGGGCATCTCTACAAAATAACTACCATGGGAGGCAGGCCCAACCACAAAACGGCTACCATGGGAACTGGGGCCACAACAGACGGTTGGCAAGTTCCAAGCCACGCATCCTCCTAAAATGGGGGGCACCTGTTTCTAAATGGGGTCTTTTTGCTCCAATGAGCTACAGGAAAGCTCAGACTGAGGGCCAAGCTCGAAGTGACGAATGACACTTGAATGGCAAGTGAACAGATTCGCATGCATTCCTCCCTAATCGAGTGGAGGGCAAGTGGAGCGCAAGTGAACAGGGAGGAATACACCTGAGAGCGGGACCACAAGTGACGCCTGACACAGGTTGGACACTAGTCAGCTTCCCTCAAGTTTTGATGAGAAATGTAGGCATCCTGGTCTCGCAGCTTGGCTCTCCGACTGCTGTCCAATGGACTTTTCAACTGTCACTTGTCCAACATTCCGCCAAGCTGCCTACATTTCCCATCAAAACTTGAGGGAAGCTGGCAAGTGTCCAACCTGTGTCAGGCGTCACTTGTGGTCCCGCTCTGAGTCTGTTCACTTGCCGTTCAAGTGTCATTTGTCACTTCTAGTTTGGTCCTGACTTTTTACTTCTGAGAAAGAAGCCAGTGGGCCCCAGGAAACGTACTGAGGGCCATCAGGTTCCCACGTGATCACAATGTGGATCACAGCAGTACATCTTGTGCCCTTCCCCAAGGCAGCTTCAGTAATATCAAAACAATATAAATGATCAGAACCAGGGGCGATGCCAGGGTTTCTGGCACCCACGGCCATCCCTATATGCGTGCGTGCTATATGCGCGCGCCCCCGGACTGCATGATGACGTCACCGCATGATGACGTCATCACGCAGCAAGCCGGCCCCATTGGCCAGCAGATGGCTGGGATGGCACACAGAGGCTGCCCGTGCTCTGGACACCTGCCGTCCCTGGCCCACAGCTGCTGTGCCCAGCCGGGGGCATGTGGCAGTGGCGGCCCTGGGCTGGCCAGCTGCAGAAGCTGCAGGCCAGGCATACCAGCTCCATGGCACGCACCTCCGCCCCCGGCACCCCCTCCGGCACCCCCTCAAGTGCCCCAGAGCCCACGGCACCTGCCTCACCGCCTCAATGGTGGCGCCGGCCCTGACCAGAACAGAATTTTAACAGAACTTGATCTAACAGGCTTCAATAACGGAAAGGGAGATCTGGGCTGAATAAAAGGAGAAACTTCTTGGTTGTAACAAGAATTTGACGAAGGAACCAAATCCCCAGGAGAGGGGCTGGCCTCCCCCTCACTCGAGGTCTTGCAGCAGAGAACGGGCAGCCACCTGCTGGGGTGCTCTGGCTTTGGATTCCCGGCTTCGAGTGGAGGACTGGGGCAAAAGTCTCCCAAGGCCACTTTCAACTCTAAGACCCTACGAAACCATGCAATAACATAAAAACATACAAAAACCCAACCAGCAGATAAGTTTTTTTTAAAAACCATACAAAGTTGTAACACTAGCAGATAAAAGAATCAGATATCACCATCAAATAAAAGTTAACTGTTCCCAAGAAACCACAAAACAAAAACCAGATGGAATTTTGGATTCAGATCCACTCCCCTTTCATAACCGTATCAAAGATGATTGGCTACACCACGACGTGTGCGAAGTCCGCTACCGGGAGCAGGTGGCTCAGACTAGGATTTGCAGACCCAGGTTCAAAGCTCCCTCTGCCATGAGGTTGGCTGGGGGACGTTGGGCCAGTCTCTCTCCTCCAGCAGAACCTACCCCACAGGGTTGTTGTGAGGATAAAATGACAGAACAATGCACACCATCTTGTACTCCTTGGAGAAAGGGCAGGATACAAATAGGTGAAAAATGATATACTCAGGAATTTCCAATACTCGGGAGCTGGAGTCAGAAGCAGAAGCAGTTGGGCCTCTGGAGTTTTCTGGGAAAAGTGATACCCAATGTTTTGGTTGGGGGGCACCGGTAGCTGTTAAGGATGTATATTTGCCCTCACTGGTATTCAAACTGCGTTCAGACATGGAGGTTTAGCCAATAGCCACTGATAAACCTGTCCTCTATGAATGTATCTAATTTTCCTTTAAAGCCAACGGCCAACTGATAAATAAAATCATATGTTGGCCCCAGAAGCTTAATTAAAGGATTCCATAGCTGGGCCATTAGCAGAGTCTATCGTTTGCAGTGAAAGCATGATTATGGTGAGGTGAGCTGATTGTGCCAGCTGGCATGAGGGCAGGAGAGAAAACAACAAACCATACACTTGTTTATACTTAGGAATTAAGAGTTCTTTATTGTAGGAACTCCATACTTTGATAGCAAAGGATAGATCCAGGGCTTTTTTCCAGCGGGAATGCGGTGGAATGGAGTTCTGGCACCTCTTAAAAATGGTCACATGGCCGGTGGCCCCTCCCCCTGATCTCCAGACAGAATTTAGATTGCCCTCCACGCTACCGAGCGAGATAGGGGGTGGGGCCACCGGCCATGTGACCATTTTCGCCAAGGGCAATTCAAATTTTAAAAAACTCCTCCCTTGTTCCATCTGACCCAAAGTGACGTCATTGTGCGGTCCTGAGTTCCACCACCTTTTTCCAGAAAAAATCCCTGGATAGATCCTATCTACCTATCTAATCTAAGGATAGACATCGATGGCAGGATAGGTCCTGCATCCATGTTTGCAAGATGGAGAGAAGAAGGAGATGGTGGCTGTGACAAAGCCAGGAACAGGATGTGGGATAGTCAGAGCAGTAAACAGTAAACAGATGCCCTGACCTCTCTATCTTTCTAACTCTTTGGTATGTCCCCCTCTGAAACCCGAGGAAAGGGACAGCGCCTGGTGCTCCTCTTCCAATACCGACACAACTCTTTGCAGCACAAAATTCCACGAGTAAACTGCATGTTGTGTGAAGTGTTTTTTCTCTCTCCTTAATCTACTGTCGCTTGGTTGGGTGATGACCCACCCGTGTTATCAGAGGGAGAATTTTCTTCATTTAAATCCACTCCCTCCACACCACGTATAATTTTATAAACCTCTGTTGTGCCTTTCAGTAACACTTCAAAAAAGTCCTCAAGACTTCGGCCTTTTCTCACACCGAAGATACCTCCAGCCTCATGGTCATCTGAGCTTGCCCTTATTTTTGACACAGGGCAACTGGAACTGTAAATACTATTCCAATGCGGCCGTACCCCAGAATTATATGAAGGTGCTATAATGCTGGATATTTACATTTGTCACGCAGAAGATATTATCCAAGAGGCTTCTCTTACTGATTGTCAGAAAACATGATGATCTACGTGCAAACGCTCTGAGCAACAACCCACATATCACTATTACTATTACTGTTAGTAAAAAAATTCTTACCATAGAAATCCAGCCGATTGAATAATGTAACGCTAGTGTGAGCTCATGTCAATAAGCTGGGGAGTTACTTGTGTGCCACAGGGCTTTTTTTGTTTTGTTTTGCAGTGAACTGTACTTTGCTATTGCAGTTCATTACACTTACATGTCAGTTCCTGCCAGGTCAATCCCTCTCCAGTGAACACACATTGATTCCAGTAGAAAAGCTTTATTTAGGATTTGCCATTTCAGGTCTGCACTCCAGCATGGAGCTCGGTAGAAGTGATAAGGCAAGGCAAGCAATTCTATGTTATACTTGATTTTCCTGAGCTCAAATAACTGTTAAGGTTTGGGCGCGCAATTCTACACAGGCCCTGTGAGAACCCCTTTTAGTTACGGACAGATATTCAGTACACAATAATACATTCCCAGCGTCTGTGCAAAGTAGCAAAGGCCTGCATCTGGATGCTCCAAGGTCAGCGTTAGCCTAGAGGAGCATATTTCTATACGATATCAGGAGAGGCCCACTCTGGGTCTCAAAAAGCCAAACTTACAATATGAAGAGAATATGGCTATGGAGAGAATACATCAGGGCCGATTCCAGACGACTAACCTGAAGGCGCTGCATGCCGCCATGTTCCGGATCGCGTGAGTTTGGTGACGTCACGCCAAACTCACGCGAGAAAACGCGGTATTTCACGTTTTCCCCGTCGCGATCCGGAACATGGCGGCATGCAGCGCCTTCAGGTTAGTCGTCTGGAATCGGCCCAGTTTAGTAATGGGCATTGTGGTTACAACATACAGACGATCATGGCACGACTGTACACAGACATATCTCACAACTGTACACAGGACATGTCACAACTGAAAAAATCAAATCCCTTTTCAATTTTATTTCATTTAAAAACACACATATATGGAAATGCAAGGACAGTAGCAAGAGGACACAGAAAGCATAACAGGTCCAAAAGACGTAAGAATGTGATTCTAGCCACTGGACTGTATACAGTCCCTTATTCCAAAAGTCAGTCCTCAACTCCCTGCTCCCACAGCAGTAACAAGAATTAACTGAATGCAGGCTGGAATGGGAGCAACCACATCTTCGACTCTCTCTCCCTCTCTCTCCAGCAGTAATCCCGCCCCATAAACCCACTTTAGCCCCTTTTCAGACATTTGCTGTAGGCACTCCAAGCAGACTCCCTGGCGCGCAACGCACAGCCCTCCAGACACGCACGGGTCACCATTTTGCCTGCAAGGGCAAGGCACGTATCTTCCAAGCATCTTTGGTAGGCCAGCGCGCTCCGTCAAAAATGGGGGATTCTGGCTGCGTGTACCGAAGCTGATTGCACGCGGGAAAGCTGCACGCTGCGTCATTCACACGACACGGCAACTGTGCACGCGGGGAGGACCCTGTGCAGCGGGCGCGCTCCTTCCAGTTGCAGCGCCCAAACCTGAACGGGGCTCCGGCTCGACGGAGTTTACCGCCGAACAAGGCTCAAGGCGGGAGCGGTTGCAGGCACCCCGAAACTCCGAGGGCGGGAAGGCGGCCCCGCGCCGCCCGATCCCCGCGTGCGGAGCGCCGCCCGGCACCGCGGAGTCGCGCTCAGGAGCGCCGCGGAGACGCGGCAGGCGGCCGGGCACGGGGCCTGTTCCGGGGACAGAGGCGGGCGGCTCTGCAGCCGCCGCTTACCTGCGAGGCGCCCGGCTCTTCCCGCGGGGCGAGGCGAGGCGCGGCGCGGCGCTACTGGCCGGCCAGGGCGGCAGGCGGGGCAGTGTTAGCCGGGAGGCGCCTTGGCAACGGGCGGCCGGAGGAGCGGGGCCAGCGCGCCACACGCCCGCCCTGCGTAACAATGGCGCCGCCCGCCGGGCCGGCCAGCCTCGCTCCGCTCCGCCCCGACGGCTCGCCGGGATCCGCACCGCCGCCGGACTCGGGCCCGGGGCCCTTCCGCGGGAGGGTTGCCCAGCTCCAGGCAGGGCCTGGAGACCTCCCGGAATCCCCCGTGGAGGAAGTGGCACCCCAGCTCTCCGGCGCCCCTCCCATCCCCTGGCGCCGCCCTCAAGTCTCCGGCAGGAGTTGGCAAGCCCTTTGCGAGCGCCTCTGCGTCCAGCCCGGCGCCTCGCGAGCCAAGCGGCCGGCAGGAGCTACGGGGGGGCAGCCGGGAGGTGAGCGCGGCGGCGGGGAGGTGGCAACCGCCTCCTCGCAGGCGCCCCTCCCGCCCCCCGCATGTAAGGGAGCTGCCTTGCAGAGAGTTTGGGGAGGCGCAGCCTGGAGAAATGCAGCAAGCCAGGGCCCCACACACATCCAGCCCCCCCCTCCCCCGGGCAGGGGAGGCCTTCGGCAACTCCTCCCACGCGCTCCCCGCTACCAGCCGCAGCGCAGTCCGGGAGCGCCTCGTCGGGGCATGTGCAGAGGACATGGAACCGCCGGGCGGCCAAGCTGCAGGCAAAGCCTCGGAATGTCTCGTCAGCTGCTGCATTCTGGCCATTTCCTCTCGAGTGACAGTTGCAGCCTTCAAAGCTAGCACGAAGCTGCAGGCAGATGATGTGGTGCAGCGCATAGCCTGTGGGACAAGGCGATGGGAGACCTGGGTTCAGATCTCCACGCCGCCACAGCTGCTTGCTGGGTGACCTTGGGCCCCTCACGCACTCTCCGCCCGGCCTACCTCGCAGCGTTGTTGTGAGAATAAAATGGAGGCGAGGAAAAGGGTGCAAGCCGCTTTGGGTCCCGGTTGGGGAGAATGGCAGGGTATGAATAAAGTAGAATAATAATAAAATCTGCGCCTCGTTTTGTGTTTCCCTTGGCTAGAAAACGCAGAGGCCCAGCAGCGCAGTCCTTTTTCCTTGCAGGGATTTCAAATCTTCCTCCGTTTGGGGCTCTGAGCCCTCCCTCCTCCTCCTCCCTCGCTAATGGGGTTGCCCCTGGCTGCGTCCCCAGAAGGCAGCAATGGCTGGCAAATCAGTCGCCTGTCTCTAACTGGGCTGTTCTTCAAGCCCAAACCAGCTTTCCTTCTTGATGCAGATTGGCTTGTTCTGATCAAAGCTCAAAAATATTCCAAAATCAGTGAGGCACTGGAGTGAAAAATGGGCTATTGTGCAAAGATAAGTGAGAGGCAAGAACAGAAGCATCTTTGTGGCTGTTTTCTTCAGTGCGTTTGAATCCTGCTCTTCCTCCACGGAGCTCTGGTCTGCATGGGGCTCCCCTCCTGCCTTTCATCTTCTCACCCGCTCTGTGAGGTGGGTTAAGCGGAGAGGCACAGGCAACTGCCGGGTCACCCAGGAAGCTGTGAGCCTCGCTACAAGTGACATTTTACATGCGAACGGCACTTGATCATTTTCGCAAGTCTTTCTGGGAACTGAAGTCCCTCTCCCTCGCCCCTTTTCCTTCTGTTCCTTACCCTCTCTGTTAGAATGACTGCCTGAAGAGACGGAGAAAGCCTACGGCAACAGCAGCTTTTGCAAATCGTCTTGGGAGGGGAGGGGGGGATGCTCTGGAGAAAGCTGAGAAAGTTGCAGCTGCCCGCCCCCAAAGATCATTGAGAGCAGGCTTGTGACTGGAGGAACGATTTGCAAAAGCAGGCTTTCTCTGACTTTTCAGGCAGCGATTCTAACAGTTCTAACAGAGAGGGGAAGGACTTCACCGACATGTCAGCTTTCTCCAGAGCATCCCCCCCCCCCCCCCCAGCAAGACGATTTGCAAAAGCTGCTGTTGCCGTAGGCTTTCTCCGTCTCTTCAGGCAGCCATTCTAACAGAGAGGGGAAGGAACAGAAGGAAAAGGGGTGGGGGAGAGGGACTTCAGTTCCCAGAAAGACTTGTGAAAATGATCAAGTGCCATTCGCGTGTAAAATGTCACTTGTAGCGAGGCTTTGTGGGGCAAGAAGGGCTGTGAAGCCAGGACCGCTGCAACACCAGGGTGATTTCCCAGTGTAGCCGGTGCGGGCTTTTATTTGAATGCTGTCCCTCATGATGGAGTTGTCAAATCAACTAATCATATATTTTACTGAGAGAAAACTGCCTGATATGTATACTTTTCCAAATACTGGACATAAATATCCCAAGTATCCAACCAACCTCCTTTTACGTTTTGAGTTCCAACTGTTCCGATTAGTACCTTTTACGCTATTCATGTCTGGGTTTGAACCTTCTGTACCCGGGAACTGAAATGCTCTATTGCGCTATATGCTATGTGTCCAGCTGTTTTAGAATTTATAGAAGAATACTAAAATATCTCATAGGAGAAACTGATGCACCTCCAAAGGCCTAGAAGGCAGAGGGCCAAGCTAGAAGTGACGAGTTACACTTGAATGGCAAGTGAACAGACTCGCGTGTATTCCTCCCTGTTCACTTGCGCTCCACTCGATCATGTAGTGATCGAGTGGAGTGCAAGTGGAGCGCAAGTGAACAGGGAGGAATACACGCGAGTCTGTTCACTTGCCATTCAGGTAACTTGTCACTTCTAGCTTGGCCCTGAGAGAAACAGGATAAACACTTTCTGCCCATTTGGAGAGAGAGCAGATGATTACTACTGCTTTTCATAAATTTTACCAGGGACTTTTACCATCTGAAGCTCCAATTGCAACAGACTTAGTTCCATACCAAATATTTTTTTTAAAGCTACAGAATTCCTAACGTGTTCCACTCTTGAAGCAAACTACAACGCAATACATTTAAATAGGTTTGGAGCAGAGGAATTCTGCTCTACAGGTCGCTTGGAACTCTGAAATCCAGGGAAGAATTTGGATGGGAAGTGACTGGGCTCTACCATACTTATCTCTCCAGACTTGCTGATGGCTCGTAGCGCTTTCTCTTCCCCCAAGTCTTGCATTATGGAGACCCATTCAATAGTTGAAGATGGCAGAAGCTTAAGAGAAAAGAACTTGCTGCTGATACAGCGTGGGTTTGCTATTTGAGTAGTGGTGCGACTGGATCAGGCTTCTCTTGGTCCCAAATTCATTCCCCGGCTGAGACATTTTAGCATGTGTTGCTAGTACGCCTCGTAAGCTTTGAAGACAGATGAGAAACAATCGCCGCCTCTGTCGATCGCATCTTTCCAGTGTACCAGGCTAATGAATTATTTATTCGCACGCTTTCGTGTCATAAGCAGCAAACAAAAAAGGTGCTACTTTAAATTGAAAATGAGGGGGGGACAGGAAAGGAAAGAGGCAGGAGTCAAGTGCCGGCTGTCTTCCTGCCGCTCTGAATTCTTGGTGTGTGGCTTGAAAAACAGCACAGAAACAATCGGGGTGGGGGGGGATGTAACAGAATCTGATATCTGCAGTATAAACCTGGTTATAACATCTTCCAATACTTGAGAAGATAAGAAGATGGGCAGAAACTCTCCCCAGTCATTCCCTCCTCTGCTACTGATATTCAGAGAGACTGCTGCTGAACACAGAGGTCGAATCCACATTACTCCTTTGTCAACGTTTTTTCCCACCTTTTCTCTGCGTTCCCGAGTGCCGGTCACATTACCTGATCCACGACACACATTTCTTTCACATTTATCTCGGATCGTCAGTCGCTGGTTTCTTGCGGGAGTTTCACGGTGGACGTGAACGCCTACAAGGGAAATTTATGCGCCATTTTTTTAAACCACCCCCATTCAAGTCTCCCCTGCCGTTCCCTGCGTTCCCATTGGCCGATTCTATTATCAACTGCTCCGTAGTATGTTAACGCCTGTTTCTCATTTTTCCTTTCATTCCGTGGGAATCGAAACTCAGATGTCTTTGAAATCATACCTGGTTGACAGTAATATCTTTTTTTGGGCAATCTATCCTGATACCGTCCTCACACAGCTCCCTGTTTTTTTTCAATTTTTTATTTTTCTATAGATTAATATGATAGTGAAATTACGAAGTATAAATAAAGATCACATAGCAGTACAGGTATCATGCTTCCCGCCTTTCCCCACGTATACTATGAGCAGAACTACAAGTGACGCCTGACACAGGTCGGACACTAGTCAGCTTCCCTCACGTTTTGATGGGAAATGTAGGCATCCTGGTCTTGCAGCTTGGCTCTCCGACTGCTGTCCAATGGACTTTTCAACTGTCACTTGTCCAACATTCCGCCAAGCTGCCTGCATTTCCCATCAAAACTTGAGGGAAGCTGACAAGTGTCCAATCTGTGCCTTTTGTCACTTGTAGTTCCGCTCTCAGTCCCCTATGACACTTCACGGTAGCTCGAATACTGTTTGGGATGATGTTCTTTCATGTGGAAAGTCTTTTTAAAAGTTTTAATTCACTCTTAGCAGAGCTTCGCTTTTACGCGTTGCTGATGAATAAAATACATTTTATTTATTTCCTGCAAGATTCTCCCTATCGATCTTTCAAAATTAAGTATACTAGATTATTGACGGTGCTTGAGTCGATAGATGGCTGCAAAGAGAGGGGGGTTACACACGTCTGGGAATATAGGTTCTCCGTCAATGTCCCGACGAAGTAAGGCATTGGCTTCTATATAGCATAATATCGTTATTCCAAAGATTCGTTCAAAAAAAAATTATTGCGGAGAATATCAAAGAATCACCCGAACATTTACCTGAAACAGAACCTGAAAGTGAACCTGAACCTTTTTTTTTCCTGCGAAGCACTTTAAAAAATAGGACACATTTTAGTTTTAGAGGAAAAATCCCAAAAATGTTGCGGTTTGATGATGTTTCCTTATATGGTAAAATCAAAATAACGGAAGAGTGCACTCAAAAATTTTTTTAAAAAATGGGTGGGAAAATAAGGTCCCGCCCACAAAAGCAGTTTTTCAAGTGGCCGTGTGACTGGAGGATCGCGCGAGAAAGACGGATTGGAAGCATGAATGTGAACGAAGAGGATAAACATGCGTATTGGAGGCAAACGGAAGATATCCGTTAAACATGCAGGTAATGGGAGAATGTGGATTCGACCAGAGGCTCCATTCCGTCTCGTCATGTGTGCTTTATGTGGTCAACTGTCAGTCCTAAAATTGCTTATGGTGGTGGTGGAACTTGGTGGGTTTCCAGCACAGGGGGCAACTCTTGGCAGGAGGTAGTGCCCCTGGTACCACATGTGTGCGCGCAAAGTGTGCGCATGCTCCCAGGACTGCACAGTGATGTCACTTTGGGTCAGCTGGAACATGGGGGGTTTTTTAATGTTTAAATCACCCTCGGCAAAAATGGTCACATGGTCTGATCTCCAGACAGAGAGGAGTTTAGATTGCCCTCTGCGCTGCTGGAGCAGCGTGGAGGGCAATCTAAACTCCCCTCTGTCTGGAGATCAGGGGGCGGGGCCACCAGCCATGTGACCATTTTGAAGAGGTGCCAGAACTCCGTTCCACCGCGTTCCAGCTGAAAAAAAGCCCTGGTGGATCCTAAGCAGAGTTACTCCAGTCTAAGCCCATTGAAATCAGTAACTCTGCTTAGGATTTCACTGTCAAATGTGTAAGGCTTTCCTAATTTCCCAATACTCTAATGACCCTGTTTCCAATTCAAATAGCACAGTAACCTAGAAGCTGGGCTGTATTCAACATTTTTATAATACATAAGTAAGGCCACTTAGTCAATTGGCGTTATTCCAGGCGAGGGGCATGCTGTTAAGATTGGGGGGGGGGGGCGGGGTGCCCTTTGAATAATCGTTTTTATTTTCCTCCCTAGCTAGCGAGAGAGTTAAGCAGTGAAGTAAAGGACTCCAAATTCTGATGCAGTACAAAATAAGAATAAAGCCATGATTAGGTACAAAATAATACCGTATGCACGATGTCTTTATTCAGTACCCTGAAATTAAGTAGGAGTTTTTAAAAACATAGATCTCAATAGATTTATGGTTTGAGTTAGTAAAACAGAGAATGTTACAAATTCAACATTGTGAATAAAATGAGCTTGCCAGATGCTGCGTAAATGCCGTTGTGCAAAGGAAATTGGATCCTTTTAAAACTGTTCCTTCCCTGTTGCAAACCTTCCAGCCCTGTTTCCTCACGTCAGTGTACATCACAACTGGGCCACTGTGACAGTCTGAGGCTACATCATAATTGGGCCACTGACACAGTCTTACACATGGGATGGTTACTTCAGCTTGGATAATGTTGGGAAGCATCCACCCTTCAGCTTTCCCAAAGTATCACACGATGAAGTACACCTCTGCACTTACCAGATTTTCTCATCGATCCAGAGGAGTTAGCCGTGTTAGTCTGTAGTAGCAAAATCAAAAAGAGTCCAGTAGCACCTTTAAGACTAACCAATTTTATTGTAGCATAAGCTTTCGAGAATCACAGTTCTCTTCGTCAGATGCATGGAGGGCAAAAAGAGAAACTGGTCAGATATAGAGGAGGAGAGGGGAGGGCGGGGTAGATGCAAACATCTCCTTCTGATATGCAGATGCAAACAGCTCCTTCTGATGTGGAGATCAGTTTGCTTCTGTAAAGGTTCAGAGGACTTAGCCGTGTTAGTCTGTAGTAGCAAAATCAAAAAGAGTCCAGCAGCACCTCCAAGACCATCCAATTCCTATGTAGTATAAGCCTTCAATAACCACAGCTCTCCCCGTCAGATGCATCTGACAAAGAGAACTGTGGTCCCCGAAAGCCCATGCCAGGTGCCACTGGACTCCCCCTGACCCCGCCTCTGTAAAGGAAATCAGTTACCTGTGATAATGAGATAACCATTCATAGTCTCTATTCAGTCCCAGCTTCACAGAGTCAAATTTGCATATGAATTCCAGTTCAGCAGCTTCCCGTTGGATTTTGGTTTTGAAAGGTTTCTGTTGAACTACAGCGACCTTTAAGTCTTTGATGGAATGTCAATCTACCAGGCATCTGATGAGGAGAACTGTGATTCTCGAAAGCTTATGCTACAATAAAATTGGTTTGTCTTAAAGGTGCTACTGGACTCTTTCAGATTTTCTCAGCCTTTCCTGCAATCCTTCCCAGACCAGCTTTGATGCAATGTTTTAGAAAGAAGCACAAATCTACATCTTCCCATTTCTCTGCCCTCGTGCCCCACAGTAACCGTTTCTCCCTTGCACCAGAGGAGTCAGCCGTGTTAGTCTGTAGTAGCAAAAATAGAAAAGAGTCCAGTAGCACCTTTAAGACTAACCAACTTTACTGTAGCATAAGCTTTCAAGAATCACTGTGATTCTCGAAAGCTTATGCTTTAGTAAAGTTGGTTAGTCTTAAAGGTGCTACTGGACTCCTCCCTTGCACCAGTTTTTGAAGGCCAGATTGGTTCCTTTGCCTGATATTTATGTCTTTAGTTTCTCTCCTGCAGAAACTTTGGCGGTATCTGATCCTTTACTATCTGGCAGCTCTTGATCACTCTGACCTACAGTACTGGATAAGCTTAGATTTTTCATCAAAATGATAAAAAAAACCGAAAAAGCAAAATAATAAACCTCCTCTTATTCCAATAATTTACAAGTAAGAAATTCACAGTTCGGGTTGACTGAATGTCTAGGGGATGATACATATTTTAGATCATCTTCAATGCAATCTGATTCAGAATAATTTTGCAAAGGACTCCACTGAATAGCTCCTTTCCGTTCTCTCTGATGTTTTCCTTCTTCAACCAAGAAATGCCGCCTGTTCCCTTGAAGACTAACAGAGTTCTGGTGGCAGAAGCCGTTTGGCCAAGTGGATGAGGGGCTGTCTTCTGCTGACAGGCGCCACAGAGAACATCTTGCATTTCATGCTTATGTGTTTACTGATTTTTCTTTCTGTACCACCACCCCCATTTATATCAATTTGATGAAGTGAGAAATCCTTAAAATGTTTATGCCTCAATAAATGTTAGTAATTAAAAAAAAAAACCAGTCTGGAAGATACCGCAAAACTCTTTGTTGATAGGGCCGTAACATGACACTAACTTGTTCACCGCTCTGGGTGAGGCACTAATCTGTCCAGAAGACCAGCATATAAACACAGTTGTTGTTGTTGTTGTTGCTGTTGTTGTTATTTACAAAGACAGCAAACCCATTATTATTATTATTATTATTATTATTATTATTATTTACAAAGGTGGCAATTGGCAGACGGGACAATTCAAACAAAGGCATTACCAATTATAGGGAAACTTCCCGCCCTTCGAGGTCCGTTGACATTCTGGCGCGAAACCCCCAAAAAGTTACATGGGAACTGATTATTTTATACTAAATGAAGTACAAAGTGAAAATATCCCAGTCTTTGAGAAATGTGAAAGTACATATTTTCAACAGATAACAGAGAAGCCCCATTGGCTCGCCTGCATTTTATGTTAGCAGTTAAGACACCATTAGATGACATATACAGTATACAGAATATAACTTTGCAAACAGTTATGATTAGCACAATTTGCACAACACAATAATGGCAGGTATGCTGGCATACATGACACTGGTGTTAGTCTATAGGCAGCAGAATAAAAAAGTTCAATAAAGACAAACAAACTTTATTCCAGCAGGAGCTTTTCTGAGTCAAAGCTCCCTTCCTCAAAGGCATAGGGCGAACACTAAATTTTGTCCATCTTTTAAGGTGCTATTATAGTCCTTTGGGAGGTGCTACGGGGCTCCTGTTTAATCCATTTTTTAGAAACACTCCAAACGTTCCCCACAAGATGGCGCCTTGCACAGTGGAAAAGAGCAAGCCTCTTGTGATTATGGCTGATGTGTTCCTTGAATTTCAGAGCAGGGTGACGAGGGGCGAAAGGTGTTTGGGCTCTGTTGCTAGTATGAGCATAACCAGAATATACCATCCTGGTAACGTTTTCAGTTATGTCTTCAGCTTGAAAAGGACCAGGGTACTGCTGAATAAGGAACAGCTTCAGGATATAAGGAGCCACCTTTCTAATCTCCCTCCCCCTCCTTTTCATATGTCATCTTTACAATGTTCTAAGCAGATTTCATGTGCCTTTCTAAAAACAATGGACGAGGTACCTTTGTGTGTTTAGTTGGAGAAAGGGTGCTGCGCTCCGAGTTTTGGACCATGGCCTACAATGTGAAGTGCTAAAATAATAATTTAAAAATTTAAGGCTTTCTGCGTCATTTGGAAAGGTCCTCTGAGGTTTGAAATTTACTTCAATAGATTGCAAAAGAGTGTGCGCCAGCCATCAAAAAGCATGGTTGCTAAATAATGAATTACACCATGAGTGGCTACGATAAAACGTCTTTTTCTTTCCTTCTTTCCTTCCTTCCTTCCCCCACTTCATCCTATGTTCAAGGCAGCTCAAAAATTAATAATAATAACAACATTCAATTTATATACTGCTCTTTGGGACAACTTAATGCCGCACTCGGAGCAGTTTACAAAGTATGTTATTATTATCCTCCCGACAATCACCCTGTGAGGTGGGTGGGGCTGAGAGAGCTCTGAGAGAGCTGTGACTGACCCAAAGACACCCAGCTGGCTTCAAGTGGAGGAGAGAAGAATCAAACCCAGCTCTCCAGATTAGAGTCCTACCGCTCTTAACCACTACACCAAACTGACTCCTTACACCAAAAATAAAATCACAACAGAGCCCACTCCCTCCAAACCCATTTCAATAACTAAACGTTTTAAAAAAATAATCTGACCCCAGCTCCCAAACACTTCCCTGAATCAGCAAATCCTTTGCACCTTCTAAAGGCCAGAAGGGACATGTGTTTCAAACCTCCTATAAAAGGCTATTCTGTAAGCCTGGGGCTACTACCCAAAAACCTCTTCCTCTTGTCAACTTGATGCCTCCCATAGAATTCCAAAAACGGCGCCCCTTGCTCACACTGTGCTGGATCTGGGTCATCTGTGTGAGACCGGGTCTGAGCAATCGATAGAACTGCTCGCAGAACTGAAATGGAGTCCTCAGTCCACCAATATTGTCCATGTTGGAGCCAAGGGAGACTTGCCCCCCCCCCAACCCACCATCTCCTGAGTGAAGACATGAGAGACTGTTGAAGTGCCTGGAAGCAGCCATGGTGGGTCAGGGCGAGCAAGCTGCAGGGAGTTGGGAGTGCTAGTTGGAGTGCTGCTCTTCTGGAGGGGACTGATTGACCTACAATTGATGGGGGATAGGTCTTTGATCATGCAAAAGGCCTGCCAGCAAGCCACAACATTGCAACCAGAGGGGTCAGGGCACCCCTCGATGCCATTTCCAGCCACTGCCATGTTCTGGTCCTTATCAGAATAGAGCTGACACGTGGAATGTATTTGAACTGGACTTTTAATACCACATTTCAGCTGCTTTATGGGAGATAACCGGATGGGCCATTTTCCTTCACATGCATAGAAACACACATCTCGTATTAACAAAATTAACCATAAAGTTAGCAAGAGTGCAGTAATAACATTTATTTTATTTTAACAAAATCCAAGTTCCATTGGTCTTGACACTTCTTATATTCACTGTAAAGCAAACACATCACTGGCGTCCCAACCCCATCCTCTCTGAACATTTACGCACAATAATACTTAACATTTGTGGAACTCATTCACAGAATTTCACATGCATCACCACTTCGCTGCAAACCTCCAACAACAACCCTGCGAGGCAGGTCACATTATTCCCCTATTGATTGCATGCCGAGAAAGAGGCTTTACATAAGCCTACTAGTGAATTCAGGGCAGAGACAAGATTTACACCGAGAGTCCCCTGAGTTGTAGCTCAGTATCTCACTGCAATCTACACAACAACCCTGTAAGGTAAGGCTTGCTTAAGTCTTAAGGAGAGAGTCAAACCAGGGATTTCTTGAGTTGCCCCCCTCTTAGTCGGCTGCGCTGCACCAGCATACTTATTACTTTCAAAGAAAAAAACTTATGTGAGTTCCCTTCTAATGAGATTGTCTCCAATACTGGAAGGAATGGTTAAAATCAGGGCTTTTTTTCTGGGAAAAGAGGTGGTGGAACTCAGGACCGCACAATGACATCACTTTGCGTCAGCTGGAACAAGGGGGGGAGTTTTTAAAAGTTTAAATCGCCCTTGGTGAAAATGGTCACATGGCTGGTGGCCCCGCCCCCTGATCTCCAGACAGAGGGGAGTTGAGATTGCCCTCCGCGCCGAGTGGTGCGGAGGGCAATCTCAACTCCCCTCTGTCTGGAGATCAGGGGGCGGGGCCACCGGCCATGTGACCATTTTGAAGAGGTGCCGGAACTCTGTTCCACCCCGTGCCAGCTGAAAAAAAGCCCTGGTTAAAATCTTACTCAAAGAAGGGTTTTTCTGTTGAAAGGCAACTGATTCTTTGTGGTAGGCAGTGGGATGGAAAAGACAGTGCTGTTTCAATATCTGCACTGAGACACAGAAGAGCAGGATTTTTAAAAAGTGGCATCGAATTTTTCCCCCCTACTGAAAAAGCTATCCCCCCCCCCCCCGAACGATATCCTGAGAGCAGTGATTAGTATTTCTTTTTTCGACCTGCATCTCACACACAGCTGACCCTTTGGCAAGATGACCCTCCAAGGGAAACCTCTGCATCACTTGCGTCTTGGTCCTCGTTGGATGTCATCTCTCCGCAATAAGGCTGTTCTGTGGCTCCAGGGGTAGAAAGGAATTAATTCCAAGAAGGTCTCTGTCCCAGAGAGAAGGAGGCTTTGGTGTCCAAATTAGGGTTATTGCCTGAAGGAAAAAGATTTGAGACAATTTTGAGTTGTAGTGTGGAAACTAAAAGGCAGCATTTAGCTCACTGCACAGTTCTCTCTGGGTTAGAAGCGTAATTTTCAATACCTTTCCAGCCAGGCTAGCTTCACCGCTTCCTTTCACCTGGGATCATTTATCCCAGCTGGTAACATTTCAACATCTCTTGGCAGAAACCAGATTTGAAAATGGCATTACGGGTTTGCAATCTAATCAGATTATCTTTCCCTTCATCTAACTCACCAACTTTTATTACTGACATAAGTTTATAGTTTATTGCACTGTACAGTGCTTTCATTTTTTCAAAACAGGAAGTCTACTTTTTTCCTTTGTTCCAACATATATTTTTGACCATGATCGTTTTAAAATTTACCAGATGGCTAATGTGTTTGTTTTGTAATGGTGAAGAGGACAGAGGAAAGTTTTCATTCACATGAAAACTAATTTAAATTTAAACGCTGCTTCATTCAGAATATTTTTTTTCTAGATCACATTTAGTCTGTAGGTGAACATGAACAGTCAGAAAAATCATTAAATATTCACTCAGAATAGATTTTGAATCGGAAGTCAATGTTTTATTGCATTGCAGGCAATTCAAATTTGAAGCATACACAGTCCACATCCTTCGTAAAAATGATTGCCTCTTTTTCTGTTATTTGTGACAAAAGCAGATGTAATTGAGCTTTAGTGGGTGGATTAAGAATTATGTCCGGGACCAAGGCTCAGACTCCTACTCCTCCTCATCAGGCAAAGAAGATGAAGACTCGGATGAGTCTTCATCTTCAACCCAGAAGGAAGCATCTTAGAGCCAAGCTACAAGTGACGCCTGACACAGGTTGGACACTTGTCAGATTCCCTCAAGTTTTGGTGGGAAATGTCGGCATCCTGGTCTTGCAGCTGTAATTGAGAGCCAAGCTGTAAAACCAGGACGCCTACATTTCCCATCAAAACTTGAGGGAAGCGGACAAGTGTCCAACCTGTGTCAGGCGTCACTTGTAGCTTGGCTCTTAGACACGTCAGGCAGGAGTCACCAAACTCTCCTGCCCTGATATCTTGTCTTCTTCCTCAGACGTAAGCTCTGAACCCCTCACCTGGAGCCCACTGCAGCCCCAAATGACCCCGCAAGTCCCACAAAGCCCAGTCTCAGCACAGCATTTCCTGCTGGGATGACCAGGCCCGGCCCCTTGAAGAACCTGTTCCGAGAGAGCTGGGCCTTGCATCTTCTCCACTTCCTTGCAAGGAGGACTGAAGAGCACAGGCTTGGTTGGAGAGCACCTGAACACTACGAGCTGTTGGCTCTCTAGCCTTGACACAGGAGGACCCCCCCCCCCCCGCCTCAAACGAGGCAAAAGAAGAAGCTGGTGTGTGCCGGCATCTGCTGCCCACACAGATGCACCTGGGGAAAACACTGCTGCATTCCTCGTACAGCTGAACGTTGCAGACTGCAAAGGGTCTTGCGGCCACCCTGGCAATGACAGACTCTAGTGCGCCCGCTACTACACAGCCAGTTCCGACTAAGTTTTGGGCCACCTCCAAGCAAATGTGGGGAAAGTGGCACCTGGTGTGGAAGCAGCAGCAGGCGGCGTAGAAGTGCCTGTGGGTGGCACCTGCAGGCCCTGCCCGTGTCCTGACTGCTGCTCCCCCGCCCCTCCAATGCCCCTTGTGAGGCGTTGTGTCGGTGCTGAGGAAGGCTGTGGGTGATGCATCTGCGTGTATGATGCTCCTCCTGCAGCCATTCTGGGGAAGGGGCAGAGCAAAGCCCCGCCTTCAAAATGGCAGGACTAGGCTCCCCCGCCCGCCCCTCCCCAGCCCGCTTTCAGCTGTGGTGTGATATTGCTTGTGCTGCAGCTCAGCTAGGCAGGGCAGCCCTGCCCATAAGCTGTGTCTGGAATGAGCCTGTGGAAGCTCCCCCAAGAAGAGGGAGCACCTGTTGGGCCAATGTGGACGTGGTCCTGGAGATTATTTGTGAGTAGGAGAGATTGGAGTGGATCCTACCCTATCCACAAAGCTCGAAGACTTCCCACAGCTGAAGGAGACTGCTGCCCACTCAGGTGGCTTTTCTGGTGGTGGAAGAGCCACGTAAGTTGGAGGAAGGCTCCTTGGAAGATGGTGGGATCCACCCAGTTATTTCACATTGTTCCTTTCCTGCTCTGCTGCTTCCACACCGGCTTGTTTCTTGTAGACAATTCTCCAGCTGTACTACACCCCTATTATAGTTCCATTCACTCACTGAAGTGGCAGTTCCAAGACTTGTGATGAAACAATATCTAGAATCAGGGCTTTTTTTCAGCTGGAACGCAGTGGGACGGAGTTCCGGAACCTCTTGAAAATGGTCACATGGCTGGTGGCCCCGCCCCCTGATCTCCAGACAGAGGGGATTTTAGATTGCCCTCCGCACCGCTCAGTGGCGTGGAGGGCAATCTCAACTCCCCTCTGTCTGGAGATCAGGGGCGGGGCCACCAGCCATGTGACCATTTTCCCCAAGGGCACCCCACTGAGTTCCACCACCTCTTTCCCCAGAAAAAAAAGCCCTGTCTAGAATTCTACTGAGAGTCATGAGTGGAGTTCCACATTACCTAATTCTGTCACATCGGCATGGGCTGTTCTAACGGCCTCATTAATTTCAGTTATTGGTTTCCAAGTCATGCTCTGCTAGACAGGACAAGTTTAAAGGCCGCATTTGCTAGTTAGTAAAGATGTTACAGCGGAGCCCTAAAGAAGTTGTAAAATGACACTGCCTAGACATGTGCCTGCCCAGGAGTGATTAGTTAATACGGGCAGTTCCTGGGCAGACGAGTGGAACCTGCTGTAAGACAAATAAACTTCTCAGCAAATCCTTCTCTGCTAGTTAAAGTACGTGGAGTGCAAAAGAGGAAATGATGACTCTCCTCGCATAGGAGCTGATTTCTCCCCCTGCCCCCATTGTAAAAGTAAGTCTTGCAGCTGTAATGGAAAGCCAAGCTGAAGCTGCAAGACCAGGATGCCTACATTTCCCATCAAAACTTGAGATAAGCTGACAAGTGTCCAACCTGTGTAAGGCGTCACGTGTAGCTTAGCTCTCAAGTTACACATTAAACTCGAGTTGGGTTGGAGTTTTCCCCAAGCAATCTCCCATTTGGTGTTAACATGTAAAGAGGCCCACGGAATATACAAATGGATAGCCTGCTCCTCAAGAGCAACAGAGTATGCCCATGCTGCACACCATTTAAGAGAAGGACCACTGAAATAAATGGGGTTAGACTGGAGTAACTCTGCACAGGATTGCACCTTCAGTATGCTACATCAGGCCTTCTTATTGGGGCCACATCCATACTAGGAAACTCCAGTCCCTCCCTATGTTCCTCCACGGCAACTTCGCTCATCTGAACAGGGGCTCCTGCAGGTGCAGATGGGCAAAATCAACAGCCGCCCGTACACAGGCTTTCTCTGTGGTGGCCCCTACCCTGTGGAACAGCCAGCCTGAGGTCAGGAGAGCCCCCACTCTCCTAGCTTTCCGCAAACGATGCAAAACCGAATGATTCAAAAAGGCTTTTGTATCGTAGAGAGGGGGTCTCAGATGCTTCGCTAAAGAGTTACAGACCACAGACTTCACCGCTATGTTGCCTTATGTACTATCCGTTGTTTTAAATTTGTGCTCCTATGAGTTACCTGTGCTTCATGTGGTCTAATGTCAGCCCTAGAATTGCTTATGTTCTGTATCAGCATTTCTTCATGTCTGTATTGGATTCTTGCTAATGCCATGTCTTTGTAAAGGTAACCCTAACTCTGTGCAAGCACCGAGTCATTCGTGACCCATGGGGGGACGTCGCATCACAACATTTTCTTGGCAGACTTTTGTTAGGGGGTGGTTTGCCATTGCCTTCCCCGGTCATCTACACTTTACCCCCAGGAAACTGGGTACTCATTTTACCAACCTCAGAAGGTTGGAAGGCTGAGTCAACCTTGTGCCGACTACCTGAACCCGGCTTCCGCCAGGATCGAACTCAGGTCATGAGCTAAGCTCGGGCTGCAGCACTGCAGCTTACCACTCTGTGCCATGGGGCTGTAATGTCTTTGTAAACTTGTGTTTATCTACCCCATGGCATTGTTTATGGAAATGTCCTTGATATTGACTGTACTAATCTCACCCTGTATAATCCGCCTTGAGTCTCAGTGAGAAAGGTGGATTATAAATGACGTAAATACATACATAAATACATTTATGTTATTTATAGTCCGCCTTTCTCACTGAGACTCAAGGCAGATTATACAGTGTAAGATTAATACAGTCAATATCAAGAACGTTTCCATAAACAATGCCATGGGGTAAATAGATACAAGTTCATAAAGACATAGCATTAATAGGAATCCAGTACAACATAGTGGTGAGATCTATGGTTCGTAACTCATTAGCGGATCATCTGAGACCCCGTCCCTAAAATACAGCCCTCCTATCTCAGTAAAAAGCCTTTTTAAATCATTCAGTTTTGCATCATTTGCAGAAAGCCAGGAAAGTACGTACGTACGTATGTACGTACGTACTCACATACACACTGTCAGGTTCTGCCAAGGGTGCCACCCTGTGAGACACCGGCATGCCTGACTTCAGCCTTGAAGGACCTTCAGGGAATATGCGGGGTCCCGGTCTGTGGAAGGAGGTGGGTATACCTCACCCTCACACCCTCTCAGTCCACTTGCAGATCCCTTCAACCTGAAATTGTCCCAGCTGCCTTCCATGACAGCTGTCCCCATCCAGCTGTCGGTCTTACTCCTGCTCCTCCACTTCGTCTTCTTTCCTCCACCTCCTCTCCATTGCTCTCTCATTCTCTCTCCACTCCACCACACTCCTACACAACAACCCACCCCACCCTGTGGGTGGACTTCCCTTATATCCTTTCCCTCATTCCTGGCTCCACCTGCCAGCCACACCCCTCGTTTGCCCTCTAGCCTTGGCTGCCTCAAGCAGCTGCACCTGGGGTAGCTAGTCTGGCTGCTTTGGGCAGCTACAGCTGTGCTCTCTTGGCTGGCTGCCAAGCCTCCTCTGTCCAGAGCTTCAGGCCCCTGGGCAGCTACAGCTGTGCTCTCTTGGCTGGCTGCCAAGCCTCCTCTGCTCGGAGCTTCAGGCCCCTGGGCAGCTACAGCTGTGCTCTCTTGGCTGGCTTTCAAGCCTCCCCTGCCCAGAGCTTCCAGCAGCCTCAGCTGGTCTCTATTATTCCCTTCCTCCCTGTTTGCAGGTTGGGGCATGGCCCTGTGCTGCTTCTGCTGCCTTTTTTCCTCTGCAGGTAAGGTTGCTGTCTGGCTGGCTGATGGCTGGCTGTCCCTATCTCTTGTGCCGTCTCCCTCTGCCCTGGTCCCCTCCTGGCTGTCCTTACTCCCCCTATCAGGGCTCTTAGCCTCCCACTGGAGGGTGAGGCTTGCTGGCTTCCACCTGCCCTGTCTGACCCTCTGAGGCTTGGGTGCCTCTTTCACTGTCTCTGTTGCTGGCAGGTTCTGGACCTGGGTGTCCGTTGGGGTGGCTGGATTGCTGTCTCCTGGCCGCCTCCCGCCTTCTACTCCCAGCGAGTCCAGGGGCGGAGCCCCAGACCCTGGACACATGCATACATACATACATACATACATACATACATACATACATACATACATACATACATACATACATACATACATACAAAGGCACTTCATCAATATCATTAAAAGAAAGCTCAGGTTGTATAGCGAATGGATTCCTCAAGGAATTCTTTGGGAAGGAGGGATCTGTTTCTTACAGAGGGGATCATGTATCCATAGAAGTTCCCATTCCAAGCCATACATTTGTAACAAATTCCACTGACTTGCCATTTTTCAGATGACCTGCCTATCTCCATGCCTGCATCTTCAAAACCAAGTGTAAATATCTCCAGTCGTCTAGAAGTTCAAAATCATGATCAAGATGTCCTGGATTTGTCCTACATGTACACACATATCAAATATTCCTTTTCCTCACCAGGCTCTACTACAGGCTCTGTGTGTGGGATGAATGCGCGGGGTGCCCCGCCTGTCAGTCTCTGGATGTCTTCAGGGACGTTAGCAGACTAGTAAACCAGTGGGGGCTTATCTTCTTCAGGAACCAGCTCGGTGGGACAAAGAGGAAGGAATGAAGGAGAGCTGCAATCGGAGAAAAGCATAGGGTTACCAACCTCTTGGTGGGACCTGGAATGCTCTTGGAAACACAGCTCATCTCCAGACTACAGAGATCGTTTCCCCTGAAAGAAATGGCAACTTCAATAGAGGGTGGTTTTCCATTGGTTTTGGCCCTGGACTGCTTCGATTTATCCCTTGACTTCTGCAAGCATTTTTTTTTCCTTTTCTTTCTTTTGAGACCACTTTTACCCCAATTTTTTCTGGAAGCTCATTTTGCATTGCTTTTTATCTTCTTGCTAAATGTTTCTTCTGGTTTTTCTTTGTCCTGCCCATTCCGCCTCCAACCCACGTTTTCATGATTGGATGTGCATCATCGTTGAAGCACTCCACCCTTATTATAGAGCTCCTGAGGTGGCAGTCCTACTAGGGATACCAACCTCTAGGTGGGGCCTGAGGTTCTCCCATGATCACAACTGATCTTCAGACTATGTAGATCAGTTGCCCTGGAGGAAATGACTGCCTTGGAGGGTGGGCTCTGTGGTTTACCATTAAGTCTACAAGAAACAACGAGCCAAGCTACACGTGACGAATTACACTTGCATGGCAAGTGAACAGACTCACGTGTATTCCTCCCTGTTGTGCAAGTGAATGGCAAGTGAACAGGGAGGAATACACGTGAGTCTGTTCACTTGCCGTGCAAGTATAATTCATCACGTGTAGCTTGGCTCAAAGCCCCTCCCCATGTACCCTTCCCCAAATTTCCAGTTTTTCTTTCTTTCTTTCTTTTCTTTCTTTCTTTCTTTGTAAGAATTCTGTCCCACCACTCAATATAAAATGTTCAAAGCAATTTACAGGGATTCAAAAAAACAAAATGCATCCCAAAACCCACACCCCCACCAATATCAATTAAGAGCCAACCATCTACAAAAGCAACTGGTATCTAAGAATCAGCTAAAAACATAAAAGCATTGAAATAGCAGATAAAAACTCAACCCTGTGCTCAAGGCAGTGACTGAGTAGGAGAAATGTTAATAGGAGTAGCCAAGATATAGTTTTCTCAACTGCTGTGATTGCAGAAGTGTCTGTAGCAATCACCACGTTAACCTCCCCTTCTCTTGGTACACCCAAATATTTCTTCATATGGTGCAGCATTAAAAAAAAACCCTTCACTCACATGCCAATTGATACTTCAAGCCTTCTCTAATTATAGGGATTGGAAGTCCTACTTCAGCAATTGCAGTTCCCAGTCCAAGATATAGGAAATGCTTCAATCCACCAGGGAATGGCCTTCACTGTATCTACTTGAGGTTAACTTGGTTCTTTGTGACCTGAAACAGCCCTGGGAATACGGCTGTTAAGAGAAATTCTCTTAATACCTCTTTACCCAGTTTCTCCCGGAAATGCAACAACCCTTTTCTTTTTCTCTCTTTAGGAGTTTGGAGTCAGTTTCTAACCAATTCCTTTTTGATCAAAAAGAAATTTAAAAAGTGGCGAGGAGGAAGGGGGGTTCTGCAAAATGTCAGAATTTCACTCTTTAGATGCTCAAAGGCAGGAAATATCTTCCCAAGCCTTTCTAACAGTCTTTCCGCAAACATTGGATAATGCACTTCCAATCCTCTTTATAGATCATTCGGAACAGATTTTTTTGTGTGCAGAACAAAAAATCCACTTCAAACAATTGATAAAGTCCATTGAAAGTGCATTATCCAACGTGTGCAGCATGAGCCTGTCTTCCTGCTGAGAGCATCACCCTGGAATGTGTAACAAAACAATTGGAAGGGCTGAAGTTACAGAAGGACACCCTGATTTCTCTTCAAAGAGGGATGAAAGAGAAATCCTGCTCTGAAAGGATCTAAAAGAGAATAAGAGGAATCAGTGGCTACATCTAAAAAGTGAATATTGGGAAAAGAAGTTCTGTACTCCATAACAACCCTACTTGGGAGTACTATTTGCCCCATTGGCAGCTTGCAGGCATTCTAAATACTGCACATTCAAGTGGAGCAAATAACACCCCCCCATGTCTGTTTGGGGCCAAAAAAATGGCACAGGAGGAGGAGGAAGCCCCTCCCCTTGTACCAAGGCCTGACCCATGGCTCTTGGCCATAAGTTTCCAGTAGCTGCAGAGTCCAAACACGTCATGCAGTTTGGTCCTGAAGACCAGCTGTTCTATCATGAGTTAAACCCAGGGCTTTTTTTCTGGGAAAAGAGGTGGTGGAACTCAGTGGGTTGCGAGCACAGGGGGAAATTCTTGGTGGGAAGTGCTGCCCCGGTACCACATGTGCGCATACAAAGTGCATGAATGCTCCCAGGACCAATGACATCACTTTGGGTCAGCTGGAACAAGAGGGGGAGTTTTTAAAAGTTTAAGTTGCCCTCTGCAAAAATGGTCACATGGCTGGTGGCCCCGCCCCCTGATCTCCAGACAGAGGGGAGTCTAGATTGCCCTCCGCAGTGCTCCAGCAGCGTGGAGGGCAATCTAAACTCCCCTCTGTCTGGAGATCAGGGGGCGGGGCCACCAGCCATGTGACCATTTTCAAGAGGTGCCAGAACTCTGTTCCCCTGCGTTCCAGCTGAAAAAAAGCCCTGGTTAAACCATATAACATTGCATGTGCTGTCAAATGCAAGTCTGAACAGTGACTTTCCCGTTCCTACCAGATATCGTGGAAGCATTCTTCTGCTTTGCAGGCCATTCGGGTTTATCTTCTTGTGATGTTACTCTCTCCTCTTCCCAGACAATGCCTGGCTGCCTCTTCATCCCACAGGACATTCCTGCCACAATGAAAATATTATTGATGATATGGATTTTAACCTTCCCAAGTTCCCGTGACATTATATCCCTCGTTGTTGCTGGGCCCACACTTCAAATATATGGTTGGCTAAGCAAAGAAAGGCTTTCAGGTTCACTTGCGTCTTAGGTATTATACTTGTTCACAACTTTGTAATCTGTTGACATTTGAGAGCGGGACCACAAGTGACGCCTGACACAGGTTGGACACTAGTCAGCTTCCCTCAAGTTTTGATGGGAAATGTCGGCGTCCTGGTCTTGCAGCTTGGCTCTCCAACTGCTGTCCAACGGACTTTTCAACTGTCACTTGTCCAACATTCCGCCAAGCTGCCTACATTTCCCATCAAAACTTGAGGGAAGCTGACAAGTGTCCAACCTGTGCCTTTTGTCACTTGTGGTCCCGCTCTGAGATACTGGAATGAAGCTTGAGGTGTATAATCATGACAGATTCCTAAGTTTCATCTTTGAATATCCTGTTCTCAAGATGGGGTGGAAAATGAGGAGACGGAGCTAGTGGAACAAAAGCCACTCTGGTTATCACCTCAATCACCACTCCCATTTTCAAGGGGTCTAAGAAAAATATAAAACAAACCACAATGCAATATCTAACTCAAAGACTGAGCGATCACAAGCCATGAGGCACAATATTATTTCTTCTGTTGATTCACCTCCTTTATATCCCACCTTTTCTTCTGAATGGGGACCCAGAACAGCTTACATCATTCTCTTCTCCTCCATTTTATCATCCCGACAACCCTGTGAGGTAGGTTAGGCTGAGAGGTTGTGTGACTGGCCCAAGGCCACCCAGAAGCTTCCATGGCAGAATGCAGATTCAAACTTGGGTATCCCAGATCCTAGTATGATACTCTAGCCACTACATCACACTGACTGAATTAATGTGACTATAAGATAATTATCTCATGTGTGAACATCTGTTCAGCCACAACACTTGAGAAAAGGCAAAATAAATTGAAAACTTGGATACTGGGAACTGGAAGGTAACATGGTGTGCATGTCCAGGACACAATTTTACATTTCACGTTCAAGATTAATTTGAGCTCAATCTTTACAATCGTTTTAAAGAAAAATACAATGCACATAGCAATAGGAGATCTCCCTTGAGTAAAAGGATTTCACAAAGAAACATGGCATACTTATCTCAGATTCAAATACCAGCTCAAACCCACACCTGTTGCATGGAGAGAGTAATGAAAGAAAAATGCTAAATACATTGCAATGTACATTAGTATTTTGTAGCAGTTACCCTTTTATTTAGGACATTTTTAAATCTTGCCTTTCCACCAAGGAGCTCAGGGTGACACACAGTCTTGCCCCCTACCTCATGCAGGCCCTGAAATGCAGTATTTTATCATCCTCATCTGAAGAGAAGCTGTATTGTATTTATTGTATAAAGTTGTTTTAATTTTTTTTGTATAATGTTTTATCTGTTGTTAACTGTTATTTATGTAAACTGATATGTTGTACTCTGCCCTGAGCCTGCCTGGTGGAGAGGGCAGACTAAAAATCTAATAAACAAACAAACAAACAAATGTTATCCTTACAACAACCCAGTGAGGTAGGTTAGACTAAAAGACAGTGACAATCCTTAGGTCACCTAAGGATCACTTTAGGTCACCTGCTATAACTATGTTTTAAAGCTTATTAATGTAACCATTACTTAACTTACACTCAGTCTTAACTATTTACTCATTTCTGTTGTCCTATTTAATGTAAAAATGAGGCACAATTCTACAAGTCTAATGATATATTTAATTTATTCCCCTAAATTCAAACAAGGTCTTCCAGCTCTCAGAAAATTACACTTTTAACTAAACAAGTTCCAACAATTTTGATAATTTTGCAATATCCTAAACTTTTTGAATCCAAAATTTGATTGTGCGATGTTTACTAGCGAGATCTGCCTTCTTTTCTCCACGTCTCCACCATGCAGACTGGTTTGTGTGATATGTGTGATTTAATTTATGCGAAGTTAAATGCCAATTATACTATCTATCAGTTATGGATGACCTTGTAAAAATTCTTCCTCATAATTATACATACATTGCTGTATAATCTGGATTCCATTATGGATAACCCTCCGTACAGAGATAAAGGCCCAGGTAGATATGAAAAGGCAGCCATGTTTGTTGCTCATATGTTTGCCCTATTCATGAAACAGGCGGTGAGGGTCTAATTTTGGCCATAAATGGAGCAGAGAGGCAGTAAGAGCTGAATCCATTTCTGGGGTGTCCCCCTTCCAAGGGAGTGTATTGCTGCAGGTCCTCTGGCTCAGATAGTAAAGAATTAAGTACCTGAAGTAGCAGAGCATAGTGAGGTAAGACAAGGTGGTGGCAGGTATGAGCTTCCCTCACCCACACGTACTCTGAAGTAACATCTAGGCCCACACCCCTTGTTTGCTATGTGACTGTGGCAAATATGCTCGTATGCGAATAAAGAGACATGGTTGCCCACATCACTAAACATGTCTCAGTGGAACAGGCTTCCTCAGGAGGTGGTAGGTTCTCCTTCTTTGGAGGTTTTTAAGCACAGGCTAGAGAGCCAGTTTGGTGTAGTGGTTAAGAGCAGCAGGACTCTAATCTGGAGAGCCGGGTTTGATTCCCCACTCCTCCACTTGAAGCCATCTGGGTGACCTTGGGCTAGTCAGTTCTCTGGAGCTCTCTCTGCCCCACCCACCTCACAGGGTGTTTTGTTGTGGGGATAATAATGGCATACTTTGTAAACTGCTCTGAGTGGGTGTTAAGTTGTCCTGAAGGACAGTATATAAATCAAATGTTGCTGTTGTTATCAGGGCTTTTTTTTCTGGGAAAAGAGGTGGTGGAACTCAAGACCAGTGGGAGAACACTTCAATCTACCAGGACATTCCACCAAAGACTTAAAGGTCGCTGGGAAATACATGATGAAGAGAACTTGATTCTCGAAAGCTTATGCTATAATAAAATTGGTTAGTCTTAAAGGTGCTACTGGACTCTTTTTGATTAAAGGTGAAAATAACATGATTTATGTGCCTTTTCAAGAAGACAAGCCCTGTTCAGTTGTCACAGTTTTGGCCCTACAATCTCAGATAATGGGTAAGTGTGCTACTCAATGGCTGCCATTTTGTGTGAATACAGAAATGCATGTATTTCCCAGCATCGGTCTGCACAAGTACCAGGACTGCCCGCAAGACTGGAGAAAAATGCTCTGGCATCTCCCTGAACGAAGGGGCGGAATGGAACTCTTTCACTCTCCTTCATGCATTGCAGGTGCTGGTAGCTGGCAAGGCACGAAAGAGTTATGCGCCACTCCCAGAAGCAAATGGGAGAACATGCCAGAGGCTGCTGAGACACTGTGGCAGATTCTGGGGCAATCTCCCATTCCTGGAAAGAGCGCATGGGACGAGCATCTCGGATCGGGAATGGGCCCTCTGCCAGGTTGCAGGAGCCCAACCATGCCATGTACATATCGGCTCAGACTTCCTATACCATGGGCACCAAAAGACCTCCCCCCTGCCCCCCCCCCAAAACCACAGCCTGGCTGATTCACTCTTCCATTATTCCTCCTCAGTTCTGATTGCAAACTTTTATCTTCAGTCTCTCATCAAGAGAATGCCAAATACCAGTTTTTAAGCAGAGGTTTCAAAGGGTTCCCCCCCCCACCCAACAGATTGATAACAAGGATATCATGAAGATATTAATTCAGTCTTTTGCAAGCAACTCTGGTTTCCCCAACCAAAATGTCAAGCAACTGATCAGGGAAGATCAGTTAGAGCACTTTTTAATCCCCTGAATGAAAACTTTGATTTGCTATGTAACTGGGTCAGTGCATAGAAAATAAATTTTAATGCCTGTGGTGTGAACATCACATTAAAATTTAAAAAAAAAAAAGCTCTGACAAGAAAGAGTACTCTTCAAGCAAAGTGCAAAGGAAGAGATTATTGCAAAGAGCTTTTCTTGCAGCCATGCTAATATGGTATAAAAGAAGGGAAATGAAACGAGGCCGACCTTCCATTGCAAAAGGTGCAGCTGTGGGCGATCATTTGCATAGAGCGATAGGACTGACTCCCCCACGCCCAGTCCGCTTGTGGCGTGACTCTTGCTCCATCACAGACAGCCCTACAGACGTAACAGGGAAGAGCAGCAGATGGGAAGGGGGTGTCTCCTTGCAGGCGAAACTTTGCATGTTTTCTTTGAAGGGCCATACGTGCCTCACAGCACCCAGCCTTTGACGTGGAATAAACTTGTTCTCTAGCATCTCTCTCTGACTCTTCCCATCCTGGGCCGTTTCCACATGTCTTACCTGCTTGCGGAACATCACGCAAAACCCGGAACACACTGTCTTCTCGCGCGAAATCACGCCAAGAAGACACTGTTATCCGAGAGTTTTGCACAATTTCGTGCAAAACTCCCAGATAACGGTGTCTTCCTGGCACGGTTTCGCACGAGAAGACGGTGTCTTCCAGGTCTTTCATGCAATGTTCCACAGGCAGGTAAACAAAAAAGGACTAGACCAAGGCAAGAAAGGGAAGGGAAGACAGCAAAAACCGTAATAAACAATTATGAAAAACTTTTATATATATATATATATGTGCTAGTAATAATATAATATAAATAAATTACTAATACAAAAATTAATTACACCAGTTATTAATCAAATAACATATATTGCATGTTTGAACATTAATTATGGACGTTAATTATGGTTCTTCTGTATACATTGTGTTCTAAACCAACCTACTTTTGTTTTCATTGGTTATTGGTCCTGGTACCTTGTACATTATTAATTGACATTCATTGTATTTATTGCACCCTTCTGGTCTCTGACCTTACATTTATCTTGCAATATATGTTATTTGATTAATAACTGGTGTAATTAATTTTTGTATTAGCAATTTATTTATATCACATTATTACTAGCACATATATATATAAAAAAGTTTTTCATAATTGTTTATTACGGTTTTTGCTGCCTTCCCTCCCCTTTCTTGCCACAGGCAGGTAAGACGTGTGGAAATGGCCCCAGTAGCAAGAGACCAACATTTCTGGGGTATCTTTTCTCAGTTATCTGCAGAAATTTGTGCTAACATGGGCAAGAGGAGGGCTTGTGGTTTTGTGGTGTGTGTGGGGGGGGGGGTGTCCAAATTGCATTGTGCATTTGTTCTGCCTACTGAATCAACTGTCCTTCTCTTGCTGGTTTTCCCTAACTTGGAAAGAGCATTTCCCCCCACCTCACAAACTCCCAGAGGATGCAGGCCACAGGGTGGGCTTACCTCATTCGCTCTGGAAGTCCAAGAGTGGAGGGCGGAATGCTACAAATGTCTGAAATGCACCCATTTTCTCAATCCTCTTCAGAAAAAGAAATTTTGGATTCAAAACACAAATGTGTATTTTCTGTGTGAGTTTTTGCCTCAGATGTAAATGTGAATGCTTTCGGCTTGCACAAATCTCTTCATGTTTTCATTTCGGTCAGCTTCAAATCTGAACTCTCATAAGTTGCCGGCTGCGAAAGACTAATGGGCGTTGCATGCTGTGCCTCTCAAACACTTCAAATATCAAATATTCTTGCCTATAAACCGGTGAATACTGTAAAATAACAAGCATGTAGCAAACCATGTAGAAACAGATTTCTGTTTCCAGGGCTTTTTTTCTGGGAAAAGAGGTGGTGGAACTCAGTGGGTTGCCCTCAGAGAAAATGGTCACATGGCTGGTGGCCCTGCCCCCTGATCTCCAGGCAGAGGGGAGTTGAGATTGCCCTCCAGCACGGAGGGCAATCTAAACTCCCCTCTGTCTGGAGATCAGGGGGCGGGGCCACCAGCCATGTGACCATTTTCAAGAGGGTCTGGAACTCCGTTCCACTGTGTTCCAGCTGAAAAAAAGCCCTGGCTGTTTCTATTCGCTTCTTATACCGGCAAAACATGTACTTAAACTGGTTACGGAGAGTTAAGGGTGTATTCATACAAGAATTTTCCAAGGATTGTTTGTCAATAGGAATTTAGGGTGAATAATGATTGTCTTAGAATATATCCTCAGGCTGTGGGCCACCCTAAGTCCAGATGTCCTCAAAGGTTAATGCGTTTAATATGCCACATCTTTGTTGACGTATCATTTCAGTGTTTGAAAATATTATCACGTGCATTTGGTTTGTTGAGTTGCAGCTTGCCACTTGCTTCCAGAACTCCATGATGGTTTGATGGGATCTTCTGAGCCCTTGCCCCCGGCATGTGGGGTGGAGGACATTTTATCTGTGTGGGCATTGTGCTTACAAACCACCTCAAAGAATGGAGGTTTTATATTTTAGGGGTGTGCGCAGGAAAAAAAATTGACAAATTTGGGTTCAGTGATACCAAATTGGGGGGGGGGGGGAATCTGTATTCCTCCATTACTGACTTCTTCAGTTCAGTTCAGTAATTCAGAGCAAATTCAGTAAAAATTAGCCATTGTTTCCTATGGAAAACTCAATTTGGAAATATCCAGTGGCCAGGGGGTCATTTTTGACCAAGGCCATTTTCACACTGCTTACCTTCTCTTGTAACGACCTGGAACATCATGCAAAAAATGTGGAAGAGAGCATTTTCTTGCAAGAGATTTGCGCAATGTCACACAAATCTCGCATGAGAAAACGTGATCTTCTGCGTTTTTTGCACGATGTTCCGGGTCATTCCAAGAGAAGGTAAGCAGTGTGAAAATGGCCCAAATTTCACCAAATTCCTCTAACAACCCCCAAGTTTCATAAATTTTGGACCTCGGGAGGTTATTTTATGCCCCCCCCCCAAGAAGATGCCCCCAGCCATCTCCAATTTCCATTCTTCCCTATGGGGAAAACTATAGGGGATATCCAGGGGGCTGGGGATGACATTTTGCATACAAAATCCATCAAATTTGCAGGGGTCCTACTCCTTACCATCCTCTAAATACTTCTGAAGTTTCAGGGAGATTGGACCCTGGGGTCCAATTCTGTGAGCCCCTGAACAAGGTGCTCCCAGACACTCCATTTATTCCTATTGTGGGGGGAAACTCCAAGCTGGCTCTCACTGCAAAAACACATGGACCAAAGCTGCCATGACCAGAGAAACACCCCCAGATACAAACTCCACACCAGACATTCTACCAGAACCAAACTGATGCCCCCCCCCACAACTCCACCGCCCCCTTACCAGGCTGACCAGCCACTCACCATTGTCCCCTATTAGGACCAACACCACTCCAGAGAACTACCCAAACCAAACTGAATCAAGGGAGAGTCTTGCAACTAGAATCAAACTGAACCAAGGGAATGAACCACCTCCCTGAACCAAAGTGAAGCAAGGGGACCAACTTCACACCAGAGAATCACATCCATTCTACCCAAACTGATGCAAGGGACACTCTTGCAACTTAGCCCAACAGAACCAGTGTCATTCACAGCAGCCAGGCACTAGCTTCAGCAAGTGGGGAAATACCACAGAACAGAACCAAACAGTACCTGCACAAGACAATGGCATGCGCCAAGCACAGTTGCACAAGATGGATCCTATTCACACCCATTGTCTTCAGGCTGAAACTGACTGTGAGGTACTTGGGAAACCCAAGTAATTCTGTCTCTGCAGAAGCCTTCATCATCGGCCCCCTCCCACCCCTGCAATGAAGAAAGTTAGGTTAACGTTAGAACAACACATTATATTACACAACAGCTTTCTGCAGCTTCATTTGGGTGTTTCTGTGGGTTTCACTCTGTGACACATGGTGTGTTATTCTCTGCTTAACATCTCCCTCTCTGAATCTTTCCATCCCCAGTAGCAAGAGACCAACATTTCTGGGGCATCTTTTCTCAATTATCTGCAGAAATCTGTGCTAAGATGGCCGAGAGGAGAGCTGGTGTGTGTGTGGGGGGGGGGTGTCCAAATTGCATTGTGCATTTGTTCTGCCTACTGAATCAACTATCCTTCTCTTGCTGGTTTTCCCTAACTTCGAAAGAGCATTTCCCCCCCACCTCACAAACTCCCAAAAGATGCAGGCCACAAGGTGGGCTTACCTCATTCGCTCTGAAAGTCCAAAGTTGGGAAATCGAAGAGCGGCATGTTGACCTTCAGGAAGACCAACTGCTCAACTTTCCAGAGGAGCAGGCAAGTGCAATGCAAGCTGACATGACCCACATGGGAAAAGAAACCCCTGTTCTCCATGCTTGTTGGAGGGCATGGGAGGAGCTTCTGAGCCTCAAGAGAGAGGTCCAGCCAGACCACCTCCTTCTTCGCCCAGTAGCTCAGCAAATTGGTGGAAAGCAGCTCACGGGGCTCTGCAAGGTACCCTCTGACTACTGCCTCCAACAAATCTTGGCTCGTCCACCTCACATTCCCAGAGGGGCTGAGGGCATGCTGGACTATCTCCATCTCCATGGACATTCCAGCAGAGCTGGGCCCCTCCCCGGTTCTTTCTACTGGAAGGAGGCCAGGAACCAGGTCTGCATGTCCGTCTGTGTCCAGGAAGGAGGCCATAACACGCTGAAGCATATGACCAGACCCAGAGTCGCCGTGTCAGATGAGACTCTGACTGAAGCCCTTGAAGGGCCTCAGGATATCCACTGTCTGGGAGATGGTGAGCCAATCCTCTGGGCTGAACTCAACCTCTCACCTCCAAGTGTTGCTCTCCAGGAGCCTCGCTGTCACCAAACACTTGAGCATGGCATGGGTGAAGTTCCACGGAGTGACAACATCGGAGATCAGGCGATGCTCCAGCATGCCTGTCTTTGCCTGCTTCTGGTGCAGTTGGTGAGTTGCTTTCATGCTGTGTGAGAAGTGACTTGTGAGCCGTTGGTATTTGTGGAAGAGACACTGGAACTCATGAGTTGTGGAGTCCTCTGCAGGTTCCTCAGAGAAACCCAGACCTTCACCAGGAGATGTAGTTGTTGGACCACACAATAAATGTGCTTGAGGTCCACTCGCACCACCCCTTTCTTCATGTTTGTGCCACCATCAGCCACTATGTAGCCTGTGGTTACAAAAGTATAACGAAGTATATTTAAAGTGCAAGTGCTACATGTGTTCATCAGGAGCGTGTATTCCGCTTCAATCAAGGCAAAAAATTCAAAGGATAAACCCGGAGCACAGCAGCTGAGCTTTCTCTTTCTTTTTTTTTTGCCTTGATTGAAGCGGAGTACACGCTCCTGATGAAGTGAAGCACGAAATCTGCGTTTTGCAGCCGGCCCCACGTTGAGCATGAGGCGGAACCCAGCCTTCGCCTCTACAGACGACCGCTTCTAAGCAATAATAACCGTTTGTGAAGATACAACTACATTTGAAATATTTATTGGACTCTTTACCATTCGATAAGCATGGATGTAGATTGTACCCGGTGATTGTTCTATCACGCTAGCTTTGAAGCTTTTGTTATTTGGTTATTTTCTTTTATCAAAGTGAGCTAAACACATGTAGCACTTGCACTTTAAATATACTTCGTTATACTTTTGTAACCACAAAGTTTTTTTGTGTTTCCCGTGAGGCGCTCTCTTTACTTGCTAGTCATTTATGGGAACAGCCATTCCCCCTATCTGCTCTCTAACTATGTATCCTGTGGCAACAATGCCCTCACCCTCACCTACCCAGTTCACTAATTCCCTCTTGATGGTGGCAGCGATGTTCTCCACCATATGCGCCTCACTGAGAACCTTGGCATGAAGCAAAGCCTTGTGGTAGCTGCCCGGCGGTCTCCCATATGCTTCTGCCTGACGCTGGTCCTCCCACTCCCACCCTGAATGTCACACTAGTGCTATGCGCACCAGTCTCTTCCCTACAGGAAGCCTGGAGGGGGTGGAAAGCACCACAGGTGGTCGTGGGATGGCTTGCTGGCGGCCAAACAATGCCAGCCTCTCTCTCCCCCCAAAGAAGTACTGCCTGGTGATGCTTCTTCAAGTAGTTCATCAGGCTGGCCATTGAGAGATGATCCGCATCCCTCTGTTGACTGTCTCGGGACTGCTGGTGGTGGGTGATTGCCTGGAGGCCTGCCTTCTCCTGCTGATCACCAGCAATCGGTGGACAAGGGGACAAATTGCCAGGAGTTTGCTTGTCACCAGTGGGAACCTGGCATCTTAGGAGGGGCCAAAGCCTAGTGGTAGAGTATCTGCTTGGCATGCAGAAGGCATGTCTAGCTAAAAGGATGAGGTAGTAGGTGATGTGGTAGATCTCTGCTTGAGATCCCGAGGGCTGTTGCCAGTCAGAATAGACATGACTGACCCAGATGAGTCAGTATGAGGCATTTCATGTGCATGTCTGGCTCTCAAATGCACATCACGGGCTGGATCAGAACTACAGACGTAAATCGGATTGCACATCCAAATACATAATACGTATGTCAGCCCTAAAGCCAGCTGTTAGAGAGAGTGTCGTTTCTTGAAGGTTTGTCCTGGGATTTATGGTTAGACGATACTGAGAGTCTATGAGCCAAGCTAGAAGTGATGAATTACACTTGAGTGGCAAGTGAACAGACTCACATGCAGGGCTTTTTTTCAGCGGGAACGTGGTGGAACGGAGTTCCGGAACCTCTTGAAAATGGTCACATGGCTGGTGGCCCCGCCCCCTGATCTCCAGACAGAGTGGAGTTTAGATTGCCCTCCGCGCCGCTCCAGCCACCAGCCATGTGACCATTTTCTCCAAGGGCAACCCACTGAGTTCCCCCACCTCTTTTCCCAGAAAAAAAGCCCTGCTCACGTGTATTCCTCCCTGTTCACTTGTGCTCCACTTGCATTCCACTTGCACTCCATGCAATTGCATGGAGCGCAAGCAGACAGGGAGGAATGCACATGAGTCTGTTCACTTGCCATTCAAGTGTCGTCACTTCTAGCTTGGCCCTATATTAGGAAGACAGAACTTTGACTGAGGTGATCCATAGTAACCAGGGGTGGCATTCGGATATTAACGCTGTCCCTGCCCTGGCCTTACATTCCTGGGTTCCTGTGACTGAACCATTCTTTCCTTGGCACTTCTGGTATTGGGGCTGGGCTGGGAGGAATAGGCTTCAAGCACCAGAGACCAGTGAAGAAGGACACTGAAAAGGCATGCTACTTCTTTTGCACCTAAGCTCCTGATTAAAAAAGAAAAAAAAGGAGGAAACAAAAATCCACTCTCTGCATTTTTATGTGGGCACTGACAGACTTTTGTAAATATAGAAGTATCCTCCTGGTTATTTTTCATATATTATCTATGCTTGATACTGCTTTCTTGCTTTACCAAAGATCCGCCCCGCCCCCTACCCCCCATGGAAGCGAGACTCGGTGCCTTTAAACCGCAGCTGCTTCCGTCCTGTCTCGGATTTAGCAGGGAGGGCATCAGGGGTGAGGGATACAATCTTGGAGGATTCTATGACCATTGGAAGGGGTAGAAAATGTATTTTGCATTTGAGTCCAATGCTAACGAAAAGACAAACCAATCATTAAAATGAATAGAATTGAATGAAAATGATTCACATTTTACAAAATAAAATGAACTGAAAATAAAAATGATGGGGGGAGGACACACCTCCCTGATCGTAATCCCTTGGAAAAGTATCAGTGGCATTTGATAGACTTAACAAAATCCATTCCACCACAAAGTATTGTGAGTTACAGCAAACGCACACACTGGAAAAAATGTTCGTCTGCAGCTGCAGAATTTAACTGAAGTCTAGCGGCACCTTAAAGACGAACGTGGCTGGAATTATCGTCCCTTGTAGAAATACATCTTTTAATCAGTAATAGCCTTCTTGAGTTCTTTTTCTGAATGATTAAGCAGGGCACAACCATTTGTTTGTAACAGGAGGAAGCAGGGCTTTTTTTCAGCTGGAACGTGGTGGAATGGAGTTCCGGAAACTCTTGAAAATGGTCACATGGCTGGTGGCCCCGCCCCCTGATCTCCAGACAGAGGGGGGTTTAGATTGCCCTCTGCGCCGCTTGGCAGTGCGGAGGGCAATCTAAACTCCCCTCTGTCTGGAGATCAGGGGGCGGGGCCACCAGCCATGTGACCATTTTCTCCGAGGGCAACCCACTGAGTTCCACCACCTCTTTTCCCAGAAAAAAAGGCCTGGGAGGAAGTAATAAAATATTCCTGGAGGAAAAGGGATGGAGAGGCCCAAAACAGACACAGTTGCCATCTGCCCACCACTGACTCCAGAACAGATCTACAAAAGAGCAGGAGGTTAGAAAGGCCACCTGGCCCAAGGAACTACCTGTCTGAGACAGATGGCTGCCAGTCAGAATCTTCGAGCTTTGGCATCTCTTCTCACCCACTGGGAGCTGGGTCACACATCCCTCCTTCAGAACGGATGCCCATTTCGACAGGCATGGTGCTTTCACTAGGGAACCAGCCAAGCCTAGGATGTTCGCAACCATCTCTCCGGCAGAGCTCTCAGACACCCTACTCATAACAGCTCTCTTCTTCCGGACAATGTTCCTCTTTGCTTTCTTCATGACCCCCCAAAAGCGGACAATCACATAGCCCATGCCACCAGCGACAACGAGGCAGCCCGCTGCATACAAGAGGCAGGAGAGCGCGGAAGCAAACATTAAATCTGCAGCTACAAGCAGGACCTGTTGGGTGAAAAGCGCCATGGTTCTCTGAAGAGTGTGCCTGTGTCTTAGCTTGCAAGGCTGCAGAGAACCCTTCTGGGAGGTGCTTGGCACGCCGTTCCGTCCTTATAAAGCCAGCCAGCAGTGTGATTGTGAAACACGCCGAGTCGTGCAGCCCTGCTGGGCTGATGAATCATCCTTCTTGCTACTGCAACAAGCAGCGTTTCTCTGAACGTTACAGACAGTGTCCAAAGAGCTCCTGGTATCTGAAACCGTCGTCCCACTGTATTTTGCATTATGTTTGCTGGGTTCTGCCGTCCAAGACTTTCTCACACCTGAGCGCCAACAGCCCGTTCTCGCTGTTTGTGGTTTTGCTGAGGGGTCTCGGGTTGCATTCTGACTTGGAAAAGCAAATCCTGCTCACAAGCATGAGTGGGTCTCTTTGAACAGAAATCTGTTCTGTGTATTCTGCTGGGGGGGAAATGGCCCTGAGTTTCGATAGGGTTAGGTCTAGGGATTAGAGACTAACTAGAAGACAATGAATGACGTGAAGTCTGTGGACAGGAGGCCAGACCCTATCCTGTGTAAACCTCATTCTTTCTATCCAGAAGTAGCAAGCCACCCCGGGGCTGAGGCTGTGTACCAATGAATATTTTAGAAATGTTGAAGTGAGACTAGAGTTGTTCACTGGGTGATTTGTGGCTTGTCAACTTGCTCAGCCTGGCCTACCTCACAGGGTTGCTATGGGAGAGAAACATATAAGCAATCCCAAGCTCCTTAGAGGAAGGACAAAATAAAAATGCAGTATCTTGAAAGATATTAACTGTCTTTAACGTTTACCTTACTGGTACTGTATTATAATTTTGCTTCAATCAATCAAGGCAACTAATCTAGAATTACTGTCTCCAGCAATCTGAGAAGCTACGGCTTCTGTGCAGGCAGAAATTCACTAATTAACTCGATGTTCTTTCTGCAAGTGTGCACCCTGTTGTTGTTTCTTTTAAATTAAGCAGATTTTTAAATATTCAATAGCCCACCATTCATTGAAACAATGTGGCAATGGCGCCATCTGTTGGTCACTGCTCGCTACTGTCATATCAACAAAATTAAAATGCCCGTATGCTTAATGTAAGTGAATCTATCATTGAGGGTATATTAAAATTTCTGGTAAAGTAGCATGAGAGTTTGTGCACATTATATATTTCCAGTGGTATGGCTTGGATACCGATCCAGCTTAAATAATGATGCTTCTTTGCCTGGTGGAGGGGGGAGGCCTTTCTGTGCTTCCAACCAGCTCCCTCAAGCAGAAGAATCAAAAAGAGTCCAGTAGCACCTTTAAGACTAACCAATTTTATTGTAGCATAAGCTTTCGAGAATCAAGTTCTCTTCGTCAGATGCATGGTACAGAAACTGGTCAAATATATTTGGTTAGTCTTAAAGGTGCTACTAGACTCTTTTTGATTTTGCTACCACAGACTAACACGGCTAACTCCTCTGCATCAAGTAGAAGAGTTTCCTACAGCAATGGGCCACTCAACAAAGACATAAACCAAGCCCTGGGACAAAACAGCTTTGTCCCCAGTTACAGTCAGGCAACATTAGGCTAACTATAGGTTAATTATTTGCTAGCCCATGGTAGTCAATCTCCTGGCCACACACACTTTATCACTCGTGATCAGTCAATGGAACAGTGAGAGAAATAAATGGGAGGACAATATGATAGTATCTATGATGCTCTAGGAATTTCCCCAAACTCTGTGGTCTTTACAATAGAGATTGGGGGAAATTCTAGAGTGTTGCAGAGCTGTGATGTCACTATCGCCTATCTAGATTAGAGATGGGCATGAACTGGGGGGAAAACTAACCATGTGGTTCATCAAATTTCATGAACCACAAACCATGAACTTTCACAAACCTGCCCCTGGTTCGTGTACCGGTTCAGTTTGGTTCATGAAAACATCACACCTGGGGTTAGAAAATTATCACTTCTGGGTCAGCAGAAGGTCACTCCAGCAGAAGTTCACTTCCAGGTCAGCAGAAGGTCTGCAGGAAGTCCATCCCCTGTTGCCTAGGAAACTGATTGATTGGCACCAGGCTGTCTGCAGTGATGAACCAAAAAACGAACCAAACGAACCAGCCTAAAAGTTTGTAGAGGTTCGTCAGAGATGGGATCTGACGAACCATGGTTTGCAAACCACGAACCGGCCTGGTTCGTGCTTAATTTTGGTTCATATTTCGGTTCGTGCCCATCTCTAATCTAGATATCACTTAGAAGTGATATCACAGCATCTGTGACACTCCCTCCTCCCCAGACCCCACCCCCCCAAAACTCCTGAGATTGGCAGGCTTAGGCCTGGCAATCCTAGACAACATTGTTATAGGACCTAATAACATGTTACCTTGAGCTCATCCACTTGCTCCTTCTCCAGTGTGATATCTGACATCACATGTCAACAATACCATTCTGCCCTCTACATGGGACAAAGAGGTCAGCTCCCATACAGAAAAATAAATAGGCACAAATCTTACATAAAAATGGGCAATATTTAGAAACCAGAAGGAGAATATTTTCATTTCCCTGGACCTCTGTCGTTGACCTAAAGGCAACTCCTCACACAAATGATGAACTCTGCTTGTAAATGCTGAATTACAATTTATTACAACGCATCCTGTACCAGAGACACAAGACACAAAAGCTTGTATTGAAATAAAACGTTGCCAGCCTTTACAGTGGCATAAATCTCCTGGGCTTTCAGAGTAATTCAATTGGTGCCTGCTAACATCTGAAACTGCCCTCTTCCAATTCAGCTCAACTGTGAAATAGGAGCAATGAAGGATTTTTCAGTCCACAGCTAACAGGTACTCATTGCATAGGACCCATGTCATCATCAGCCACTGTAAGACACAACTGCCCTCTCAATGATAGTGCAGTTTTAGAAAAGTCTTAAAAACCTTTGTGTAGCCCTTTAGAAAACCATCAGTATTGCTACATTGCTCTGATTTAAGAATCCTTTGTGTGTATTTATTTTTTCCTTTGCAAGCTCTGAGTGCAAAAATTGCCATTTTTAAAGAGCTGGCAGTATAAGGCTTATTTGTATTTATTTTTTATTTTAAAAAGTGGCTTACTGTACTGTTTTCCTCTCCCTTACACTATCATCACAATGATAGCAGAGCAGGGACTTGAACCTGATTGTCCAGGCCGTAGTCCAACCACTATAACAACACATTGGCTCCCTGCACAGGTTCTGCCCTTGCAGCCATGCCGTCACCAGCGAGGATTTCTTTCGCTTCAATATGTTTGTAAGGTAATCATGTTACTATGGTGGGGACAGGGCTATTGCTTTCCCTTGCCACAACTTCCTGCGGTAGCAGGAAAGAAAATAGTAAGATAAGCACTCCAGCACAGAGGGAAGCCTGCTTAAGAGAGCCACTGTTGTATAACGGTTAGAGGGCCTAGGATCCATGAGACTCGGTTTCGAATCCCACGGAAGCTGGTGGGATGATCTTTGGCCAGACACACACTCTCTGCCCAGCCTATCTCATAGGGTTGTTGTTATGAGGATGAAATGGAGGAAGAGAGAATATTGTAAGCCACTTTGACTTCCCATCAGGCAGCAAAGTGGGGTATAAATGAAGCAAATAAATAAATAAGCACACAAAGGGTTCAAGTGACTTTAACTTGGTGGTAGCGTGTGCCTTCAGTGAAGAAAAGTGCATTTCAGCAAGGCGCAGCATTTTCTCACAGGCGTGGCTTTGCATTTTGAAATGCTTTGTTGTGCTCAGTGGAACAATGGGTGGAATTCAAGGGCGCATTGGTAGGCCTTGCACAATGGATCTTTTCTGCTTTCCCTTGATGGCACCCTGCACTCTACAAGGAGCACGCCCTGGAGCTTGGGGAATTCTCTGGAATGGCAGAGTTGCAATGGGGGGGGGTCTGCAAAGAGAAGGGGGCATTGGGGGCATTGGCCCACCAGGCATGATTGCGGAAGGCTCTCTGTGGAAGGACAGCTTCACATTCAGCCTACTGAATCTAACACACCCAGAACCAGGTGGCAAAGATTATGTCACAGCCAGGACCGCCCATATCCTCTCCTTGTGCCTGGGCAGAAGCCAAACCTGCTGTAAGACCAAGAGCCCTCCCCCCACAGCCCTTCTCTGCTAGTTTCAGTGTGTGAAGTGCAAAGGAAGGAAGGCAGGCCTCTGCACATGTATGGGAGCGGATTTGCACCTCCCCTCCCTTTTAAATGTAAGCTTTGGGTTACACGTTAACCACGATTTCTGTTGGGGTTTCCCCCAATCAAACTAGACTAGGGTTGCCAGCCTCCAGGTGATAGTTGGAGATCTCCCGGAATTACAACCGATCTCCAGGCAACGGAGATCAGTTCCCCAGGAGAAAATGGCTGCTTTGAAGGGTGAATTATACCCCACTGAGGCCCCTCCCCTCCCCAAACTCCACCCTCTTCAGGCTCCACCTCCAAAATCTCCAGGAATTTCCCAACCTGGACCTGGCAACGCTAAATTAGACCCCTGGGCCTAAGCCTCAAACAGGATACTACCCAGCAGCAATGGTGCCAGCCAGGGAGTGGCAAGGCTGGGCACTCTGCAGGCAACATGCTTGCCTGCTGGATGGAGGCTGTGGCTCAGGACAGCATATGGCCCACCTCAGGCCACCAGACCGTAGGATTCTTTCCAGCGGCCATAATAGCCAATCTGCCCCGACAGAGCAGCTGTTCCTGTTCTTTGTTCTTGCTCAGATTCAGCATGATAGACTTAATAGCCCATCACTAACTAACCGATAACGGCGTAGCAGCAGTCACCCTGTGTCGCAATAGTTACAGTTAATCTTGTAGCAATAATTACAGTATGGCCGTTTGCACACGTCTTACCCGCCTGCGGAACATCGCGCGAAAGACCCGGAAGACAGCGTCTGCTCACGCGAAATTGTGCCAGGAAGATGCTGTTATTCGGGAGTTTTGCGTGATTTCGCGCAAAACTCCCTGCTAACAGCTTTCTTCCTGGCACGATTTCGCGCGAGAAGACGCTGTCTTCCGGGTCTTTCACTTTGCTTTGCTTTGCAACGTAGCTAAAAGTAATATGTCGTAACAAACACCTTGCTTTAGCTAACAGTTTATGATGGCAATAGTCTTTGCAACGAGACGTGACAAAACCCACCGGCTGAACGCGGGATGGTCATGCACAGCCAAAGGGGAAGTCGCGAGTTCGGAGCACAATGCCCAGCCAAAGAGGACACGTATCGTGCCTTGCTGTAGTAGCATTATAAAAGCTCTGATTATTCTGACCCAAGCCAGAGGAGCATGGCGGCTTGCTTTTGAGAGCCTTGTTCCTCTCCTTTGTTGCAATAAAGCTTTCGTGTCATTCTGCCTACTCCAGCCTCTGTGCGGTGCCGGAAAACACACAGGGAAGCCGACTTCGGCACAACAACAACAAGTTCTTGTAGGGGGCCATCTTGGAAGAAATCGTTTTTTGCAGCTGCATTCACTTGCTTCTCCAGAGATAAAGCTTGGTGCGGTATAATAGGATCCGGTACAATAGTGGAGGAAAGTGCTGTCAAGTTGCAGCTGACTTACGGTGGCTGCAGAGGGTTTTCAAGGCAAGGAACATGCAGAGGCGTTTTGACATTGCCTGGCTCTGTATAGCGACCTCGGGCATCCTTGGTGGTCTCCCGTCAAAGTACTAACCAAGGCTGCCCCTGCTTAGCTTCCAAGATCTGAGGCAGTCGAAATTAATTTTGCATTCAAAAGGGGTCTTGGATCAGGAAAGAGAGACTCTGCGAATGCATTCATGAGACGCTGCCTTTGATCTGCCCTCAGTCAAGAGGGTTCCTAGACAGATACTTGGTATGGTGCTAGAAACTACAGTGAGCACATGAGCTATCCGTCTGACACGGGGTGGTGAGGGCAAACACAAAATGGCTGCTGCAGAGGCGGAGCCACACACACAAAGGAAGCACAAGAAAAGAGGGGTAACTTTTAAAATACACAGAGAAAAGGAGAGAGAGAGAATAAAAGAAACACTTTGGTTATTTTAATCTGTGCAGTCAATTGGCTCTTCAGTGGCCAATCAGGAACTCTGCCGGGCATGAGCCCCACCCGGCCCCACCCACTTTCTGAAAACACTTGGGGGATACCAAGAAAGGTTCAGTGGGCACCACATCGGGCGCCCTGGTGTACAACGTACACTTGATTTTAAAACAAAATACCTGCATTGAGTAATTTTCATATTACAGTCTATGCATGTGCAGCTGAGCATTTGATGCAAATTCCACATTTATCCAAGCAGCGGTCCCTGTTTACATTGCAAGAGAATACATGTTAGCTCATTCTTATGAAGAGATGTACACATGTCCCTGCCTGCAGGATATACATACATTCGTTGTAACATGTAACAGGGCTATAGGCTCACACTGTGGAATAGGGTTGCCAGCCTCCAGGTAGTGGCTGGAGAACTCCCGGAATTACAACTGGTCTCCAGGCCACAGAGATCAGCTCACCTGGAGAAAATGGCTACTTTGGGAGGGGGGGTGGACTCTATGGAATTATGCCATGCCAAGGTCCTTTCCCTCCCCCAAACCCCACTTTCTCCAGGTTTCTCCAAGTTTCACCCCCCAGATCTCCAGGAATTTCCCAACTTGGAGCTGGCAACCCTACTATGGAACCATCTTCCCTCTCCCCTCCACCCTTTGCATTATCCCTCCGGTGGGGTCCCACAAGAAGTCGAGTTCATTTAGCTTTCTTTATATGGCTGCTGAATCAAGTACCTCTTGAACTACTTCTCAGAACACCAGATCCAAACTTTTCAAATCAATATTTATATTTCAGCAGGAAATGGAAACCTTGGGACACACCTGATTAATTGCAAGGGGGAGTAACCTATCAGAACATATTTATGCTGTGTTCAGAGTCCAACATTTTGGGCACAATTTGTTTTCAGCCGGTCAATGAGTTGGCACAGATTGATGAGAAAACTAAAACACAAAGGGAAATGAAATGCACAGAGCACATCCGCTTTAGAAATGGTGGCTGCGTTCAGATGTGACAGCAGGCCACAGCATAAACCATAATTTGATTACACCCTGCTTTAGCATGGTATCTGGATGCAGACTGCCCCCCAAACTTACTTACGTGCAAACTAAAGGGTATTGCTAGGCTCAGGGCTTTTTTTCTGGGAAAAGAGGTGGTGGAACTCAGTGGGTTGCCCTCAGAGAAAATGGTCACGCAGAGGGCCATCTCAACTCCCCTCTCTCTGGAGATCAGGGGGCGGGGCCACCGGCCATGTGACCATTTTCAAGAGGTTCCGGAACTCTATTCCCCTGCATTCCCCCTGAAAAAAAGCCCTGGCTAGGCTGCCTCTCCAGAGACCTGGGCCGTTTCCAGACGCCTTACCTGCCTCCGGAACGTCGCGCCATCTTGCGGGGAAAACGTGAAATATCGCGCAAAACTCGTGTGAGAAAATGCGATATTTCGCGTTTTCCACGCAAGATGGCACGATGTTCTGGAGGCAGGTAAGCCATCTGGAAACGGCCCTGCTCTGGGAAAAAAAGCCCTGCTTCACTCTGTTACCAGGAAGGGGGAGGTATGTGCATGAAGATGCAGGACAAGCATGAAGGGATATGGGGGAAGGGATTATTCAGGATGGCATTTTAATATAGGAAACAGAGTTGCAGTTCAGTTGCCAACTCTGGGTAGATTCCTGGAGATTTGGGGGTGGAGCCTGGGCAAGGCAGGGTTTGGGGAGATGAAGCGCCTCACCAGGGAACGATGCCATAGAATCCCTCCAAAGCAGCCATTATCTCCAGAGGAACTGATCTCTGTAGTCTGGAGATAATTCCAGGAGATCTCTAGGCCCCGTCTGGAGACTGAAAACCCAAAGTTGTAGTTTTAAAGTGTGTGAAAATGTCGTACCTTTTTTATTCCATTCCGTTCCTATATTACTATACTGATTTTATTGCGCTGCTCACAAGTTTTAATTTATTTGCTCTGCGTAATACATTGTTCATCTTGCATTGTTTTTAAACTGTGTAATCCATTGTGAGTCTTAGCAAGAAACGTGGAGTGCTAATTAGGTATGTAAATAAATAAATGTCAGGCTTGGTGGGGAGAGCAGGGGTTGCTGAATGGTCTCTTTCCCAGGGGCCCCCAAACTTGGACTATGCCTGGATTCCAACTACTCTAAAGTATTTCCTGACGGAACTGGAGGAAGAAAAGGAGGAAAGGCAAGGAGAAGATGGGAGTGAAGGTCCTTGAACAGAAGTAAAAGAGGCTGAGGGCCATGCTAGAAGTGACGAATTACACTTGAATGGCAAGTGAACAGACTCACGTGTATTCCTCCCTGTTCACTTACACTCCACTTGCACTCCACTCGATCACTATGTGCCAAGCTACAAGTGACGAATGACACTTGAACGGCAAGTGTATTCTTCCCTGTTCACTTGCTCTCCACTCAATCCACTTGCCGTTCAAGTGTCATTCGTCACTTGTAGCTTGGCACATAGTGATCGAGTGGAGTGCAAGTGGAATGCAAGTGAACAGGGAGGAATACATGTGAGTCTGTTCACTTGCCATTCAAGTGTAATTTGTCACTTTTAGCTTGGCCCTTAGAGAGCACAGGAGAGACAAGGGGGAGCTAGTGAGGTAACAGATCACTGGGAATAGTGGCCTAGATGAAGGCTCAGAGAAGTTCCCAACAGAAGAACCAAGAGTCAACACAGCCACTGCAGAAAAGAGAATGAGGAGTTGGGCCATATCAGGAGGAAGGAAAGGGGGATATCGTTCGTTAAGTGCTGTGCAATATATTCTCAAAGTCCAGTTCGTCTCAGCAAGCAAAGGCCATCAGAATGAATGTTAACTTTGTAAGATGTGTTTTTCTTGAAAAGAGTGATGCTAAATTGACTTAAAAGTTCTACAGAAACAACATGTTCTGAAGCTCTGCAACTAACTGCGCAACAAAAATGGATACTGCTCATTTTCAAAGCAGAGTTCCTTTCAGTGGCACTTTTGCTCTACGTGCTCTATAACCCAGACAACAGGGGGAAGAGTCTCTTGAGTTTTGTTTTTCTGAGTTTTAAGGGTGTAAAATGAAATTGATTGGAGATTGAATTCCCTTTGTCCCAGGAGTAGTCTTTAGTATTCTGGGGCCCAGAGCAAAAGTCAAGGGTGGGGACCCAAAATCACTGGGTGCGTTGAGTGGGGCAGAAATCAGGGTAACCCCGCCGCCACCAGTGCACAGGTCAGTGCCAGCCACTGCCGGAGGGCCACAACTCCAGAAGTGACAGCAGTGGGGGATGGGGCCTCCATCCTTTGCTGTCACTCCCTCTGAAATTGTGGGGATGTGCAGCTTCAGGGCAATAGCCATCAACAGGAATCCGCTGTAGGACAGTAGCTCCCTCAACAACCCTACAGCTGACTGCTATCGACTGCTGACCGAGTAATGCTGTGGCCTCCTCAGGCTGTACTGCTGAGCGATAGAGGGGCTGCCCAATAGCTAGAAGGCCCCCCCAGAGGTCCCCCGGCACAGGGCCCAAGGCTCCATTAGCCCCATAGCTGACCACATACGTTTTGTCAATTGCTGTGTGTGTGTGTGTGTACATATGTACATATACACACACAGAGGTCCAAAATGCATGCATCATCTCAGACTCAGATTATGTGGAAAAGGAAGAAAAACCAAGTACAAAGGGCAGATGAAATAAATGATGCGGTTTTGATATTAGAGATTATTTTTCCAAGTATATTTCAACTTACTCATCATCAGGTACACTTTTTGCAGACATTTTGGGTGCTCCTTTTCTAACTTTGTGTCTTTTCTGCTGTTTTCCAAGGTGTGTTATTTCGATGTTTCAAAAATGCTTCACATCCCTTAACTTGTTGCAATTCTCACAGCAACCTGCAAGATAGGTTATTACTGGAAATTGGGGAAGGGGGAAAGGCTGAAGATGGGAGAACGTGGTTTGTCTAAAACCACCTAGCAGGTTCATGGTAGAAGCAGGAGTTCGTCCTGATTTATCATTCAACCGCAAAGCTATACCTGCTCCTATGCCATGCAATGATTTACATGAACATTCGAAAGCAACGAAAACTATCACGAATCCTTTCAGCAGCCTCCCAGGTGGCTGTTGCTGCTGGTTCCTCCTAGGGCTTGTGCAGGGGCTTCCAGTACCCCGTCCCCGTGTCGGTATCTCTGGCAGGCGTGCGTGCCTCTTGCCCTTTGAGGCGGGGTTGGGCAGCATGCACCTGGCTGGTTTCTCCCTCCGGCTCCTTTTTCCCTTCCCTCACTGCTGTCTGGAACTGGCTTCAGTGCTGACATACTTGTTGTGTATTTGGATGTGCAATCAGATTTACATCTGTAGTTCTGATCCAGCCCGTGATGTGCAATAGGAGGATTCATGATCAATAAAACATAGTAATGTAAATCTGTTCCTTGGATTCATCAGGAATGTTATTTAGATTATATTTTGGCATTGTGATTCTTTTAGTGTTTCTCTTCAGCTTTATTCTGATTTTCGATATTAGCAACTCATGATCTGTATCACAATCAGCTCCTCGTCTTGTTTTAGCAGAGAGAATAGAACTTCTCTGTCTTCTGCTTCCAATTATGTAATTTATTTTGTTCCTGTGTTGGCTATCCTGTGATTTCCACATATACAATCATCTATAAGGTTGGCTGAAGCATGTGTTAGCAGTGAACAGGTTGTTGGCTTCACAAAATTCTGTGAGTCATTCTACTGCTTCATTTCATAACCCAAATTTTCCAACAATGTTTGATTCTGCTTTGCCTCCTGCTTTTGCATTCCAGTCACCTTTGATTTTCAGTGCATCTTGTTTAGGTATGTGATCCATTTCTTCCTAGACACTTGCATAAAATCTCTCCGTTTTTTCCTCTTCTGCATCTGCAGCTGGGCTATAGACTTATATCATAGTTATGGTAAAATGCCTTCTATGAAGTCTGATTGATATTAATCGGTCAGACTTTGCATTTGAAGTCTTGACCATTTGTGCTAGTCTCGCCTCACTATTAGAACAATGCCGTTTATTCTGAGAGCCAAGCTACAAGTGACGCCTGACACAGGTTGGACACTTGTCAGCTTCCCTCAAGTTTTGATGGGAAATGTAGGCGTCCTGGTTTTACAGCTTGGCTCTCCACTACAGCTGCAAGACCAGGACGCCTACATTTCCCATCAAAACTTGAGGGAAGCTGACAAGCGTCCAACCTGTGTCAGGCGTCACTTGTAGCTTGGCTCCGAGTTTGTCATTTCTGAAGTAAAACACTTTGTAATTTTCTGACTGAAAATGCCCTAATCCAGTCCGCATTAGTTCACTCACACCCAGGATTACAATGTTTAAAGATTCCATTTCTCGTTTCATGATTTCAAGATTACGTGGATTCATGTTCCTATTACATGTGAGTAACATCTTTGGACTCTCCTTTTGCATCTGTCCAAATCAGCCACTGGACGTCCTTTCGGCTTTAATCCTGTCTCATCATTAAGAACAGTGCTATTTGTATTTTTCCTCTGCAATTCCCCAGCACCGATTAAGTGCCTTCTGACCTGGGGTTCCTAGCACTATATCTTTTTTTTTTCATTTCAGATTGTCTCACCCCATGGTTTTCAAGGGAAGAGATGATCAGAAGTGGTTTACCCTTGCCTTCTTATGCACAGAACTAACCAGGGTTAGCTGATGTGACACTGCCGTGTGAAAGATTCTCCACAAGTGTCACTTTCCACGACTGCTGCTGCTCTTCTCTTGAGTCCAGTGGCACCTTAGGAACCAACAAGATTTTCAGGGTCTACAGCCTGCAGAAATCCCCAGTAGCCGGATGTGTTGCGGCTGCTGTTCCTACCTATCCATATTTAGGCAAGTCCGGGTATGGTTGCTTTGGAGAGGCCCCGAGAGACTATGAGCCAAGCTACAATTGACGCCTGACACAGGTTGGACACTTGTCAGCGTCCCTCAAGTTTTGATGGGATCTGTAAGCGTCCTGGTTTTACAGCTTGGCTCTCCATTACAGCTGCAAGACCAGGACGCCTACATTTCCCATCAAAACTTGAGGGAAGCTGACAAGTGTGCAACCTGTGTCAGGCGTCACTTGTAGCTTGGCTCTACAAGAGAAGGCAACAACGAAGGGGCAGGAAGAGAAAGAGGTGTCAGAGACTAAGGAAGTCTCAGGTTAGACAATGAGATTAACCCTATTCAGTAAGGAGATAAAACACAAAACCTGATTCTAATGCAAAGAGAACTACAGTGCCCTTCCCCCCACCCCCGTGTCCAGTCATGCTGAGTCGACTTTACTCCAACATTGTGGTCATGCATTATCATGGCTAAGAACGCAGGTCAGTACTGCAAAAGCAACGATCCACTGCTGCCTAGGGGTGGACTGGCCATTTACAGGGGACTTTACTCGTGGGACACAGCCCGAGAGGGCCGCTGGTGGCCAGCGGCAAGCAGAACCCAGCCCTAGCAAACCCTGCCAATGCCTGAGGGACCACTTGGCCCGGATTATTTATCCAAAGATTAAAGAAGCTGTTACTCTTGAGAGCACCACCACTTAAAGGTACAACAAAAAGCACTCTCGTGGACGCTATTAAGCAACAATGAATTTAAAGTGCTCAGTGCTCAATGTGCAAATTCCAAAGAATTATACAGTTCTTTGGAATTTGCACATTGAGCACTGAGCACTTTAAATGAGAGTAAATTAGTTCATTGTTGCTTAATAGCGTCCACGAGAGTACTTTTTGTTGTACCGGATTATTTTTTATCAGCAATGCCAGTAGGTGTCAGCTCACAAATTGTTTCTTCCACTCAGCTGCCCAAGTGGGGGGGAATGCAGTGGGTGAGCTCACGCCTGCTGGTGGCCCCACTGAGTTGAGTGGCCCCGAATTGTGGCTTCTCTGGAAGTCTGACCATTGGATTGAACCTGACTTGTGGCTTGTCTGGAAGTGTACTGTAACCGCAGCTTAGAAAGCCTCAGTATCTGAGTAGTCAGAACTATGTGCTATCCCTTTAACAATTGGTACTCATGGGAATTGTAGTCCCCCCCTCCAATATAGAAGTTTATTGTAGGCTTCCTGTGGAGGTGTTAAAAGTTGATGGTCCTCTTCCTCCCTTTGTTCGGATCTTACCCCCTCAAGCAAGGATGCAACAGCTATCATGAATTCACCGCTAGTCTACAAATAAATCTTGCTTCTGTATCTTGCTTCTGATTGAACCATGTGTCGTTCACTGGCTCTAACTGTAAATAAGGATTCCTTTAATTCTGGGTTGAAAGAGGCAGCACATTAGAACTACCTGGAAGCCAGCATCTTTCCCAGCTGCTTCCAGAATAGGAAGTCTGACCCTTGGACTGTACTGGACTCTTGGCTTCTCTGGAACGCTGACCCTTGGACTGGACCGGACTTGTGGCTTCTCTGGAACGCTGACCCTTGGACTGGACTCTGCTTATTCTTTGCTTTCTGGTCGTGACTGATCCCTGCACTCTGGCCCCTGGCCAGTACAATTAGAAAACAATGCAATAGAAAAGAGGATAAGAAATACATTAAACAGTGTAATAAAAAGTGCTTAAATTTTTTTTCACAGACATTTAAACTACAGCGCTACTCTGTTGATAAAAATGCCCTCCTGAATAATTCCATTCTACATCTGCAGAATGCTACAAGTGCACTATCATTGACCGCACTGGGCTATTCCACCAAGTAGCCCCAGCTGGGTATGACCAACTGTCAGGAAAAGTACGTCACAAGGTTAATTAACCGCCTGGCCTTTTTCAAAAATGAGCATCACAGATGCTGTTTTGTCTGTCTGCATTTTTGGTTAATGTTACCTTCTGTGATAAGCAATGTGCAAGTGGCGTACCTTTAAATAATTAGCAAATGCAAACAGCACACCCTCATTTGTTAGTTTCTTTCACGCCATAGTGCCGTCTGTGGCTCGGCTAAAAGTCATGCTGTTTTTCATGACATTGTTTACAGGTGCACAGTTCTGAGCTCTAATTTCACCGTCTTTGAGGGACTGCTTTAAATTTGGAAGGGAGGTAGTCATTTTCAAAAGGCATTACCAATCTTGCAGAATAAAAAGAACAACAATAAAAAACTTGCACTGAGATGAGAACTACTTGTACAGGTCTCCGTTGATGAATGTGTACATCACAAGTGTTGTGTGGCATCAACCTCCAGTGCTGGCACAAGCAGACAATGTTAGCACCACAAGAGAACAGCCATTATAAGCAAAGAGACAAGAGACAAAGAAGCTGAGGTCGAGTGCAGAAGGATCTGTTTGATGCACTGAAGACCTTGATTCTGAATGGGTCTTCTCTGCCCCCCACCCTGCCCAATCTTTACCAGCTGGTTGACCGTAAGAAAAAGACACGGTGTAAAGTTTGTGAGCTGAGGTTGAGTAAGTACAAGTTTATTAGGGTATCGTATTAATAGGTTTATTAGGCGTGGGGTGCTATTTGCGTTATATTTGTATTACAGATTTTGAGAATTTCCCCCCTGAGAAAGTGGTGACGAAACAGGAGAGTCGCTAGCATCCTGTCGGGATTCTGGGACTCTTTGATGAGTACTAATATGAAATAACATCAATTTGATTGGATAACTCATATACCACAGAGGAAGAACATCATTCGCCTCCACCACCCCTCTCTGGAATTGTACACGAACTGTGGGATTTTCTGAAGTACTATAGTATATTCATTACAAAATTGTATACCCTGTATTACTGTTTCATTGATGTATATTTATTATTGAGCTATAGCCAATAGGATGGTTTGTACCAACTCTTTAAATAAGCTCCGAGTAATATGAAATATTGAAAAGTATTTGTGAATTGGCACTTATCTTTTGCACTTGCACTTTAGTAGAGTTATGAATATTGCTGCATGAAAGCTATTTGTGTAGTGCAGGGGTGGGCAATTGTTTTGGCTCGGGGGCCACTTTGTGGGAGCGGAGGTTAGCGGAGGGCTGCACCTTTTAAAATGATTGCATTCATTAGTTAACTTTGCATTTCAGAAAAAGGTATAAATTGTATCATAAAAATCAATAAATATAAATTAAAATAGTGGTAGTTTTATTCAATTTATTTATTGTGCTAATTTCATATCATCTATAGCTGCAAGCACATTTAATTTTAGGAAATCTCGGTTCAAGGTGGATTTTTCTGACTGTCTTGGCGGGCCACAAAAAACTCTGTAGTGGGCCGCATGTGGCCCGCGGGCCGCAATTTGCCCACCCCTGGTGTAGTGTGTTAATTACGGGGATCAGGATCTTTGTTGGTTAGCATTCACCTGTTTTTTGCATGAATATTGCAGAATATTGTTTTGCAGAATATTGTTGACAGAAAGGAGCTGAACTAATTTTCCTCTGTAGACAACTGCTTGTATGTGACTTTAAGACAACTTCCCTTTTTTCCTTGCTGCACATCGGGAGGGGAAAAATACCTTTGTGTCATTCCAGTAAGTGTAGTATAAATTTATAATTCATCCTGGTATTCCACAGTGTTGGCCACTAGATGGCACCCTTTTTGTTGAGAGTAGAAAGCAAGATTCCTTTGGGTTACTCGGAGCTGGGGGAGGGGGTCATTAATGGACTCAAATTAATTTCTTATCTCCATGATCATTTTAAGAAGCCTCATTCATTCAATTATGCCATCAGCAATGGAAACTTCCATTCATATGCATCTCTACTCGTGAGTCATAATAAAGCCTCAAAATTCTTTCGGGGGGTGAAGGAGAATTAAATTTAGGGGGATTTTCCACAGCTATGGAGATACATGCAGCACAAAGAAGGACATTATCTTGCACAATCCCAGCTACTCTGATTTCACACTGCTCAAAATGCTTTATAGCTCCATACATAATTACTAAACGTTAACAATAGTTCCATTTAAATGTATTTATAAACAAAAAGTTTTAATTATGACCTCAAAAGTTCTACCAGTAACTACACCAGATGTCTCAGAAAAGGAAACATTTCACAGAATCACAGGGTTGGACGGGCCACACAGACCTTCTGGTCCAACCCCCTGCCCAATGCAGGATGAGCCTAAAGCATCCCTGACCAATATTCATCCAGCCTCTTCTTGAAAACTGCCAGTGAGGGGGAGCTCACCACCTCCCTAGGCAGCTGATTCCACTTTTGAACTACTTTGACCGTGAAAAAGTTTTCCCTAAGATCCAGCTGGTACCTGAGTCCCATGTGGAACTTCTCACTCAGCAGAAGGTCTAGATGGTGGTGGCCATGTGTGATCTGTGGAGCATGGACCGCCTTTCCGAGCAGGCCAGCCAGCGTGAGAGACAAGTTCCCTTGGTGGGCTGAGCATTTGCAGGCAGAGAGCTGCACCCTGCCAACAGAGAGGGAGGAGCTCTCCTGTTCCACTCCACTCCTCCTCTTCTTGGCAGGGTTCCCCCACAGCCAGATGTCTAAGGAGATGGAGGAGATTGGGGTGGCAGTCAGCCCTTCTGGGAACGCAAGACGCACGATCCAGGATTCAGCATAGCCAGAGTCTATCTCTTGGAGCCCTGTGAGTTGTGTGCCACCTGTCCTCTGAGCCAAAAATTCACCAGAACAGGAAGACAGAAATGTTAGGGAAAGCAGAGAATGGGTGACATGTACATATCAATGTATAAAAACAAGCAAAAGCAAAAGCCATGGAAACACCTAAAATGAAACGAATGCATGCTGTCGTTGGCTTGTTGTTGCGTTTCCTGTTATCCTGGTAGAGGAGGGAAAGAGCACCAGTGATGAAGAGTAGCTACAGCTCTTCCTCTCGGCTCCACCAAGATAGTGACAGTACAGGCAGCAGATTGTAGAGAGAGAAGAACTTGGGTGGGCACCCCCAAAACCCCTCCTCCTCATGTTCTGAGGCCTTATTTTCTCTGTGTGTATTTCTGTGACTGTCTTGCTTGCCCTTGCCAGGTCTGGCTCGTTGTGGTACTACTGGGTTCTGCCAGGTTGGTTCTGCTGGTACTTTCTGGTTTGGTGCAGGCTCTGTTGTGTTGCAACATTTGCCTGGGATTCTGCCTGGCTTCTGTGAGTGGCACTGGTTCAGTTGGGCTTGCGACACCCTCCTTTGCTTCAATTCATTTTGCTGGGATTCTCTAGTTCAGAGTGGTCACCGATCCACAGACGTGCAGCAGAATGAAAAGACAGAATACACCGTACCATTTCAAGCTGTAGTGGTGGTGGTGGGGGTGCTATTTCTGAATACTTTCAAATATACAAATCATCCTGCAAGTAAAACTCAAGGGATAAAGGGTTTACTCGAGACCACTCCCTACTATGTTTAGTGTCCACTGCTTTTTTTTAAACATAGGAGAACATAATAAATATGGCGCCCCTTCCTGCCCTGCATTAGCACAGTCCATTCTGACCTCCATAAACAAGAACCACACTGGTGAGAGCATGTGCTCAGATGTGCCAGTTCCAAGTCCACCTGCAATTTATTGAACTAGCCCGAACTAAATCAAGGGGCACACATGGAAAAATGGCTTTAGCCGCTCCCCCCTGCCGTTTTCCAGCCTGAAATGGTTCTGGGGGTGCTGCTTATCTCTTGGGGGAAACCCGCTTGTGTCCCAGGGTACATAACACACACACACCCCACCCACACACACAGAAACATACACCATTTCAGGTCAGGAAGATGGTGCATGAGGTGGGAGCATCATAGTTGTCATCCAAATCAGGTACCACACGAGAAAGGAAGAGATCCCACATGTCTGATAGGCACTCAGGTGGGGGCGCCAGGCCCTCCTAGCTAACCTGTAAAATGTGAAATGACCCTCATGACATCCAAAGGGGCAAAGGGATCAGATGCTGCTGGATCCTTGGGAAACTATGGGAGCGCGTCCAGCAAGACACCTGCAGTGCAGGAAGCCTGCCAGATCTATGCTGATTCCCCTGGCAGCCTTGGCCGCTTCCACACACGTCGGATAATGCACTTTCAATGCACTTTAGTTATCCTTTAGAAGTGGATTTTGTGTTTCACACACAAAAACCCAGTTCCAAATGATCACTAAAGAGCACTGAAAGTGCATTATGCAACGTGTGTGGAAGCAGCCAAGAGTCAAAGTGTCTCTGCAGACCAGCCCTTGAGCTTTACAGCTGGCTTATAACAACAACAACAACATTCAGTTTATATACCGCCCTTCAGGACAACTTAACACCCACTCAGAGCGGTTTACTAAGTGTGTTATTATTATCCCCACGGCAATCACCCTGTGAGGTGGGTGGGGCTGAGAGAGCTCTGGAAGAGCTGTGACTGACCCAAGGTCGCCCAGCTGGCTTCAAGCGGAGGAGTGGGGAATCAAACCCGGCTCTCCAGATTAGAGTCCTGCTGCTCTTAACCACTACACCAAACTGGCTGTCATGAAGACTCCAAGGTCGAGAATCATGGCTGCAAATGGATTCTGTCTCCAAAATGTAATAACGCTGCAGTCCCCTTTCACTCCCTGACAAGCAGCATTTGGAAGCATCAGAATAAATAGTTGTACTTTTTATCACCATGACAACAAGACGGACAGGATGAATGAGCTTTCTGGGCTTCACAGTTCCAGGCATGCAGCACTGCTTTGCCTCCGATTGCCTGTTAGTACCAGGCAGAAATACTGCTAGTGATGTTTCCGGGGAGAAAAACAGGCTGTCTTTCTCTGTGGCATGCTTCTCTTACCCCTTGTAAGCCCCCCCTTCGTTCAATCCCTGTACAGAATCTCTTTTTAAGTTAAAACACCCTGGATCTTTTTAAAAAGTTACATTTCTCAGGTCCACGGGGGCCTGATTCAGAGCGGTCCCACAATATGGAATGAAGGGCCTCCCCCCATTCTGTTTCCCCTACTTGAAAAGTCCACGGAAGTGCGTAGGGGTGTTCATAAGCTGAGCCCAATGAAGCAATGACTGGCTCCCTTGCACTGTTTTTGATTTTATTTATTTATTTTACTTCATTTATATCCTGCCTTTCTTCCCAATGGGGACCCAAAGTGGCTTACATCATTCTCCTCTCCTCCATTCCCCCCTCCCCTCACAACAACCCTACGAGGTGGGTTAGGCTGAGAGTGTGTGACTGGCCCAAGGTCACCCAGCGAGCTTCCATGGCAGAGCAGGGGACTGAACCTGGGCCTCTCACAGCCTAGTTTGAAACTCTAACCACTATGCGGCATGGATTCTCAGTGTGATTTTGATTGATGGTTTGGCAGGAGAGGGGGAGGGTTCAGCCCCTTCTCCCAATATGTTGTGTCCCAATCTGAATGAAATCTAAATGCAAAAAAGACAATGACGTTTTTTTTAAAAGGCTGCACATGTTTCTGCTCTCCCACACCAATCCACAGGCAGGTGTCAGCATTTTGCACCAATGGCTGCTTCTGGGTAGTTCTCAAGGGCAGCCTCGACAGAAAGATCATGGCAGGAATCCAACCTGGAAGGGACAGAAGCATGGGTCAGCATGCCCAGGTGGGCCGATATAAAGAACAGGACACCCGATTAATCTTCTAGTAGAGCCTTCTCCAGAGCTTTTTTTCTGGGAAAAGAGGGGGTGGAACTCAGGACAGCACAATGATGTCACTTTGGGTCAGCTGGAACAAGGGGGGAGTTTTTTAAAGTTTAAATCGCCCTCGGTGAAAATGGTCACATGGCCGGTGGCCCCACCCCCTGATCTCCAGACAGAGGGGAATTGAGATTGCCCTCTAAACTCCCCTCTGTCTGGAGATCAGGGGGCGGGGCCAGCGGCCATGTGACCATTTTCAAGAGGTGCTGGAACTCCATTCCACCACGTTCCAGCTGAAAAAAAGCCCCAGCCTTCTCCAGCTTCCTGGGCAACCACTGACTGCCAGCTCCTCCCAGGGCGGCTTGCTTATCCTTCGCCAGGGCATGTGATTTCTCCCTTGTGCCACCTGTAGAATGTCCTGCCAGAGGAGGTTAGGGTTGCTACTGATGGGCAGATTTTAAGAAGAGGTAGAAATGCAGCCTGCTGTCTAGAGCTTTTAATGTCTGAGTTCCTTCTCCACCCACCCCCCTCCAATTTATATTGTTGGCTGTACTATTTGGGTGTGATAAATTATTTTTATTGTTGTTCGCTTTGATTTTATTGTTGGTGCTGTTTTATGGGTACTGTAAGGTGTTCTTGTTGTCAGCTGCCTGGATCCCATCTGTGTAAACAAACAAACAAACAAACAACAACAATATACTGCCCTCCCCGCAAGCGGGCTCAGGGCGGGTCACAACAGAAGATAAAATATACTTCAATTTGCACAGCATTTTTTAAAAAACTTTGAGCATGTTTAGTAACATTTCTACATTACTACATCTTCTGACCGACAAGGTCCCCTCATGCCCCCCTTCAACCACTCACCCCCACCCACTCTTCCAAGGGTTAAGGCACAGTGGGGGGGAGCAGACTCATACCCATCCCCGGCTCAGCTGAGATGCGCCGAGACGTGGCTTGGTGGGGGCACCCGCTCTCCTGCTCTGTGAGCTGCCCCAGCCAAGCCCCGGCTCGCTGCATGCTCAGCTGAGATGCACCAAGCCACAGCTTGGCTGGGTCGCCCACTCTCTGGGTCTGCAGCCTGCTGTGGAGCAGGAGAACGGGCACCTCAGCCTAGCCACAGCATAGTGTATGTCTGCTGAGCATGCAGCAAGCTGGGGCTCAGCTGGGACAGCTCTTCTGCTCCACAGCCAGGCTGCAGAGCAGGAGAGCGGATGCGCCCAGCCAAGCTGCAGCTCAGCACATTTCAGATGAGCTGGGGGTGCATATGAGTTTACTCCCCCTCACCGTACCATACCGCTGGGAAGAGTGGGGTGGGGTGGGTGGTTAAATGGGGCATGGGGGGATCAGAAGATGTAGTAACATAGAAATGTTGCCACACATGCCGTCCTGTCTTACCACTGGGAAAAGTGGGGTGGGAGTGGGTGCTTGAAGAGTGGGCATGAGGAGGGGGCCTTGTCGGTCAGAAGATGTAGTAATATAGAAATGTTACTATGCATGCTCCAAGTTAAAAAAAATATGGCGACGTGCACTGCAATGCCCCAAAAACCCAAAACTGAACAGAGGCTTTGAGGCAGGTCTGAAAGGAATCACAAGAGGCCAAATCGAAACTGCTGGGAACAGTGTGAAAGGAGCGGGTGCCGAGACGATTGCCCTGACTGCTCAAAAATGGCACTTGAAACTGTAAGTGCGAAAGGGACCTCAAGAAAGGGATGGTTGTTGTGGATTTTCCGGGCTGTATAGCCGTGTTCCTGGCATTGTAGTTCCTGACGTTTCGCCAGCAGCTGTGGCTGGCATCTTCAGAGGTGTAGCACCAAAAGACAGAGATCTCTCAGTGTCACAGTGTGGAAAAGATGTTGGCAGGTAATTTATATCTACTCAGGAAGGTGGGTTTGGGCTGAGTCGTCCTGTAAGAGTTTCCCAGGGTGTGGAATGCTAACGTCAGGAACGACAATGCCAAGACCACGGCTATACAGCCCGGAAAATCCACAACAACCATCGTTCTCCGGCCGTGAAAGCCTTCGACAATACTTAAGAAAGGGGATCCATCTGAAAGCAGGGAGTCAGTCCTTTCTCGATCATCTGCCTTTCCTGCCAGCTTCATCTCCATTTTGCTCAGATTTGATTACTTCCAGGCCTTTTTTTCAGCTGGAACGTGGCGGAATGGAGTTCCGGAACCTCTTGAAAATGGTCACATGGCTGGTGGCCCCGCCTCCTGATCTCCAGACAGAGGGGAGTTGAGATTGGCGCGGAGGGCAATCTCAACTCCCCTCTGTCTGGAGATCAGGGGGCGGGGCCACCAGCCATGTGACCATTTTCGCCGAGGGCAACCCACTGAGTTCCACCACCTCTTTCCCCGGAAAAAAAGCCCTGATTACTTCCATCCACTATCCTGAGCAGAGCATCCAGGCTCCGGTTCAAGGATATCAAGGGGAGTATTGTTGTGCGTTGCCTCCCTAAGAAGGCCTCCCCACACCTGGGAAAGTAGGAATGACTCAGTTTCACTTCCCTGCCGGGAAGCGGCACAAACTGTTCAGAATCAGCCCAGGATAGTCCTGGGTCGATGGACAAAAACAGCTTTTAGTTTATTGTTATTGCTCCTTTTTCAAGCCAAGTTATCTGCCCTGAAGTTTCGGTCTTAATTTAAAAAAACCCAATAAGTGAAAGGAAACTGGTTGTTTGTCATTGACCTGTGCATGAGCTCCAGCTCCAGAGCTCCAGATGTTCTTACTCAGTAGCCCCAAAGATATTAAATATCATTGTGGATAGCATTGAAGCTTGAGGAATCCTGCATCCTACATCCCAACAAAAGGAGCCGTTTCCACACGACTTACCTGCCTGTGGAACATTGCGCAAAAGACCTGGAAGACAGCGTCTTCTTGCATGAAATCACGCCAGGAAGACACGATTTCGCGCAAAACTCCCAGATGACAGCATCTTCCTGGTGCAATTTCGCACGAGAAGGCACTGTCTTCCGGGTCTTTCATGCGATGTTCTGCAGACAGGTAAGTTGTGTGGAAACGGTCAGGGTTCCGCATCTGACAGGAATCTTTGTCCTTTTAGATAGAAAAGACTGAAAGCGCCTTTGCCAAATGCTTCAAATGATGCCAAAAGATGATACCTATCTGAAGAAGTGAGCTACGGCTCAGGAAAGCTCATACCCTGCCACAAATTTTGTTAGTCTTATAGGTGCTAGTGGACGCTTGCCCTTTTCTACTGCTAACACAGCTAGCAGAACAGGGCCAGGATAAGGATCCCAGATCCCCTAGTGGGGGTGGGAGCACCCCCCACTCCCACCCTCTGCCCCTGCCACCTCTCACCTGGCGGGCAGGGAAAAGGTGGGGAAATAGGCCTTCTGAACACATTCCTGGGGCAGCGCGATGTCACTCCTGGAGTGACGTCATTGCACAGGGGCTGGGAGTGTTCCCGCACTTCGCAGAGGGCCGACTTGGGCCCCAAACATTGAAGAAGATGAGTGCCAGCCCCCCCCTTTCACTGGGAGGATAAGGGGACCTTAATTTCTTTTTCTAACGTGTTGAAACAAACAGATAAGCAAGGAGGAATTTGCAGTGAATATTTTGTTGCTCAGGTGTTTTATGGTAGTCTTGCTTTCAGTCAGGGCCGGATCAAGGGGGGCAGGGGGGTAGTCTACCCCCGGTGCCACCAGGGAGGGGGTGCTGGGAGCAGCTGCCAGCTGCTGGGAGTGTGCGGGTGGCAGCGCGGGCAGTCTTGCAGCCCCCCCGCGCTGCCTTTCGCCTGCCCCACAGGACAGGGGGTGGCCGGCTTGCCGCATGCCCCCTGTCCTGCAGGGCAGGCAAAAGGCAGCATGGAGGGCTGCAAGAACGCCCGTGCCATTCACTTGCCTTGCAGGACAGGTGGTGGCCACCCACCCCCTGTCCTGCGGGGCAGGCGAATGGCGCGGGTGGCCTCGCAGCCCTCTGCATTGCCTTTTGCCTGTCCTGCAGGGCAGGTGAAAGGCAACATGCGGGGCTGCGAGGCCACCTACACCATTTGCCTGCAGGGAGGCAAATGGCGTGGGCGGCTTCCCAGCCCCGCACACTGCCTCCACCACTCCGCCCTGTGTGATGACGTCACCAAAATGACATCATCACGCAGTGCTGGGAGCATGCACGCACTGTATGTGCGCCAGAGGAGTCGGACTAGGGTTGCCCTGTGCACCAGCAACCCTAGATCTGGCCCTGCTTTCAGTTATTTATATTGCTTTGGAAGTGTACCTGGAAAAGTATCGTGAAAGCTTTGATACAGCATCTAGTTATCCACAACCCTTCCAAAATATTATCTTTTGCACAGAGATAGGGCAAATATTTCCTGTGCCTGCAAGATGCCTATGTAATGGAAAAGAAATTATAGCAATATTAAACCAGGGTGGCATTTGTGTGTGAGTTCAGTCATGTTGGGCACAATTCATGTTGTGAATGTACAATCAAATATTTTTTGAAGTCAGATTTGCTGCCAGACTTTTAAGCATTGAGTTAGTAATTAGATTACAGGGCACATAATGCATGGTTACAGTGGACCTAAACTGCATATTGCAAAACCCAGTAAGATTTGCAAAGCAGCTCTAAATCAGTTTCTAGAAAGAATTATGTAAAAATATGTTCTTGGCACTGAAGTCAAGATTTTAAAAGTGGGAAATTACTCTCTTGATTATGAAACAGGAATATGACCAAATCTACGTTTGCGTGAATAGATGTTGTGAAATGAAAGCACTGTTTAATGTCTCCGTGTAGTGGGGAATTTTGGTTGGTGGCATTTGAGTCCACATGTTGCAATGGTTAGAATGTCAGACTAGGAACTGGGAAGAGAGTTGTCAACCTCCAGGTGCATCCTGGAGATCTCCTGGAATTACAACTGATCTTCAGACTACAGAGAGCCGTTCCTCTGGAGATAACGGCTGCTTTGAAGGGTGGACTCTATGGCATTATACCCCACTGAGGTCCCTCCCCAGGCTCCACCCCCGCCACCCCCCAAATCTCCAGGAATTTCCCATTTGAGGTTGGCAGCCCTAAAAGAAATGACCTTCAGAGCATTCAAAATTTCTGAAGTGTCTTTGTAACCTGATGCCCATACAGATTCTTTCAGGAACACTAGTGTCATCAGACTAGGTCACAAGTCACCAGGAGACCTGTCCACAGGGATCATTTGGAGGGGGAATGCACCGGAATGGCATTCCGGTAGAGCTGAAAAGTGGTCACATGGGTTTTGGCTTCACCCACGTGATTCCTTTTCCTCCCCTCTGCCTCCCCTCCAAAGGAGGCTAAGCTGCTTCAATTCATTCTGCTGCTTTATTTTCATTCGTGACTCATGAGAGAGAGAGAGAGAGAGAGAATGAGAGTGAGTAAGTGAGTGCAAGCTGGGCTACTGGGCTTGGATCTCCAAAGGAAGGTAAGCTGCTTCAATTCAGTCTGCTGCTTTATTTTCATTCATTCATGAGAGAGTGAGAGTGAGAGAGTGAGTGAGTGCAAGCTGGGCTTGGATCTCCAAAGGAAGGAAAGCTGCTTCAATTCATTCTGCTGCTTTATTTTCATTCATGAGAGAGAGAGTGAGAGTGAGAGAGTGCAAGCTGGGCTTGGATCTCCAAAGGAAGGAAAGCTGCTTCAATTCATTCTGCTGCTTTATTTTCATTCATGAGAGAGAGAGTGAGAGTGAGAGAGTGCAAGCTGGGCTTGGATCTCCAAAGGAAGGAAAGCTGCTTCAATTCATTCTGCTGCTTTATTTTCATTCATGAGAGGGAGAGGGAGAGGGAGAGAGTGAGTGAGTGCAAGCTGGGCTTGGATCTCCAAAAGAGGGTAAGCTGCCTCAATTCATTCTGCTGCTTTATTTTCATTCATGAGAGAGAGAGTGAGAGTGAGAGAGTGAGTGAGTGCAAGCTGGGCTTGGATCTCCAAAGGAGGGTAAGCTGCTTCAATTCATTCTGCTGCTTTATTTTCATTTTGTGTGTGTGTGTGTGTGTGTGTGTGTGTGTGTGTGTGTGTGTGTGTGTGTGTGTGAGAGAGAGAGAGAGAGAGAGAGAGAGAGAGAGAGAGTGAGAGAGAGAGAGAGAGAGAGAGAGAGAGAGTGTGAGTGCAAGGTGGGCTGCTTGTCTTGGAGCTCCAAAGGAGGGTAAGCTGCCTCAATTCATTCTGCTGCTTTATTTTCATTCATGAGACAGAGAGTGAGAGTGAGTGCAAGCTGGGCTTGGATCTCCAAAGGAGGGTAAGCTGCTTCAATTCATTCTGCTGCTTTATTTTCATTCATGAGAGAGAGTGAGAGTGAGTGAGTGAGTGAGTGAGTGCAAGCTGGGCTGCTCGTCTTGGATCTCCAAAGGAGGGTAAGCTGCCTCAATTCATTCTGCTGTTTTATTTTCATTCATGAGAGAGAGAGTGAGAGTGAGAGAGTGAGTGAGTGCAAGCTGGGCTATGGGCTTGGATCCCCAAAGGAAGGTAAGCTGCTTCAATTCATTCTGCTGCTTTATTTTCATTCATGAGAGTGAGTGAGTGAGTGAGTGAGTGAGTGAGTGAGTGAGTGAGTGAGTGAGTGAGTGAGTGAGTGAAAGCTGGGCTGCTTGTCTTGGATCTCCAATAGAGGGTAAGCTGCTTCAATTCATTCTGCTGCTTTATTTTCATTTGTGTGTGTGTGTGTGTGTCTGTGTGTAGATCGCTGAAAAGCTACATTTAGAATTTTGACCCTATTTCTGTCATCTTTTGCTTTTGCTTCTCGTCTACCTTTAGCAATTTTAAGAGTCTCCTCAGTCATCCATTTAGGCTTCTCCTTTCTTTTGGCTACAGGAATAGTCTTTGCACATTCTTCCTTGATGATACTTCTGGGTTTACCCCATAGTTCTTCTGGCTCATGATCAATTAAACTTAGTATTGCAAATCTGTTCTTTACCTGGTCTTTAAATTCTTCAGGAAAATTATTTAGATTGTTTTTTGGCACAATGATTCTTTTAGTCTTTATCTTCGGCTTTATTCTAATTTTTTATATTAGCAACTCATGATCTGTATCACAATCAGCTCCTGGTCTTGTATTAGCAGAGAGAATAGAACTTCTCCATCTTTTGCTTCCAATTGTAAGGATCTACCAAGTAACTTCCAAAAGACTCCACTGTTTGCTAGTAAGAGCTTTATTGAAAAGTTACTAGTTCATGATTTTACTAGGTTCATTATCAGGAATGAGGCACACCCAAATATCAAGAACATATATCATTTACAGGTTAATATTCCCGTCTCCCCGACCCCTTCCTAGAGGCTGGCTAATTCTGCTGGGAACTATCTGTACAAGGGACAACACATGGGCTCTTTTCCCAGTGCCTAGGAGCACGAAGAATTCACATCCTGGGAGAGTAAAGAAACACAGCTGCAACAAACAGTCATAACATCATAACCTCCAGCCCCAACCCCCCAGGTATGGGTATGGCAGATGCAGCCAGCATCTTTACAATGTAATCTATTTGGTCCCTATATTAGTCACCTGGTGATTTTCACATATACAAAGGGAAGGTAGCAGAGAGAAAGCGAGAGCTGTCCTACTCCTCCCTCCATCTTGGCAAAATGGATGCAGGCCTTGCCCTGCCATCCATGCCCATCCTTAGACAAGATAAGTAGTTAGGATCTATTTCTCCTCCTTTCCTATCAGAGTATGGAGTTCCTGCAATAAAGAACTCTTATTACCTTTCTAAATATAAACCAAGTGTATGCTTTTATTATTTTCATTCCTGCACAACAGCCAGCAGAATGAGCTCACAACCACCTATAATCACGCTTCCTATGCAAAACGATAGACTCTGCTAACACCCCAAACAAGGAATCCTTTAATTAGGTTTCTGGGGCCTCCATAACCATTTATTTATCACAGTGCTTGTAAGGAAAGGGTTAAAAAAAGCTAAAGTTCAGTATGAGCTCAAGGCTAGCAAGAGATGCTAAAAACAACAAAAGGGTTCTTTGCTTATGTTCAAAGTAAGATGAGCCAGATCTCATCAGATCTCAGAAGCTAAGCAAGGTCAGCCTTGGTTAGTAATTGGATGAGAGGCCTCCAAAAAAAGACCAGGGTTGCAGAGGCAGGCAATGGCAAACCACCTCTGTTAGTCTCTTGCCATGACAACCCCACCACGGGTTGCCATAAGACAGTTATGATTTGACGGCAATCTCCACCACCACCAAGAAAAAGAACAAGGACTCGGTAGGCCCATAGCAGGGACAGGAAAGTGAAATTGTAATAGGTGATAAAGAGAGGGCAGAACTGAGTTCTAAAAGTTAATTAATTATCATGTGAAGAAGGGATGCTGTCAGTTGGTCTGAATTCAATTGCCCATCAACTTCATCGGGTGTCACCAAGTTCTAGTCTTTTGTTCATGTTCTCTGTACTATGAATAATTTTATAACCTTTGATCATGCCCTACCCATCCTATTAACAAATGGCCATGTGTGAAACATCGGGCGAGAAGTTCTTCACTTTTCAACAGCTGCAAGTCTGAAGGGATTGACAAGTACATAAAAAGAGGAGGCTTTCCCATGCCCCATGGCGCAGAGTGGTAAGCTGCAGTACTGCAACGCAAGCTCTGCTCACGACCTGAGTTCGATCCCTGCGGAAGCTGTGTTCAGGTAGCCGGCTCAAGGTTGACTCAGCCTTCCATCCTTCCGAGGTCAGGAAAATGAGCAAAGGCAAACCACCTGTAAAAAGTCTGCCAAGAAAACGTGATGCAATGTCCCCATGGATCAGTAATGACTAATGACTCAGTGCTTGCACAGGCGACTACCTTTACCTTTTTAATAACATTTGATTTATATACCGCCCTTCAGGATGACTTAACACCCACTCAGAGCAGTTTACAAAGTATGTCATTATTATCCCCACAACAATAATCACCCTGTGAGGTGGGTGGGGCTGAGAGAGCTCCTAGAAGCTGTGACTGAGCCAAGGTCACCTAGCTGGCTTCCAGTGGAGGAGTGGGGAATCAAACCCGGCTCTCCAGATTAGAGTCCCGCGCTCTTAACCACTACACCAAAGTGGCTCTTAGCTTGCCTCCCTTCTGTTCTGAAATGTTACAATTGTGGGAGAAGAAAAATAGCTGTTAAATATTATGGCATTCTGTTGAATAACAAAGCAAATCTTGTTATGATTTTGTTCATGTTCATGTAGCCGGCTCAAGGTTGACTCAGCCTTCTATCTTTCCGAGGTCAGTAAAATGAGTACCCAGTTTCCTGGGGGTACAGTGTAGATGACCAGGGAAGGCTATGGCAAACCGCCCTGTAACAAAAAGTCTGCTAAGAAAACATGGTGACATGACGTCCCCCCATGGGTCAGTAATGACTCGGTGCTTGCACAGGCGACTACCTTTACCTTTCCAATGCTAAACTAGGATAGCTTAACAAATGAAAACAAACGAAGGGATGTATAGTTCAGACTTTTAGAATTCCTGCCCTGGGGCGGGGGGGAAGCCAAGTGAAGGCACAACAGCTTACTATTGCATATGGCATGGCCAAGCAGTGTGTGCAGTGTGTGCACACCTTTACTTGCAATATGGCATGGCCAAGCAATGCATGCACACCTTTGCTTGCAATATGGCTGCTTGCAATATGGCATGGCCAAGCAGTGTGTGCACACCTTTGCTTGCAATATGGCATGGCCAAGCAGTGTGTGCACACCTTTGCTTGCAATAACTGAGCATGTTGCCATGATAAGGCAAATTTCTTGCCTGCACATTTTTGCCAAGGGATGCCAAAGATTTTGTAGGAGCCATGCCAAAGAGATAAATAACTAGCATGACTTAGTTCAGTTCCTCTCAGGGTGACATTTGTATCATAACATAATCTGAAGGTTTAATGCACAGAATCATAGAATCATAGGGTTGGAAGGGATCTCCAGGGTCATCTAGTCCAACCTCCTGTGCAGTGCAAGGAATTCACAACTACCTCCCCCCCCCCACACACACACAGCCAGTGACCCCTGCTCCATGCCCAGAAGATGGCAAAAAACCTCCAGGATCCCTGGCCAAACTGGCCTGGGGAAAATTGCTTCCTGACCCCAAAGTGGCAATCGGCCTTACCCTGGGCATGTAAGAAGGAGCCACGAAAACTAAGCACTGATGTAACCCTTCCTGCCCTCCCTCTCATGATCTGCATAGGAGCTAAACTACACGAGACACTCGGCGATGTTCTTCACATGTTGGGTTCCCACAAGTTTACCTGGGAAGTGGTGTTGGTCCCTGCCCCCAAGCTCCTGGAGGAAATCCGGAGCATTGCTGTCAGAGGGCCATCTAGCCTCTGCTTAAAAACCTCCAAAGAAGGAGAGCCCACCACCTCCTGTTCCACTGAGGGACCACTTTAACTGTCAGGAAGTTCTCCATGAGCCTCAGAAGATGCAGAAACCATCCATATGCAAATATCCAATAACATTTTTTGGGTAAAGGGGTCATTGTGGGACGATCAGCATCCCAAGTGACAATTGGACATCGAGGTCATCAGGGAGAAAGTGAAGTGGGAGCCACAGAAGGGGTCTCAAAGGGGCAAGGGTCAGCTTCCAGGTGGTGAACAGAGCCATGTTTGCACAAAGGCAAGGCAAGGCTCAGTTCCCCTCCAGGCACCAACCTGCAGCCAGACAGGCCTTGAATCTTCTAGCCAGAAGCTGCTAAAACTGAAGTTGAGGTTTTACAGGACCAAGTGAAGCAGCGTTTGTTTCCTAGTCCACTCAGCTGGTAGGCTTCTAATGCCAGCTATGTGGCAGCCCTGGGGAAGTACAGGTTAGTTAGCAGAGACGGTGCTTCAGCAGGGTAGGGCTGTGGCTGAGTGGCAGAGCCTCCGTTTTCCATGCAGAAGGCCCTGGGTTCAGTCCCTGGCATCTCCAGATAAACTTGGGTGATGTGAAAGACTTCTGCCCAAGACCCTACAAAGCCACTCGCAGTCAGAGCAGACTATGGATCTTGACAGACTAAGGGGCTGACTCAGGAGAAGGCAGCCTGCCTGGCTTTGAAATGCCTGCCTGTCACCCGTGGAAGGCACAGATGTGGCACTAACTGAGGAGACGGGCATTGGCCCCACCTCAAGGAATGCTGCCCAGCAGCGGGTTCACTGGATCCTGTTTGGTTCTGAAACACGTCTTGTCTCTTGTCATTTTCAGACTAGGCTTTGGGAGACCCAAGTTCGAATTCCCACTCAGCCTTAAAAGTCACCAACTGACCTTGGGCCAGTCCTCCTCTCTCAGTTTTGCCTGTCTTGTGAGGATAAAACAATTCTTCAACCAAACAACTTCACAGGGAGAATCTGTTGTGAAACTACTGAGTCAAAATTCATCAAAATATCCAGGGGTTTTTTTCAGCTGGAACGCGGTGGAACAGAGTTCTGGCACCTCTTGAAAATGGTCACATGGCCGGTGGCCCCGCCCCCTGATCTCCAGACAGGGGAGTTTCGTGGCGCGGAGTGCCAGTGGCGCGAGGGCAATCTCAACTCCCCCCTGTCTGGAGATCAGGGGGTGGGGCCACCAGCCATGTGACCATTTTCACCAAAGGTGATTTAAACTTTAAAAAAACTCCCCCCTTGTTCCAGCTGACCCAAAGTGACGTCATTGTGCAGTCCTGAGTTCCACCACTGAGTTCAACCACCTCTTTTCCCAGAAAAAAAGCCCTGAAAATATCTGATTGTGTTTCCCAAGGCTCAAAGGTCGGGGGGGGGGGGATATCCAGCTGTAGGACTCTTGCCTCTCCCTCCCACTGCTGCCCAAAGGGCTCCCCCCATGCTGCTTCTGGGGGACAGGGAGTCAGAGCTCTGCAGCAGGAGGAGGAACTTAGCAAAAAAACTCTTCCATTTCCATCAACGGAAATTTTCTGGTGGAATCCAACCCAAGGAATATTTCAGCAACTGCAAGTATTGATCAGCTTAGCAAAGCTAGAATGACTTGTGTTATCACCAGGCCAAGGCACAATGCGACACCGGCAGCATCCAAAATCTGCATCGCTGTTCCGCATTCCATGCAGGATCCTTGCAAGAGACAGACCTTAAGCTCATATTCTGAGATAACTTTCTCTCCCCCTCCTTTTCACAGGCCCTCTGGATGAAGGAGAGGCGTATTGGTTTTTGCAAATGAGGCCTTTTTTGGTCTTAATATTAGATGGCTTTTGTTTCTGGATTGCATCACCAATTATCACAATTGTGAATGTCACTAAGCTTGAACTCATTAGAGTATTACATAATAACCTTATGCAATACTCGAATGAGTTCAAGATTAGCGACATTCACAATCAGTCAGTGATTGTGGCGTAGCTTCTCGGAACAGGGGTGTGTCGCAAATTGCCTGAAGTACCTGTAATGAGAGAAATGAGACATCGACACACCTACCCTTGTGGCAACTGTTTTCCATCTTCCAACCCATGGAGTACATGCCTGAGTTTACCTAAGACTTGGAAGAAGAAGAAAAAACAGCCAGGGGTGTGCCTCCAAGCATATCCAGATAGAAGGCAAAAGGGCCGTTTACATGGTGAAGGCTGAGGCCACACATGGTTAACTCTGGACACAGGACTATACACCCAACTATAACTGGCAAAGGGGATTTCCGGATGTGCTGCATGAAGAATAGCAATTTGTTGTTCAGATCATTCACATGAATCGGTTGTTAATATTTATATGAACATGTTTGTATAGCTTGTGAATTACACTTTGTATATTTGCAACTCTGTTTGCCATCATTATTATGTGTCTAGATTACTGAATAAGTTGTTCGATATCTAGGTGGATGATTGATTCCGGGTGACTTCGGAGGGCCACCCCTGTCTCAGCATAACCTACCTCGCAGGGTGAGGGGAGAACAATCTTCTAAGTGGCCTTGGGGAATAAATACATAAGTGAGTGCTGGTTCTGCCCCTGCGGGTGCACATTGGCCGACCCCAAGGCCTGGTTCCCACCCCTCGGCGCTTCTTGCCTGGCCTCGGGGAAAGGGGGGCGGCATTCGAGGCTCCGGAACCGACGAGCCGCTCCCGCTTTGCAAGCTCGCGCGGCAGGTCTCGGGCTCTCCAGGCGCCGCTTCTCCCGCCGCCCCCCGGCCTCCCGCCGCCTCCCGGCCGAGCCGCGCGCCGCCGCCCGGTGCTGGACGCGGCGAGGCGCTGTGGAGCTCCGCCGGCGGCAGCCCGGATGTAGCCGCTCGAGCAGCGGCGGCAGGAGCGGGGCGGGCGCGCCGGCTCTCCTGCACCGCTCGCCCGCCAGTGGCGCGCAGCGGCCGGCGGCGAAGATGGCGCTGCGGGCGCCCTGAACCCGGAGGGCGAGGCCGGGCCGGGCCGCCAGGTAGGACGCGGCGGGGACGGAGGGAAGGAGGGCCGGGCCGGCGCGCCGCTTTGTGGCGTCTCCGGTGCAGCCGCGCCGGGCTCCGCAGCGGCGGGTGGGCGTGGGGATGGCGCGGAGGGGCGAGCCGAGCCGAGCCGAGCCGCGCCCCTTCCTCGCTGCCCCCCAGGCGCCCGGGGAGGGACCCGCGGGGGGCGAGGGCTCGTTCCCACGTGCGCGGCCGCGACCTTGGCCCCGAGGCGAGGCGGGGCAACGGGGCTGCCGGGGCGCCGGGATGCGCGGCGGAGCGGGGCCGGGCCGAGCGGCAGGTCCCCGGCTGGCTTGCAGGGCGCATGACCGGCCAGCGCGCCGGAGGGAGCCGCGGGAGCCGGGCCGTCTCCCGGTCCTCGGGGGAGAGGGGTGGGGCGCCGCGGAAGAAGTTGCCCGGCCGGGCCGCCCCCCTTGCGGAAGCCCCCCGGGACCCTCCGGGTTGTGTTCGCCCCCCGAGATGCCGCCCAGCCGAACAAAGCAGCCAGACAAAAAGCTCCTCCGACGGCACAGGTGCGGCCGCGGGGACTTGGACAGCCGTGCCCGTTCGCAGCAGCCGCAGCCGCCCTCCTCCTTTCCCCAGCTCCTAGCCTTGTGGGTCTGGGTGCCAGGAGAGAAGAGGGTCCTCCCGATGACATATTGGCTCAATCGCTGCTTAATGGGGGCCTTCGTTGCTGCCGGAGATCATCTTGCTTCAAGAGCCCCGTCCAAGAATAGCGATTGGGAGAAGCATCTTGTCCACACCAGGCAAGAAAGCTGGGAAACTTGCCAGTGAAATCGAGGGAAGGCCACGCCAAGCCCCTTGGGTTGCACTGGCGGGCGGTGTGTGTGTGTGTGTGAAGCTTCTTCCCAGCCACCTATTTTTGTATCTGTTTTTATGAAAGTGGAGGGAGGGCGTTTGAGGTGGTCGCCGGCGCTTGTCTTGCTCTCGAATACATAAATGTCACTCAGTGCAATTGTTTGGGCCTGACACCTTTGCCAGCTGAAACCCATTCTGGTCCCCCATATTCTGTCCTGCCAGTAGCTTCTGGTCCAGAGTACAGGTTGCACATCAAAACAATCAGATGTCACTCGGTGCAATTGTTTTGGTTTCTTCTTGTTTGAAGAATATCCAAGGTGAGCAACTCACAGTTGCATCACAGTTGACCAGGCTGTGGCATGGAGAAAGCGTGCAAGACGTTACGCAGGAACGTGATGGAACGACAGGAAGAAAGTGTTGCTAGGAAAGGAGTTCCCTGCTGATTTCCGTAACCCTAAGTCTTCCAAAAACACCTGGGGAAGGGGGAGAGGGTACATTTCTTGTGGGGAGGGGAATCTCCATAACTAGGAGAGGACCCCCACTTTTGCTGGCCGCTTGCAGTGATTAACGTACATGAAAGTAATCTTGAAATAGAGCATCAATTCAATACTTAATGCTCCATTACTGAAGGAGCAGAGCTAAGCTCTGACTTTGTAAGAAAGATCCTGGAAATGCCAAAGTATAAATAAACTGTAATTTATGACCCAAAATAATAGGCTGTACTTGACCATATTGGTCACTAGAAAGGGAGGAGCCTTATAAAACTTATGCAATAAACGCATCCGTTGCATTTATCTCTGTGGAGCTCACAGTGACATATGTCAAAAAGAGTCCAGCAGCACCTTTAAGACTAACCAATTTTATTGCAGCATAAGCTTTCGAGAATCAAGTTCTCTTCATCAGATGCATAGTACAGACATATGCGGTTCTCCTCTACTTATTTTATTTTCACAGCCACCCTGTGGAGATCAGTTAGGTTGAGAGACAGAAACTGTCCCAAGTGAACTTCAAGGTGTGAGCTTTGGACCCTAGTCCAATCCTTTAGGAGTTTCTTTTTGGGTTAGTTTTGGGGGTTTCTGTATCATTTGAGATGGATGTCTGCTGGACAATCCATTGGTTTTTCTGGAGTCTGAATGTGACCCAGATGCACGAGTGATGATTGAATGGTCGCTGTACCATGGGGGAGGCAGAGTGGACTGCAGTTTTAGAGGTGGTTCTGCTGGTTCTGAGGGAGAGTCGTTGAGATGGAGAGGATGGGAGACAGAAGAAATTGTGAGGTGCTGGAAGCAGAAGGAGGAAGTCTGTGCGTTTTTTCTTGTGGTTAGTGTTAGCCTAAGTGGAATCTGAGGCAATTAAGTCATTGTGTCTAGGTCTGTTCAGAAAATGTGATGCAAACCTGGATCTCTCTTGCAGCTAGTTTTATTGACACTATTACACTTATGAACTACTCTGAAACCATTGCACATATGTACTTATAAATAAACTCTGTTTCTGTTTAATTAAAAAGTCTATTTTATCTAGAATATAGGATCCCATTATACCTCACAGCTCCCTCCATGTGTTGAACTTTCTGTCATTCTACTACTTAAGCCTTCCTGTACTACTGGTCAAACTGAGAAATAACTTAGGTGAGAGCCTTTGGTGACAGCAAAAATCTAAGGGAGGGAGGCAGCATAATACAGGTCTCATAAAGGGAGCAAAGCACCACACTATGATTCTCCTTTCCTCCTCTCTTCTTATTTTTATTCTCAGAAAACAACCCTGTAAGGTAGGTTAGAATTGAAAAAAGTGGCTGCCCCAAGGCCTTCTGCATTCTGTAGCAATTTGATAGAGGTTTAATAAAGGCAATTTAGCTGTCAGGTGAGGTGGTAGTTGCAGGCTGTGGCCCACAAACTTTTGAATGCACACATATAGTTATTCCCCACACACAAAAAGCTAGCATATTAGGGATAAAGCTAACTTGGAACCCTCCTTTTCACTACTTAGTTTTTCCTTGCACTTTTTAAAATGGAGAATTTAATTATGGGAGCCACACTTACAGTCTGAGAGGTGCAGTTAGACCCAAATTTCCCACCTTGGGGAGAAGTAGGCCACATTCTGCCCTAAGATGGGAAACAGTGCTGGGGTATTTATTTTTCTTTTGCATTCAGGGCCTTGTTTTGCTGTTATTTTCTGGAGGTCACCTAGGAGGCCAGGAAAGCAAATCATCTTCAGTAGTGAAAGCTGAGATTCAAATCCTAGCAGCTGAAACCTAGATGATAGTTCCCCCTATACTGTGAGTAGAGGAAGGAAACAACTATGATCACCAGGCTGCCCACCGAGGTTCATATAGTTGCTAGAATTGATATAGGCCGTTTCCTCACGACTTACCTGCCTGCGGAACATCGCGTGAAAGACCCGGAAGACAGCGTCTTCTTGCGCGAAATCGCGATTCGTGCAAAACTCCTGGATAACAGCGTCTTCCTGGTGCGATTTCGTACGAGAAGACGCTGTCTTCCAGGTCTTTCGCGGGATGTTCCACAGGCAGGTAAATTATGTGGAAACAGCCATAGTCTCTCCTAAATCCAAGCTGCCAGCAGGGCCTTGGCTTTCTATCCTAGCCAGGAATGGTCAAAGAGAGTGGCCCCTTTCAGACACTATACCCCACATGTACAGGTTTGACCAGCAAGTGTGCAAAGATGTCCAGATGTGATGGTCACCATGTTCTCTGCAACTGCATGGATTTTTAGGTCCCGTACACGTGGACAAGAACCCTGAAACACTGAAAACAGTGTTTTCAGTATTGTGTATAGAGTCTGTAAGCATGTTCTTTTAAAAAGTGGAAGGAAAGTGAACAAAAGGGAGCACAGGGTCTGGTAAAAGAAGTGAAAGTTAATAAGCATGCAAAATGAGAATTTGAGGAGCAGATTGTTAAAAGCATCAAAACAAACAACAAATGTTTCTTTATCTATATGTCCAGAGCAGGAAACCAGCCAGAGAAGCGTTTGGGTCTTTGGATGACCAAGGGATAAAAGGAATGCTAAAGGAAGATGGGAAGATGGCAGAGAAGCTTAATGAATTCTTTGCATCTGTATTCACTGTAAAAAGTGTGGTGCATAGACAGACAGACAGACAAATTTGATTTACAATCTACTCTCCCCATGAATGGGCTCAGAGTGGATAACATCAGTATTAAAATGTTCAATAAAACTTACTATAAAAACCATACACATATAATTCAGGAATAAAACAGTTCTTGATGGTGTTCCATATTTCCAACCCCAAACAAACGTTCTGTGGGGTGGGAGAGAAGTGGCAATGGTCCAGCTGGTGGAAAAAATCAGGGTGGGAATTGCACTAATCCCCCCCCCCCCACAACAGGAGACCGGTAGGAAGGCTCGCCCATAGCTCAGCCTCAGCCATAGGCCTGGCGGAACATCTCTGCCTGACAGGTCTGGTGAAAAGATAATAAATCTCGTTATATCCATGACCCAGTCATTATTTTCAGGAAGGGAGTCTGAAGGACTGAGTCAATTGAAATGACAGGAGATGATGTTCTAGACTAAGTGGGGAAATTAAAAACCAGAAAGTCTCCAGGTCCTGATGGCATATACCCGAGAAGCCTTGGGGAGCAAAAATTGTTATCACAGAATCACAGAGTTGGAAGGGGCCACACGGACCTTCTGGCCCAACCCCCTGCCCAATGCAGGATGAGCCTAAAGCATCCCTGACCAATATTCATCCAGCCTCTTCTTGAAAACTGTCAGTGAAGGGAAGCTCAGCACCTCCCGAGGCAGCTGGTTCCACCTTTGAACTACTCTGACCGTGAAAAAGTTTTTCCTAAGATCCAGCCGGTACCTTTCTGCATGTAATTTAAGCCCATTGCTTCGAGTGCTATCCTCTGCTGCCAACTGGAACAGCTCCTGGCCCTCCTCCAAATGACAGCCTTTCAAATATTTAAAGAGACCAATCATGTCCCCCCTCAATCTCCTCTCCTCCAAACTAAACATTCCCAAGGCCCTCAGCCTTTCCTCGTAGGGCTCAGTCTCCAGACCCCTGATCATCCTCATCGCTCTCTTCTGCACCCTCTCCATTTTGTCCACATCCTTTTTGAAGTGGGGCCTCCAGAACTGCACACAATACTCCAGGTGCGGCCTGACCAAGGCAGTATAGAGAGGGGCTATGACCTCCTGCGATTTCAATGCAATGGCCCTTTTGATACAACCCAAGACTGATTTTGCCTTTTTTGCCACCGCATCATACTGGCTGCTCATATTTAGTTTACAGTTCACTCTTACTCCAAGATCTCTTTGCATACAATACTACCCAGAAGTGTAGGCATATTGATGTGCTTAACCTGTATCTATAACTTATCACTAAAATCATACACTGTACTAGAATATTGGAGAGTAGCAATTGTTACACCAATTTTTAAAAAGAGGTCCATACGGGAACAGGAAATTGCAGGCCAGTTAGCTTAACATCTGTCCCAAGAAATTAGTAGAAACTACAACCAGAGATAGAATTATTAGGTGCATAAAGGACCAAAAGGCTGCTGAGGAAAAATCAGCACAGCTTCTGTAAGAGGAAGTCCTGCCTCATCAGCCTTTGAGAAAATGAACAGTTTTGTAAATAACGGTGACCCAGTAGACAATATATAGATACTTCACCAAAGACTCCTGAGTAAGCTCAACAGTTCTGGGATATGAAGATGCGTCCTCTTACAGATTAAAAGTCAGTTAAATGACAGGAAGCCGAGAACAGGAATAAATTGACAGCTCTCGCAATGGAGGGAAGTAAGTAGTTTGGGGTCCCACAAGGATCAGTATTTGCAACAGGGGTATTTAATTTGTTCATAAATTATTTGGAATTGGGGTTGAGCAGTGTAGTATCCAAGTTTGCAGATGACACAAAACTATTTAGGACAGGGGTGGGGAACCTTTTTTCTGCCAAGAGCAAATTGGGGAGCGCCCTTTCCCCTGCGCGGGTGATGTTCTTGCTCCTGGAAATGACTTCTGGGAGCGACATCATCACGTGTGCGGGAGAGAGGGCACTTGTTTCCCCTTTCTCCCTGCCACCATCACTGCGGCCTGCTCGTGGTGGCGGCTGTAGCAGCTCGCTATCAGCAGCACCAGCACCACCCGCTGTTGCCGTCGCTGCTGCTTGCTCTCACTGCTGCACCGCCAGCGCAGGCTGCTTGTGCCACCACTGCTGCTTGCTCTTGGTGATGGCGGCAGCAGCGGCAGCTCTGTCGCCAGCACCAGTGCCCCCCGCTATCACTGCTGCCACCGCTTTCTCTCACCGTGGCAGCTTAGGCTGCTTTCGCCAGTGCTGTGGGTCGCTCTCGGTGGCGGCGGCGGCGTCAGCGGCAGCGGCAGCAGCAAGCAGAGCTGGCAACAGCAGGCGGTGGTGGCAGCGGGAGCAGCCTGCTTTCACTGCCACTGCCTGCTCTCGCAGTGTGGGAGCATGCCTCCCGGGGATGGGGCACCCCAGGGAGCGTGCCCCCTGCCAAGTGGGTAAGAGGGAGTGGGGGGGAGGGAGGATTGGGGGATCCGCCCACTGCGTTCACCTGCAGCACCACCGCCGCACATCTCTTTCCGCAGCATCTCCCCACCGGCACTGGAGCTGCTGGGCCTGTTGTAAGCTGGACATCTAGGGCCAGACCAAATGATTTTGCGGGCCGTATATGGCCCGTGAGCCGGACGTTCCCCACTCCTGATTTAGGATGATGAAAACCCAAGCTGACTGTGAAGGGCTCCAGGAGAATCTCCACAAATTGGGTGACTGGCCGCAGTGTGGCAAGTGAAGTTCAGTGCAGGCAAGTGTTAGGTGATATACACTGGAACAAAGAATCCCCAAGTCAAGAATAGGCTAATGGGGCTGAACTTGCCTAGACTGAAAAGGAAAGAGGCCATGGGGCCATAGTGCACAGCTCAATGAGAGTAGTAACCCAGCCTGCCACAGAAGTGAAAAACGGCAAACTCCGTCCTGGAGATTATTAGAAAAGGGATTCAAACAAAATGGCCAATAGTCTAATGCCTCTGTATAGATCAATGGTGTGGCCTCATTTATTTATTTATTGGGATATTTGTTTAAAACATTTAATAGCTGCCTTTCCACCAAAAAGGAGCTCAAGGCAGCTTACACTATAAAAGCTGCCAGTTTGGTGGTGTGGTTAAGAGCGGCAAGACTCTAATCTGGAGAGCCAGGTTTGATTCCCCACTCCTCCACTTGAAGCCAGCTGGGTGACATTGGGCTAGTCACAGCTCTCTCAGAGCACTCTCAGCCCCACCCACCTCAGCGGGTGATTATTGTGAGGATAATAATAACACAATTTGTAAACCACTCGGAGTGGGCATTAAGTTGTTCTGAATAATAACTGTTATTATTATTATTATTAAAATATAAACATAATTTTAAAAAATTGGATTACTGTGTGCAGTTCTGGTCACCATATCTCAAAAAGGACATTTCATAGCTGAAAAATACCGAAGAGGGCAACCAGGCTGATTAGGGGATTGGAGCACCATTCCTATGAGGCAAAGCTGAAGAGGCTGGGGGACTTTTCAGTTGAGAAAAGAGATGATTAAGGGGAGGCATGATAGAAGTTTCTAAAATTATGCATGGGATAAAAGAGGGTGGACAGAAAGAATGTTTCCTTCCTCTCTCATAGTACTTGGATTTGAGCACATCCGATAAAGCTGATGGACAAAAGGAAGTAACTCTTTACTCAATAAGTTATTACACTGAGGAATTCACTGCCAGATGATTTAGTAATGTCAACAAACAAGGACGGCTTTAAAAGGTGGATTGGACCGCTCGTAGAGGTCAGGTCTTTCAGTGACTACCAGCCACAGTCCCTGGAAGGAGCCTCCATATGCAAAAGCAGTCAGCCTCTGAATTCCGGTGCTTGGAGGCAACTTCTGGGAAAACCTCAGCCTCGCTGCCCTGTTGTTGGCCCTCCGAAGTAACTGGCCCCTGAGTGAGACAGGGTGCTGGACGAGATGGACCTCTGGTTTCCTCCGGCAGGGTTGTTCCTTGGTTCAAAATCCATACACTGCTCCTTGCAGACAGCATGGCAACCATACCCATTGGGAGGACTGTGGGTAGCGTGTGCTCCTGGTGCATACAGCTGGCAGACACCCTGCCCATGTGATCCTAATGCCTGAAAAGAGAACCAGCTAATGCACTGCTCTCTTTTAAAAGGCACTGGGGTGGTCTTTCCTTGTCCCACTGCCACTGCCTTGTCCCACTGCCTGCTGCTTGAGCGATTCCTCTGCTTGAGTCTTTCATGCATCCGCACTCCCTGCTCTTCCTGGGCATCAGATTCCAGGGCTGGTGCTGAGAATGGGCAGGGGGGGGAGCATGTTTTCCTTCCCCCACAACCCTTGTCCCCTCTCCCATACAGGACCTCTTGCTGGATCTTGGCTTGAAACCAAGGGACACATTTACTTTCCAGCATTCAACATCCCTCCCCTCGCCTTCAGACTCTTCAAGGTTGCTTTAACCGGATTTACCCATCAAGCACAGATGCATTTCTTAGCAAACAGCAGTTGGCATTCTTAAAGGGTAATACGTTGCCTTCTGTTTTACTCCAAAAGTGATCTTTCCAGACACCTGCAGAGGATCTTTTTTCATTTGAGTCCTGAACCAAGCAGGGCTGTTTTAATCAATGGGTAAAAGGGACAGCTGCCATCCAGTGTCAGAGATCCAATGCTGGGCCTGTAGTAATACCCCCTCTAGGAACGTCCCCCCTACCTCCCCAAATTCCCAGCTTTCCTCCTTCCCCGTATGGGTTGACGGGGTGGCACTGTGCACAGCCGCAGAGAGGAGGAGGACAGCACAGGCCGGTTAGCTGTTGTTGCAGTCGTGTGTGTGCGTGTGTGCGTGCTAGCCAATCAGATGCAGGGGGTAAGGCGGGCTTCAAACGGCCTGCGCCCACCCCCTTGGCAACTGTGCAGCTGTCTTCTAGCTGGTAAAGCCAAGACTGCGGCCTTAGCTGGCTGGGCTGAGGCTGTACAAGAGCCACAGCTGGTGTTGAAGGACACTTAGGGCCAAGCTACACATGACGAAAGACACTTGCCTGGCAAGTGGATTGAGTGGAGGGCAAGTGAACAGGGAGAAATACACTTGCCATTCAAGTGTCATTTGTCACTTGTAGCTTGGCCCTTAGTCTTCCCTCAGGCTGGTCTGGCTTAAGTAAGTAAAGGACCCCACTGAATCTGTGGATATGGAAATAGATTGGCAGGGGGGAGCAAAGACACCATTTCCCAGACAGGTAATGGGTCCACACACACACACACCTGGAACACCTGTCATCAGCCTACCTTACAGGGGAGGGCAGAAATGGAGGCAATGTCATCGGAGGGCTGAAGAGATGAGATTACCACGTCCCAACTCGATTTTGACGCATCTTAAATAATATGGAACAAAGTGGGGTAGAAGCCGAAACGTGGGCCAAGTTCATCTTCTGGCTGAGGTATCGAGCAGACTTCGCACTCTCTAAGTCACTTTTAATTCCATAAATCTTAGCGCACATATTGTCAAACAATCATAGTATATTTCTCAGAATTAATGGTTACCAATTGCCTCAGAATTCCTTGAGAACGGGGCTTGGGCTTTTGTGAGCGACAATAGCAAAACATTTGGCATGTTCCTCGTTGCTGGGACAATGAGTCCTTAATCTTAGAAGCCTGTTAAATTTGCCGTCTTGTTGAAGGCAACCTGTCGATGAGAGGCAAATGGAGTTTTGTTTTCCAACATAGACCATGTTTCCAGTTGCTTCCCGTCAAGAAAGGGTAAGACAAGGGAATTGTTCATTTATACGTCACCTACAGCCCACTGGTGCTATCATATGGCTACCTGTGATATTTGTTACCATTGATCCCAGGGCTTTTTTTCTGGGAAAAGAAGTGGTGGAACTCAGTGGGTTGCCCTCAGAGAAAATGGTCACATGGCTGGTGGCCCCGCCCCCTGATCTCCAGACAGAGGGGAGTTGAGATTGAGCGGCACGGAGGGCAATCTCAACTCCCCTCTGTCTGGAGATCAGGGGGCGGGGCCACCAGCCATGTGACCATTTTCAAGACGTTCCGGAACTCCGTCCCACCGCGTTCCCGCTGAAAAAAAGCCCTGATTGTGCCAACCCAAAGGGGCAGTCCTGCTATTAGTTCTCCTGTCAGCGGTGGCATAAAATTGTGTATTTTAAAATGCCAGCAATTCCCTCTCTTTCATGCACAAACACGCACATTTTTAGGTCTCACACAAACACACTTGGCTTTCCCTCACATATGCTCTTCTGCCCTCACACACACATTCTCATGCACACTTATTTTCTGTCTCTCCTGCTCTTCTTTCTTTCTCTCTCCCACATAGAGCTTGCAATCATAGGTTTAGTTCTGACCAAGCTTGTGCCATCAGTTCCAAAGGTCTCACCTTCATGATGTGAAGCCGATTGTGGAGATAATTGTTACTTTAAAAGGGGCTCTGCGTAAAAACTGTTCGATTTGGAGAGCTCCCCTTGAATTTGGAAATTTTGTGCTCTGTTTGTTAGTTCCTGATTACCAGAAACCTTTGCTGCCAAGTTGCTTCCTCTTCTCTGTTTGAAGTTTCTTGGCCAGAATAGCTGTAAATTCTCTGCTTTTGAGACATGTATACCCCTTTTACTTCTTGACTTCACACCTAACTTTGCATTTACATGCTAAATTTACATGGTCGGCTAGCACAGATGTCTGTCTGAAATATCAGGACCAACTTTGCCAGTAAACTTTGAAATGATGGAAGTTGTAACATTTGGAGACTGAATATTGTAACAATAAAGGAAAAATGCCAAGGTTTCTCAGCCCTGGCAGGTATAATTAGACGAGAATATTTCGAGAGGTTATTTGGTTTGTTCACTGCTGCTAATGTAGAGCAAGTGGGCCTATTTTATCTGTCTAGAGTTGAAGGGCACAGAGATCTGCTGTAGATTCAAGGGGACCCTCTCACACACACACACCCCACCAATGTGACTGATGTGTCTTATCTCCCTGCCTCTGCCTGGGCTTGCTTTCCCATGCAACAGCTCGCAGCCTTAACCTTTCCCCCTCAAATCTGTTCTTTCCTTTCTGAGCTCTGCTGCTGCTTTCAGCTTTCCCTTTTTCACTCCTGCCATGTGCTTTGCTCTTATCTGCTGTAGCCACTTTGTTGGATGAATGCCGAAGGTGATGGCAGCAGCTGGGAAGAATGGAAATACACAGGGGTTGAGATCGGGGTGGTGTACACCTACGCCGCCTAGTCGAGCACCGCCCTGCTGTTGTGAGTGCTGGTCAACTCGTGGTGTAGTGAACCAGTTGCCACTTGCTGCAAATGGTCCAGGGCAGAATGTAGGGCTGGATCCAGCCACCTTTCTCATTCATTCGTAACCTCCTTCCTTGCTACCACCCCTTTTCCACCTGCTTTTTATCCATGCAGGTGGGGGGCCCCTTCTTATGCCTGAGACTTACCGAGATACTTGGGGGGGGGATGCAGGGTGCCATCCTGCAGGCGGGACCTGAAGATCTCCCATAATTACAACTGAACCCCAGATGACAGAGATCAGTTCCCCTGGAGAAAACGGCTGCTTTGGAGGTTGGACTTGAAGGCATTATAGCCTGCTCAGGTCCCCCCCCCTCCCCAAACCCTGACCTCTCTAGTCGCCATCCCTCCAATCTCCAGGAATGTCCCCACCTGGCAACCTTAGATGTTCCCTTTTGCTTGCCAGGTGGAAACAGGGCACTCACTCGGTCCTCCTGTTGGTTTCACACAGCAGTGACAGATGTGCTCAAAAGAATATCCATTTATTAGGACAAAGGACCTCATGCAGTCTACCATTCTAACTGGCAAACAGGACTAAGCTGGAACTCCACCCATGAGACTAAACCAATGCACACAAATATCAGAAAGGGAAAGCTGACTGTTCCTTTGTAATGCATACAATACATACGCCGCACAGGAGTAAATGTCAGCCAGTACGGGACTGTATAGAGTAGCGGTAATAAACTGAGCCCCCATCTCCTGCTATGAGCCCCCAAAGACTGTGCCAGTAAGAAATGGAAGTTAATTTCACCCTGGGGTGTCTGGGTGCTCTTGGCCTGCATCACTTCTATCTTTCCAGTATGATCTGGTGGGGAAAAAAATGTGGATGCAACATCAACTAATTTGTTGTTTTTCTCCTACTTTAAGACACAGCTAATGAATTGAAATGGGCAGGGCTTTTTTTCAGCAGGAACGCAGTGGAACGGAGTTCCGGCACCTCTTGAAAATGGTCACATGGCTGGTGGCCCCGCCCCCTGGTCTCCAGACAGAGGGGAGCGGCGCGGAGGGCAATCTAAACTCCCCTCTGTCTGGAGATCAGGGGGCGGGGCCACCAGCCATGTGACCATTTTCGCCGAGGGCAATTTAAACTTTTAAAAACTCCCCTCCCCTTGTTCCAGCTGACCCAAAGTGACGTCATTGTGCGGTCCCGAGTTCCACCACCAAAAGTATATGCTAGAATAAAAAATGTGGTGAAGGTGCTACACAATTCCTGCAAGGTTTGGATTGTGAACTGTGTTTGTTTCAAAAACCCTGGTTGTAACGATGACATCAGAAGGTCGCCCTGCTCTTCACGAATCTGACAAAAATGGGGTCATTTTCATGTGGACAATGGTACCATGAAGAGAATGGAGCACACACCTTCTTGGCATTGTAGAGCTGAGCTTTTAGAACAGATTCGGCACCTGCGCCCACCAAGTGTGCGCCTTAAGTTGTGGTGCACAGCAATTGCCGTGCCGGTGAATTTCTCATGTCCCTGCTCACAAGGGCAAGTTTGAAAACAGGCCTTTCACCCCAGGAGCTGAAGTACCAGCTCTGATCAGCTCATTGAGTGGAAAAAAATAGTTTGAGATAAAAATATCCATTGTGCTTTGGGCCCTGCTGGCACTAGAGAGGTGAAAGGGAACCGGCTGTGGTGTCCCGGTTCACAGCAGTCAAAGCTTAAGTCATTCATTGTAAATTTCCCCCATCCCCTTAAAGGAGTCCAAGTCCTCTAGTACAAATTGCTGACTGTCAAGTTCGATCTTCAGTGCATTTTCATGGTGCTGCAAGCTCTTTGTGATGAACTCTGCCAATGAGTACTTTCTAGAGAAGGACTGCACATTTTAGTTATGTTTTTACTTGATTTGTTTTGTGAAAGGGGGGCGGCCCCTCTCCTACCACTCTGCTGAGCAAAGTTCAAACCCTTCCCCCAGCCTAAGGAAGCTTCCTCGAACTTATATGGCTCTTCCTACAACTTAATTTTATTTATTTACAAAATGTAAATGATGTACCCCGACTTTCCGCCATCATTAAGGCCACTGAGGCAGCTAGCAGATTTAAAAGCAATGTAATAAAGTCTGATTCCGCACACGTTGGATAATGCGCTTCCAATCCTCTTTATAGATCATTTGGAACGGATTTTTTCGTGTGCGGAACAAAAACTCCACCTCAAATGATTGATAAAGTGCATTGAAAGTGCATTATCCAACGTGTGCGGAATCAGCCACAGACGCATCTTTAAAAAACATTAAAACCAAACAAAAACGCTTCATCAAACCAATTAAAACCATAGCTTAAAAATATATACAAAAATATTAAAAAGAGCAATTAAAACACAAGGCAAGGAGGAGAGATCACTGAGAGGACAGACAAAAAGAAGTCTTCACCGATTGGTAGAAGACGGCAAGAGAAGGGGACAGGTAAGTCTCTGGGGGCAAGAGTTCCAGAGTTTTAGTATCATGACTGAGAAGGCCTTATTGCTTGCAGGGGTACCCGAAGCAGGCCTTTGGATGGTGACTCTAGTGGTTGGGTAGTGGTCAGATGAGTCACTTAAGTTGGAGGAAGGCTCTTTGGATTATGGTCAGTCCCTGACAGCTTGGTCCCTCAAGCCCTCCACAGTTAACACGCAGGTGTTCCACTTGAAGCAGCTTTATTGAGATCCATTCAGTACAGGTGTTCACCCGAAGGTGCAGAAATTGGTAGAAGTGACCATTCAAACTAAAGTCTGGCTATTATTGGAAAACTTCCCACCCTCCCGGGTCCATTTGCATTCTGGCGCGAAACCCTAAAGAGATTGCATGGGAACAAAGTAGTTTAGACTACATGAAATACAAAGAAACTCTGTCTCTGTGAAAGTTGCAACGTTTGCAGCTAGCAGCTCCTTCAAGGACACTAGCTGTGAAAAGTGAAAGCACCTATTTGCAACTGATAACGGAGGGGCCCACTGGCTCTCCTGCACTTTATGTCAGAAGTTAAGATACTCTCAGATGAGCACACAGAATACAATATCTTTGGCAAACAGAATATAACTCTGGTAAACAGCATTGATCAATACAAAATGCAGAATTCAAGCATGACAGGTATGCTGGCATACATGACAATTACGATGGGTTCCATGCCAACGTATGTTCCATAAAAGTTCCGTATTTGATATTGGAACAAAGCAAGAAGCACGTATACACACATGGGCATAGAGTACTTAAGTTGGTGGTGCACCTTTCTTATGCATTAGGGCTTAGATACACACATACACCAAGCCTGGCATGTATTTCCATCAGAGGAGGTGCCAGTGTTCATACCCATTAACTTGGCAACCACCAATAAGGGAGGTTCCGGGTGGGAATTAACATAGTGATAGAAATACTAGAGTAACACCCCCTTCCCTTGGTTTTCAGTTTGGTTTTGGAAATCCATTGATCTCTGCCTGATTTGCCTTCTTCATGAGGTCTGCTTTGCTCCTAGCAGCAAAAAAAGAAAGGGTCATGAATTACCACATGGGACTGGCCACGGTCTGTGGCATGCACTGCAGATTGGGCAAATGCAAGGATCCTGTCATGCACTATTGACACTATAGTTGGATCCAGCGCAAAATGTCCATGTGCACTAGAGAAAGGATTGCCAGCGCTGTCTAGGTGGCCTAGTTTGTTGCCTGCCTGTGCCTGAAGTGAAGGCATCACACAATATCTTGCGCCAGCAGAACTGCACTAAGTCCATTTACATTTCTGCATGCACCCCCAAATATGAGAGTTCAAATAATCGGGGTCAATGCCATTTTGCACATTAAAAAGTGATCACTCCACATTTGCCACTTGGCAGTGTGCACTCTGTTGGGAGCTGAAGCCTGCTATGGTCCCTTGTGAGTGTATCTTTACCACACCCGTTTGTGAGCACATCTTAGTTGCATTGCCACTCAGCCTCAATATGCAAGCTCTGTGAAATGACTCTCAGTTCGGTGCTGTCTGTGTTTTTGTATTGACTTGATTGGACTGAGCACGTCTGCCACGTGACCAGTAGTGGTTCAGACCCCGGTTTGCATGAAGGGATCTCCCAAAATCAAGGGGAAGGATTGTGAGAGCATCTTCCGTGCGTTCTAAAACATCACAAGGAAAGTTGGCCAGTTGGTGAAATTCCTGGCATTCGTTCACCTGCAGCCGGGATTTGGCAGATGGTAGCAGCTAAACCAGCAGGGATGAGTCCCTTCCAAACCAATGAAGCTTGAGCATCTTGTTGCATAAGCCTTGTTTTGAAACACAATGAGCAAATGTTTTGCGTGCTTTATTTATTTTATTTATTTACTAGCAGTAAGGCCCGTTGTTTGGAAAAATACAACGGGCCTTAGCAGTGCTTCCTCCACCGCGTCTCCCCCTGTGGCATCAGTCAAGGGGGGGGATTGGGGAAGAGATCAGGGGGGCTCCCCCCTCCTCTGGCACCTTGGTCGCCGCTCCCGAGGCCCCATGGAGGCAGCAGGGAGCCCCGCCCCCTGGCCACTGCAGGACCTTGGGAAGGCCTCGCTGCTGCACTGTGCCTTCCCACAGTGGCGATGGGCTCCTTGGGCTCCATGGCGGTGGGCTCCTCTGCAGCAGCAGAGCTCCCCAGGCTGCAGTGGCGGAGTTCCTCAGGTGCTGCAGTGGCAGGCTCCTCAAAAGCATCCTTGGAAGCTGTGAGGCAGCGGGAAATCTGATTTTTGCATCGCTTGCAGAAAGCTAGGAGAGTGAGGCCTCTCCTGACCTCCTCAAGCAGGCCGTTCCACAGGGCAGGGGCCACCACAGAGAAATCCTCTGTGTGGGCTGCTGTTGATCATGTGCAGGAGACCCTGTTCAGATGAGAGTGGAAACAGAGTCAAAGGAGAGCAGGAAAATTCATTTTCTTGAGAGTTCCTACCCCACTTCTATTCAATAGGAGCCCAGTAGCACCATGAAGACTAAAACAATTCATTCAGACATAAACTTACCACAGTGTGGGAGCTGGGTCTGTCATGCTTAGTACTGGGATGGGAGAGCCCAAGGAAGACTGGGGTTGCTATGCAGAGGGGGGCACCTCTGAACATCTCTTGCCTTGGTAACCCCATAAGGGGGTCACAAAAGTCAGCTGCTCTTTGATAGCACTTATTGATTATGAAGCTTTCACGAACCAGGGCTAACTTCCTCAGATGCAGGAAGTGCACATCCTTCCAGAATCGTGGCCCTGCTTCTGAATAATTGGTTTGTCTGAATGAGGACTGCAGAGTAAAACCTCCCTACCTGTTCCCTGGACCCTTCCTCCATCATCTTGTTTCCAGGCTGCAACCCACCCACCATGAGCGGAATCCCTTCAAATAACTGGAGCAAAGCAGACACGGGGCAGCGGCTGAAACTCTCCGGGCTTTGGAGGGGCCTGCCACTGCACACTGGCAGCAGCAATCATGCCTTGTCCCCCTTTCCTTTTGGGTGGTGGCCCCCCCAGATTCAAACCCATTGCCGCGATGCCCATTGATGCTCCCAAATAAAGATAAATGTAGTTTTCAATCAATTTTCTTTTTGTCAGCTTTCTTCACCATCCAAATTCCACATCCATACATATTAATGGAGAATACCATATCTGGGTGAACTTGGTCCCCAGAGAGACATTCTTATCTTTAAGAATCTTTTCTCATTCCCTCACGGCTGCTCTTCCAAGACTCAATCTTCTTCTGATTTTTTGGATGCAGTCTTCCTTTTGGCTGATGACTGAGCCAAGGAATAGAAAATCTTTTAACAATTTCAGTGTCTTCATTGTCAACTTTAAAATTGTGTAATTCCTCAGTAGTCATTATTTCTGTCTTTTTGATGATAATTGAGCAGAAATGTTGCACACAGGTGTTTTAAATAAATAAAAGAAATGAAAGAGACAATCTTTTCTCTACTGCGCTGGATCAGGAGGTGCTTCAGAAGATGCTAGGAGGCATCATAATTGGGTCTGCAGGGAGTACCCATCCCAGTATAGCTGCCCCCACTTTTGGAGGGTTAGTGGCTTGCAACCCCCTGACCCTTTGTCATCCCCAGGGCTTTTTTTCTGGGAAAAGAGGTGGTGGAACTCAGTGGTGGAACTCAGGACTGCACAATGATGTTACTTTGGGTCTGCTGGAACAAGGGGGGAGTTTTTTAAAGTTTAAATCACCCTCGGAGAAAATGGTCACATGGCTGGTGGCCCCGCCCCCTGATCTCCAGACAGAGGGGTGTTTAGAGTGCCCTCCACGGCGCTGTAGCGGCGTGGAGGGCAATCTAAACTCCCCTCTGTCTGGAGATCAGGGGGCGGGGCCACCAGCCATGTGACCATTTTCAAGAGGTGCCAGAACTCCGTTCCACTGCGTTCCAGCTGAGAAAAAGCCCTGGTCACCCCCGACCCATGGCAGCCATTTTATGGTGGCGCCCACTACTCTTTCTCAAAATTTCATAATTGGCCACAGTTTGCACCAGGTTGAGAACCCCTGGTTTATGGGGTAGGTGTTAAAGGGGGTGGCCCCTGAATTCTCTAGCTCTGGAAGTCAAATGAAATTTGCTTCAAGCAACTAATTGTTTCAGGTCAGGCCTCTAGTTTTGGCAGACGCTTGCTTTGTGCCTTTTGATCACTTGGATGTGCCTGTGAGGAAAAGGTATAATTTGCCTGAGCAGGTAAGCTTTCTGTATAAGTATTCAGTACTGCATGTAATAAAGATTTTACACGCCTGGTTGTACATCTAAATTGGATTCACAAAATGTTGGGGAAGATACTTTGCACCCACAATTAGACATGAATTTTGCATTTACACAGAAGTGTCTTGCCTCTTACTATTCTAACATTCCCCTTTTTTATGCCTCATTTATTGAGTGTAAACAGGAGCTTTCAACACCAAAACAAAAAGATCCATAGGTGGGGGTACAGTGAGTAGGAGAATGTGGAGATTTAATGCCAAACAGGGTTTTTCCCTACACACTGCTATTGCATACACCTTTGTTTGGGTTTTAAAGGTGTAGCTTGGATGTGCTCAATGTGTGGGTGCGATCTCAGGCTAGACGCAACTGTTCTAGGAAACCTGACTAGACTGTATATGCCAGCTGTAAGGTGCCAGGAGGCAGCCCCTGGCAGTGGTGGAGGGAAAATGATGGGGAAAGAAGCCTCTTTGATGTGTGACATCACTTCCAGTGCAAAACTGGAAGTGGCATCATCACGTTGGGACAATGTGCTAGGAGCCCACCAAAACCATAGAGTTTCGAGGGAATCCTAGAGTATCACCTCAAAGTGATGACATCGCTTCTGATTTTGCACATTTCAGTTTCCCTTGCCCCGGAAACCACCTACACCTTGCCAGCACGGCTGTCAGCCCTAGTCAGGTATGGTGTTAGAAGGGCTTCTGTCTCCTGCCACAAACTTCTGCAGATGCCCCAAGCAGTTGAAACTTAGGGTGGTATATTTTTCCAAAGCTTTTTGCCCTCATTTTATTCCTGAGGAGCCTTGGGGCCAAAATTCTTTCATGAAAGGCTACTTTGATGTGTAGCATTTTTGCTGGGGAAGGCAATACTTAGCTAACAAGCAGGTGACTTTTAGGAGCAACCAGATACAAAATGTGCAGCTCAGAGGGGGAAAATGTGCAATCCCAAAATAATGTTTGTGTAATGCAAAGACTCTAGTGACATGTATTGTGAAAACTGGGTGCTTTATTCTTGTTCAGAATGTGTTGAGTTAACTTAGAAAGCACAAGTAACTTGCTGCCCCAGCCAGATCTCTTGGCTCCTTGCAAAGCCCTCTGGGATGTGTAGAACCTGTTACGCACTGCCCACTTAAAGTCATCGTGTCCTCACAGAGGTCCCCAACCTTTTTGAGCCTGCGGGCACCACTGGGATTCTGACACAGGTTGGTGGGTGCAGCCACAATATGGCTTTTGTAGGAAAAGGAGGAGCCATCTACAAAATGGCTACTGCAAGAGGTGGAGCCAACCATAAAAGGTCGGGGAGAGATTAAGGACAATTAACAGGAACTTTTCAAATTTCAGACAGGAGCTCTTTTTAATAGGATGTGTTTTAAAATGAACATATTGTTTCAAAACATTTTCTTGCAAAAACACACAGTAACACAGTGAAGATCCCTTTGCTGTGCTCAAAACTAAAGCTGTCTTGGATAGGAAGAATTTCTGCAATTAAAATGAATATTTTATCAAAACTTAACTTTCTATTTCAAATGTTACCAAGCAGTATAAAAGATAAGACATCCCAAAGCTGGCAAAGACAGATAAATCAATTTATCTGGAATGGCAAAAAACAGAGAGTAAGATTTAAGGTGAAAAAAGAAGAGGAGGATTGGTGGTCCCAAACATCAAGTTATATTATAAAGCAGCCGGCCTGGTTTGGATCACAGACTGGATTAAAAACCCAAATGACAGATTAATACAACTAGAAGCAGCTGACTTACCTGAAGGTTTACATAATTATCTTTGGGTGAAGAGAAGATCAAGGACACAACGTAATAGTCATGTGATAAAAGACAGCTTGATTCAAATCCGGGACTCAGTAAGAATGAGGATAAGCCCCCCATTATCACCAGTAATGTCACCAATTGATGCATTTTGTGATAAGAATCAGAGAAAGTGAATGATTTTATAACTTATCAAGATATGATAAATTCTCAAGGAAAGAAAATCATGACAAGAAAGTTGCGATGAAGGAAAAAAAATACAATGGCTGATATACCTACAGGTGATCTCTAGATTAAAGGAAGCTGTCGAGGATTATAGAGGCCGATTGAGGGATCTTACTGATTTTGAGAAGATAATTACACGGAATAAAAATATTTTGGGCCAAATGTATAAAACTCTTACTTCAATATGATACAGAAACAGAACAAGTTAAAACCTGTATGTTAAAATGGATGCAAAATTTTGGAGAAGAAATAACATTTCAACAGTGGGAAAGCTTATGGACTAAGGGCATAAAATGTACAGCAAGCCAAACACTAAGAGAAAATTGGTATAAGATGTTCTGTAGATGGTATGTTACACCAAAAGATACTGAAAAAATGGATAAGAAATATGTAGGGTCATGTTGGAAGTGTAAGGAAGTAGATGATTCTATCATATGTGGAGGACACGTAAAAAAAAGTAAAAAAAAATTCTGGAAAGAGATACACACAGAGATGCAGAAGATTTTGGAAACTAATTTTGCCATGAAACCCCAGACTATGTTGTTGGGAATAATACGAGATAATGTTGATAGAACATTACATGTCCTATTTCAGTACTTATTGACAGCAGCAAGAGTGGCAATGGTGAGTAAATGGGTAGCAAGTAAGTTGTCTTGAATGCGCTTAGCGTTTTATATAATAGGATTAGTTTTATAAAGATAATTGGAAGAATAGACTGTATAATATTGAAATATTGGCAAAAAGTTAACATGGTTATTGTTAACTAAAGTATAAGTAGAAAGTAATGATAAACTGAGGGGAAATTAGGAACTTTTCCCCCTTTAAGATGAGTTAGAAATAGTTTAGAATCTTCAATAGTACTTTATATCAATACTCTTAAAGGCTATGATAATCAGTTACATTAAGTAATAAGCATTGCTATTGTTAATAACTGTTATTGTTTAAAAAAATTGAAAGGATAAGTTGGAGCAATTTTGAAATAATGAGTTTTTTATCATTAAAATAACAAGTAGAAATTGTTTTGAACCTTGTATGTGTAGTATAATAAACTAATCAGGCTTAAGTATTATTTTAATTACTATTCTAATATCGACAAAGGTTATGATTTTTGTACTCTGTACTTTAACAAGCCTTGTAGCACACAACTTTATATTTGTCTTGTTTGTCCTTCTTTCCCCCTCTTTTTTCTGTTCTTCCCAATTGTTTTAATAATAATAAAAAAGATCTCTTTGCTGTGGGTGGCAACAGTGGTTAAGAGTGTGGGACTCTAATCTGGAGAGCCGGGTTTGATTCCCCACTCCTCTGCTTGAAGCCAGCTGGGTGACTGTGGGTCAGTCACAGCTCTCTCAGAGCTCTCTCAGCCCCACCCACCTCACAGGGTGATTATTGTGAGGATAATAGTAACACAATTTGTAAACCACTCTGAGTGGGCATTAAGTTGTCCTGAAGGGCAGTATATAAATTGAATGTTATTATTATTATAGCCAATCAAAAAGTCTTCTGAGCAGAAGCCCCGCCTGCCCTGCCCACTTTCTAAAAACATTTGGTCCGCCCCAGAAAATGTTCCTGAGAACCTCGTTTAGGCAAGTTGGGCTATCCTTTGGTGGACTGAACCTGGAAACAGCCACACTGATCCTTACTTACCAGGAACGCTTTTATTGTTTTAACGAGCACGGGCTCTGGGAGTCTCTAACCCCAGAAGCAAGGAGCAAACTGCAACAGAGCCTTTTATGTACATAGGCAACAAAGATGCGGGAACAGAGAACCAATAGAGAACATAGGCGGGAACAGAGGTCCAATCAGAAACTTACGACACGGCTTATTTCTAAATATGGAGCGTGGGGTGAGTGAACATTACCATAATACCGTTTACTTTACCTGAGGGCTTGGCACATCTCCTTATATGGGATTGTTTGCTACTTTACCCAGGACCAAATGCTTGCAATTCACTTTTGCATTCAAGGCTCCACAAAATTCTCAGGACAAGGGTCTTGATTCCAGTAGAGAGATCTGGTATCCATTGGCAGCAGGCAATTTTGTCTTAAAGCCATATACTTTTAAAAATCACGTTATTTGGAGAACATATGAAATAAAGGACCCTTCAGACAACTACAGTCCTCTCTTTAAGATTCAAGATTCATAAAGAAAAGAAGGCAGAGAGAAGAAGAGAGAGAGAGCTGTTGCATATTGACTTCCTAGGCAATTATAAATAATTTAGACAAGAACAAAACATGTCAGCTGAGGAATGACTCTTCTCCCTGCAGATTGTGCTTGGGTATAAATAGAATTCCCCCTCCCTGCACAGACTTAGCGGAAGCGGGATTCCAGATGAGTGGTGATCTTCGTGGCCGATTTCTAGATTCTGGGGCCGCTTCAGCCGGCAGTCGTGGCCCCTGCTGTACAAAAAAAGCCCTTCCCTTCACTCTGCAGCTGATTGGTTGCTTGAATTTTAATGTATATTTTTTATAACTTTAAGGAAAGGCGCCTTTTAAAAAACATTTTCCACTCTTTAAGCATAATGGCATGTTTCGAACCATCCGCAAACTTCACAGAGTAGGACTTGTATTTATTTAAAATTTTATACCCTCCTTCTCTTCCCGGTAGTGACCCAGGATGACTTACAACCTCCTTTCCTCCCCTGTTTTATCCTCATAGCAACAGCCTCATGAGGTAGGTTGAGGGTGAGAGAGACTGACCCAAAGACACCCAATAAACTTCCAAGAAGGATTGGGGATTCGAACCTGGGCCTCGCAGATCCTACTCTAATGAATACACCATGCTGCCTGTTTCCCTCTTCCCCCTCCTGCTGCACCCCACTGAACCCTCCCAAATTTTGTTCCTTTGGGTAAGCAGGAGGCAAAGTGGTTTTCTTGTGTGTGTGTTTGTGCGTGTGTTCGCATTTGCACATGCGTGGGTAACCTGTATTGTATAGTTAGATGTTTTTACCCTTTTGAAGCTGGTAAAGATGCTCACAGTTTTGTAACTTTTTGTGTAAGATCTGGGCTCAAATCATTCAGTGTGGGGATGGGGGAGCAAAACTCCATGCTTGGAATAAATCCATGTACAATTGTATGTGTGTATGGCTCTCAGCTTGTGAATAGGAGCCCCACTTTTTTTAAGGTTACCAATTACAGGGGAAGAACGTGTGTATGTGTATATGTGCAAATCCTGTGTGCCAAACCTTTCTTCCAGGAGGATTTGGAGGTTGGAAAGCAACATCATTTCTGGCAAAACCCAGCAGTGATGTCATGACATTGGGAATGACGCTCTGGGATTGGCCCAGAGTATCACTTCCAGTGTCAGACATTCTGGGTTTCGCAGGAAGTGATGTCACTCACTGGTGCGCTGCCTTCCCCCCGGCCTTTGAAATGTTGGGGAATATTGGTAGGGATCACCATACCAGGAGACCTGGCCCCACTAGTGTGTGTGTGTGTGAGTCTCCAACCTTGTTTAGCCTGTGGGCCTTTTTTAAAAAGGCCATCACAAAATGGCTGCCATTGCGGGGCACTTGCAAAATGTCGAGAGGTTCCAAGTCCAATTTCCTGCTTCAATGGGCAGCAGGTATTTCCAATTCAAACCCAAGAGCGATGCCTCTGCTCCAGTAGGGTGGAGGAAAAACAGGATTGGCTCTTTTTCTTTCCCTTCCTTCCTTCCTTCCTTCCTTCCTTCCTTCCTTCCTTCCTTCCTTCCTTCCTTCCTTCCTTTTGGATGAGAGAAGAAGAATTTGGGGGAGACAGAAGCGAATCCCAAGAAGAATACTGGTAGGCACTTTGAAGCCTTCAGCCGCCCTGCTGGAGATCAGAGATGCAGGTTGTATTCTCATCTCCCAGTAAACTCAGAGGTTGGGGGCCTGAATGTGTCATCCCGTCTCTTCCACATGGAAAAGATGTAATGTCGGGGAACTTGTATCAAACTCTTTGTCAGCAAAATTTTAACTCCAATTCAAAACCACAGCTGCAGCCCATCATCTATTAAACATATACGCATACGTTGTCTGTTGAACGTTCAAGTGCAGGTTTGAGTCTAACAGCATTCTGTATTGCTTTTGCAATTAAAAACAGGAAAAAAAGTATAGCATTCAAGATGGAATCCGGCTACTTGATCAAGTGTAAATCCTTTGTAATTATTGGTGGTATTGCAGCCTGCTGGCAAATGTGCTGAATCTCCTTTAGTGAAACTAATAAAATTTTTGCCAACTGAAGGCCTCTCTTCAGTTTGCTGGAACTGGATCTTGGACCTGACTCATTCCATCTGCTGCTGTCAGGCAATGCACTGGGGGAGCAGAGACAGGTGGGGGGAGTGCTGTGAATTGGAGCCTACTGGGTAATTTTTGCTTTAATCAATATATGCTTTGCTTCAGTTCAGTTTCAGACTTCTGGTTGGTCCCAGATTTCTACAGCCCCTTTTGCATATTTATTGAATTTCCCATCCTCTTGATTGTATTGACTCGCTCTTTGTAATCCGTCTTGAGACCCAGATAGAAAGGCAGACTTAAGAATAACATAACTGATAAATAAAGAAGTTCAGTCAAAACATGAGGTGGCAGCAACAAGTAGGGAGTGATGTAGGGTTGCCAGCTCCAAGTTGGGAAATTCCTGGAGATCTGGAGGGAGAAACCTGGAGAAAGGGGGGTTTGGGGAGGGAAAGGATCTTGGCATGGTATAATTCCATAGAGTCCACCCCCAAAAGTAGCCATTTTCTCCAGGTGAACTGATCTCTGTGGCCTGGAGACCAGTTGTAATTCCAGGAGATCTCCAGGCACTACCTGGAGGCTGGCAACCCTAGAGTGGTGGGTGCCTCTGAAAGAAAGCATTACAATTGAGCAAGAAGCAGTGGAAGTAATGCAGGTCCAAAACAGCTGAGCAGTCTAAGATACCTCCAAACAACTTACTGCTTGTGTGTGTGGATGCTTGACTATTGACTATTGACCTCAATTACTCCGTGATTTTGCTGCTTGACTGCATGACTTTGTCCAGCAGACAATTGTTTAAAAGGGCACTCACAAATCATATACGCTGGTCGTAAATAAATGCTGAGTTTTAATCAAATCCTAACTCTAGGTGTTCTGCTAAGGAACATTTGCATCCCTCAGTGGTGCTAATGGCTGCTGATTGGTTTGAATCGGCAGCATCTTTGCACAAGCTCAGTTTTGTAAAAACCTGGTGCAGATCTGTTTGGCAGGCATGAGTGGCTGTTGATCATGGGCCAAACGAACTGGCTGATCTGCTCACATTTGACCAACACCTTCAATCACTGTGAAATTCTCAGCATCCCCATCTTAGACTGGCAAGCAGATCAAGAGCTGCACCAGTTAGTGGTGGTTCATGCTGAGTTCTCTTCATGTAAGGATACTATACTTTAAAAAAAATAGTCATAAAGGGAATTTTCTTGCATGGGGGGTGTTCTCCAGAGATGTTCACTCATACAGTTTCCCTCCCCTCAAAAGAAATGACTACACTGTATACACTTCCAAAATGAGACCGCTGAACTTGGTTTTCAAAGTTGGATGGCAACCTATTACTTCAATATATCCCCAGTCTATACATCCCCAGGTTAAAATGTAAAACCCCACCATAAATGTAATTGGGGTCAAAATGACCCCATCATTTTCAAAACAGTTGGGATTTTGATAAAAGACAAGACATAATAGACCCTTGGGATGGAAAGGAGGATTCCATTCCTGCCAGTTAAAGGATTAACAAAAAGAAGAAATATTTTGCACTCTTTCTCCTAACATTCCTGTAGCCTGACTTCAGGCTGCACTTGTAAGATTCTTGTAACTAACAGCTCTTTCTGTATAACAAAGGGAAACAATCAGCTCAGTTTCAGAGATGGCTAGGGGTCCTTTGAAGTTTTCTGACTGGAAGGTGCCTTTCAACCTGGAAATATGAAGAGCTTGGAAGGATGTCGGCAAATATCTCCAGGCTTTTCTTGTGGGGGACAGAAAGACCCCGCTGAACAAAATTACAATACACTTCAGTTTGAGCTTTTCTCTGTGGCTATGGCACATAAGGGAAGCTTTGATGGAGCACAAACACAGGGTTTTTCTGCTACTACGTACTCAACAATTCAAGTTGCAAACACTGATTTCCCTTGGGGCACTTTCAACCACCAAAACTGAAAGTACTGTAAACCTCAAAGCCAAAAGTGTGATTTTTTTTCCACCACAAATATCTCTATATAAAAATTATGGACAGATGTTTTAATTTCCTCTCTTTGCTCCACCTTCTTATAAAAACAAGATAATAGGTGTTAGTCCCTCTATTTACATGTAGAAATGCTGCTAAAATAATTTTGCGGCATTTGTTGGAGTCACTAGAAACCTCAAATATGATTATTTTTTTAAATCTTTTTATTTTCGTCATTTATAGTCCACCTTTCTCGCTGAGACTCAAGGCGGATTACACAGTATGAGGTTAATACAATCAGTATCAAGTAAGTACGTTTCAATACAATACCATAGGGTAAACAGATACACGTTCAAAGACATAGCATCAGCAAGGATCCAAGACATAGTAGAAAATACTGAAGCAAAACATAATCAGTCCTACGACTAACATGGAGCGCTGGTCGTACATAGGAGTACATATTTAAAGCAGCAGATAATATGTAAGGCAAAAATGGTGATGAAGCCTATAATCCCCAACTCGTTAGCAAAGCATCTGAGACCCCCTCCCTACAATACAGCCTTCCCATTTGAGTAAAAAGCCTTTTTAAATAGTTCGGTTTTGCATCGTTTACAGAAAGCCAGGAGAGTGGGGGCTCTTCTGACTTCCTCAGGCAGGTCATTCCACAGGATAGGGTATGTACTTTCCGTTTAAGCCAAGTCTTTTGGGGGTTAGAATGACCCCCATACACCCTTTTGATGAACCTCAGACTTAAAACTAATTGGGGAGACCGGGGTTCATACCCCCACTCTACCATGAAACTTACTGGGTAGTCTTGGGACAACCACCCACTGTCACTTCACAGGCTGTTGTGAAGATGAAAGAGGTGAGCAAACCATGCGGTCCCTAACCTTGTTGAACCTGTGGGCACTTGTGGAATTTTGAGAACAGATAACGCATGCCGGATCAAAATGGCAGCTACAGATAATAGGTAAGGTCACAAAATACTGGGCAATCTCAACTCCCCTCTGTCCGGAGATCAGGGGGCGGGGCCACCAGCCATGTGACCATTTTCTCCGAGGGCAACCCACTGAGATCCATCACCTCTTTTCCCAGAAAAAAGCCCTGGTCAGGACCTCTGCTTCATGTTCCTCGTGACTAGATCAGAGCATTATCTCCTAGCATCACATTGGCCCCTGCTTGGGCCTCCTTATAGCAAGTGTTGAATTCCTTCCCACATTAACAAACACCAGGTTTATGGAGCACTTTTGAGCAACTATAAGGCAGGAACGATGCAGATATAAACACTGAACAGAGCAGATTTGTACTTGGTTGCCACGGCGGCTTCCCTAGCAGTACAGCGTGTCCTCTGAAAAGCAAGCTGATGGGAGTTCTGTGCCAGCTAATGCCAGCTTTGGAAGCACATGGCATGGGAACAGGCAAGGAAAGAAGCCAAACTGTGACAGGGATAAGGCATGCTCGACTCCGTAGCACAGTAAAAAGGCAGAAGTTGTGTATCTAGCAGAGATGTTCTTTCTGCTTTTATAGCCAAACAAGAAAGTTGGTATAATGACAAAATTTCCTACATTCAGTTGCATGTTTCCTTCCAAAGAGAGTTAGGCTTTTTGCTGCTTTTAGACAATAAGATCCGGTCCAAAGACGTTGAGGATTTTAGAAAGAGGCTGTGTAGTGTAGTGGTTAGCGTGTAAGCCTAGACGGTGGGAGACCCAGGTTCACACCCATACTCTGCTGTAGAAACTCGGTGGTTGATCTTGGAACAGTCATTCTCACATTGTCTCGCCTGCCTCTCAGGGTTTTTGTGAAGATCAAATGGAGGATGGAAGAACTACGTACACCACTGGGAGCTGCTTGGAGGAAGGGGGGGCAGATAAAAATGCACTAAATAAATAATCAAAATAAACAAATATAAGTAGGTTTGCTGAGAACTTGAACACAAGGATGATTGGTAGGAAAAAGTATCTCCATTGAAAATATGGGAGGTGAAGTTCCAATTGAATCCCTTGTCTGAGAGCCAGTTTGGTGTAGTGGTTAAGAGCAGCAGGACTCTAATCTGGAGAACCGGGTTTGTTTCCCCACTCCTCTGCTTGAAGCCAGCTGGGTGATCTTGGGTCGGTCACAGCTTCTCAGAGCTGTCTTGGCCCCACCCACCTCACAGGGAGATCGTTGTGAGGATAATAATAACACACTTTGTAAACCACTCTGAGTGTGGCATTTTGTCCTGAAGGGCTGTATATAAATCAAATGTTGTTGTTGTTACTGTGTGTGTGTAATGTGCTGTCAAGTTGCCTCCAACCTATGGCGACCCCGTGAATGAAAGACCTCCAAAATGTCCTATCATTAACAGACTTGCTCAGATCTTGCAAACTGGAGGACGTGACTTCTTTTATTGAGTCACGCCATCTCATTTTAGGTCTTCCTCTTTTCCTACTGCCTTCCACTTTTCCTAGCATTATTGACTTTTCCAGAGAATCTTCTCATGATGTGACCAAAGTACGATAGCTTCAGTTTTGTCATTTTAGCTTCTAGGGAGGATTCAGGCTTGATCTGATCTAGTACCCACTTATTTGTCTTTTTGGCTGTTTTTAGTCTCCCTTTGGGTTGATGATTTCAATTTCCTCATTAACTTTAAAATTGTGTAATTCCTCAGTAGACAATACTTTTGTCTTTTTGATGTTCAGATGTTGTTGTTGTTGTTTACATTCCCTGGCCCATAGGCTTGCTGGATCCCCGAGGGGCCAAAGCAAAGGGCAGTGGTGTATTCACCCCTTGCATGCAGGTGAAGTGGGTATGGGCGCCTGTGCTCCCCCATTGTCCTGAAAAATGACAGAGTAGAGTGGGAATGTGCGCACTTTACTCCCCCTCAGGTGCCTTTCCCCTCCACTGGACAGGTGAGCAGATGGGGTGGCAAGTGGGGGCACGGAGGCTGGCAACCGACTGGCCAAGTTTGTCTTGAGCATAGCGCCCCACTGAACAGCTTTGCACGTGCTCAGTAGCGACTTGTGCTACAGAGCCAGGGGCATGCCACACGGAGCTTCTTTTGGTCAATTGGAGAAGTAAGCCATCTAATTTACCAGACAGTAAGTAGGCAGTGCACTTTCCTGGAAGTAAGCCCTTTTGAATAACATGGGGTTTACCTCTGAGTAGACATACTTAGGACTGTCCAGTGTGTTATAAAGCATTTAGTTACTTGCAGTCAATCCCCTCTTTTGGGATTGTGTAAATAGCCCACGTTCATCCATTGAACTTCATAGGTGAGTGGGGATTTAAGCTCATGCTTCCCAGGTACTAGTCTCACATTCTCTCCACTACACCGCACTGTCTACACAGAGTAGCATGCTTGTGCATGGGAGCTTTCCCAATAATCGTAACTGCAGGAAGTCCCACGAGCAGAAGAATTCCGAGGAGGGGATAATAAACCCTACTAAAGGAAGCCCATCTTTAGCCTGTGAAACTCTGCAAAACTCTGTAAATGGTTATGCAGAAACCTCATCCAGAAAGTTATAGGATTCTCTGTAAATACTCTACCAAAATGCAAATAACTAGCTCTCGTATTGTACTTCATCTTCCCACAAGGCTATGGCATGTGAAAGAGCTTGTGAGAAAGTTACAGTCATTTGTAGAGAACAAACAAGCACATTTTTTGAGCTGTACAGTGTTGCTGATCGCTATCGGATATTCTGGTGCCCTGCATTTTGTACCGGCTTTATAGGTTCTTGTGGGAGGGTTTTTTCCCCTTGTTTATTTCTGTGTAGGTTAGAGAACATCAGGGCTCATTTTGAGGGGAAATGCACAGGAACGCAGTTCCAGCAGTTCCCCAAAGAGGTCACATGTCAGGTGGCCCTGCCCACCTGACTCTCGGCCATTTTGGGCCTGGTTCAACCTGGATTGGGGCTGAAACTGCCCGGATCGGGCCTCTGACGGGTGGTGGATTACTCTCCCGCTCAGCAGCGGCCCGATCCTGACCATTTTGGGCCCCTTTTGGCCATTTCCCCCCTTTTGCCATTTTGGGCCCAATTTTGGCCCTGAACGGCCAGGATTGGGTCCAAAACAGCCAGGATAGGTGATGTCAGGGGGTGTGGCATATGAAAATTGGTTATACTAATGACACGCTTCCGGTGCTGGCAAGGGGCATGGCATATGCTAATGAGTTGTGCTAATGAGTTCCTCCAGCTCTTTTTCTACGAAATGACCCCTGGAGAACATGAAGTCTTTTAAAAGAAATTCAGATATATCAAAACTTTTGAAATTCAGTACACCAAGACTTTTGAAAAATGGTCTTGTGTAGAAAGCCACCCTATCTTAGTCATGGATGTGCATTAGAAACTTACTTTTCACGATACTTTCACATCAATCATTAATGATTCAAATTCAAGATGAATTATTTCCATCACTGGGAAGTGTTAATCTGGCAAATCACTGTCCCGTTTTCTTTTTCAGGGTAGTGGGATTCAGGAGGGATGAGAATGACTCAGCAGATATGTGCTTGACAGGGATGTCATCCAACCAGAGCAGTTAGCCGATCTCTCGAGCAATCAGAATATCCCAGTTGATGATGTGTGTAAGGTTTCATTTCTTGCTAATCATTGTTCCAGCTTGTTTGGAGGACTTTTTGATTCTATATAAACATGAATCTGTCCATTGTTCTCAGTTGCTTACCCCACTGTCTCCTAATCAGGATCAAAGTCTCTGCACATGCTCTAAGGTGGGGCAGAGTCAGAGGCTTTGCCTGAGATGACATTCCCTCCCCCACAATGATGGAAAGCCTGCCTGTCACAGGAGAAAGAGACAAAGCCTTTGTTTGCACACCCAGACAAAGCTAGGCTACAGAGACCAGCGGGAAATCGAGGCAAGACTTTGTGTTAGCCTGTGTGCTTTGCATACTAAGGTGGGGAAATAGTGGCAGAGACTTAAGGTTTCCAGCAAAATAGTAAAGAGAAAGCAAACAGGCCACTTAAGCAGAGAGTACTCTGGAGGAATCATTGAACATAAGAAGAACCTTTCTGGATCCAGCCGCCTAGTTCAGCATCCTGTTTCTCATGTGGCCCACCAGTTATTCTGTAGGGCCAATAACAGGGCATAGAGGCCGAGGCCTGCCTCTGATCTTGGCCCCAAGCACTCGGCTTCTGAATATGGAGGTTCTCCTTTATTTATAACACTAACTTGATACCTGTGCTTCGCTATGGTATTTAACTACTTTAAATCCAGTTATAATATTTATGGGTATGTAACATTTTTTGGTTTGTGTGTGTGTGTGTGTGTTTTAGTTGGTTTTGTAGTATAATAGCATAGTACCCGAGCTTCACAAAGGTGTTTGAATAAAGTGAAGCGAGTTATCCCTATTCAGGAGTCTTGTACTGTCTTTCTTCAACTGTCTGCAGTTTCCTTTACCTGATTTTTACCTCAAAACACAGAGTTCCACAGCTGAACAATCAGAGAGAGGGGGGTGCAAGCAGGCAGGAGTCTGCCAGCCACACAGGAAAGCCAGGCCCCCCAGGGAGATTGGCAACCCTCATGAACTTTGAGGGGGGGGGCTGGGAGCGGCATTTGACCTCAGAACACATTCAATGGCTCCCAATAGCAACTGCATACTGTTTTGAATGTGGGTGGTGAGGACCAATCAGACTACATATGCAAATGACCTCTGTGTTCCAGCTGTCTCTGGGGGGGGGATGAGGTGTGGAATGTCGTGGGTCCCCAATCAGCCCGCAGATGCAAATAACTTTGAAAGGCTGGCCCAATCAGGGAAGAGTTGCCAAACTGGCAGTGGGTGGGGACACAAGCAGGCAGCAGCCTGCCAGCCACACAGGGAAGCTGTATCCCTTTGGGAAAACACATTTAACCCCTTTTTACCCTCTTAGGGGGCAAATTTCTTAACATCCCTTCTTAGTGGGTATTTACATCATGAAAGGAATGTTCTCCCCAAATTTCATGTTTCTAGGTCCAGGAGTTTGGGCTGGGTGTTGATGAGTCAGTCAGGACACTTGTCTTTATATTAATATATATAGATATTATAATCCTATTATGTAAAAGGCTAAGCATATTCAAGACAACTCACTTGCTACCCTGGTGCACTTCCAGAGGGTGCTGCTGTGGAGAGAATCCCAGATGAGGCAGCCGGACCTCCAGAGAGTGTGCCATGGCAGGAAGCCCAGGCCAGGATCAGGCGCGGAGCAGGCAGCAATGCCTGCCCTTCACCTTCACCCAGCTGGGATCAGGAGTGGAGCAGGTGGCAATGCCTGCCCCCCCCCCCACCTTCACCCAGATGGAATCAGGAGCAGAGCAGGTGGAAATTCCCATCCTCTGCCTTCACCCAGCTGGGATCAGGAGAGGAGAAGGTGGCAATGCCCACCCTCCGCCTTCACCCAGCTGGGATCAGGAATGAAATGGGTGGCAATGCCCATCTTCTTCCGTCAACCAGCTGGGATCAGAAGCAGAGCACGTGGCAATGCCCACCTTTCACCTTCACCAAGTTGGGATCAGGAGCAAAGCAGGTGGCAATGCCCACCCTTAGCCATCACCCAGCTGTTATCAGGAGTGGAGCAGGTGGCAAGGCCCACTCCCCATCTTCACCCAGCTGGTATCAGGAGCAGAGCAGGTGACAAGGCCCGTCCCCTTCACCCAGCTGGGATCGATAGAGGAGCAGGTAGCAATGCCCACCTCCCAACTTCACCCAGCCAGGATCAGGTGTGGAGCAGGAGGCAATGCCTGCCCCCCTTCACCCGTCCTGGATCAGGCACATAGTAGGAGATAATGCCCACCTCCTCTTCACCCGGCTGGGATCAGGTGTGGAGCAGGAGGCAATGCCTGCCCCCCTTCACCCGTCCTGGATCAGGCACATAGTAGGAGATAATGCCCACCTCCTCTTCACCCGGCTGGGATCAGGTGTGGAGCAGGAGGCAATGCCCACCCCTCCAATTAACCTGGCTGGAATCAGTCGAAGAGCAGGAGGCAATGCCCCCTCCTACTTCACCTGGCCGGAATCAGGCGCAGAGCAGGCAGCAATGCCTGCCCCTTCACCCAGCTGGGATCAGACACAGAGCAGGAGGCAATGCCTGCTCCCGCTTCACCTGGCTGAGATCAGGTGCAGAGCAGGCAGCAGTGCTCACCCCTTCACCCGTCTGGGATCAGGAGTGGAGCGGGTGGCAATGCCCTCCCCCCCTTCACTCAGCTGGGATCAGGTGCAGAGGAAGTGGCCATGCCCACCCCCTGCCTTCATCCAAGTGTTATCAGTGACGGAGGAGGAGGGAATGCCCACCTGCCTGCCCCCCCCCAATTTCTAGAGCCCATTGTATTTTTTCTGACATTGGACATTCTGACATTGGACATTGGACTTCATTTGCTACATGGATGCCGACTCACCCAAATCAGAGAGATCCTCCTGCAGCTCTTCATAATCTATTTTGGTTTTCATGAGTAATTTGGTGATGAGGGAAGTGTTAAAAGTGGAGGATTTAACACTGTCCCTTCCTTCAGGTTTTAGAGGCGGAAAAACCAGAAAGTTCGAAAAATAGAGCGCTCAGGGCATCTGTTTACTCCTTACTGCCCTGAACTATCCTTTGATGTGTACATTGCTAATCTCAAAACTTCCTCCTCATGACAGCCTTCTCTTCCTCCTTTGTCACACAACTATCTCTTCTCTTCATCTTGCATTTGCATCTTGAGAGCCAGTTTGGTGTAGTGGTTAAGAGTAGTAGGGCTCTAGAGAACCAGGTTTCATTCCCCACTCCTCCGCTTGAAGCCAGCTGGGTGAACTTGGGATTGTCACAGCTCTTCCAGAGCTCTCTCAGCTCCACCCACCTCACAGGGGGACTGTTGTGGGGGTAATAATAACATACTTCATAAACTGCTCTGAGTGTGTATTAAGTTGTTCTAAAGGAAGGTATATAAACTGAATGTTGTTACTACTACTGCTGCTGCTACTGCTACTGCTACTACTGCTACTACTGTGGATGCAGAACTTATCCTGCAATCCATGCCCATCCTAAGACAAGATAGGTAGATAGGAAACTATCTCTCCTCTTTTCTATCAGAGTATGGAGTTCCTGTAATAAAGAACTCTTATTTCTTTTCTAAACCAAAGCTAAGTGTAAGTTTGTTATTTTCTCTCTCACACACACACCGGCCAGCAAGCTCCAAAACAACCATCATGTTTATTTATGCTGCTCTGCAACCTTCCTACTACTAGTTTATGGAGGCCTAGTTTTAATAGGAAGAGGGGCTGTGGCTCAGTTAGAGCAGGCGGGACGTCCCCGGTTCAATCCTCACATCTCCTGTTCAAAAGAATCAGGGAGTGGGGCATGTGAAAGACCCACCCACACTCTCTTCTGCCTGAGATCTGGGAGAGCATCCACCAGTCAGAACAGACAATATTGCCTACTTGTGACAGCTTCATGTGTTCAAGGAACAGGTCTCCGTTTTACAAAAGAGAACCAACAATTCAAGATCTGAGATCTCTATGATGTCATCATTGTAAGAGCCATGGGGGGGGGGATCAGGGGTCATTTTGTAGAAAAAGAGCTGGAAGAACTCATTAGCATAGCTCATTAGCATAGCTCATTAGCATATGCCACTCCCCTTGACATCACCAGAAACATGTCATTAGCACAATTGATTTGCATATGCCACACCCCCTGACATCACTTATCCTGACTGTTTTGGACCCAATCCTGGCCATTCAGGGCCGAAAAGGGGCCCAAAATGGTCAGGATTGGGCCGCTGCTGAGCAGGAGAGTGATCCACCACCCGTCAGAGGCCTACTCTGAGCCGTTTTGGCCCCAATCCAGGATGAAACGGGCCCCAAATGGCCGAGAGTCAGGTGAGTGGGGCCACCTGACATGTGACCTCTTTGGGGAACTGCTGGAACTGCGTTCCTGTGCGTTCCCCCTCGAAATAAACCCTGGGGGGATCAATGTCCATAACTCTGGGCATTCACACAGAAAGGGAGAGGTATTTATAACAATACTGGAGCCCACTGTGGAAGTGAGAATAGCTGATAGAACAGGAACTCTTCCTTCTAATGGCCTGGAATATGGGAGGGAAATCCCTTCAATGAGGGAGTTTCTATTCCAGCTAGAGTAGAGGGTTATGTCTGAAAATGTATTTTCCACTGAAAAGAATAGAACAGATCACTGGGTTGATTTCATAATATGCAGGGCTTTTTTCTGGGAAAAGAGGTGGTGGAACTCAGTGGTGGAACTCAGGACCGCACAATGACGTCACTTTGGGTCAGCTGGAACAAGGGGGGAGTTTTTTAAAGTTTAAATCGCCCTCGGCGAAAATGGTCACATGGCCGGTGGCCCTGCCCCCTGATCTCCAGACAGAGGGGAGTTGAGATTGCCCTCTGCACCAGCAGCACGGAGGGCAATCTCAACTCCCCTCTGTCTGGAGATCAGGGGGCGGGGCCACCGGCCATGTGACCATTTTCAAGAGGTGCCGGAACTCCGTTCCACCACGTTCCTGCTGAAAAAAAGCCCTGATAATATGACTGTCTTGAATTCTGACATTAAATAATCTAACCCCCACCCATTGCGCACCCCTATTATTGCCCACTTTCTCCTTACTTGTCATAAACTGTGGTGTGACAGACGGTCCATTTGAAAAGGAAGACGGTTGACAGATCATCAAAATGTGCCCCGTAGCTCCTTGCAGAACCCTCTCCTACTCCGCCTTCCCTCGTGTAATACTGTGTTGGCTTATCCTTCCCATTGATGCTCCTTTCAGATGCAACTATTCTGGAGGCGATCCCAAAGCATGGATGCAAGAGATAAGGAGGACCAGGGATCTTGAAACACTTACCTTTTCATTGTACACGGTAGGTAAGTTTCCTTCCCTCGGTTCTCAGGAAATCCGGGAAGGGGGGAGAAAGTGGTGTTGCAGCAGAGTGAGTTTCACCTAAAGGACGCACACCATTTTAAGTCTCTTTTTTTTAATAAAAAAAGTGCTTGGGCTTGACTGTTTATGGGCATTGCATGTGCTGCACTCACCTTATTCCTAACCGGGTACTATTCCATCCCACCGGTATTTTATGGGCAGCATGTGTCCTAACAGGCACAACCCCCTGCCGAGCCTGCATGATCTCAGTTTTCTCGAAAAAATGCTATTGCAGTCCATCTCTTTGCCCTAATGCATCTTAACCACTAATATCCTGAAGGAAGTATTGGATATCACGAGTGGAATCCCACCTAGATATCTGCAGGCTCAAGGAAGCCGTGACGATTTTCATAGGTTGCCCCCTGCTGCAGCAGGAGCCCCCAAACACCCTCCAAATACTGCTGCTTGGAAGGTAGGTCACCCAGGAGTAGCTTGGGAGGATTCAGTAGATTGCACATCTGGCAATCTAGATGGGATCCAAGCCAATGGATCTCCAAGACCTGCCGTCCAGTCAGTAGTGGATATCCAACTACCTGTGGACTTTGTGGTGCAGGATTTTCCCACTTGTTCTTCCTGCTGAAGCTCACTGGGCCCCCCCAGTTTTGTTCTTGGGTTCAGTGGGCTTTCAGGAACAGCATGGTAGGAAATTACCAGTGTGAAGTAGAATGGGGGAGTTGGTAGAAACCACTCCCTCCTGTGCTGTAACCGAAATAACATCCCGTCAGTTTCAAGTGGGTAGCCATGTTTGTCTGCAAGATTTGAGTCCAATAAGATTTCCAGGGTATAAGATTTCAAGAGCTCAAAGAGACATCTGACTCCAGAATGCTTATACTTGGGGAATCTTGTTGGTCTTTAAGGTGCTCGTGGACTCGAATTTTTATCGTTCTGTCACAATTCTATGTGGTTGGATAGAGGCCATTGACTGATAGAGGTTGGTTGGATAGAGGCTAGTGTATGAAGTCAAAGGCATTGCCTTTTTGATCTCAGGTCAACCCTCTTAAGTATCCAGAACAGCTTCCTTAAGCAGCACCAGCAAAACCATAAAGGAAGTGGGCAAAATGTCAGTCCCTAGCAGTTAGATCCCCAAGTTCTCCATAGTTAACGCGCAGGTATTCCAGTTGAAGTAACTTTATTAGAGATCCATTCAGTACAAGGTGCTCAGACAGTAGAATTGGCAGAAGTGACGTATATGGGCCAGCAGTGTTAGTTATAGGGAGTATTCCCGCCTTTGGGAAAAAGGACTGTTAGCAAGGGGTGAGACCTTGTTTTAGACTAGACAGTGAGAAGGGTGAACTTACCTTTCGTTCTCAAGAAGGATACATTTCGAGCCAGTTTCAGCTGGCAGCCAAGGACATTGGCTCAGTGGAGCGAGAAAGAGAAAGTAAACATTTGCAAGATAACCTACTGGCATTGCAGCAATAAAGAACTTCCCATACTCTCAGAGACCAGAGTTAGAGACAACCTACATTCATGGCAGATGTGCAGGAGGCATATATGACACAATCCTAGCCTGAGAAACGGAGGAATGTGCCAGGCGTTTCTGAGTGATTACCGTGCAGGTGAGGCTGGGACGAACAGATGCAATATGGTAATAGTTCTGCAGAGCCTACTGATGAGAAACAGTGGTTCTGGTTACAGAGGCCGTAGTGCTTGAATATTCAGTTTGCTGCCACATGTGATGAATGCAGCTGTTCGTGGTGCTGCAAACTCCAGTCTCTGGCTGCTGAAGCTCAGAGGTTCCTTGCCTAGTGGCGTGCAAGCAAAGCAAATAACAGATCCATCACTGTACAAAGTTAATCCCAGGGATCATGCAGGCCAATGCTGTGAATGTTCTGCTCTGCCTATTGACATACATTATCTTCAGTAGTGGCTCCATGGTGCAGTTTGAGGACGTAAAAACTCGTGTGTGTGTGTGGGGGGGGGGTGTTACCCAAATAGGTGGTCTCCTTATTGGTTGGGGGAATTAGTTTTAAAGAGAAGCGAGAGAGGGTAACTGGGATTCTCTACCTGTGTTTACGGGCTTATTTATTCCCTTAGAGAACTCTCAAATAAGCCAGGCAGATGTTCAACCGGAGAGACTCATTGCTTAGAAACTGTTCTTGGGTGATAGTAAACCAACATTATACAAACAAATATGCACAGCCAGGAGCAAAAACTGAAGAATCCACGAACAAAACGTAATTTGTATAAACAGAAATGATATAGGGAAACTTTGCTTGTCCCTTATATTGGAAAAGCTATTTTTCTAATTATGGGTCCAGCACACTGGATCCTATTCCTTTATATATCATGTGGACAGAACTTAATTATTTTTCAGGTAACATTTTTCAGGTACAGAAATATCATGCTGATATAATCTCACTGTTGACGTTTCATTAAGCTTCACTAACCTTGCTACAAGGGAAGTGAGGAGTCATTTGTTATTTTAAATCTTTCCTCCTCTTTCAGTTGTCAAATGAAATTAAGGAAATGTGTATGGTTTCATTGGGGAAAGGGCAACTAACAAAAATGTTTGTTTTTGTGTTTTGTGGATTTTTTTTTAAAGTCCAGCTGCTGAAGTATAATGATCTCCAAAATTACCCAAGGCAGCAAGCCACTGTAGAGTGTTCACATAGTGTAGTTGTTTACATATTCCAGTTAGAGACTCAGACTGAATTAAGAGAAACTCAGTTATGCATGCAAACCTGGGTCTGAGTTCAAAGCAGGATTGAGAAAACAGAAATTGTCAAACAACCAGAAAGAAGCATTCTGCATGACTGTACGGGTGTGGATTTGGATACACCTGAGCCAAAATTACACCTGAAATTGGCTGTTTGGGGTCAGTTCAGGGATACCCAAAATGAATGAAAACTCTTTACCTGACTGTCTCTCAAGAATGTTACCAATGCACTCGGGTCATTTTGTAGAAAAAGAGCTGCAGGAACTCATTAGCATAACGCATTAACACAACTCATTTGCATATGCCACACCCCTTGACAATCACTGAAAGTGTGTCATTAGCATAACTGATTTACATATGCCCCACCCCCTGTCATCACCTATCCTGGCTGTTTTGGACCCAATCCTGGCTATTCAGGGCTGAAATTGGGCCCAAAATGGCAAAAAGGGGCTGAAAATGGCCGAAAAGGGGCCCAAAATGGTCAGGATTGGGCTGCTGCTGAACGGGAGAGTGATCCACCACCCGTCAGAGGCCTGATCCTGGCTGTTTTGGGCCTGATCCTGGCCATTTTGGGCCCGAATTGGGCCGTTTGGGCCTGAATCCAGGCCGAGAACTGAGCCAAGTAAGCTACATAGGGTCTTGGCTGGGAGGCTTGGCAGCTAAACGGTATGTGACTCTATACTCAATGCAAGCCCCAGAACTGGGGAGCGTGGATGCGTTCATCCAGGCACTTAAGAAACAGTACGAGGACCCTTTCAAGGAGGAGAGCGTGAGGACCTGCCTGAGGCAGACAAGGCAGGGCAACCGTCCAGTCCAAGAGTACGCAGCAGAGTTCCGAGAGTGTGCAGCTAAACTGAGGGACTGGATGGAAGGCATGAAGACAGAGTTTTTCAGAGCTGGCCTGAACTCCAATCTGGTGGCCAAAGCGATGGTGCAAGATGACCCTCGAACCCTCCTGGGATGGATCCAACTGGCTTGCGAAATCGAAAATCAGGAGCAAATAGTGAAGTTGCTGAAGTTTCAGCATCAAACCAGTCAGTGGAAAGGATTGGAGGACGCCTGACCCCGGGAGCAGAGGAGACCACGAGCCAACACTTCCTTGAGTGAGAGAGATCGGAGAATGAGACAAGGGCTGTTTTTGAGATGCGGGGAAGCGGGCCACTTTGCCGCCGAGTGTCCGAGTGAATGAAAGAGCGGCCTGAAAATGGATGTGAAGCTTAGGAGGCTACAAGAAAGGCACTCAAAGGGGCAGCCCCGACCTACTTCCAGGAAGGAAGCCGTGGCGGCAGTGCCAGAGGATGTAAGGGAAACCGAGAGTGAAGAGCTCTTGTCAGACAATGAAGAGGAGCCACAATTGCCGACAGGAAGCAGTGGAGACCTGCTGTGAAGGGCACCAGCTGGCGGGTCGCAGAAGTCCTGGTGCCGCAGAGGGTGAGACCAAAGGGAGTGTTGTTTTTCATAGTGGTCACCTTGTTAAACCCGCGGAAAGGGATGAACATCAGGGTAAGGGCCTTGATTGACTCAGGGTGCAGCAGAGACCTGATTGCCCCTGTGCTTGTGACGGGGTTGGGCCTAGAGGTGACGAAGCTATCTGAGGCTCTGGTGTTTCAACAGATGGATGGGACAGTGATGGAGGGGACCCCCCCCCCAGTTACGAAACAGAGACTGCCCCAGTGGGAATGGGGGGCATTGGAAGGAAAGGACTTTTGTGTTCAGCCCAGCCACCAAGTTCCCTCTGGTTTTGGGAGTAAGATGGCTGTGGGACCACGATTCCTACGTGAAATGGAAGGCCGGGGAGCTGTCTTTCCCTTTTGAAGTTTGCCAAAAACATGTATGGGACGTCAAGTGGGGCTGAACAGAATTTGGTGGTATGAGATAAAGAAGCAGCAGTGGTCAAACTGGCCCTAAGTACATGGAGGCACTGGTTAAAGGGGGCCAAGGTGCCGTTTGAGGTATGGACTGATCTTAGAAATCTGGAGGCATTGCAAGAGCCTCAAAGACTGGGAGACAAACAGCTGCGATGGGCGGAGTTTTTCTCCCGATTCAACTTTGTACTTAAACATTTCTCTGGTATAGCAAATTTTCTGGCAGATGCCCTGTCCCACCTCACTCAACATGACAGCCAACGGGAGGAAGTGGTAGACAAGATGTTTTCCCTCACCCAAATAGGAGGTGCCATGATTACCAGGAACCAAGTGGCAAAGATGGACTGCTTTTCCCTTTCCCCGCCCCCCAGAGTGGGAAGAGAAAATTAAGGCAGAACTGGAAAAGGAGGGGGGGACAATCAGCCTGAGGACTTAGAGAAAGGAGAAAATGCTGGTATAAGAACAACAAAATGTACATCCTGCTGGGACTGAGAGATCTTGAAACACTGTCATGATACCAAATTGGCCGGGCATCTGGGTTATTTAAAAATACTGAATTTAATAAAAAGACATTTTTGGTGGCCAGGAATGCGGAAGGATGTATCGCAGTACATATCCAAATGTCAGGCCTGGCTAGAAGACTCTCTCAGATTCTCCACTATGTCAGACACAGCTGTATAAGTTGAAGGTCTTTATTAGGAATCCATATTAGTAAGGCACGGTACAGAGTAATTGCCTGGAATGCCAAAGCCAAGTCTTCCCTGAGAGGTCATACCTCCAGTCCCCCCAGTCCAAACAAGAGTCAGTTGAAGTTGACGCGAAAGTCCTGAAAGAGATGCAGAGCTGAAATTCCCAAGGTCTGTTCCCACACTGCTCCAGCTGCACTGCTAACACCACTCAGCCCAAGCAAAGCAAGATACAGTGAAGGAGGAAAGCTACCCAACTATCCATTCCTCCAGAAGCAATACATTTACAGGCATGGCAGGCAGGCTGGTTTGTCTGCCTGACAAGTAGTCATAAAAAGTTTTCTGGGACATTATGGCAAGTATCTTAAGTATTATCCAAGGGAGAATTTTCAGCAGGCAGAAGGCTTTTGAGGGAAAGAGTATGCCATTTCAGAAGAACTATAAAAGTGCCAAGATTAGCTGGTTGTACATTCTATCCTGTAGCTAAATCAGGTGCCAATAAAACAACAACTGTGGTCAGTGTCAGACTGTGGCATTCCAGTTAGCTGTCAGACTTGTGGCTAGATAATGTCCTTACTCCAGACTACCCTCTGCAATTAGACAACAGTCCATTGTTTCCAAAAGGTTTTTACTGAAGAATTAGTTCATTATAGTCCACTAGCCTGAATACAATATTCAGGATGGTACATATGCATTGTTACCAATGACAGGCAAAGCATGAGGTACAAAGTAACAGATCCCAGCAGGCCCAACCTCCCCCCACAGTTCTCAAAACAACCCCTTTGAAGTTAGGAGAGCGAAAGTTTCTCAAGGCCGGTTCATGGTGGAACATCGGTAGCCAAAACAATCCTTTTCTGTGAGATAGCTGCCTGGGAACCTTGGCACCTGTGAAGAGAGCACTTAAACACTGAAAGGATTAAAAATGGAGTCGGTTAAGCAAAGGCATACAAGAAAGCATTCTGGACCTGACATTAGCTAGCTACTGCTCTATCCCTTCTGCAAGACGACCAAGTCTCTTGATTTGAAAAGGTTTATTAGAAAACAGTATACAGGCCCTGGGTCCACATTCCAGAACTTTGACAGTTCTGGCTGACCATAGGCTTTGCTAGGAATGAGGTACCTGAGGAAAGCAATTACATTTCAATGGTTGTTGTGGGTTTTCCGGGCTGTATTGCCGTGGTCTTGGCATTGTAGTTCCTGACGTTTCGCCAGCAGTTGTGGCTGGCATCTTCAGAGGTGTAGCACCAAAAGACAGAGATCTCTCAGTGTCACAGTGTGGAAAAGATGTAGGTCATTTGTATCTACTCAGGAGGGGTGGGGTTGAGCTGAGTCATCCCGTAAGAGTTCCCAGGGTGTGGAATGCTAATGGCGGGAGGCTTCACTGTATCCTGAGGAGGTTCTTTTGCATATGGATTGGTACTTGATGTGCTAATCTTCTCTGCAGGGCTATTGTCGGGGATAGAATGTTTTGTTAGCCTGGTGTTTTTCAGAACTGGAAACCATGCTCTGTTCATTCTTAAGGTTTCTTCTTTCCTGTTGAAGTTTTGCTTATGCTTGTGAATTTCAATGGCTTCCCTGTGCAGTCTGACAAAGTTTTGAAATTACATTTCAATCCTTGGGTTCCCATCCTCCCCCCTTGGAGACGAGGAAGCGGGAACATCAAGGTCAGCACTGCAGACATAAGATAACTTGCATTCTCTCCCACGGAAGGAGCTGTCCGGCAATGCTAGGAAGGAAGGAGAGGCTAGCAACTAATACATTAACATGGCGTAACTGTCGTTCAGTACTCAAAACATGAAAAGGAATAAACTAGATGGCTATACAGTTTAACATAGCAAATTCTAGACAGAATGTATAGGAAAGACACCACATTGTTCAGGTGAAGAACTCTGCCAATGAGATCCTGACAGTCAGCCCCAGTCCCAAAATGCAAGACATAGTGGGCTGGCCAGCATTTCACTCAGGGCCAAGCTACAAGTGACTACTTGATCGTGTGGAGCACAAGTGGAGCACAAGTGAACAGAGAGGAATACACGTGAGTCTGTTCACTTGCCGTTCAAATGTCATTCTTCACTTGTAGCTTGGCCCTACGTCTTGCTCCATTCCTCTCCTTACTACAGCTTCCCATTCCATGTGGCTTTTGTCCACATCCCCGGTATCACAGCCTTTTGGGATTGTGAAAGGGGAACTCTCCTTCCTTTTACACCAGCAGAAAAGCCTGCTGGATCCAGCCTGGTGAACCAAAGGGATGGTGGGGCATGGACTTCTTGGAAAGAGTGGAAATTAGTATGTTCTAGCAAATTACTCGGGACTAACGATATCGCCAAAATTTGTGATTACCTGGTAGAGATTTTGATATTTTTTTATATATAAAATCAACATTTAATATATTTTTTTAATTTTTGGATTTTCTACCCCTCACCATAGCAGTACTCTAGTTCAAGTGGAAAATTTTAAAAATCATTAAAATATATATTTTAGAACTCTTACCCTGAAGAGACCATTTTTCTTCGCTACGTATCCCCGGGGAGAAATGCGCCTAGCGCAGTCAGCATAATGAACAGGAAGAGAACGTGTTGAGACCGAGCCCCTTCCCCCGTGAGCAGAGAGGAGTTTGCCCTTCACTGCCATAAAACACAAGAGTGGCACCTCTGCCCTTCCTCTTCCCTTACTGCCCCCGTGATAAACTACTGGGTCATAATCACACAGAGCCTGAACTGCATTGCAACCATTTATTCGATTCTTTGCTTCTCCTGCTCATTCCATTCCATCTTTTCCAACTGGTATATTCTTCAGTAGAACAAAATATGCTGCAGGCCAGATCTGCACTGTTTTCTTGCTCGAGGTATAATGCCCTCGGGCTGTCAGTGAACGTCGAGTGCCACCAGCTTTTGTTTTTCATCCTCACTGAGTTTCATAATCAATGGTCTCTAAAGCTGCAGTGAATGGTCCATTGCATGCTTGGCTGGCGTGTGGTTGTAACTGCTGAAACAGGCTCTGTTCTCTTCCTGCTATTAGCATTTAGATTTCCCAGGCTGCTAAGGAAACTGCAGCCCACTGTTCTCGTTCCCCCGTTGTTCCCCCTAGAGAAGAAATAGGATAGAATCCAAAGTATTGTTCCCCTCAGGCCAAACTAAGTACGAGATGGTGCTAAACAGCCACACATCCTCAGCTGCATTAACGTGAAAGCTCTTGCCTTGCCTTGGATCCTGCGGCTTCCTTCCCTTGCACTTATCTCTGGCCACTGCTAAGGCCGTCACTTCCCCTGCCCCAGCCCTTCCGCTTCTGCAAAATGCATGTTTTCCAAGGACCTTATCATACGGACAGAAGTGCCAGTGGCACTACCCTATAGAGGAGAGTCTGTCAGCGGCTACTAGCCGTAATGGCAAAGGGGAACCTCCATATTCAGAGGCAGTGCCAGGAGGCAGCATCAGGGGATGGCTGTTCCCTGTTTCTTGGCCCTCCAGAGAAACTGGTTGGCCATTGTGTGAGACGGGTTGCTAGCAGAGCACTTCTGAAGTTCTTACGTTTTGGGGGATGATGTCATATGATCCAAGCCTGTATCTCCCCATGGCACTTGATAACTTGGTCCCATGTGTCCAAGGGATCTTCTAATTTCTCAGACATCAGCACTGCCTGCCATGTGACAAATGGAGAGCAGTTTGTCGTATGGCATGGGGGAGGGGGCTGGAAAGACATGGGATCAGACCAAGAGTCTGTCTGCAACATGTCACAAAATAGGGGGTGTCAAAGGCAAACCCACTTCTTGTTGTAGCCCCCCAGCAACTAGCAACCAGACACATTTTGCTTCTGTAGATGGGGTTTCATTTAGCCGTTGTGGCTAATAACCATGGATGGCCTACCCTTCATGAAAGAACATCAGCCGTCCCCTTTAGTTCAAGGAAGCACTTATTGACGTACTTCCTTTGTAGAAACCCAAAGCAGCTTGCATCATTTTCCTCCATTTTATGTCCACAACAATCCTGTGAGGTCGGTTAGGCTGAGATTGTCTGACTGACCCAAGGGGTATGAACCTCAGGCTCCCAGATCCTAGTCCAAGACTCTAACCACTACACCACGCCACACTGGTACTTCACTGCCCCATAGCACCTCTTTAGATCAAAGTACTTACAGTATCCGCTTCTCTTGCTCATATGTAAAGAAACTGGTTATCAAAGTGTATATAATGTTTTTTCTGTGAATGAGCTAAAATAACTTGGGTTTTGCGGGGCAACTCTAAACTAAGGGCCAAACTACAAGTGACGCCTGACACAGGTTGGACCCTTGTCAGCTTCCCTCAAGTTTTGATGGGAAATGTAGGCAGCTTGGCGGAATGTTGGACAAGTGACAGTTGAAAAGTCCATTGGACAGCAGTCGGAGAGCCAAGCTGCAAGACCAGGATGCCGACATTTCCCATCAAAACTTGAGGGAAGCTGACAAGTGTCCAGCTAGTGTCAGGCATCACTTGTAGTTTGGCCCTAAGTTACTCCCTTCTAAGGCCAGTGACTTCGGTGCTTAAGAGTGCTGTGTAAGTCCCGTTGGGGCCTTCAATCTAGTCATGATTAACTTGCTCCAATTCATCGCAATTTCAGAATGCTGTTAGTCATTACTACTTTGAGCTAGGTTGGGGCATATTATATAACTATAAACTCTACACGAAATACTCAGTGTCAAATATTGAAGGCTGTCGTATCTCAAATTGCCAGATAAAACTGAGGAGAGGAGAACAGTGTAAGCTGTTTTGGGTGCTCGTTGGGGAGAATGGTGGGGTATAAAAGAAGTGAAATTTTAAAAATCTAATTTTGGGATCATAAAATTCACAGTGGAATCTGATTATCTCAGCATCTGTCTCCCTCTCCCTCTTATTGTTTTCAAAAGATCTGAGAACTGTGAATACAGAACCTTGGATAAAGGACGCTGCTTGGATCCTCTGCATTGCTTCGGCTCATGCAGTGAAATCTTGCATTACAGAACTCAGTCCTAAGGTTCACAACCCCCACCCCACCTCAAAACCAGGGGACGGGGGGCAGGCGGTAGCCCCTATAATCCAATATCTTGTGCTCACAATTTGTGCACGCTGCTCCAGAAGCCCTCCACTGATGTCACTTCCAGTGTTTGGGGTCAGATTGACCCCAAACATAGTGTTTTTCCTATGTTTGGAGCCATTTTGGCCCCACTGAGACTTCTGTTTTTCAATGGGAAGTGACATAATTGGGGCCTCTGGAATGCACATTTAGTTGTATACTCTGGAGCTTCCAGCCTGCCTCCCCTCCCCTCTTCTCCCTCCGTCCCACCCCACCAGCCGGATGAGTGGGATTGGGGGCCAAAGATGAGGACGGGGGGCAGTACTCTAATAGCTAGTGGTGGAGGGCTGCATTGCAAAAGCCACAGGAGAGCCAGTTTGGTGTAGTGGTTAAGAGCGGCAGGACTCTAATCTGGAGAGCCAGGTTTGATTCCCCACTCCTCTGCATTTAATTTAATTTAATTTAATTTATTATATTTATATTCCGCCCTCCCCGCTTTTGCAGGCTCAGGGCGGATGAAGCCAGCTGGGTGACTTTGGGTCAGTCACAGCTCTCTCAGAGCTCTCTCAGCCCCACCCACCTCACAGGGTGTTTTGTTGTGGGGATAATAATAACATACTTTGTAAACTGCTCTGAGCGGGCATTAAGATGTCCTGAAGGGCGGTATATAAATCGAATGTTATTATTATTATGTTGTTATAAAATGTAAGAGCCAGGCTTACAATGAAATCCTTGGTAGAGTTCCATCCTTTTAAGTCCATTGACTGCAGTGGTCGTAGAAGAGTGTGTCTTTTAATTCTCATAAGCTTTCTGAAATATTTGGCATATTTTCAACCTCCATCATAATTATAATAAAATCAAGTGACATTTCAAATAAAACCAGGACACCCTTAGTAACTGGTAAGCCAGCTGAAATGTTGGATGTGTCACCACTGAAAAGTGTGTTGATTTGAGTCCAATTGTGTGTGTTTTTTTTAAATGTTACCATTTCTAGAAGGCAAACAGAAGGACCTGCTCACAGGCCCCTTCTTTACCGCCCAAGAGCCGTCTGCCTTGGAATGATGTGGCGTCTGTCTTTTGCAAATCAATATCAGGATGCATTTCTGCTCTTTTGAAAACATGCCTGTCCGTCAGCACTGATGAAAAGGGTTTTAGGGTTGGAACTGTGGCTCAGTGAAAGAGCGTCTGCTGAGTATGCAGAGGATCTATGTAGAGTCTCTGGTGGCATCTCCTGATAAGGATGTGGGATACTTCTGCCTGGGGAGCCCCAGCGAGTCACTGCCCGTCAGGGTAGAGAGTAATGACCTTGATAGACCAATAGAAGGCAATACCATGGGTTTAATGTTAATTTTTCAGTGAACCCATCTCATGATCTGGTTAATTCTGCTTCAAATCTTTTTAGAGAGGAGTCTTTCTAACTCGATTTGTTTTTGTTTTGTTTTTTTGTTTAGCCTTTTTTAAGTCCCAAAAGTTCAGCATATTTTGCAATCATAAATTGTAGGATTCTGAAATTATGTCTTGCCTGGTCTACACATTCCACAAAATGGTGCTGGAACCCGGAGGTTGTAAGAAATGGCCCATCCACTTCCACTGTAGGTGAGAGGTGCCATTTTTGAACACCCCCTCCCTTCGCAACCTGAGTTTGATCCCGGTGGAAGTCAGGTTCAGGTATCCGGCTCAAGTTTCACTCAGCCTTCCATCCTTCCGAGGTCGGTAAAATGAGTACCCAGTTTCCTGGGGGTAAAGTGTAGATGACTGGGGAAGGCAATGGCAAACCACCCCGTAAAAAGTCTGCCAAGAAAACGTCGTGATATGACGTCCCCCCATGGGTCAGTAATGACTCGGTGCTTGCACAGGGGACTACCTTTTCCTTTACCTTACCTCCCCTGGTACAAATTGCCTTGCAAGAGGGCATGTAAAAAGTGAAGGGCTGTTACGTTGTCCCTCACCTCAGGATTCAGAGGGGTACTATGAAAGAGACAGAGAGGTCAAGGGTCTGTCCATCCTTCCTTTCTACTCTCCGGGAGCTATCAGTTTGAAGTATATACTGTGTTTTCAGGGATTCCTTCCCTCCCTCCCTTCTTCTCTTTGTCCTCCTTCTCCCTCTTGCCACCATGAGTGCAAGACATGCTATTCTGCAATCCATTGGCATACGAGCTAGAAAGAATCCTCTCTCTCTCCTTTCCTATCCACAATGTTCCAGCAATAAAAGCACTTGTTTCTTTTCTAAAGCATAAACCATGCTCCGTGTGTGTTTGTTCCCCTCCACGCATGCACTCAGGGCCGGTGCTACCATTGAGGCGGTGAGGCGACTGCTGTGGGCGCCGGAGGGTGCGCATGAGGGGCTGCTGGGGGCGGAGGTTCGCGCCACGGAGCTGGTGTGCCTGTCCCGCAGCTGCTTCAAGCTGGCCAGCCCTGCGCCGCTGCCACCGCCACATGCCCCAGCCAGGCGCAGCAGCCACAGGGCAAGCACGGCAGGTGGCCAGGGCGGCGTGCAGAGCACGGGCAGCCTTTGCGCGCCACCCCAACCACCCGCCGGCCAATCGGCCCAGCTGTGCCACGTGATGACATCATAACGTGATGACATCATCATGCAGTACAGGGGGTGTGCGTGCACTGCATGCGCGTGCATGTGGGGCTGGCCACGGGCAACAGAAACCCTGGCACCAGTGGTGCATGCACTCTGCCATGCAGGCACACACCCCCACACTTCGCTGCAACTTCTATACTATTCTGCTTATGGGCTCCAGAGATGAACAAGTTGTTGGGTGCCAGGCTGTAGAAGCATGCAGAGTGATTACTAAACAGCTCCAATAACTTCAAAGTTAAATCTAGCTTCAGCAGGCTTACTAGAGAAACAAGCTTTGACTGAGGCAGTTTAACTCACAGCGAGTGGAGTAAGTGGAGAAAGAGAGCAAACAGTAGGAAGCTTGGCAGAGCAGCTGAGGAAAGAGGAAGGGACGAGCTCACAAAATACTGCCACTGCAAGTGGCGCTGCTCCTACCGCTCCCTCCCTGGCTGGGGACAGGCAAGAGCAGGGAATCCACCCCCCAAAGGAGGCTGACATTGACCGACCACACTAAAGCCAGGGAAGTGGTGCCTGGAAGGCACGGCTGGTTATGGTTCTCAAAGTCGAAGGGCTGTACGAGAGTCAATTGCGGAGGCACCCCCAGCGGACCCCAGTCAGAAGTTGGGATTTAATGGACACAAAAACAATTTATTATATAATGTCTCCTGCGTCGGAGGGTTGTTTATCATCTGACACAGATGGCCAAAGAAAAATACCAACTTGTGGAAGCATCCCACAGATGAGGTGGGTGAGCTGTAGCAAGGCAGCTGCAGAGAGAGCTGGCCGTGGACTCTGTATGCAGGTGGAACCAACTTCGAAGTGCGTGCTGCAAAGCTTGCTTGCTCACTTGAGAGACTGTGAGGTTGCTTTTTTTTCTCAGCCTACCCCCTTCATTCACGCACACCATTCGCTACCTGGAGACCAGGGCAACCGTGTCTTTTCAAGATGCTGTGGTAGAATTGCATCAAGCCTACAGCCAGAAATGAGAAAGATTTTGTGCATGGAATTTGCACACAGGGCTGTTGCGAGAGGCAAGTGTTCAAGCCAAGCTGCGCACAGACAAAACAAAAGTGGAAATCAAGTTACTTTGCGACTCCTCAGAGGGACTTTTCCTGCCAGAGCTTGAAATGTTTTCTCGTGATAATTTTGGCCACAAGATGGAGCAGTGAAACCAGAAACCTGCTAGGAACTGGATTCAGAGCGGGACCACAAGTGTCGCCTGACACAGATTGGACACTTGTCAGCTTCCCTCAAGTTTTGATGGGAAATGTAGGCATCCTGGTCTTGCAGCTTGGCTCTCTGATTGCTGTCCAATGGACTTTTCAACTGTCACTTGTCCAACATTCCGCCAAGCTGCCTACGTTTCCCGCCAAAACCTGAGGGAAGCTGACAAGTGTCCAACCTGTGTCAGGTGTCACTTGTGGTCCCGCTCTAAGAAGAAATCTTCCTTTGAGCATAGATCCAGAGGAGTGAGCCGTGTTAGTCTGTAGTAGCAAAATCAAAAAGAGTCCAGTAGCACCTTTAAGACTAACCAATTTTATTGTAGCATAAGCTTTCGAGAATCAAGTTCTCTTCGTCAGATGCATGGTACAGAAACTGGTCATATTTGACCAGTTTCTGTACCGTGCATCTGACGAAGAGAACTTGATTCTCGAAAGCTTATGCTACAATAAAATTGGTTAGTCTTAAAGGTGCTACTGGACTCCTTTGAGCATAGGAGCTATTGAATGATTCATGAGAATAAAAAACACAATTTCATTTTAGACTCACGACCTCTTATGTCATTAATTATAAAGCTTTCTTTACTGAACTGCAAAATAAACCAAAAGAGACTATATTCAACACAGAAGGAAAAGCGCGTGACGTGTTTAATAGAGGAACTGGGATATTATATTGCAAGCTTTACAAAAAAAGATGGCTCTTGTGGGCTGATCCAAGGGACAGCAAGAGGGGACGTAACAAGTGAAGAACTGTTATATTGTCCTACACCTCAGATTACAGAGGGGTCCAGTGAGAGAGACAGAGAGGTCAAGGGTCTGTCAGTCTTTCCTTTCTACTATCCTAGAGCTATCCCTTTGACTGCACTCTCAAGGCCTTGCTTCCTTCCCTCCTTCCTTCCTTCTTGCACCACACCTCCCTCTCTTTGTCTTCCTCCATTTTGCCATCATGGGTGCAGGGCGTGCTGCAGTCCATCAGCGTCCGAGCTAGAAAGAATCCTGTCTCTCTCCTTTCCTATCCACAGTGGAGTTCCAGTAATAAAAGGACTCTCATGTTTCTTTTCTAAAGCTTAAACTAGGCTCTGTGTGCAAGGTTATTCTTCCCTAAGCATGCCCTCTGCCATGCAGACACACATACCCAAACTTAGATGCACTTACTATGCCACTCTGCTAACAATACATAAGCCACATCCATCCGTAGTCTGCAGTGGTACGATCTTTTCACGTTACCACCTTAGACTGCTGCATGCATAGACCTAGGTCTGTGTCTTTGGAGAACTGATATCTGAACTTCTAGCTCCCAGACAGCACAATTCAAGATGCTCAAGGTCTTAAATGAATGCAAAGAAATGAGGAATAACTAAGTTACTGAGGTTTAATAAAATGAGCTTATAATACTATATACATCAGAAACCCATATAGAGAGAATGCTTATTGAATTTGCAGATGATGCTAAATTGGGAGGGGTAGCAAGTACAATAGAAGACAGAGTCAGAACAATCTTGTCAGGCTGGAAAACTGGGCTAAAACAAATAAAATGAATTCCTATAGAGAGAAATACAAAGTTCTGCATTTAGGTAGGAAAAATCAAAGGATGAGAGAGACTTGCCTTGGCAGTAGTACATTTGACAAGGATCTAGAGGTCTTAGTAGACCCTACGCTGAACATGAATCCGCAGTGTGATGTGGTAGCTAAAAAGGCAAATGTGGTTTTGAGCTGTATCTACAGAATAATGTCCAGATCATGCAAAGTGATGGTATCGCTCTACTCTGCTCTGGTTAGACCTCACCTAGAGTATTGTTTTCAGTTTGGGGTGCCACAATTTAAGAAGGATATAGACAAGCTGGAACGTGTCCAGAGGAGGCCAATGAAGATGGTGAGGGGTCTGGAGACCAAGTCCTATGAGGAAAGGAGCTCGGAATGTTTATCCTGGAGAGGAGAAGACTGAGACGTGATATGATAACCATCTTCAAGTACTTGAAAGGCTGCAATATAGAGGACAGCGTGGAGATGTTTACCACTGCCCCAGAAGCTCGGATGAGAACCAATGGCTTGAAATTAAATCAAAAGAGCTTTTGGCTAAACATTAGGAAGAACTTCCTGACAGTTAGAGCGGTCCCTCAGTGGAACAGGCTTCCTCGGGAGTTGGTGGGCTCTCCTTCTTTGGAGGTTTTTAAGCATAGGCTAGATGGCCATTTGACAGCAATGCTGATTCTGTGAACCTGGGCAGATCGTGAGAGGAAGGACAGAAGAGATTGCATCAGTGCTTGGTTTTTGTGGCCCAGGGTAATGCCGATCGCCACCTTGGGGTCGGGTCACAATTTTCCACAGGCCAGTTTGGGTAGGAATTCTGGAGGTGTTTTGCCATCTTCTGGGCATAGAGCAGGGGTCACTGGAGCATTTGGGGGTGTAGTTGTGAAGTTCCTGCATTGTGCAGGGGGCTGGACTAGATGATCCTAGAGGTCCCTTCCAACCCTATGATTCTAGCAGTAACTACAGAAGGAATAAGGGAGAGCTTGAGAGGGAGGGCAGGAAGGGTTACATCTGTATTTAGTTCTTGTGGCCGCTTCTTACATGCCCAGGGTAAGACCAATTGCAGTGTTGGGGTCAGGTAGCCATTTTTCCAGGCACGGTTGGCTAGGGATCCTAACAGTGTTTTGCCATCTTTTGGGCATGGAGTAAGGGTCACTGGGTGTATGTGGGAGGGGGGAGGTAACTAAATTTTCTGCATTGTGCGTGTGGTTGGACTAGACCCTAGAGATCCCTTCCAACACTGTGACTCTATGATTCTATAAAGTTTGCAAAGATATAAAGGGAAAGGCACATCTCTTCAACAAAAGAGGCTACAGATTTGATTTTTAAAAAAATTAAAGCTAGGAATTTGGAGAAACGAACCTGGTGCACAGACTCTTATAACATTATAGCGACATAAGAATGTTCAGTTGCTGATTTTAAAACAATAAAAGCCTCCCTGTGGTAGGAGGAGAACACAGACACCGAGGATCAGGGAAAATAGCTGCCACAGGAGCAGCAAAATCTAAACATTCCCACCCCCAGAGAGCAGTCATCCAGACTTCACTGTGATCTTTTTCCAAATTTTACAGCATAGCCGGTTTGAGAAACATTGGAGAAAAACTGGGAAAGCCCTGGGAGGTACACAAGGTGTCACAACACTGTGGGCAAGCAGTAAAAATGCCCCCCCCTTCCCAGTGGCATTAAAGGCAGGGCAAACAACCCACGTTGAAATAGCCTGTGACAGATGACAGAAGGAATTGTTTGCAAGAGAGGGGGGGTCCTGTCGCTGCTCCAATGCGGATGACTTTTAAGTTATATCCAGTGCTTTTTTTGTCGAAGAAAAAGGAAGAAAAAGAACAGAAATTGCCCTGTAGAAAGTGGTACTGGTTCCTACCAATTCCTCCTCCCTCCGCAGCTCCCCGTGAGCCTGTTTCTGAGAGCCCCCCCCTTTCTCTGCGGAGTGGGGCAGGCTGGCACATGAGGGCTCTTAAAAAGAGGGGGCCGGTACTCAGAACCATCACCCCAAAGGCCTGATGATATCAATTTCTTTAATCCAAATCAGAATTCTAATTTTCATGAGACTATCAGAACACATGCAAATAGAGAACAAAGACTTGCAAGGGAATTGGGGGTGAGGGGAACAGACAGATCCTGGACCACTCTGTGTTAAGGTTTCCAATACTATAGTTTTCTGAAGATGGACTGAAAAATGAGTTATCTGTGGCTATCCTGTAGCAGCTTTGTAGAACACTCAGACTCTCTCGGATTTATAAAGCTCCTTCCCATTTCTCTCCATCTTCCTGTAACTACCACACAACCATAATCAGTTTTTCTCTGAGAGAAGAGATGAAGGGAGGAGGGGAGATAGTCCGGCCTCCAGGCTTCCTGGCGTTGATCTGTCAATCAGTGTCAAAATGCAGCAAACAGAGAAAGGACTCTGGGCTGTGCCTTAGGGCCAAGCTACACATGACGAATGACACTTGAACGGCAAGTGGATTGAGTGAAGGGCAAGTGAACAGGGAGAAATACACTTGCCGTTCAAGTGTCATTCGTCATGTGTAGCTTGGCCCTTAATCATCCTGGTCAGAGGGAGTGAATTCAATTTGCCAAGACCTGCTCTGCCTGTAGGCCTTTTATTGGTGGCAGGTACACTGAGATTAGTCAAAGAGCACCGAGTCTTGTGTTTGTTTATTTTATATAGGTTGCGGAATGATTTACAGCGGAGTCCTAGGCAGAGTTACTTTGGCCTAAGCCCATGGAAACAAATAGACGTAAACTGGTGTAACTCTGTGTAGGATTACACTGTTGTTCTGCCAAACTATGAAGCCTTGTTGGGGAAAGTGAGAAGAAATTGAGTGGGGAAGGTCAGTTTCAGAATAAATCAACCAACAGAAGGAGGGCTGCCAAGTTTACCGCTATAGCAGGAGACCCCCGACTACCTGGTGCTTTGCCCTCCAGCACCTGAAGCACAGCAGGAACAAATAGAGAGGGGACTGGGATGCTTGCCAGCTTTGTTCCACCATGCTGATGTCACTTCCAGTTAAAACTGGAAGTGACATCACAGTCGCTTTAGAATTTGCAACCTTTGGTGTTTCCATAGAGTTTTTGTAAATCCTAGAGCATCCCATGGTGTAATTTCCAGTTTTTATCTGTTTTACTAGTGATCATGACATCATTTGCAGTTTTTTATCACATTGGCATGGCTGGCAACCCTAAATAGAAGCTAAAGAGAGTTCCCTCTTTCAACTTGTTGATTCGCACAGTGATCCCTGATAGGCTATGATTGATCAGCACAGGAAGTTCTTACCCTAATGGGCTTCATTTGCCTTTGGTGCTCTCCATACCCAGTTAATCTGATAGGCTATGTAGCATCTTGTACATAGTGCCTGACTGGCAGGGAACACTTCAGGAGGAATCCAGAAAAGGTCGAAAAGGGCCAGTGAAGCCGTAGCTGTGGCTTTGAATGTGTATTCTTAGGATTGTAGTGTTACCGGCTTAGAAAAATATATTACATTCTGGGGGATGGGCCAGTACCAGGAGCTACCAGGTTCCCGGTGCCAAATTCCCCCACAAGCCCCACAAGTGGGCTCAGGACAGGTTACAACAGAAGATAAAATATACAAAGATAAAATCACAATCAATTAACACAGCTTTCTAATAAAACACCTGCTCACCGTATAAAAACCATATAGCATCTGACGGAGGTGAAGGTGCAGCTTAACCATCTTAACTTATCTTCCATCACCAGATTGCTTGGGCTGAAGCATGTTTTGTAATTGTTCCTTCAAATGTCCTATCTATTGGAAGAAGCAAGCTTTGACTCAATCGGAATGCTGCTGCACGGTTTCTGTGATTGGAGATTGTCAAATATGTGTGTGTGTGTGTGTGTGTGTGTGTGTTATGTGCCGTCAAGTCGCCTCCAACCTATGGCGACTCTATGAATGAAAGATCTCTAAAACATCCTATCATTTTGGGTCTTCCTTTCTTCCTACTGCCTTCCACTTTTCCTAGCATTATTGAATTTTCCAGAGAATCTTGTCTCCTCTTGATGTGACTACAGTACGATAGCCTTAGTTTTGTCATTTTAGCTTCTAGGGAGGATTCAGGCTTGATTTGACCTAGTACCTACTTATTTGACTTTTTGGCTGTCCATGGTATCCACAAAACTCTCCTCCAGCAACACATTTCAAATGAATCGATTTTTTTCCTGTCAGCTTTCTTCTCTGTCCAACTTTCACATCCAAACATAATAATGGGGAATACCATAGTTTGGATTATCTTGATCTTGGTTCCCAGAGAAACATCTTTATTTTTAAGGATCTTTTCTAGTTCCCTCACAGCTCCTCTTCCAAGTCTCAATCTTCTTCTTATTTACTTGTTGCAGTCCCCCTTTTGGTTGATGATTGAACCAAGAAATAGAAAATCTTGAACAATTTCAATTTCCTCATTGTCAGTTTTAAAATTGTGTAACTCCTCAGTAGTCATTATTTTTATCTTCTTGATGTTCAGCTGTAATCCTGCTTTGATGCTTTCTCTTTTAACCTTCATCAGTAGTCATTTCAAGTCTTCACTGTTTTCTGCCAGTAATGTGGTGTCATCTGCATATCTCAAATTGTTAATGTTCCTTCCACCAATTTTTACTAGAGGCGGGCGCGAACTGAAATAAGAACTGAAGTTCAGCACGAACTGGGCTGATCTCTGTCTTTTGGTGCTACACCTCTGAAATGCCAGCCACAGCTGCTGGCGAAACGTCAGGAACTACAATGCCAAGACCACGGCAATACAGCCCGGAAAACCCACAACAACCAACGAAGTGGGCTGGTTCGGCATTTGCGAACAGGCAGTTTGTGGGGCCACATTTTTGATGAACCATGACAACTTTGGGGCTGGTTCATTCGATTCGTATTCAGTTCATGAGTCCAGACAGTCTGGAACCAGTCACTCAATTCCCTAGGCAATGGAGGGGCTGGACATCTGCAGACCTTCTGCAGCCCTGGGAACACCAATCTTAGCTCTCAAAAGCTTGTTAGGCAATTCTGGCTGCCAACCAGAGAGCTCCCATTCTGCTCTATGAGAGCACGGAATATATGAGACAGTTCTTAGCATCTGGTTTCACTTTCCAGTGGGCAGGGAGAGAGGCAGGAACTGCTGTTGGAAGTTGGAGTGAGAGAGGGAGGATTTTGGAGCGTTTGGCTGGAGTTGCTGCTGAAAAAGAGACTGACAAACAGTCTCTTTCTTCTTTAGAGCAGCTGTCCTGGCTGGAAAGGTGTCTGGGTGCTGGGTGCTCCCCCCCCCCCCGTCTCAGGGCTACTGCTAGGTTCTGGGGCCCAGCTTAGTGAGTTCCTCTACTGAGAGCTCACAATTTTTTTTCTGTTTGTTTCTTAATTAGTATTATTATTCTCTTGAGCATCTCTCCTGGCTAGGAAGGTGTGTGGGTGCTGGCTTAGGGCTCTTCCCCCACCCCAGTCTCAGGGCTACTGCTAGGTTCTGGGGCCCAGCTTAGTGAGTTTCTCTGCTGAGGGCTCAAACTTTTCTTCTTTCTTTGGCTATATTATTATTATTATTATTATTATTATTATTATTATTATTATTATTATTATTATTTTGAGCACCTCTCCTGGCTGGGAAGGTGCTTGGTGGTGGGTTAGGGATGGCTCTCCTCCCATCCCAGTTTCATGGCCACTGCTAGGCTCTGGGGCCCAGCTTACTGGGTTCCTCTGCTGAGGGTTCACACTTCTTTCTTTAGTTTCTCAGTTGTTGTTGTTGTTGTTGTTTTGAGCATCTCTCCTGACTGGGAACGTACCTGTGTGGTGGGTTAGGGCTCTCCTCCCATCCCAGTTTCACAGCCACTGCTAGGTTCTGGGGCCCAGCTTACTGGGTTCCTCTGCTGAGGGTTCACGCTTTTCTTTTTTCTTTGGTTTCTTTATTATTATTATTATTATTATTATTTAAAGCACCCCTCCAAGCTGGGAATGTGTCTGCATGATTGATTAGGGGAAGCTGTCCCCCACATCAGTCTTAGGGCCACTGCTAGGCTCTGGGCCCCAGCTGACTAGGACAGGCTTTTGTCAATATCACATTACCCAGGGGTGGTGTCCTCCTCACTCCAAAAAGGGCACTGCCAGTCGCCTTCTCCAAAGGTGGGGAAGGCTTTCATTCCCTTCTGTTCCATTGCAGCCACCCCATCTGTGAGGTGGGTTCTGACGATGGCCACCTCTTCTCAATGGGGGGTGGGCGCCATTACATCTCCATCGTGTGTTAGGGGAGGTAATAGGACCTCCCCCCACAAGGGGAATTAAAATCACCTTCCCTAAAGGTGGGGAAGGCATCCATCTGTTCTCTTTCCATTGCAGGCACCACTGCGTCGGTGAGGTGTCTTTTGCCAGAAGAAACAAGTGTGAACACACCCTCCCACAAGGGTGAGGGAAAGGTTCTTATTTTGAGCACCTATCCCAGCTGGATGGGGAAGGCATCATCACAGGCCCCCTGTCAGCGAGGTGTGTTTTATTGTTGACCTCCACTCCTCAATAGGGGGGATGGACCTGCGTCAATGTTGCGTCTATGGGTGGTGGTGACCCTCTCACGAGAGGACTTAGAATAGCCTTCCCTGAAGGTGGAGGAAGGCAGGTCTCATACATGCCTGCCTGCATATCTGCCATGAATGTATTCTGTTTGCATATTTCCGTGAATGTATTCTGTGTTATGTACTGGTCCTCCGGGGGCATGAGGAATTTCTTATTGATGTTAAGGCAGTAGTTTATCTCTCAAGTATTTACTTTCTCTTTCCCTGCTGCTTTCAGAAGCGGCCTTGAAGGCTGGTTGCGGCCAGCTCGGACTGTATCTTTCTTGGAAACGTTGATGATTTCATTCTTTGTTCTGTCCAGTCTAAACCTAGCTCTTCCCTGGCAACCCCCCTGGCTCTTTCGCACCCAAAAACTCCAACAGCCCTTATCCTGAAGGTGGGAACGTTCCCTATAACTAACCTCACCAACCCTAGTTACATCACTTCTGCCAATGCAGTTGTCTGAGCACCTTGAACTTGCTGAATCTCTAATAAAGTTACTTCAACCAATACACCTGCGTGTTTGCTGTGGAGAACTGGGGGATTCTACCTGCCAAGGACTGACATTAGACGTCCCACATGGCCCTTTTTCCTGGGGACTTAGACTAGCCTTCTCCAAAGGTGGGGAAGACGTACATTCCTTTCCAGCCACCCCATTGGCAAGGTGTCTTTTGTTGGTGACCACCAGCCTTTCATCAATGTCGCGTCCCCCACAAGGGGACTTAGAAAAGCCTTCCCTGAAGGTGGGGAAGGCAGGCATGCCACACATCCCTTGTAGATTGCTTTCTGCGTGGTGTGGAGGGCAATCTAAACTCCCCTCTGTCTGGAGATCAGGAGGCGGAGCCACCAGCCACGTGACCATTTTCTCCAAGGGCAACCCACTGAGTTCCACCACCTCTTTTCCCAGAAAAAAAGCCCTGGAGACACCATACCACCCTCTGGGTGGACCCTGTTTGACAAGGCTCATCAGTGCAGCGCAACTCTTCCCAGAAGTCTTGGTCATAAGTGTCTGCTGAGGTCCTCATGACATATCATGCAATCCAAGTGTTTTCTGACAACTGGTTTATCATTTTTTCGCCCTGTAAGATAGAAGAAGAGAAGAGGAGTCACATTATACTTATATACTCACATAAAGAGACTGACAAGAGCAGGAAGGCTGTCCTCCCCCTTGGTTCCTCCTGTTAATAATGAGATTGCTTGCCAAGCCTGAGCCAAAAGAGGGGTATGTCAAGCCAGGCAGGCTTTTAGAAGCAAGCGCAGAGATAGAGAGATAGAGAGAGATCAAATACAGATACTTTAACATTTTAAAAATGCCATCCAAAAAGTAAGACCTCTGGCAGGCCAACAAGCCCAGGGCGATTAACCTCCATAACAACAAGTCCCCTCAAGGTCTCTAATTTCCATATAAACCGCTAGTAGTTAGAGGGCAGTTAAAACTAGAGTGTCGTCAACTGGCTAATATTCATGTGTAGACAAAACACAAGTTGGTTACATTTGATCATTCCTTACTCAAGTTCTTATAAACAGCACCAGGAGTAGGTCGCACAGTTGCAAAGGATGAGGCAGACATGAGGGTTGTGTAACGTGTAATGAGGACCTGATGTAATTTGTCCTCAATGACAGCATCACAAAGTAAAATCTGTTTTGCTATGTAACGTGATCATTTCACACCATTCGCTGTGTGATCCCAGGTTGTCTAGGCTCATCCTTATGACTAACTCAGAAGAAAAAGGCAGTAACCAGGAGGGGAGCAGAAGAGGGTGGAAAATGCAGGGAATTAGATTGGAGCAGCAGGAACAAAGGAATCACTTGTACAACTTGTTTTTTAAGGAAATTTTTCCTTCCCTCCCAGAAATTGCCCCAAAACAGAAAGCGGAGGAAATACTTGAGAGCTCAAAACCCCTGTTCCTTATACTGCAGAGAAAACAGAAACCAATATGTATAGCTGGTGCTATTGAAAGCAGTCGAGTACAGCCTGTATGGGTCCTGGTCCCCCCCCCCCAGTGTGTTTTAGTACAGCTTGCCAAGATCAGCATTGAGTGAGTTCAATTAATATTTAGAGTTATTCTAAAGGATCTGGAAATCATAACTGGAAATATCCAAAGGTTTAGTAATGCTTATTACATTCGTCACATGCAGCAAAAATAATAGTTGACATCTTGTCTCTTACCACTTTTAAAATCCCTGATGAGAGACACCGCCGAGGTATGTTTCCTCTTGTGGCTTGGGAGCATAACAAAATTTTTGAGTCGTTTTGGGTGACAAGTTGACAGTTTTCTGCCAGAAAACTGCCATCAAAAACAGAGATGTTGAAATGGGTTCACTGTTCCTTCAAAAGAGATGGCCAACGATTGGCTGAAATTTAGCCAAAATAAGAAAATTGCACATTCAGCTGATAATAATGAGTTTTAGCTACTCAAAACCTTGTTAGTCATTTTAAAGCAGCAAACTGGGTGAATGCATGTATGTACTAGTTTGCAGAGGCTTCCGCCTTCGGTACAGCAACAAAATTCTGTTTGCGGTTTCTCCATTTCTGTTAATTTGATATTTGTGTGTATTTGGCCTGAAGTATTTTATTTATTTATTTATTTATTTATTTATTCATTCAATTTTTAGCCTGCCCTCCCCATGAATGGGCTCAGGGCGGGGTACAATAAAATGCTCAATGAGCATTTAACATAGATAGATAGTTAGAGAGAGAGAGAGAGAGAGAGAGAGAGAGAGAGATTTAAAATCAAGGAAACATAAATACATAAAACAGCACATCAGATGGCGGCCCCCTCCAATTTCCCCAGTCGTAGCATAAACAAACCAAGGGGAGTGGGGGGGGCATAGTTTGATGATATTCTGGTGACTGTGCTTAAAGGGGGCAGGTGACTTTGTAGGGAGGCTCCTAAACAATCAGAAAGTCAAGGACTGGCCTCAACCATATGCCTGGTGGAACAACTCCGTCTTACAGGCCCGCCGAAAGGACATAAGGTCTTGGTGGGCCCGACAGAGAGTTCCACCAGGTCGGGGCCAGGACTGAAAAGGCCCTGGCCCTGGTCAAGTCCTGGCTCTCTGGGGCCGAGGACCACCAGCAAGTTCATATTTGCATATCTTAATGCTCTCCAGGGTACCTATGGGGAGAGACGATCTGGTCCCAGTCCATTTAGGACTTTAAAGGTTAAGACCAAAACCTTGAACCTAATCAGGAACTCCACGGGAAGCCAGTGCAGCTGCTGCAAGATGGGAGTAACATGTGCCCTGTATGGTGTGCCCATCAGGACACGTGCAGCAGCGTTCTGGACCTGCTGTAATTTCTGGGTTAAGCCCAAGGGAAGCCCTGTTTCCCCCCAGCTCTCATTTTGTTCTGCTCCCCACAACTTTCTCTGTCCTGCTGGGCCCCTCACCTCCCTGTGCCCCCCATATCTGCTGTCTCCAGCTCCACCCCCTCCTCCCACCTTTCTGGATACCCTTTTTTCTCATCCCCATCCTTGCTAGCTCCTGATGTCTAGTGAGGGTCACAACTGAGTGTGGATGTCAACCCAGCTGTCCCCATTCCTAATCCAATACTCTAACCACTGCATCAGTCTGCCTCTCTCTTTACTCTAGCCTAAGGAGCCTTCCTCCAACTTAGTCTTCTTCCAATGGAAGAACCTCTTAATTTAGAGGAATGCACTGGAGGAAGGGCTCAAACTTTGCTCCGTGGAGTTGAAGGATCCATCTTACTATAACTTGTAGCCTGGTCAAATAAAAAGTCAGTATATATATATATATATGAGAAAATATATAAGGCGGTTGGGAGTAGGGAGTTGTGTATGAATCCTTCCGTTGCAGTACAAAAGGAGGGATGATTATATTACAGTTGGCTACCTTCAAGGTATTCCCACTCTGGTTTAGACATGTAGTAGTTGCCTTATTCTTTCCATAATCAACTTGGAGAACAGCACAAGCGTAGGATTTATTTCTACTGTCATAATGAAGAAAATGAATACATTTTTAAAACAGGTAGATTTTGCTTTATTGTCTTTTCAGAAACAGAATCCCCTGCTGTGCATAATTAAAAACTCAGTGAGTTGTATTCGTTAATGTATGTTGACAAGCCACTTAAATCCAAAGTGGGCCTTTTAAAGCCTAAACTGCAGGACGCACACATTTATATTATGCAAGCTGGGAAACCAAATTTAATGCTTTAATAAAAGCAGCGATAATGATGACAAATGGTAAGATAATAGAACTCTTGTCCTAGGACTGCTCCTTACCAGCAACTTGATGCTGCTGCCATTTGTGATGTGACCCAGGCAAGTGTTGGGGAGTTCTCTCCACCTCCTTCTCAGGCTCAGGTCTTGTAATCATGTGTTTTTACAGAAAAAGCCAAAGTTCACATTGGTTTGCAATGCTGGGACACTTTAGTGGTTATAGAGTTATGAACGAAGCCTATATGTACAACCTGGGATAGGTAAGCGAGTCCGTGCCTTCCCTTGTTCTTCAAGGCCCTCCTCCTGGAGGCCTTGAAGATGATGGACAGAGGCTCTGCAAGTTCTCTAGAAAGTTCTTTGAGCACTCTTGGGTGCACCCCATTCGACCCAGAGGATTTGTATTTGTCCAGTGCAGCAAGGTGTCTCTCCATAACCTCTCTGTCAATGTCAACTAGCCACCCAGTTATCCTGTCATGTCTTCTACCATCTCTAGATGGGCTCGAGTTCTTCAAGGAGAAAACAGAGGCAAAAAAGTCATTAAGCCTGTCTGCTTTTTCTCTGTCCTCCATCAGAGTTTCTCCTTCTACTCCCAACAGCGGTCCAATTGCCTCTTTCATCTTGTGTTTGCTTCTCACATATTTGTAGAAGTTTTTCTTATTGTAGCGAGCCCCCCCACCCACCCACCCCCGGCCAGACCCAGCTCATACTGAGCTTTGGCTTCTCTGGTGGCTGATCTGCAGTACCTAGTAACCCCCATATATTCCTCTTTAGAGCTCTGTCCTTCTCTCCATTTCCTGAACATTTCCTTTTTCTCCCTTAGCTTATTCTGGAGCTCTCTGTTAATCCACATTGGTTTCTTGGAGCCCTTACCATATTTCCGTCTTGCTGGAATAGTGAGGTCTTGAGCTTGCAAACGCTCATGATTTGAGAAGCGCCTACCCTTCACTTGCTCCTTTCCCTTCTAGCACACTCCCCCACGGAATGCCTCTCATCAAGCCTCTGAGTTTTAAATTTTTTTTTTCAATTTTCAACAAAAAAGACACATATCTACAAGAACCGTAAAATCTATCACACCTCCACAACATACAAAGTAAATAAAGTATACATTCTCCCAGAATAGAGAACTATGTCCTTATCCAATTATCAAGTACAAACGTTAGGGCCATCTATCTCAATTCATAATTGTCTTTACAATCAAAGTCAGAAGTTCATTCATAAACACAACAATTTCCGATAGCTCATATTAAGAGGAATAATGTTTTGTTCAGCCATATATTTCAGAACGGGAAGCCAGGTAGATTCAAAATCAGATTGATAATCTTCATAGTCTAATTGTTTCAGATTATCATTTGTTTTTTCCATAGCGATCTGATCCCAAATTTTCCCATGCCAGTCATCTAGAGTTAACAGGTGGTTGGATTTCCACTGAGAAGAAATAGTTAACTGGACAGCTCCTAGCAGAATAGCAATAAGGTTCCTTTCTTGTTTTGTTGTTTTAAAGTGTTGCCAATAGAAAAGTAGCATCGATTCTGGGGTGAACGGCAGTGTCACTCCCATAATTTTCCTAATTTGTTCCGCAATTTGTTTCCAGAAAGTATTTATTGTTTTACAACTCCACCAACAATGGAGGTAATCTCCAGATAAACCACACTGTTTCCAACGTTCATTTAGGTTGGAGTGGTTTATTTGATGTAAATGCATTGGGGTTAAATACCATCTAGTCATTAATTTAAAATACTGAAATCTAATATTAAAAGTTTTCGACTTGCTGTTTGGTGAAGATCAAATTTCTTCCCAGATGTCATCCAAGAGTTCTTTTTTGAGGTCCTTTTGTCATAGTTTTTGGTATCGCAACATCCCTGTATTATCTAGTGAGATTAAGATTTTATATATTTTGGAGAGGACCCCCTTTGGAGCATCCTCACTGTCTTTAAGCATGAGTTCAAACTCCGTCAATTGCTTATTAAACATTCCTGATTTTTTTAAAGTCTACAAACAGGTGGTTTATTAGATAATATTGAAGGCAGGGGATAGGACATTTTATTATTCTTTCTAATTGGTCTTTTTCAAGTAAACAACCCTTGTGTGTCAGATCCTGTATACGATAAATTGCAGCCTGTTTCCATTTTTTAAAATCATCTACTTCCATCCCTGGTGGAAACCAGGGTTGATTATAAAAGGGTTCATTACATAACTGAAATACCTAGAGCCAAGATTTTTTTTTTAGCATCCCAAATTTTTATGGAAGTGTGTAGAAATGGGTTATCTTTTATCTGGGTTGCTCGGAGACTCGAGAGTTCGCCCATATAGTTTCTAGTAAAGACCATGGTTTGGCCACTTCCTGTTCTATTTGTATCCAGTTCTCAGAATGATTTCTCTTTAACATCGTAATTATATTAGTTAAATTTGTGGCCTTGTAATAGTTTTTCAGGTTGAGAAATCCAGCTGCTGGTCGGAACAAAATCTGGCTTCTAATGCATAGTTTTTTATATGCCCACACAAAGTCATTCAGAGTTTTCTGCCATTGCTGTAATTCTTTATCTGAGAGCATTATGGGCAGAGTTCGAAACAGAAATAACAATTTTGGTAAAATAAATTTTTTAATTAAATGTAAGCAACTGGGCCAAGATGGATTCATCTTGTTCCATTCTTTCAATTGTAGAAAAATACCTTGATGTAGCTTTTGAAAACTGAGGTTTTTTATATCTGATAAATCAAGAGGGACATGTATCCCTATCGGCCTCCAAGAAGTTTGAACCCATTTGTATTGATATAATTGCTTAAGAGTTGAACATGTTTTCTCACATAAAACTATTGGAAATAAATCTGTTTTGTATTGATTCATTTGCAAACTTGTTAGTTGACTGAATTGTGAAATAATGCCTTCTGTTGCCGGTAATGAAAGAATGGGATTAGTTAAGTCATCTGCATGTAGACTGAATTTATGGTCTTTATTGCCTATTTTGACACCCCGTTTATTGGTGTTCTGTTGTATAGCCTCTGCCAGGGGTTCTAGGGCAAGTGCAAACAATAGAGGAGATAGAGGGCATTCTTGTCATGTACCACGTGAGAAATAGAATTTAGAAGAGCGAAGGTCGTTAGCTCTAACCTGTGCTGAAGGATTCTCATAAATTGCACTTATTGCCCTTAGAAAATGATTGCCAAAGCCCATTTTTGAGAGCAGAGATTAAAGAAAGGCTATTTCTAAAGAATCAAAGGCCTTTTCGTTGTCCAAGGCTAGCAGTAAGGATTCCAATTTCTTTTGTCTACAAAAATGTATTATATTAAGCGATCTGCGAATGTTATCCGTCAGTTGTCTACCTGGAATGAAGCCTGTCTGGTCAATATTTATGTAGTTTGAAATGATTTTCTTAAGTCTATTAGCAAGTATTGAAGTAAAAAAAATATTATCCTGGTTGAATAACGCAATTGGTCTATAAGAAGCCGGGCTGGTGAGGTCTTTATTTTCTTTTGGGATAACCACAATAGTGGCTTCCTTCCGTGAATTACGTATATTACCAAAGTTTAGAATATTATTACAAACTTCTATTAATGGAGAGGCCAAATGAACTTTGAATAATTTATAAAACTCTGAGAGCAAGCCATCATTTCCTGGGGTAGTAGTATTCCTTAGATTTTTGTGTCATGAATTTCCAAGGAGGTAATTGGCTCCTCTAAAATTTGTTTGTGAGCCTCAGAGAGTTCTGCCAAATAGGAATTAGTTTTCAAATAAGTATCAATTTTTTCCATATGGAGGCCTTTTGTTTTATATAGAAGTTCGTAATACTGTGCCAATGTGGTTATTATATCATTGGGAGCTGTGACAGTCTTTCCTGAGGAGGCCCTCAAAACATAAATATGTCTGTTAGTTTTCTGTTTATTAACTTTCCAAGCAGATAACTTCAAGGTCTTAGCTGATTTCTGCCAGTTTCTTTGTTTTACATTGATTAAATTTCTTTGTATTTGTTCTGTTTCTATTGCTTCTAACAATTTTATTTTCACTAATAATAATTTATACATCAGTACTCTGATATATAACCAGTTCTAATTCTGATATATCTTTTATGGTTTCCATTTTCATAGTGGTCTTTTCTTTGGCGGGGGGGGGGGGCTGCTATTGAAATGAATTTCCCTCTTACTACCATTTTCATTGCATCCCATGTAACTGCCGGGGATATGTCCATAGTGTTATTTTCAGCAAAATAATCTGTAACAGCTCGGGCAATTTCTTCTTTCACCCTTGTATTAGATAAAAGATTTGTATTAAGTGACCAGGTATGTTCTCGCGTTAATGGTTCTTTACTAATCAGATCACACTCCATCCATGCGTAATCAGTCCACAATTTTGGTCCTATCACAACTTTTTAAATTCTGCCTATAAGTGATTGAGAAAATAATAAATAATCTATTCTTGTTTGGGTGGTATGTCTGGATGAGTAATAACTAAAATCTTTTTCATGGGGGTGTTGTAATCTCCAGATGTCGTAAAGCTGAAATTCATCCAATAACTTATATAATTGGGTTTTTGGGTTTTTAACCAGTTTTTAAAATGTATGTGTTAGATCTATCTAAGGTCTGATCAATAATATAGTTTAAGACCCCGCAATAAGCAAGTCGCCTTCCTGAAATGTTTGTAATTTATGGAATACTTCTTTCAAGAATTGAATTTGGGCTGAGTTTGGAGCATAAATGGATGCCTTAGTTATTTTTTGGTTTTGTAACACCCCTTTAATAAAAATAAAATGCCCCTGTGGGTCGATTTCCTGGTTTTCCAATGTAAAACGTGCATGTTTTGAAATCAAGATTGCCGCACCTCTGGCTTTGGAAGCACCAGGAGCTTGGAATTGAGATTGGAACCAAGGAGATTTTAAAACTTGTTCTTCATGAGACTCTTGTATTAAGAGAATGTCTGGTCTCAATTTTAACGGAGAGGACATAACCCGTCTCCATTTTATAGTATTGTTTAATCCTCTGACATTGATTGAGATCACCTTAAAAGAATGAATCATATTACTCTGCAACAAGATTTTTGTGAATTAAAAAATAAAAATAAAAACTCTTATATTTCCCAGTAATAATAAAATCTAATAACAAGCAGACTTTATCTAAAATACAAATTACAATAAAAATTAATTGTAAATTCAATTTACTAAGTCTATATCAAGCTAACTACATAAAAATTAAATTTTAAAAATCTACCATAAATAAATATTACAAATGTTACAACTAACAGTGCTTCCAATTACAAAATATCCTATTATATGTACAGAAAAAAGGGGGGAAAGTGGGGGGGGGTTGTAATAAAAAAATTAGCAAACAAAATATATAACTATAACGACCTCCCCACCCACTCCCGAAAATCATCTTCCTAGAAAGAAATTTTAAACCAATGTATTATATAAAGTGACTAAGAATTCTAATCCCCACTTTTGCTAAAAACTGGTTACAGCTTCCAGACTATATAGACACAACTTTACTTAAAAATGTGTCCGTTTCAACTTTACTCTTAGGAATAAAATGGTGAATTTTTAACATTACTTTAAAAAAATAAAGAATATAAAATAGGGCCACCAGTCTCTGATATAAGGCCGAGAGGAATTCTGTTTGCCAACAACAATCTCATATTTTAAACTTCTATATTATTGACGGTCTGTTTTAGGTTCTCTTCTGATATAGATAAAAAAAACAGGGGTTTTTGCAGAGACCACAATGTTTGATACAGGATTTCCCTTTTTTATAATGACTGTTGGTTCTAACGGTAGTTGGTTTTCTCTTAGACATTCTGCATGTTCCATCATATCATCTTGAGGGACAGGGTGTGAATTCACTGCTTTAGGCTTGATAGAAGAGGTGTGCTTTATTTTCTTTAAAGCTGATACCAGCTTATTCAGTCTACTTATCAAGGAATCTTGTTCTTGTTTAGACAGATTTCCAAAAGCCGATAATAGATTTGTTTCAATCTCTTCTTCTGGCTCCTCTAAGACCCTTGCTGCTCCATGAAATAAATGATTAATATTCAGTGATGATTAGTTGTTTGTTATAACAGAAGCATTCATCAGCAATGGTAAATTTGACGGAGCTTCTTGTCTTTTCTATTGTCTTTTCTGTTGTCTTCGTCTGAGTTGCAAAGAGTTTTTTAGAAGTCTTTTGTCTATTGAGGTTTGTAAGTCTAATTTTGGAACTATGGTATTTCTAAAATGTATTTGAATTTTAATCCAAATTTATTAAGTCCCTCAGCATCTTTGAAGGAATTTTGTTTGAATGGAAATGTAAGAGAAAACGTTCACAGCACTGGCACCCTGGGAGCCTTTCTAGTTTAGAAATATCAATTTTCGATGGCGTTACCAGCTGTCCCCACTGGACTCTTCACTGGGCTCGTTTGTATTTGATCTTTGATTGCTTCAAGTTGGGTAAAAAAAATTGAATTGTTTGTGCAATCAAAAAAACATTGATGTCCTAAAATATCCAGTTCTGTATTGATTGTGGGTCTAGGTTTAAATCCAGATTCCAAAACAGGCAAAGCGCTTGCTTCTTGGTTCTCTTCATGAACGATCTTTGGAGTTGTTTGTTTCAGTAAACCGTCTTCTCCATCTTCTGTCTCAAGACAAGCATATCTGTTTTGTAAGTTCGCTGTAGTAAAATAGTCTTCCAGTCTAGATTGCTTATTCACTGGAGGAGACCCGTCCCCGTCCCCGTCCCTCCCCCCCCCCCCTGCCGGCGCCCATTGTTACAATAGCAATCCAAGGTAGAGGTAAAAGTCAGCTTTCTTCTTTTATTCTCTCGCCTCTTATCCCTGTTTAGTCTCTCTCAGGGCTTTTAGAGTGTGTTGTTTAATTAACTAGGTATTGGTTGCTCTCTTCCAGTCTTTACATACGCTGAAACATTTGCTCTCTCACAGTCATGTGTTGTCTCTGAGTTCGAATTCAAATGTATTATTACAGTCAAATGACCAGCAAGAAAAAGATCACATAAACAAACCACAGTTCCTATCTACATAAAAAGAAAGGGAGAACAGATTTAGTTAAAATTATTACCATACTCTGCAGATAATAAATCCTGAAAGGTAAAACTATCTTCAATCTCTCCTTTTGTTAAAAACTTCCGCTTGTTTATGACCACAAAACAGTATTTTGCTATTGTCAAGGATACAGTTTTCTTAGTATCTTCCAGCAAATATTTCAGTAGCACAGTAACTGCAGGATTCCAAATGATTATCCAGAGATTTAAACTTGGAGAGTAATGGATTTACTAACTGCTGCCTCTCTTCGGAATACAACTTACAGTGTAAGAGAATATGAGCAACGGATTCAACTTTCTTCTCTGGGCATATGCAACATCTTTGACGAATAGGCCTGCGAAGAAACCTTCCCTACAACACATTAGAAGGGAAGGCATCAAAACGTGCTCTAGAAAAGGCCCATCTGTACTTCAATGGACCTCTGAGTTCATTGAAGTTGGCTCTACAAAAATCTAACCTACGAGTCTGGCTACGAAGTTCCTTGGCCCCCCACAGCAACTGGAATTCAAGGAGGACATGGTCACTTCCCCCTAAGGTCCCCACCACCTTTACCCCATCTACCAATTCTTCCCTTTTGGTTAATATTAAGTCTAGTATGGCCGAGCCCCTTGTAGCTTCCTCCACCATTTGAAAAAGGACATGATCAGCCAGGCAGGTCAGGAAGTTGCATGATTCTTGTTGCTTTGCTGAGCTTGTCTCCCAGCACACATCGGGGAAGTTGAAGTCACCCATAATTATAATGTCTGCATACTTTACCAAACTACGATGTCGGGCCGCTGTCTCTTCTGGCGGCCCAGTGAGCAGTGGAGGTGGCCGGGCCCCACTTGTTCTCCCTGCCTCTTGTGGGGGCTCAGTTCCAGCTCCAGTAGGGCACCCTGAGGCTCACTGTGGCTGCTGGGGGGGGACAGTGAGTTGTCTTGTAGGAGGGCATCCTCGAAGCCGGCGCGGATGCTCGCATTGGACATAGAACAACAGATTAGAAACGATCCCTCTCTTCCCTCTGTTTCCAGTTGTAGACAGCTGAATTATACCAGGGAGCTCTTTGAAAGAATGATCTCTTTTTCTGATAAATGATTTTCTCTGATCTGTTCACACTTAGTATGTCACATCACCCTCGACTGTTTTTTCTCTAAACTAGTTAAAGACTCATTCGGCTACCTCTTCACTCAAAACCTTGATTCTAGCCTCTCAGCTGCTCTGGGGCATGTCAAGGCTCCACAGTATAACGGCAGTCGCAATTTCATGAGACTGACCCAGGTTTTATTGCGCCACCCCCAGTGCGCACACATGAAAAGGACACGTGCCTGATCTACTTTTCTCTACCAAGACTTTTGCTGGTGGTTTAGTTAAAGGGGTTGATCAGGGACCTGCTCAGATCTGTACCTGTTTATTTATTTGTTTTATGTTATTTATAGCCCAGCCTTCTCACTGGGACTCAAGGCAGATTATGCAGTCAATACTGAAGACATTTCAATGAACGTGTAATGAGCAAATACATGCACAATTGCAACCATTTAAAAAACAGCAGAAATTCAGTAACAGAGTTTAAGAAATGCTGAAACAGAGAATGAACAATTCTAAAACAGATACATTAAACAGCAATAAATAACATAGAACTACCCAGTAGGATCATATCCAAAGCAACTGATAACAAACATGAGTATATAGTATTAAAGTCTACAGTCCCTATCCCTCTACTGATGTATCCCTCTGAGACCACATCTTTACAGTCCAGCCCTCCTCCATTAGCAAGCAGAAATAAAACTCAAATTAAATACATTACATGCAATATGAGTCACCTTAGAGGAGAGACCTACATACAATGTATTACAGTAGTCAAGTCTCAGTGTTACCATGGTGTGGATCCAGCTGGGCAATTTTCCAGGCTAGACTAGTTTGTGGAAAGCATTTTTTGCAGCTGCCTTAACTTCCTTTCCTGTAATAGAGCTAGATCCAGTATAACTCCTAGGCTCTTAAGTGAGTCTGCAATTCTTGTCTGGGTACAGTTTCAATTTGTTTGCTTTCAGCCATTTCAACACAGCTGCCAGGCAGTGACCTTAGGTTTCTACTGCAGCCAGAGGTGATTTGGATAGTGAGATAGAGAGCTGGGTGTTGTCTGCATATTGATGGCATCCAATTCCATAGCTACACATGAGTTCTCCTAAAGCTACACATGAATTTTCCTAATGGTTAAATAACATGGGAGCAGGGCTTTTTTTCTGGGAAAAGCGGTGGTGGAACTCAGGACTGAACAATGACGTCACTTTGGGTCAGCTGGAACAAGGGATTTTTTTTAAAAAAAAGCTTAAATTGCCCTCGGAGAAAATGGTCACATGGCTGGTGGCCCCGCCCCCTGATCTCCAGACAGAGGGGAGTCCAGTTTGCCCTCCGCACTGCTGGTGCGGAGGGCAATCTAAACTCTCCTCTGTCTGGAGATCAGGGGGCGGGGCCACCAGCCATGTGACCATTTTCAGGAGGTGCTAGAATTCCATTCCACCGCGTTCCCGCTGAAAAAAAGCCCTGCATGGGAGATAAGATTGCACCATGTGGAACCCCACAAAATGTTCCATTCTGGAGAGAGCTGGTCTACAGCAGCACTCCTTTGAGTTCGTTCTGTGAGAAAACAGTTTAAACCAGTCCAAGGCACATCCTTTGAGACCCACTTATGCCTCCAAAAACTCAATAAAATGACATGGTCTGCTGCATCAAAGCCTGCAGTTAGATCCAGGAGGGGAAATAAAGAAGTACGGCCTTTGTCAATATTCAGATGGAGGTCATCTACTAAAGCTGCCAACACTGTCTCTGTCTCATAGCCTGGCCTGAAACCAGAGTGAAAAGGGTCCAGAGCTCCAGAGCTATCCAAGAAGACATGGAGTTGGTCAGCTACTGGTCTCTCAATCATTTTGCCTAAAAAGGGCAAATTAGAGACTGGGTGATGATTAGCCACTTTATTTGAGGAACAGGTGGCTTTTCTGCTTTTTCCTCCTACAACTTCTCCCTCAGAGTGACTTGCTTGGCTCCTATTCATTTACATGCTTTCACTGGAGTGGAACGAGCTCCCTCTGGAAGTCTGTAAGAGTCCGTCTTGTGCTGTTTCGAAGTGGTCTTTTATGCAGTTTTGTGTGAAAGTTTTTGATGCATCGGTTCATAGGTTTTGTGATCAGATGGGCTGTTATGTAAGGAAGAAGGGAGGGCTCACCAAGGCAAAATGAAGATGGAGAGACAAATGGTCCGCACCGTTTGTCTCTCCATCCTGGTTATGCAAGGGCCAAACTAGATGTTCACTTTTTAAAAGAGATGGATCCTGGTAGACTGGACCCAGCTTGGGTTCCTCACAGCCAACACAGGAGCTGTGGGGAATGGTTTGGGTTCACAATGCCGCAACATGGGGAGGAAGGCTCCTGCCCCCCCCAGCCATTTTCTACATCAGAACACTGCTGTGGTATTATTTCCCTCTTTTTCGGCTCCTTGTGCATAGAATACGTCACACGGAGCAGCATAACTGCTCCTAGTGTTATTTTGGCATGGAAAATGGCAAGGGGCAGGAGCCCTGGAGCCGATATTTACCTCTTCAGTCCTTTCAGCCCTTTAGCACTGATCCCACTTTTTTTTTTTTGAGGGGGGAGTGAAGACAAGAGTTCGACTGTGATTGTTCATTTGTGAATAAAAAGCATGATCAGAGGCATTTATTTATTTATTTATTTATATGACACCTCTCCACCATATTTAGTGCGTGAGGCGGTTTACAGCATGATTTCTTTACCTAAGTAAAGTAGTTTGCTACTAATGATTGAAATCAGATACCAAGCTGAGTGGAAGTGGGCATTCATTTTTCTAACCCTGCTCACCTCCCATGCCCCCCACCCCGCTTGATGTTAGTTGCCGCCATTCCATGAAAAGTTTCTACTGCCCATCCCTGAGAGCGGGACCACAAGTGACGCCTGACACAGATTGGACACTTGTCAGCTTCCCTCAAGTTTTGGCGGGAAATGTAGGCAGCTTGGCGGAATGTTGGACAAGTGACAGTTGAAAAGTCCATTGGACAGCAGTCGGAGAGCCAAGCTGCAAGACCAGGATGCCTACATTTCCCATCAAAACGTGAGGGAAGCTGACTAGTGTCCAACCTGTGTCAGGCGTCACTTGTGGTCCTCCTCTTTTCAAGGGACAGAACATGTTTCTCTGGGCTTGTTGGCAACCCTACTTGAATGTAAGTGGCGGGGCATGACCTATTTTGGTGGGGCATTGCCCACAGATCCCCTTCCCATAACTACAGGCCTAGCGGTTTATCTTCTGAGAGCTGGAAAATGTCCAGTCCTTGATGATACAAAATTGTCCACAGAATATGGAGCTTTTGTTTTGTGCCTTCCATCATGTAGAGGCTATTCCTCAGAGCAAAGTGACCAGCCTTAATGAAGCCTCCCCCCCCCTCCAGAAGCCGAACCAATGAGGCCCGTGCACAATTGATAAAAACACAACTTCTGCATATGAACTGTACTGCCTGAAACCTTCCTGCTCTTCTCTCAGTGGCCTGTGGCCCTTCACTACACAGCCAGTTTCCCCCATGTTAATTCAGCTTATGCGTAGTGGACGCATGAGAGATCCTTTCCAAGTAGATATGCATGTGGAAATTGATAGCGCTCTTTTTTTTTATTGGGAGGTAGAAATGCTGAAACCAAGCCAGGACTATAAATATGGATTCTGTTTCACCTCTCACCTGAAATCCATGTTTCTCATTTTCAAATATGTGATCCTACATAGTATATTTATTACGGTCAGAGACCAAAAGTAATAACATACAACCTACAATCAAGGTAAGTCATATTATTTACAGAGCTGTCCAATAAAATTCCAGAATTCAGATTCTTAAAAAATATTTAAAACCTTAAGACCTGAGTTCCCTAAAACCAAATTGTTAAATACTTGAATCCCTAAAGTTATAAAATATTTAAATATTTCCCCCTGTAAAATACTTCCTGATCTTTATGGCCTTCACAGCAAATTTTGCCACCTTTAAAGTACAAGATTTCCAACAACACTCAGAATTTTGTAACCTGCTTTCTGCCTGTATAGGCGTAGGGTGCTGCATAGCACCACCCTTAAATACAATACTTCCTAAACAAAGGAAGGCCCTAACTGGATTTGTCCAGCCAGTGGAGATGTCAGTTTGCAATCGCGTTTCAGTTTTGCTAAAGGCGCTGTGTTTTCAGCAGGAACTGTGCACATTTGTATCATTATTTTGTCTTTATCTTATACTGAGTTGCAAATAACTGCAAGCTAAACAAAGGAAAGAAAAATAAGAGCTTGTAGCGTTCATTTTGACCCCTGCTGTGGCTGAGGCCAGTACAGAGACTACTTTGATCGAGAGCCACAAAGTGGTGTTCGGCGTTTTCTGATATGGCTGCCACCCACCAGTTGCCTCTAAGTCTAGAACCTGTAACTATTCAGGAGGTAAGTAAAGAAAAAAAGAAAAGAAAATGCCCACCACTTTGAAATAGCTCTTTCATCCCACTCCGCATTTCATTTCCTGAAATAGTCTGTGTTTGATGTCCTGCCTGTAGGTAAAATTATTTCTGAAGAGTTCATGTCTGAGAAAGTTCTTAATTGTTTTTGGCTGGAATTCCATCTCACCAAACTGGCAAAGGTTGTCAAATTAATAGAGTGAAGATGTTTTTGTCTACTTTGCTTGACCTGTTTACAGAATGCCCCCATTTTTGAAAGTTTCTAAGTGAATCTAGTCCCTTAAAGGTGTAAAAGTCACGTCCCCTCATCAAATCAAATATTATTAGCATGAACTAAAATGATTCCTGTGAGGGAAATGCTACCAGATTACCCAATCATTTCACCTATGGAAAGAGGAAGGGAGGGGAAACAAAGTTGCAGCGAGTATCTTAAAAGGCGCCAGACTAAGATGTTGGTTTGAGAAAACATACACAAAAGTAACTAACTTGGCAAGATACTATGGCCCATTCCGCACAGCACACTTTAAGCCAGCTGAGCGTTCACGCCAATCAGTGCTGAAATGGCTTGGGATCCCATCTTTCTGCACTGCACGACCTCGAGGCAATTTGGTGTCTACTAATGGGTTGAGATATGTGTTTGCAGCTGCATTTTGTTTTTATTTTTTTAAAAAAAATTTGCCTGTGTTGGAACTAGGGCTGCCAGTCTCCAGATGGTAACAGAAGTGGTAGCTGCAGATCTCCTGGAATTACAACTGTTCTCCAGGCAACAGAGATCAGTTGCCCTGGAGAAAATGGCTGTTTTGAAGGGTGAACTGTATGGTATTCTAACCCATTGAGGTCCCCCCCCTCGCCAAACCCCACCCTTTCCAGGCCCCACCCCTCAAATCTCCAGGAATTTCTCAACCTGGACCTGGCAACCTTAGTTGGAACATATCCCTCTCCCCCGGTATTTGCTGATTGGGCTGTCCTGTGCCCACTGGAGAGGCATTTGGTGGTGGAGTTCTGGGTTGAAACGTACTTTTTATGCTTGTTCCAGTCTCATTAATTTTTTTAAGCCAAGCCAGGAAAGGGTTCAAATACTGCTGCTTCATTCCTTCCATGCAGCTTCTCTGCCTCTCTGTTTTGCAAAGGGCTGTGCAAAACTCTTGGGTTTTTTCCTCTTTGGCATTAGGAGAAGACACCTGGAGGGAGGGGAAAGCAGCCATTTAACCCTTTCCTGTCTTTTAAAGCCAGCAGGGAATAAGCAGCAACTTTACAACTCATTCCTGGCTTTAAAAAAAACGAGTGTGTGCTCATACCACTGAGGGAGGAAGGGAAAAGCAGCCATTTAACCCTTTCCTGGCTTCTAAAGCCCACGGGGAATAAGCAGCAACATTAGGACTAGTTCCTGCCTTTGGAAAAAAATAAGAGAGCGTGTGCATATCTGAGAGGAAGAAAGCAAACAGAAAAGCAGCCTTATGACCCTTACCTCATTTTACTGATAAAAATGGCAGAAAAGGAGTTCAGAGAGCTGAGAAGGGTGGGAGTGGTTACCAGGGGACAGACCAGTCAGCTCCTGAGAGCAATGAACGGGGGGGGGGGCACGAGAAACAGAATGGGAGTTTTTGATTCTGCACAGACATAGTACACGCCGGCAGCGACTAGGCAGTGGCTTAAAAAAAAAATTCATGGAATGTGTGCCGGGGAAAAAGACAGGGAAAAGACAGACAAAAACTGTTTCTGCTTCCCATGACTCCTTTGCATGTGCAGAACTCTGAAGAACATGAGAAGCAGAATAGATTCTGAAACACTGTAAAGTGACCGTGTGGAAAACATCTAGGTTTAAATTGCAAAGAAGCTGGCGTAAGACTGCAATGTTTGTGCAACATATTGGCCCCCTGCCCTGTTCTTCCTTGGAGGAGGGGAGGAATGCCACCCCCCCCCCAGATCAAAAGAGAAACCCTATTACATGATTCAACCTGAGCAGTAAAGACTACAAATTGTTGTATGTGCCATTCCATCTCCTGGATAGAACAGGTAATGAATGGAAACAAACAACCTCTAAGCCTACAATTACTACTCAAAACCTTTACTGCATAGTGGTTGTAACTATATGGAGAAGCCATCTTCTCTAGTATGCACACATGGAAACTCCACTGACCTGTATCCGGTTGGTAATCCATGGAAATTGAATATTTATTTAAATATTTATACTTTTCACCCCAGTGGGGACCCAAAGCAGCTTATTGCATCATTTTATTTATTTATTTGCAAAATTTATTGGCTTGCTCTGTGAAATCTGCCTGGAGTCTCACTAAGAAAGGTGAATATAAATATATATATATAAATAAATAACCCACCTTTCCGCCCTCATCAGGGCCGTGAAGGCAGCTAACAAATTAAAAACATACATAATGAAACATGTCTTAAACACCATAAAACCAAACAAAAGCACATCATTTAAACAATTAAAACTAAGCTAAAATACACATACAAAAACATAAAAACACTCAAAACATAGGGCAGGAAGGAGGGATCACGGAGGGAATGCCAGGTGAAACAAAAAAGTCTCTCTGCTTGTGGAAGATGGCAAGAGAAGGGGACAGGCAAGTATCTCTGGAGACTTTTGGTGCCATGACCTAAGAAGTCCTTCTCCGAGGTTGTATGTGTGTGTGTGTGATGTGCCATCAAGTCACTTTCAACCCTATGAATTAACAACCTCCAAAACATCCTATCATTAACAGCCTTGCTTAAATGTTGCAAACGGAAGGCTGCAATTTCCTCTGTTGAGTCAAGCCCTCTCGTTTTAGTTCTTAATCTTTTGCTGCTCCTTTCCACCTTTCCCAGTATTATTGACTTTTCCAGAGAATCTTGTCTTCTCATGATGTGACCAAAGTTCAACAGCCTCAGTTTTTGTCATTTTAGCTTCTAAGGAGAATTCAAGCTTGATTTGATCTAGAACCCACTTTGTCTTTTTTTCGGCCAACATTTTTCACCAACATCACATTACAAATGAATCAGATTTCTTCCTGTTCACTTTCTTCATTGTCCAACTTCCATATCCATACATAGTAATGGAGAATACCATGATGTGGATTATCTTGATCTCGGTCTCCAGCGACACATCCTTATTCTTAAGGATCTTTTCTTGTTCCCTTATGGCTACCCTTCCGAGTCTTAACCTCCTTCTTGAGTGCCGTCTTCCTTTGGGTTGATGATTGAGCCAAAGAACAGAAAATCTTTTAGCAATTTCAATTTCTTCATTGCGAACCTTAAAATTGTGTAATTCCTTGATAGTCATTACTTTTTTCTTCTTGATGTTCAACTGTAATCCTGCTTTGACATTTTCTCCCTTAAACTTCATCAGTACTTGTTTCAAGTTTTCACTATTTTCTGCCAGTAATGTGATGTCATCTGCATATCTCAAATTGTTAATGTTCCTTCCACCAATTTCTGCTCCATCTTATATACTCATAACCCCATGGCCCAAATCTGTGTATGCTTAACTCCAGAGACTGGCACCAAGAATGGACAAGACACATCTTCCTACACACTTGAAAAATGCCCCAGCGTTGTAGAAAAATCTGATTTTTTTAAAAAAAAGATTAGGGGGTTTAAAAATATCCTAAATGGTAAAAGGAGCACTTGTAGTTTTAACCAGATATCCTCAGTGGTGTCAGTGGAGTTACTAGGCAACCATAACAATTTAGCCAGTATTCCAGGCTTGGTTTCTGTCAATAAACGATGGGAGGGGGCAGATTCCAGGACTGTTTTGGCTTTGAGGGGGGGACTCATTCAGGCCAGGTCCAGAAGCAACCACAAGGTAGCTTGCTATGTTGATTTACATTATTCACCTGGGCCAGATGCTTGCTACTGTTCAACAGCAGTCCCCACCAGCACCAAAAGTCAGCATTGTGTAGTGGTGAAGATTTCAGAGTAGGATGTGGGAGATCCAGGTTCAAATCTCTACTCTGTTTTGGATTCTCACTGGAAGACTTTGATCCAGTCACAGACTCTCCGCCTAACCTACTTCTCAGGGTTGTTGTGAAGATAATATAAAGGCAAAGAGAATAATATCAGCTGCTATGGGTCCCCACTGTGGAGAAAGGCAGTATACAAATGATGTAAATTAAGAACTATATATGAAGATGGGGGGGCAGATAAAAGGTCAATTGTTTAGAGGGTTTGAAGAAGCGCAGGATGTAGGGAGAGGTGAGCATATGCCAGGAGAGGGAAAGAGGAAATAGTGCTGGGAAAGGGATACAGGGGCAAGTGAAGTGCCCCTGCAAGTCCTTGCAGGTTCCCCATCGTGCAACTGGGCTTAGCTCTGCCACCACCATGCAACTGGGCCATAGGGGAGAGCTCGCCAGCGGGAGGGGGGAAAGGTGAAGATGAGGTGGGCAGACAACGGGCGAGAAGAAGAGAATGAAGCAAGGAAAGGGGGAGAGGCTGTGGGGGTCAGGGAAGTGAAAGAGGACATGGTGGAGGAGGCGAAACGGAGATGCCCCCCGCAAGTCCTTGCTGCTCACTCGTGTCTTCATCTAAATCTAATACAGCTTTTCTTATGAGATATTCTGCATGAAGGTTAAACAGATAAGGAGATAATAAACATCCTTGGCTGATTCCGCACATGTTGGATAATGCACTTTCAATGCACTTTATCAATCGTTTGAGGTGGATTTTTTGTTCCGCACACAAAAAAATCAATTCCAAATGATCTATAAAGAGGATTGGAACTGCATTATCCAACGTGTGCGGAATCACTCAAAGTCTGACATCTTTGCCAATTGAAAACCATTCTGTTTCCCCATATTCGGTCTCAACAGTAGCATCGTGTCTAGAGTACAGGTTGGACCTCAACACAATCAGATATGCCTAATTTCAGAAGACAGAGACACCCGGATGAGGGCCTCAGGAGATGATCACATTGGTTGGGGCAAAGGTAGTCCTTCATGTGTGATGGTCCCAGGGCACATAAAGCTTCCAAGGACGACTTCAGCATCTTGAATTTTCCCTCCATTTTATTTTCACAACCACCACCCTGTGAGGTGGGTTAGGTTGAGGGAGAGTGATTGGTCACCAGGGCTCAACAGAGTGGGGAGCTGAAGCCTGGGTTTTCCAGACTGTGATGCTCTAACCCCTGCACCACACTTAAGGTTGCCAAACTCCAGGTGGGGCCAGGAGCTGTAGGCTATGAGAATTATAACTGGACTCCGGACTACAGAGATGAGTTTCCCTGGAGGATGGTCTCTGTGGGATCACAGCCCTGCTGAGCTCTCACCTCCCCAAACGCCACCCTTCACAGACACTGCCCCCAAATCTCCAGGAAAGTCACAAGCAGGAGCTGGTAACCCTAACTACACTGGAAGATACAGCAATGCTCAGCTTACTTGGCAGGACCAGTTTTACCAGCCGTTTAAAAAAAAAAAATTCCCCTGAAGCAGGAGAGAGTCAGGAATCGCTGGATGTTGTTGACATTTGTATTGCTTCCTTGTACATCAACACCATCAGGGAGACAAAGGCTACTCTCCAGATGTGATTGGCTGATCCAAGGGATGGTCTCTTTCTGTCTTCTCACCCCCTCCCCTCCCCAACTAACCCAGAATTTTTCAGTTAACAACAGGCTCTTAATTAGGTTTCATTACAGGCTGCATTTACTCTTTTTGTACTAACAGCGGAACCACAAGTGACAAAAGGCACAAGTTGGACACTTGCCAGCTTCCCTCAAGTTTTGATGGGAAATGTAGGCAGCTTGGCGGAATGTTGGACAAGTGACAGTTGAAAAGTCCATTGGACAGCAGTCAGAGAGCCAAGCTGCAAGACCAGGATGACTACATTTCCCATCAAAACTTGAGGGAAGCTGACAAGTGTCCAATCTGTGCCCTTTGTCACTTGTAGTTCCACTCTAAGTTTAATGACAATGGGTTCTCCAGAAATGAGGTGGCTGAGCAGAGCAGCCATTCTGTGAATGGACCATCTTGCCTTGATCTTATCTATCTATCTATCTATCTATCTATCTATCTATCTATCTATCTATCTATCTATCTATCTATCTATCTATCTATCTATCTATCTATCTATCTATCTATCTATCTATCTATCTATCATCTCTTTTATTCGATTTATACCCCGCCCTCCCCATAGATGGGCTCAGGGTGGCTAACAACATTAAAAATACATTAAAATCACAAAAACATAAAACCAATCATATATTTTTTAAATCATTAAAATAGTCCAGGAGCAGGCTATTTAAACAAATATTGGGAGTCCGTATACGGGCATAGCAGCCCCAGAAGAAGTTCTAGGGTTCCCAGTCCCCTGGTGGGAGGGAAAGATCCCCCACTCCCAGCCTGTGACCCCTGCCGCCACTTACCTGGCTGGGAGGTGGGGAACATGGGGAACGGGCCCCGGAGCTCTGAAGTGTGCGCTCAGGAGCTCTTGCTTGTCATGCCGGAAATTACATCATTCCCAGTGGGACAAGTAAGAGCCCAGGAACGTGAGCGCACGTTGTGCACATGCAAGATAAGTCCCCCCCTCCTGCGCACCTCCCCATGACCTCCTCTTCTTCCAGGTTGGGTTCCAGAGGACCTGGCAGCCCTGGTTGGTACAGACCTGTGGAGTAGATCAGGACTGTGACTCTCCGTTCCTTTCTTCTCTGCTTCAGTGAACGCAGGAAGGCTGGCGTTTGGGGAAATTAGTTTGAGGACAAATCCTACCAGGGCCTCTGCCGATCTAAAACGACCGATTTTAGCAGAACCAAGCCTCTTTTTCATCACCTGGGCCCCCTTAGTGTCGCAGATGCCACCCAAGTGAATTTTCAAGACTGCTTTTTTTACAGCTTGAATGCAAGACAAATTGATTTCCCGCTTCTGCAAGCAACTGTTTTATAATCATTTCAATTATAGCAAGGCTCAAATTAATGCTAATGTGTTTCATTAGTGCAGAAATGACTCTCAGACGTCTAGTTTAGATTGCCCCCACCCCAGGAAACTGCAAACTGCAAACATGTATTCACCCCCATCTCAACACATGCATGCACACTTCTTGTTCTCCTCTGATAAATGTAAGTGCTGTTCTTGATGCTTCTGTAAAATGAATGTAATTTTTTTTTTGTAATGCAAACCAAGAAAAAATAAAGAACAGCTTCTGGGCTTATGTAAGGGCATTCTGTTATGTTCCACATAGCACAGTGATTCTAAGGCTAGAGTTTTGAAGTGAAAAGTATTATATTATTTTTTTCAGTAAGGAGAGAGTAGTTTAGGAGAGCATACGGATAACAGTAGAGACAGCCCCTCCCTTGCATACTTTCACATCACAGTCAGGGAATAGCTTCAGCCTTTAGTTATACCCATATTATTAGAGCACAAACATTACACAGGATCTTGTTGGGTATGACAGGTGATGCACTACAGGTGATGCACCTGACAGTGAGTCTCAGAGGGTTGCCAGGCCTCTGTTCTTGACCCTCAGGAACTTTTGAGGGCGGGGCACAGGAAAGGGAAGCATCAATTAACATCATGATGTGACTTCCAGAATTCACCTGGAAGTGATGTCATGGCGCTCTAGGGATTCTCTAAAATTCTATGGTAAAACCATAGAATTTCAAAGACTTCCTAGATCGACCTCACTTCCTTCACCCCCATTTAACTCTCACCACTCATTTAAGGAGTGCCAGCAGCCTTGAGGAAGCAGCAGGCATTCTCCCGCTTTTCTAGGTAAGATGGCAAGCCTGCCATTTTCTGTGGGGAGGACATGTGCTTTGCTTCTAAAACCAAAGTGAAACCTGCATATCTGCTATGTAAGTGCTTCTTCTCTTTTCTGTGCAGACTCCATTGCAGAAACAGTACCGATTAGAGCTTTTTATTGCCATGGCTTCTTAATAGGAGAAGGAAAGAGTGAAAGGCCCACCCGCTTGCCTGTGGGGAGCCTAAATTCAGTCTGGAACCCCCTTCACAACCAGAGGCCATGCTGGACAGGGTTGCCACCCGCTTTTGCTTTTAAAGACCACTTACCTCCTTGCTAATACCTGCCGAAGTATTACAATAGCGAATTCCTGACAAAAGCAGCTTTCAGGACAGAGAAGGGACACGGTGGTTCCCGGAATGACAGCTCTGTACTTTTGGTAACTCTGCCCGCTTTTACTCATGCTGTACAAGCCCACGTTGTGTTTGATTTCTTTTATTTCGTTGTACTTATTTCATTGTGCATCTCTATTAGATGTTTCTCATGGGCCAGCCATCCCGAGACACCCTGCTGTGTTGTGGTGTGACCAGTGAAGGCATGTTCAGCAATAAACAAGGTATTGTGTGCTTTAGAAGAAACATTGGCAATGGCAAGATGCAGATGGCTTGGAATTGTCTCAATGTGTTCTTCTTGCCACAGGGCTGCTTTTCTTTGAATGTGCAAAAAAACACAAAAATGTGTAGTTCGGGGAGGGGGGGTGGGTGGGAATAATGTGCAGTTCCAGAGTTCATGATCATGGGGAAGTTGTATTATGTTTGTGGATGTAAAAAGTGTTTAATAACAATGGGAAGAGTAACTGTGGAAGTGCATTCCAGGCTCTTGTAGCACCCCAGATCCAGGTCTGACTTGAGACTCGCTTGGTGGTCATTCATGGTACAAATATACATGTGAGGGGGCTTTGAGATAGCACCCACTGGCCCTGCCCCCAGCATGACAGTGTATTCAGTGCCTCACTCGCATAACAGAGTACGCATGTCCAGGTGATCACATGTAGGTTCTGTCTGTGTGAGCCCTACCTTCCATTTAAACAGGATATGAAGGCTACATAGGGAAGGAGACCAAGTCTTGAATGCACCCAGGAGCAGGGTTAACAGGGGCATTCCAAATCCCCCCTCCATATGTTCAACCATAGACTTGATGGATATCTGCAATGTGCCTCTCAGGTTGCCCACCCTTGCTGGCTTTCCGACACTCTGCCTGCTCTCGCAGCAGTAGAAAAAAGAGGGAAGCATCACAGACACGATGACATCACTTTTGGCTGCTGCATCCACAGTGCTCCAGGAATTTCCTTAATTGCTATGGTTTTTACCATAGAGATGTGAGGGAATTCCTAGAGTACTCCATGACATGGTGTCACTATTTCACGCAATGCTTCTCCTCCCCAACCATCCCGGAATTGCCAGATGCAGGCCTGGCCCCCCTAGTCTGCACAGAGCTTAATTCTTAAGGCTTTGAGCAGAAACTGAGGGCCAAGCTACACATGACGAATGGCACTTGAACAGCAAGTGTATTTCTCCCTGTTCACTTGCCCTCCACTCAATCCACTTGCCGTTCAAGTGTCATTCGTCATGTGTAGCTTGGCCCTCAGCCATGAACTTTCCTACTGCGTCACATCAGCCTCTCCTCCCACACCGTTCCGCTCACATACACTCCATGGAAAACCAGGGTACACATTACAATAAAAAGGGCTTAAAGTGGAAAATTCTATGACTGCATTGCTACAATTCATCAGACAAGGAGATTAGAGGAAGAAGAGCGTTCGTTCTTCCATACAGACATTCTCTGAGCTGCAAGCCAGACTCAAAGGAACAGTGGAATATAGGGTAGTACATTGTGGGGCAGAACTTCAAGAGCTGACTGGTTTAGGTAAATGTTATCCCATAGTTCTCAGGTAAGAGAATTTGCCATGCGTCCAAATGGTATATGACTCCTAAGACAGATGGGGAATTATTTGCCCAGAGGCGTTTGGTTGAGAGTAAATGGCTTTAGCTGTTAACTGAGTTTTAATTCTGTTTTGGTTGAGACCTGTTGGGCCCTTGTGAGGTGTGTGTTCCACAGCTTCTGCTGTTTTGTTAGCTGCCTTGAGTTCACAAGGATAAAGGTGGGGCATAAATATTTTAAATAAATGAATGAGAAACTTCCTCTGCAAGTGGTATATATGCCCTGTCATTTGATTCCTCCCAGATTATCACCCCCCACCCCGTAAGTTTTGATCACATAACTACATCACATAACTGTGGCATGCATGGAAATTGTCATAATTATATATCTGAAATGACTGTGTTGATTTCCCCCCTCCCCAAAGTTTCAATGTTAAATACACTTACCCCTGGCCCTTCTCCGTGCCCCCAGAGGCTGGGAGTCCCTGAAAGAGTTTTCCTTTACTCTGTCATCCCTGTTGGGGGTAGGAAAGAGACTTCTATTCCATAGTGAAGGGCAAGCACTGTGCACATGGGCCAGCAGCTCTTCTTATCGTTGAACAGTTCGTTCAGCTGATGAATTCCATGCCACGGAGGCACTGACCAATGACAGGGGAGCAACTTGGTGCTTTGGCTGCAACACGGGACTGGCGTTCTCTAAATGCTGGAAATGCAATTGAGTGCGTAGGCATGCCTTATACACGTGTTGGCTTCTTCTGTTTGTAGTAGTAATAATAATAATTATTATATTATATTATATTATATTATATTATATTATATTATATTATATTATATTATATTATATTATATTATATTATATTATATTATATTATTCTGACATAATACCTACAGAAATGCAAAAGATGGCGCTACTTGGAACAGCGTACATATTACGTTGATACCTGGTTCATACTTGGGACTCAGGTGGAAGCTTGTATCAGCTTAGCAAAGCCAATCAATAATAACATGTAACCTCTGCTTATTGTTGATTGTGTTTCGAATAATTTGAAGAATAATATTATTTATTTATTTATTTTATTTGCTGCCCTTCAGGATGACTTAACATCCACTCAGGGGGGTTTACAAAGTATGTCATTGTTATCCCCAAAACACTCACCCTGTGAGGTGGGTGGAGCTGAGAGAGCTAGAAGCTGTGACTGACCCAAGGTCACTCAGCTGGCTTCAAGCGGAGGAGTGAGGAATTAAACCTGGCTCTCCAGATTAGAGTCCTGCCGCTCTTAACCACTACATCAAACTGGCTAGCTGCAGCTGCCTGCCTGGACCTTCAGCTTGGGTCACAATTCAAGATGGAGTGAAGTGGCCCCGGTCTTGTCCACCAGGCATTGCTGCTCTGCCACCAGACTCTACCCTAGCTCCGCCCACTCAGGCATAGTAGTGCCCCTATCGTCCGCTGTGAAATGTTGGGGAATCTGCTGTAGAATAGACCAATCCCAGAATGTAACATGAAAACGGAGTCATAATCAGTTTAGGAGATGCTGTTGCTTGGCTGCTCTGCTGGCAAAGCAGAACTGGTGACCTTATTTATTCAGTTCACCTATTCCCGGCCCAATGGGGGCCCAGAGCAGCTGACATCACTCTCCTCTCCTCCATTTTATCCTCACATCAGTCCTATGAGGTAGGTTAGGCTGAGAGCACCCAGCAAGCTTCCATAGCAGAGTGGGGATTCGAATCTGGGTCTCCCGGATCCTAGCCTGACAGTCTCACCACGACACTGTGCTGACTCTCCTCAATGACTCCATCTCAGGGCCAAGCTAGAAGCCACAGGGTCACGCTACAAGTGACGCCTGACATAGGTTGGACACTTGTCAGCTTCCCTCAAGTTTTGATGGGAAATGTAGGCAGCTTGGCGGAATGTTGGACAAGTGACAGTTGAAAAGTCCATTGGACAGCAGCCAGAGAGCTAAGCTGCAAGACCAGGATGCCTACATTTCCCATCAAAACTTGAGGGAAGCTGACAAGTGTCCAACCTGTGTCAGGCATCACATGTAGCTTGGCCCACAGCTTCTCGGGGTTGATATCCATGTGTGCTGCTGACACCATTTTGAATTGATTTTTTTCCAGAGCCATGAGGTCCCCCCTCCAGAACAGGCACTCAGAGAAGCAGCCCTAGATCTGCAGGCTTGCTGGCCAGAGGTGTTACTTTGCTGCCTTGCCCTGGCGTACCAGGTCGGGGGGGGGGGAGGAGAAAGATTGCACCTCAGCCCTCCAGGCACTGCCGCCCCACTTTCCTCCTGCTCTCACCTTTCAATAGGAGGAAGACAGCAACCCAAGTGGTGAGTCCGTGCAGCCCAACCGCTGTCTTTCTGCTGTTACCTACACCCACCAAATGTGTCCAAGGCACAAGAGACAGCCACGCAGTCATCACTGTATACAAAAATGAACAGATTTTGTGTTATGAGCTGCCTTGTATTTCTTGCATTTGAAAAGTAGGGTCAGAGTGTTCCTCAGGAACAGCGCAGAGTGATCCACGAGCATGTAGCTACCTGGGGAAGGGTGTTGCATTGTAAAAAATGCCAAAACGAAAGCACAGATTCTGACCTTGGCCGTTTTCACGCTGCTTACCGGCCACAGAACATCGCGCAGAGCTCCCACAACAACAGTGTCTTGGACGGCAGTTCTCGTGCGAAATCGCGCCAGGAAGACGCTGTCGTTCCAGGATTTCGGCGCGATGTTCCGTGTCCGGTAAGCAGTGTGAAAATGGCCCTTGCTGCCCACCTGCACAGGGACTGGGGAATGCTGACAGCACTGGATTCAGAGAACTTTCCAAACTGGAAGGAGCCGGGATTGGGGGGGGGGGACTTGGTGCCTCTGGTTCCTTGTGCCCACTGAAGCCCAGCGTGTCTGCCCTGCCCTCCCTCTCCCTGGCCCCTCTGCAAAGAAGCTCCACCAAAGCCGCCTCCAAGCCTTTCTCTCCCTGCACATAGATTCAGCACTAGGCTGGGCCAGGGCAGGCAGCGCGCATCAACCTTTGGATCCGAGCAGGCATGCATATCTGTGGTATGATAAAGTAAAAGCAGACTCTTATGTTTTTACACCATTACATTCGGAGAAGCCTCTTCACAATTTGGAAGAAGTATAGAGATTACCTACAGGAAGGAATTCCCTCCTGGGTGGTTCCTTACGAAGTAATAGACCCGAGAACTGTCGATAATGAACAACAGCGCTTAACGTACAAGGAGATAACACGAATAGAATTTTTTAAATTAAGAATAAAGACGCAAGATGAGTTGTCTCCAAGCTACGATTGGTTTCAATACAGACAGATTAGAGATCTTTATAAATCGGACTGTGCGAAAGGAGGGGTAAGAATGGAAAATTCGGAATTAGAGGAGGTAATTCTACAAGAGGACAAAAAGGAAATCTCTAAGACTTATAAAGTGTTGTTAAAATGGTATACAGAATATGAGACAGTTAAAGTGCAAATGGTGAAGTGGGCTATAAACTTTAATAAAGAAATAACAATGGAGGCGTAGGAATACTTGTGGAAAAATACGTTGAAGATTACGACATGCACTAATATTAAAGAGAACGTTTACAAAATGATTTATCGTTGGTATTTGACACCAAAGAAAATTGCGCTAGGGAATTTGAACACGTCTAATAAATGCTGGAAATGTAAAAAGCATGAAGGATCTTTGTACCACATGTGGTAGACCTGTGAGGTAGCTAGGCAGTACTGGGGGGAAATAATAAGAGTGATGAGTGAGATTTTACAATTTCAAGTTAATAAGAACCCAGAACTCCTGCTACTGAACTTAGGAATGGAGGATATTCCAGCACAATACAGGACATTGTTATTTTACATGACAGCAGCGGCTAGACTTTTGTATGCGGAAAAGTGGAAAGTACAAGAAGTGCCAACTACTGAGGACTGGATTTACAAATTGCTGTACATGGCGGAAATGGACAAAATGACAAGGAAACTGAGAGACCTTGATCCAGGACAGTTTTACATGGATTGGGAAAAGTTGAAGCAATATTTGGTGAAAAAATGGGAGGTGGGAGGAGAACTATAGCAGTTTGAAAATTACTGAAATACAATAAAAGAAGAGGGAAGTGACTTTACCGGGGGGAGGAAAGTTAAATGAGAAATTCTAAGCAACTACTTTATTTGACTACTATATATAGTATTAAGTAATAGAGGTGTTATTATAAGAATTATAAGGATAGAAACTAACTAATTTTATTTCTGGCAGATAATTGTATAATGGAGAAATTATATAACTAAAATAGAATGAATATAAGAAAGGCGGGGAAAAATACATAGTAACATATAGAATATAAGTCAAATTGATTGACTTATGCCGAATGTATATTGAGGTTACAGAAATATTTAGAAATATGTAGAGAATGTATACAATGTTTATAGAAGTACTTAAAGTTATGTAATAAGGGACAAATTGTTTGACGAGACTAGAATGAATAAGATAGAATATAGAGTACAAAAATTAGACAAATGATTTACTGTCGAAGGCTTTCACAGCCGGAGAACGATGGTTGTTGTGGGTTTTCCGGGCTGTATTGCCGTGGTCTTGGCATTGTAGTTCCTGACGTTTCGCCAGCAGCTGTGGCTGGCATCTTCAGAGGTGTAGCTCCAAAAGATAGAGATCTCTCGGTGTTATTGTTATGATTGTTATTATGAAAGAATATATGCCAGGAATGTAATACTTAGTTGATAAGTTAAGTGGGAAAGGGAATAGAGATAGCACTGTGTTATAATAGATAAGCTTAGAAGAGAGTGAAAGTATATGTGTAATAGAATAAAATAGGTTTGAAATGAGTAGGGGAAAAAACGGATAAGGGGTTGGAAAACTGTTGGAAGTCAACAAAAGGGGGGGAAAGGGAGGGGGTTAGAATTGGAATATTTAAAGGAAATTGATTGTAATGGATACTATAGTGATTTCTAATCCAATAAAAAAATTTATAAAAAAAAAAACCTTTGGATCCGAGCAGAGTGGCAAAGAGCAGTAGGCTTGCCATCCTCCTCCTGCGAAAGGACGTGAGAGCAGGAGGAAAGCAGTGGCGGTGGCGCACAGTGGCCCAAGAGGCTATCCTCCTCCCCCACACCTGGCATGCTGGTGTGAGGCAGTAGGGCCACTCTTCCGGGCAAGCTCACTGGCCAGCAAACCTGTGCATCTAGGGCTGCCCCACGGAGCACCTGTTCTGGACGGGGGCCTCGCAGCTCTGTGTTAAAAAACTACAAATCAATTAACAATGGTGTCAGCACACATGGGGAAGCCATTACTTCCAGCTTGGTCCTCCTTCTCATTACACAGCACTCAACGTGTTTATCTTATTTTGGCCCTGTCAATCAAATCATTTCCATAGACAGTTCATAGGATTACTTAAAAGTATATCAGCAACCAAGCAGTACACGTTCCTTGACAGGAATAGAAACTTGGAGAAAATGCATCTCTATTAAACACTACCACTCCTTCCCTCCTCCCAACAGAAAACATATTTTTAAGCGCGAAAAGATCTGGGAACTTACTGTAAAGTTTACACAGCATTCCAGACATTATGGAAGGCATAATATTAAACTGCAACACAGCATAGACAGTCCAAGGGCGAGTTCTGTAGCTTCAAAGGAGGGAGAAGCTGAAACGAAGGGAGGAGGGAAATAAGCCCCCTGCGTTCTCGGGACGAAAGTGAAATGAAAAGCAATTATGGCATTTGTAAAATGCATTAAGGCACAGCATCGGTATTGGTTCACAGTAACATTGGTTCACAGATAGAATAAAACAATGGCGTGGATGTAAGGGGTACAGACATGACTGGCACTGTTGTGTATCACTGAGATGATCTCTGCTTCTTACCGTCCACCTGCTGAAGTACTACTAAAGGGGCAAAGGTGCAGCTGAAACGTGTGAAGCAAGCAGTCCGTGTCTCTTGTGTCAAGTTCCTTGCCACCAGCGCAACCTTTAGGCTTTGTTGCAAAGTATGAGCAGAGCTCACCTATCTAGATGTGAAGCAATATGAAGAACTTTCCCCCATTTGTAATGGATGGCTTTCCATTGGCTCTGGAAGATGGTCTGCTATCACAAGTCTCTGGGTGGCAGGACATTAAAAGAGTAGCTGGACATGCCAAAGTATTCACAATCAGGTTATATAAAAATTGAAACCCAATGGGTAGGCTCTGACAAAAACACAAACATTCAAAACAATGTACAAAAGGACATATATGTGTAAGGATGCCAGGCAACTCTCAAGAGACTTCACTTCATGAGTAAAAGTTCTTTATTGATAAGATGTCAGTATTATACACTTATGCCATCCTTGCTAGGACTGGTGGCTACAGACAAGTATCAAGCAGATATAGATTCCCCGAGGCTTTCCTTTAAAACCTTGAGTCACTTGGAAGGGTGTTTTCGCTGTGGAGCTGTGTAGGCTATTATTGTAGCAGTATTCTGCATAAGGCAAGAACTCCACCCAGTCATCTTGTTGATAGTCTATGTAACATCTCAGGAACTGCTCCAGTATCGGATTAGTATGTTCTGTTTGTCCATCCATCTCTGGATGATAACTGGAGCTTAACCCCTGCTCAGTTCCTGTTACCTTAATGAGCTCCTGTCAAATGTTGGCAACGAATTGCCCCTCCCCCTCAGAAATTATCTTGTTTGGGAAAGAATGTAAACGTACCACGTTCTGCATGAATAAATTGGCTAGTTTCTTTGCTGTGGAGAGTTCGGAGCAGGAGATGAAATGTGCTTGTTTGGAGAATAAATCAACTACCACTAAAATTATAGTTTTTCCATGGAGATGGTAAACCAAGATCGCAGGGGGGGGGGTCTCTACTGGTTATAAGAGACCTGGAGGTTTCCCCTCCCCTGTCTTTTCCTCATCAAACAAATGGGGCAACTGGATATATATTGAGATATCATTCCTGGCCACCAGAATTGCCTCTGTGTTAAATGCAACATTTTTACGAACCCGAACTGCCCTGCTGTTTTGTCATCGTGACATTTTTTCAACACCTCCCTCCTGAGGGCTGCTGATACGTACAATTTGCCCTGCCAGTACCAGCATCCATCCTACCCCTTCTCCAGAGAATCTTGCAAACTCTCCTCCCCGTTCTTTTCCTGTTGTGTTTTGACTGTCTCCAGCCAGGAGTTCAATGGGGAAGTGAGGAGTTTTTGTGCTTGCCTGCATGTCAGCACTGCCTCTCCCAACTGTGGGGGTGTGAAGATACTGTCAACAGTTTCCTCTCTCTGACTTAGGTGTTGAGGAAGACGGGACATAGCACATGCTAAGAAATTTGACTTCCCTGGGAGATACTTGAGTGTGAATTGAAACTTTGAGAAGAACTCCATCCACAAGAGCTGCTCTGCCCCCAACCTACAGGGTGATCTAAGTGCTTCCAGATTTTTATGATCAGTCCAAACCTTGAAGGGTAATTTTGCCTCTTCCAGCCAATGTCACCAAATGCATAGGGCTAACTTGATGGCTGCTGCTTCCTTGTCCCAAACCAACCAGTGTCTTTCTGTCTCTAAAAACTTTGGTCACATAAGCACAGGGGTGTGGCTCTCCATTAGAGCCCTCTTGTAAAATCACCCCCCCATTGCCACAACACTTGCATCTACTTGCACAATGAACTTCTTGTTTTCTTCTGGGTGTCATAACACAGGTTCAGAGGTGAACAGGGTTTTTAACCTCTCAAATACCTGCTGGCATTCATTTGTCCACTCCAGCTTAGCACTTGGTTTTATTCCTTCTGATCCTTTTCCTTTCATATTTAACACGTCTGTTAAAGCTAGCACAGTTTGGGCAACATTTTTAATGAATGGTCTGTAAAAATTTGCAAAGTCCAGGAAGGATTGTAATTGCCGTCTCGTTTTAGAAGCCTCCCATCCCAACACATCTCTGACTTTAGCGGGGTCCATCCCAAGTACCTCCTTAGACACTCTGTATCCCAGGAAGTCCAGCTCAGTTTTGTGAAACTCACACTTTGACAATTTTGCACACAGTTTGTTTTTATAAAGGGTGCTCAGAACTTTTTGTACCAGCCTCACATGTGAGTCATAATCATTAGAATAAATCAGAATGTCATCCAAATAAACAACCACCCCTTTGTACAGATATTTATGAAACATTTCATTAATCAGATTCATGAAGACTCCAGGTGCCCCTTGAAGTCCGAATGGCATGACTAGGTACTCAGACTCTCTCAGGGTGGCGTTAAAGGCTGTTTTCCTCTCGTCCCCCTCCCTGATGTGCACTCTGAAGTAAGCATCTCTTAAGTCCAGTTTGGTGAAAATCTTTCCTTTGGCCACCACACCCAGCAGTTCCCTAATGAGGGGAAGCAGGTATGCATTTGATATTGACACTGCATGAATCCCTCAATAATCCGTGCACAAACGTAAGCCCCCATCCTTCTTTTTGCGAAACAACACGGGGGCAGCATGAGGGGAACGTCCGGTTCGAATAAAACCCTTTTCCAAGTATTTTTCAATGAACGTACGAAGCTCTGTTCGCTCAGCTGGGCTCATGGAATACAGCTTCCCCTTAGGAAGGTTCTGCCCAGGGATCAGTTCAATAGCACAGTCTGTTTGTCTGCCTCTTGTTCCCCAAAGACCTGACTTAAGTCTTGGTACTCGACGGGGGGGGGGGGGGGGAAATATATCAATTTCTTCTCTTGTTAGGCATACATTTTCAGGTATGGGAGGGGGAGAGGCACCCCATTGGAGGTTCCACACATGTTTCTGGCAATCCTCAGCTGGGGAACATAATCGCCCTATCTTCCACTGTATGTACGGGTCATGATCATATAGCCATCTGACTCGTAAAACTGCTGGAAATTTTGCAGTTGGGCTTACTACAAAAGTTCTTTCCTCCCAATGACTCCCCATTCCAACTTCGGTCAGTTCAGTCTCATAGGTGCAGGGAGCCCCTTTCATAGGAGAGCCATCCATTTGCTGAAATCTATTTGGCTCTGTTAATTTCACCAGATCCAGTCCCAGACCTGTGACTAGGGCTCGGGCTATAGGGTCCCTGCTGCACCTGAATCGATCAGAGCTCTCACTGTAATGTGTGTCCCCCTTCTAGGGTGTACTATCGTAATGGGGAGGAAAAATAAGGTTCCCTTTTCTCACACCTTGCTTGGCACCTGCTCTTCTTTGACCTGCTGACGGATGTCTATCATAGCAGGTCCGCATAGTTTCCCACCAGCTCTTCCTCCTCAGTGCTAGAAGGAGTTCACTCTCCCGGCCTCTTGGGTGCTTCTCCCATCCTGGCCACTGCTGCCTTCTCACACACTTGGCATACTGCTCTGCCCTGACTCAGGCAAGCTGGGGGTGCTGCTCCTCCTTACCTTGGCCTCCCAGCCAGGCTGCTCCAAGGCCCGGTCTTTATCTCGGAGGGATTTCTTCTCAACCCTGGCATTCCATGGCGAAGTGGCACACCCCACCACAGTTTAGGCACAAACCTTGATTCCTCCTCCTCTCCCTCTTGCACAGCGGAATCAGTCCTTTCATTCATGGCTTGTCTCCTCTTCCTCTCTCAGTGGCTCCCCACAGTTGGCCAGCTTGGTGTTGCAAGCAAAGTAGCTTTACAACCTCCTCTCTGTTTTCAATCTCACACACCAGTTGTATCAACCCCAGCAGGATACATGGGTCATCTTGCACCAGGTCTTTGGCGCTAAGTCTGAACTCAAGCCAGCACGAAAACTCCACCTTCACCAATTCAGTCCAGTCTTGGACTTTGGCAACACACTCTGTGAACTTGGCTGCAGACTCGCGCACCAGGTGCTTCCCTTGCTACAAGCACTTCAGTTTAGTTCTTGCTCTCTCCCTATTGAGGGGATCTTTGTACTGCACCCGCATTGCATGCATGAAGGCTGTCACGCTCTGAAGCTCCGGAGCTCGAGCTGTGTAGAGAGTCACATACCATTTGGCTGCTTCTTCCCCCAATTGGGAGCCCAAGTAGCTCACCCAGCTGGCTTCATCAGGGAAGGTGTGGCCCCATTCTCTCAAGAATTCTGCCACTTGCACTAGGAAGTAATTCATCTCCTCTGGATCCCCCTCAAAGCAGGCTTCTAGTTTCCATAGCACCCACGGTGGCTGTGGTGGAGGTCCAGGGAGCAGCCCAGCCGGGACTCCCTCTTGGTGTACGAGCTGGGCTGGTAGGCCAGCCGGCACTGGGGCTCCTTGCCGGTCTGGGCAAGGATAGACACCTGGCCTTGTGGTACCGGTGCTCCTTGCTTGTCTTGGGTGAGGGACAAGTGGCGGGCCTTGTGGCACTTTAGCGGCTTGACTCAGCTGTCCGCCTTGGCCTCCCGGGGGACCAGGTTGAAAGGCCGCTTGCATCATCTGTTGTATATTCTCCATGAAAGCATACATTTCACACCTCATCTCCCCCATCTCGGCTCGGATCTCTTGCACTTCATTGGTGGGGGGCACTTCCAGCGTTCCCCTTGTTCCTGATTTTTCATCTCTTCCCCCTCCTTCATCAGAGAAATCATCCCATTGGATCAAGGACAGTCTATGGAGCTGAGCCCTCCAACCATCTCTTGGGTCTAGCTCCCTCCTGGCCAATGCCACTCATGAGGTTCACTCCACCAGGGTCCCCTCCATACAACCTCTGTAATCGATAGACTGCCAGGAAACACCTGTGTGGGATCTTGTTCCAGCTCCAACTCCAGCCAATGCTCCTGCATTGGGCCCATGCTCCTTGGCAGGGTCTTTAAGGCTTCCCTTGGTCACCTCTGCTGCACCAGTCCCCTTGCATCCCTCAGCCGCCATGGCTCAGAGTTAGGAGTCTACAGTGAGTTAGGTCTGAGGATTAAGAAAGGCAGTCCTAGCAATCTGTAAGGATGCCGGCCAACTCTCAAGAGACTTCACTTCATGAGTAAAAGTTCTTTATTGATAAGATGCCAGTATCATACACTTATGCCATACTTGCTAGGACTGGTGGCTACAGACAAGCATCAAGCAGATATAGGTCCCCCAAGGCTACTCCTAATTCCCACCCCCTTTTCTCCTAACAGTCCTCTAACTCTGCATTCAGGAAAACAGGCTGTGTGATTCATGCACTGCTCAAGGTCAAGCAGGCTCCCAGACTTGGGAGAGATTACAGCAGGAACAAACACCTCTTGTTCTCAGTTTCTCACCCCAGGTTCAAATAACAGTATCACCCCAACAGCATCAGCTTCAGCTACAGGGGGATATTGAATATGGCAGGTGATTCTGAGCACCTGACAGTATGTAGGGGACTTATATAAGTAGGGGGCATGGCTCAGTCAGAGAGCATACTTAAGTTGGGGTCATCCCTTCTGTTCCTAAATCAGAATGCCTCCCTGCTCCAGGCCCCTTGGCGAAATGTATAAAACTGACAGCCCGCTAATGCTTAACCACAGCGACATTTTAATGCACAAAATGTAAACTTCACCAAAGACCCCGCCTATCGTTACCAGCCAAAAGATATAACAGATGACATTGCTCAGTGGTAGAGCGTCTGCTTTGCATGCAGAAATCCCCAAGTTCAGTCCCCAGCATCTTCACCTTAAAAAGAAACAGGTGCTGTCAGGGCTTTTTTTCTGGGAAAAGAGGTGGTGGAACTCAGTGGGTTGCCCTCAGAGAAAATGGTCACATGGCTGGTGGCCCTGCCCCCGATCACCAGACAGAGGGGAGTTTAGATTGCCCTCCGTGCCACTGAGTGGCGTGGAGGGCAATCTAAACTCCCCTCTGTCTGGTGATCAGGGGGTGGGGCCACCAGCCATGTGACCATTTTCAAGAGTTTCCGGAACTACGTTCCCCCGCGTTCCCCCTGAAAAAAAGCCCTGGGTGCTGTGAAAGAACACCTCCAGAGGCCCTGGAGAGTCGCTGCCTTCAGAGCAGGCGCATTGGTAGAATGGTAGAACCAAGAACTGCTAGGAAAACACTGAAAGGTTTTTCAAGGCCACAAGCAAATCCTTTGTAAGTGTGAGCACCGCGGGAGGGGGAATCTTATTTCTCCCATAATTGCAGAGCTTATCCAACTGCTTTTCTTCTACAGATATATCTATTGTATTCATTGAACATAGTGATTACAGTTTCCATTGTGTAAACAGGGACAAGTGGTAGACGGAGGAGAGTTATGTTGCCCTTGGTTCATGGAAGTGCTCAGTGGAAAATGTGAAAAGAACATGCAGCACTAGGCCGGAACTTAGAGTGCTGGACAGGATCTGCAGAGAGGTTCAAATCCCACTCGAACCATGAATGTACAGGCTGGTCTTTGCTGAGACATTGTCTACAGAGGCAACAATTATTTTTCCAATTATTTACTTCGTTCATCCCCCACATTTCTCCCCAGTGGGCTCCCAAAGCAGCTGACATAATTTTCCTTTCCTCCGTATTATCCTTACCACATCCTTGTGAGGTAGTATAGGATGAGTGTGTGTGACTGACGCAAGGTCACTCAGTGAGCTTTCATGCAGAATGAAATCCTGAGATCCTGGTGTGACACTCTAACCATTACACCATGCTTACTGGTGTGGGGGATAAAGGTGGGAAGACCAAGGTGATAGCAATTTGGACTGTACCCCTTCAAAGGTGTGAGAGAGTATTTCAAATGTTCACCGATACTGAACAAAAACCAAAAACACCTTGCAATTTTTTTTAAAAAATCATATTAATGAAAGGGGTATGCTAAACAATTCTCCTTAATGAGTGAATTCACTGATTTTTACATATGGAGAGGTTAAAAAATCGAATCTTGCTCACCTACATGTTGATGTGGTATAGCCCATTCTACCACCTATGTACTCTTCTGCCTCTTGTGGTCTTCGTCGAATAAGGTGGCATGGCAGACTGCTAAGATGATAGAATGGACCACTTCACCACTTCAGATGAGGGGGAGAGGGTACATGCTTGTATGATCCTGCTACATTAAAAATGTACATTAAAATGTACATTAAAAATTCTTTGTAAATGGAAAACTAGCATAATGTGGAGAGGGAAGAATTTTGTGAGCCCTACTGATGAGAAAATGAATTAAATAAAATAAATACCACAAAGAGCTAACCTGGAAATTTTCTTCCCGTGGTGTGATTTTTCTTTTAATTTGAAGAGGGATGGAGGGAATCTCCCTGCCCCTCTTGCACCGGGCCACAGAAGCCCGGCGGCACTGGGAATCTCCCCGCCCCTCTCACACTGGGCCGCAGCAGCCCAGTGGTGCCGGATCTCCCGGTGCGAGGGACGGAGGGAATCTCCCTGCCCCTCTCGCATTGGGTTGCAGCAGCTCGGCAGCACCAGCTCTCCCAGTGGGTGAGGGAGAGAGAGAATCTCCCTGCCCTTCTCGCACCAGGCAGCAGCAGCCCGGTAGCACTGGGGTGGGGCAGGGGGTGGGGGTTGTGGGCCCTTTAAAGTATCAGCTGGCAGGCAGCAGGGGGGAATCTTTAAAGGGCCACGAATAACGAACAGTGAACATGTTCAGTAACAGGTCAGGTTCATCAATGTTCGTTATTCGTTGTTTGTGGATGATAACGAACAGCATGTTCGGGGGGGTTTTCCGTTCATGCCCATGTCTAGTAATAATCCCCCCCTCCTCACTGCCTCTCTTATGTTTACAGCCACATGTATACATTGCAGCTAGTGGAGGGTAACATAACACATCTGAAGAAGTGCCACAGTACATTTGTTAATCTTGGAGTTGTTGCAAGATTTGCTTTGGCTGCCAGCACAACTAACTTCTCGCATCCATTGCTAGTCTGCTGTCACAAATTTCCAAGTTCCATTGCAAAATTTCTCCTTCCCAATATGTTAATCTTGGTACTGTTCTATTGTAGAGCAGGATATATAGTCCTGGAACTGCCCAGAATCAGAATCCGTTTCATCCACTATTACAAAATTGTGTGTTAATAATGCCTTACAATATTGTAATGCAAAGTTGTTTCCCTCCCTAGGTTTTTCCACCATGTTTGGAAAGAAAAAGAAAAAGCTTGAAATCTCCAGTCCTTCCAATTTTGAGCACAGGGTGCACACGGGATTTGATCACCGAGAACAAAAGTTCACCGGACTACCTCAGCAGTGGCACAGTTTACTTGCAGACACGGCCAATCGGCCAAAGCCGATGGTGGATCCTTCGTGCATCACCCCCATCCAGCTTGCTCCTATGAAGGTACTCCTCAGGCTTTGAGCTCTGTAACAGTTGTCTGCTTCTGTGACGATGGGCCGTTCTCATCTCCAGCCCCTCTGAGACAAGCACAGATACAGACAGTCATTGTGAGTCCTCAGTTTCGTAGAGGGATGAAAGCTTCCGTGTACACTTTCCAAAAAGTGGAAAGTGCAGGCTCCTCTTTCCAAAAAGGGCTGCTCTCATTTCTGCTGGAGACATTGGCCATTTCCACACGGCTTACCTTTGCTCATAACGGAAGATCGCGTTTTCTTGTGCGAGATTTGCACAACGTCACATGACGTCGCACAAACCTCGCGCGAGAAAACGTGATCTTCTGCGTTTTTTGCACGATGTTCCGGGTCGTTACGAGCAAAGGTAAGCAGTGTGGAAACGGCCATTGGAGTGGATCCTACCCCTGTCCCACCACTCTTGTTCTGTCCGAACCTGTATTTGTTTGTAGCGTTCGCATTCTATCCGTTTCTAGCTCTAGCTCAGTTTAGCAAAGTTGAATACCTTCCCCCAACCCAAAGGGCTCTGCCTATGGAAGAACCACTTAAGTTGGAGGAAGGCTTCTTAGGCTGGACGAAGACTCCTTGGCAATGTTCCCTCTAAGGTGTGCACTGTGCAGTGTTGAGAGCCAAAAATTTATTTTGTGAGCTGAAACTTGCATAAAAATTTATTTTGTGAGCTGTCTTGCATAAAAGTGTTGAGAGTGCCTTTTAAAAAAAATTGCAATCTACAAACATACAAACATTTGACCACCATGTAAATCAGTTTTAAAGCTTATAACCACAACCTTATAAATATCTGAGAATTAATTTTTTAAACTGTATTTTAAGCATGTTTTTAAAGAATGTTTTATACATTATACCTGTAAACAGAATCAAGTCACATTTCATTACAGAGACTGTTTCAATTTAACTTCTCTCTTCTTCCTTTTTCTGTTTCCCTGAACTTGAAAACACTGGTTGTGCATGCTTTATTGATATTGAGCTGAAGGAGCCTGGAGCAGAGGGTCCAGAGAAGTTAGCTGTGTTAGTCTGTAATAGCAAAGTAGTAGCAAAATAGTAAAGAGTCCAGTAGCACCTTTAAGACTAACCAACTTTATTGTAGCATAAGCTTTTGAGAACCACAGCTTTCTTCATCTAACGCCATCCTGTGCCATCCTTCATTCCTGGGCCCTCATTGTCACAGGCCCAGCCTGCCCTGGCACCATCCTGAGCCAGCCTTCATCCCCAGGCCCTCAACGTCATGGATGAGGCCTGCCCCAGCACCATCCTGCGCCATACTTCATCCCTGGGCCCTCATTGTCGCAGGCCAAGCCTGCCCTGGCACCATCCTTCACTCTGAGCCCTCAGTGTCACTGGCCAAGCCTGCCCCAGCGCTATCCTTCATCCCCAGGTCCTCATTGTTGCAGGCCAGGCCTGCCCCGGTCCCTGTGCCATCCTTCATCCCCAGGTTCTCAGCATCGCAGGCCAAGCCTACCCTGGCGCCATCCTGCACCTCAGGCCCTCAGAGGTATGGATGAAGCCTGCCCCAGCACCATCCTGCCGCATCCTTACTGTTCAGAGGTCGCCAGCTGAGCAGGAAGTCGAGACCATCAGAGAGGAATCACCTCTGCTCGCCCAAAGCAATCATGTGTGCACCAAGAGATGATATTCCATGCGCAATTGCACACGAGCACACGCTAGAGGGAACACTGCTCCTTGGAGAATGTTTGGATTAACCTAGATGGAGATCTCTACTCAAATCCATGAGACTGTTTTGCATGCAAGAGCTCCTTGAATGAGGACACAGCCCCCATGCACCCCCAATCTAAGGCTCCAGAATCCTGAGCAATATTGCTTCGTAATGCAGCAGCATTTACTTCCATGTAAAGGTGCTGTGGAAATCTGACAGATCCAACATAGATATTGTAGTTCTCCTAGTCTGGGTGGTTATCTCAAATCCGTCTTCTTTTCAGTTCTATCCGGTAGACTTGGTATCAGGGAGAAAAATTATCAATGGCTGGATAAGCAAATTCGTAGGCTACAGAAGTAGGCATTGAGATGCACGTTCCACTGCAAGTAGTGGACAAGCACCTCTGCGCATTGGAATGCTCACCATATGTATACCTTCAAGAATATCTGAAACATTCCGTGGCATTGGAAAAAAGGGGTGTATAAAACCCTCCCTGTGAAGGCTGTCCACCATCTTGTTTTAAATGTGTTGTTTTTAATGAATATGAATTTTTAATTGTATTTTAATTGTATTTTAACATGTTGTTATCCACCCTGAGCCCGCTTGCGGGGAGGGCGGAATACAAATTTGAAATAAATAAATTTCTGTGGATGCCTAAGTGGGAAAGTGACAAGTTCACTCACTCCTACTTCCATGGAAGTTTGTGATAAGTGGGGCTTGCCGGGATAACTATTTATATCACTCCCTGCACACAATTTTAATGCTTCATAAACAGGCTAAAATAGATCTTCATATGAATAAAACTGTCAAGAGTAAAATCAGAGGGTGTATAATATGCAGCATGAAGCTGCCTTTGATCTTGAAGCAAAAAGCAACAAATAGGCAAGTAATGGGGAAGTACCGGGAACAACGTAAATTTGTTAGAGAAACAACATTAAAATGTTAATACTTCATTAGAAAAGCCAAAAATAGATCTTCTCATGCATAAAAAATGTCAACACTACACAGGACTTACTTTGGCGCCTGTCAAGGCTATGCGCAAACACAGTGGCTTTTTCCTGTGCACATAAACATTTTATCTTTTCTGCTATTATAGAATTCCCAGCTATGAAGAATCACAGTCTATCAGCTTGTCTTCTCTGTAGAAATTGTTATTTACCCTAAATTCTCAGACAGGCTGATTTAGGTGTCATAAGCAATAACAACAACCATTAACTCATGTGCTATGAACGTAATATAGTAGCATTAAAAAAAGAGAGAGATTAGTTAAATATTGGGTCATGATCCTATATGTATTGAAGTCTACCATGAATTATTTTACTTACACAATTTCTGAATGCGACAACCGAGGACTATATTAACTGGTAAATATTCGTGTTATTTCAAGGTGTGGAAGCAGACAACCAAGAACCAATCAGTAGCCACTTAAAAGTTTTATCATATGGCAGTAGTAACCAGACTTAATTGTAGGGGAGGGGAGAAGAAGCAAAGTATATTTACAAAAATACAATCCAGAGATGCCATGTAGGAAGGAGGTCATGTATTCCCTCCAACTACACAAGTACTGCATCAGACAATTGGTTTTCAAGATCACGACTGCCTGTTCTGGCTGGCAGCAGATTTCCAGACAAGTTTTTTACATCACTTATTAGCAGGGCTTTTTTTCTGGGAAAAGGGCTGTTTCCACACGGCTTACCTTTGCTCGTAACGACCCGAAAGATCGCGCAAAAAACGCAGAAGATCGCATTTTCTTGTGTGAGATTTGTGCACTGTTGCGCAAATCTCGCACGAGAAAATGCAATCTTCCGGGTCGTTAAGAGCAAAGGTACCGTGTGGAAACGACCAAGAGGTGGTGGAACTGAGTGGGTTGCCCTCAGAGAAAATGGTCACATGACTGGCGGCCCCGCCCCCTGATCTCCAGACAGAGGGTAGTTTAGATTGCCCTCCGTGCTGCTCAGCAGCGCAGAGGGCAATCTAAACTCCCCTCTGTCTGGAGATTAGGGGGTGGGGCCACCAGCCATGTGACCATTTCCAAGAGGTTCCGGAACTCCGTTCCACCGCATTCCCGCTGAAAAAAAGCCCTGCTTATTAGTGATGGAAAGCACAGTCAAGTCGTAGCCAACTTATGGCTACCCCTGCTGGGGTTTTCAAGGCAAGAGAATAACAGAGGTGATTTGCCGTGGCCTGCCCTCGTCTTGGGAGGTCTTCCATCCAATTAGTAACCCAACCCAACTCTGCTTAGCTTCCGCCTGATATATTTAGCTGGAGATGCTGCAGATTGGACTGGGATCTTCTGCAAAGCAAATGCTTCACCACAGAGCCATGGCCCCATCCCAACATTTGCAAGTGGAGTAGTAGTAGCTTTTGGTGGGTGGTGTTAGTGGGGAAAACAACCCACCGTTTCTCCGTGCTGTATGCTTCTAAATTGATATTGCATGATTTGCAGACTACTGTTAATGTTTCTGCCCTGAGGCAGGGAGAGTTGAAAGAGTCTGCCATTTGGCTGTTAAGCATCCAGCAGACTCAGTATTCATCCTTGTTTCTCCCTTCGGCTGACAGACAAGTGCTGACAACCCACAGGGCTTGCACTAGTGGATGGGTTGACCCAGCAGTGCAGCTCTCTCAAGCCTCAGCCTGAGCAGGCAGAGCGGTGATCTGGCTCAAGCGCCTGTGCTGGCAGGTGTTGGGGCTCAGGAGGCTGTTTTGCTCTGGCCGTCGTCCTGCGAGGAAGTGACCCTCTCACTACAAAGTGGAGGCTGTATTGGACGCTAAACTAAAACGTGGACAGCTTTATTACTTGAACCTATAGAGTTCATTTTAATAAGAGTAATGTGGAGTGGGTTAAAGCTTCTGATGTGACTGCTCCCAAACTAGTCTGCCAATTTCACAAGGCATACCCGGAAAAGCCAAGGGGCTAGATGGTTCTTGCGGGGGGGCAGAATGTCAGGTAAGCCTCCAGCGTTTACTGTATGTGATCTATCTGAAAACCCTTTGCTGTTATTTTCCTCTTGACATCTGTGCAAGGTGTTTTCATTAGGAGTTTCTGGCAGGCCTGGGAACTCGGCCTTGAATTCCACGTAGAGAATGCACCAAGCTACACAGAGGCTGAGCCGAGCTCATCTCTCGCCTCCTCCCTTCTTCCCAGGCTCTGCGTGCCAAAAATCCTAACGGACTTTCTCTCCCACTGGGGGCGGGGACATCCACCTATAATTAACCTTGCCTTACTACCTTTAGGCATCCCAGCCAATTCCACTGTTGTAGTCTCTCGATACTGGTATCTTTCTTTAATAAAAACAACTTTAACTCATACACCTGAGTGATGCAGTGAAGAGTTTGGGGAAGTACCTGGCAAGACCTGACATTTTGGCTGGAATCCTTAACTTGTCTTCGGAACCAGAGCCCTGAACCTTGTTACCTGCAGCATGGCAGATGGAGCGGATACAGGAGCTCATGAGAAGACTGAAGGACTACCAAAAGACCCCGCAGAACCACGTGAGCCTGGTGCTGAGGCACCGATGGGACTTGGATTGACACTGGAACGAGGGAGTAGTGCTCCACCGTGGTTGGCAGTGACACTGGACCCACGCTGGACCCTGCGTGGGGTAATGGCGAGAAGCGAGTGGGGTGCAACAGAGTGTTATGCCAGCTCACCTCTGGGGAAGGCCAGTTACCTACCCTGGTTGGAAGACACTCCGCCTGGAACAATCCTGTACGTGTTAGCAGACCACGAGGCGAGGAGACGGCGGAGGAGTCGATGGAGGAGTATTTGTAGACGGAGTCTATTCTTAGACAGAAGATCCCCTTGAGGGGAAGGGGAACCGGTGCCGGAGGATGAGGAGGTGAGCACTATGGCAGCACTTCAGGAGGAGTTACAGATGATGAGGTGCGACCTACTCACCCTAACCGGACTTATGTGAGGCCTGCTGCAGGCCGCCGCCCAAGCCCCCCAACCCAGAGGGCAACTAGAACCACCTGCACCCGCAGAAGCCTTGCAAGGACCGAGAGCACCCGGGCCCTTGCCGGAGGGAGAACCGCAGGAGGGCAGAGAGTTCCCGGCCCCACTGCTACCTGTGTGGCACCATCTGGAGGCTCAGTTTGACAGTGATCCTGAGAAGCTGGGATATTTCCTGGTGCAAGTGGTGGAATTTCTCAGGGAGTGGGGGCACACCTTCCTGGATGAGACCATCTGAGTAAGCTACCTAGGATCCCGGCTGGAGGGCCCCGCAGCAAAGTGGTATGTAACCCTGCATATCGCTCAAGCTCTAGAGCTGAGGAACATGGAAGCTTTTGTCTGAGCTTTGAAGGAACAGTTCAAGAACCCCCTCGAGGAGGAGAAGGAAAAGTTCAAGTTGAGAAGTTTGAGGCAGGGAAACCAGCCGGTGCAAGAATATGCCGTGGAATTCTGGCAGTACGTGGCTAGGACCGAGGGGGTGAAGATTAAATTCTTCCGGGCAGGTTTGAATCCAGACTTAGTGGCAAAAGCAATGGTACAAGACAACCCTTGAACTCTGCTGGGATGGATCCAACTCACCTGCGAGATCGAGAACCAGGAAGCGCATCAGGTGGGACAAGGCAGGTCTCCTTCGGAGATCGCAGCCCGAGAGAAAAAGTGCTCCTGGAGCCTCCTCTCAGTGGCGGAGCAGGCCCTCCGTCTCAAACAGGGCCTTTGCCTGAAGTGTGGGGGAGCGGGCCACCTTGCAGCCAGCTGTCCAGGGTGAGGAATGGAAGCCCCAGAGCGAGACAGGAGGAACAAGAGGGCCCCAGAGACCAAAAAAAGACCACCAAGCAGCCGATGCGGCCGAGGGAGGAACCAGCGGCCGGCTTGAAAGTGGAGGATGAGTCGGTGTTGTCAAGCAGAGATCCCTCTGGACCCACAGAGGACAAGCGCCTGCTGGCAGGAAACAAGAACAACCTGCTGTGAGGGGAGTCCACCAGCAGGTCACCGAGGAGCCACCACCCCAAGAGGTGAGAACGAAAAAGGCCCTGTTCTTTTTGCCTGTGACTTTAGTAAACCCCTCGAAGAGGGACTCATATCAGGGTAAGAGCCCTAATTGATTCAGGAGGTACCAGAGACTTAATCACCCCAGCGTTAGTGACGGGGCTGAGGCTGGAGGTCAGGAAACTCACCAGCCCCATCATTTTTGAGCAAATGGACGGGTCCCGAATGAAGGGGACTTCCACGAGTTACGAGACCGAACTTGCCCCTGTGGGGATGGGGAGCCATTGGGAATCTTGGGCGTTTGTAGTCAGCGCAGCAACTAAATTTCCCTTGGTACTGGGAGTGCGCTGGATGTACGACCACAACCCTTATATACGGTGGAAGGGTGGAGAGCTATGTTTCCCGGGAAGGGGGGGAGTGTCAAGATCATGAGTGGGACGAGAAGTGGAGGAAAGCACCCCATCGACCCCTGAAGCGGCTTATCTGCCCCAGGAGGAAAGAGATCGGATACCCCCCGAGTACCGGGACTTGAGTCAAGTATTTGATGAGAAAGAGGTGGACGAGCTCCCCCCTCGCAGAGCCACAGACTGTGCCATTTAGCTGATCTCTAGCCAGGAGTTGTGGAAGGGAAAGTTGTATTCAGTGAGCCCAGGGGAGCGGGCAGAGCTGCGAAAGTTCATTGACAAAAATTTAGAAAGAGGTTTTATTAGACCCGCGAGTTCCCCCCAGGCCGCTCCTGTACTCTTCCGTAAGAAAAAGATGGGGGGCTAAGACTGCGTACGGACTATAGGGGGATCAATGCGGTATATGTGCTAACTTTTGAGATCTCCAGAACTCTTCATCAGCACGTTTGAAAGACATGCAGGAATGGGAGAATCATAATGAAACAAGTGATCTGAGCATATAAAGTGGAGAAAGAATTAACAGGATTTAATTCCTTGTGAGCGCCCTTAAGATCATCATCATTCTTGCTATGCAGTACACGTGCTCAATAGAAAGCCGTATGTGCCTTTGACAGTGCTTAAAAGAGCCAGACACAGCCAGGTGAAATGCATCAAGTTCCAAGATAAGGAAGGAAATCTGAGCAGGAGGCATGAGTGGCAAGAAATCAGTTTCCTCTAGGGTTGCCAACTCCAGGTTGGGAAATTCCTGGAGACTTGGGGTGGACCCTGGGGAGGACGGGGTTTGGGAAGGGAAAGAACTTCAGCAGATACAATGCCAGAGCATAGACCCTCCAAAGCCAGCATTTTCTCCAGGGGGACTGATCTCTGCCGTCTGGAGATCAGTTGTAATTCTGGCTGGTCGCCAGGCCACACCTGGAGGTTGGCAACCCCAGCTAACTGAAATGTTTTTTTATTCTTTTGCTATCTTATCAGCTTCCTTTATAAAATCTGTACTCTTACAAGACTGCAATCCTAAGAGCATTTTTCTGGGAATAAGGCCCGTTGAATAAAGTGGGTTTTACTTCTGAGTAGACCTCCCCAGGGTTGCTCCCTTAGTATATTTACACTGCAAAATTACCCCCTTCTATTAAAGTCAGTGAGCATAGAACGGTATAAGTCTGTGTAGCCTGGCACTGTCTACTTAATTGTATCAAATGTAAATGCAGGAATTAATAGCTGCTTTTTTCCATTCTTGCCCAGTCACTGTAATTATTCATAAAATTATTTTAAGCTTTTCCGTTCTTATTTGCCTTGAAATTCAGTCTCATGTCTGTATTCTCCTTAAGTTTTTCTGTGCAGTACTGGCAAACTATGAGCTACATTTTCTATTAAACTACGTCAAAAATTAAACAGTAAAAAAGGTATAGCTCCGTTTGCTAAGCGGCTGTGTTGATTTACATAGCTTTTGCAAATGTAGGTAATTCATATGCAAAGAGCAAAAAAAATTGGGCTTGAGTTGGTGGTTCGTGGGGTTTAAATGCCCCTTTCCGGCCTTAACAGTAGCAGGGAAAGGGGCGTTTAACATTTTTTTTTTAACTTCATTCTTTTACTTCTTTATCACCAGTGCCTGCACACCAGCCATTTATCACTTAGGGTTGGGAACAAGGATGTTGCTGGTGGGACCATGGCTCGGATCCCGTGATCAACCACCACTGAGGGAAGGGGATGTCCGTCAGCTAAATTGGACGCTGTCGCCTCCCCCCTGCTGCTGCCAAACTTATCCTTGAAATGCTGGTTGTGGGGGGCACGGGACCCCAAGGAGAAGAGACTTACAGTGGTAGGAGGGACTCACCCTTCCTTCCAGAGGGAATTTTTTCTGGGCTAACCAAGCCAACGTCTTGACCAAGCCTAAGGAACTTTCTTCTAACTCAGGGGTTCCAAAACTTATTTGGCCTAACACCCCCTTTTCAGAAAAAAAAATTACTCAGCCCCACCTTGGAAATCTACCTTCAAGAAGTGGACAAAAAGATGCAGTGACAAATTTGCACACCCTAAGCAGGCCACCTAACCTAAAGTTAAAGGGACACTAATTTAAAAGGTCCTTTTACTAATATCCTCCTTTTAAAGAAAATGTGTATTTCCCCCAGATCTTACCTTTTAGATGTTTTCTTCAGTCCAGGTAGAGGCCACCACGATCCACGCAATTGCACCCAAGGCTCCTACCGCCCACCTGGATCATTCCAGCGCCCCCAGGGGGCGGTATTGCCCACTTTGGGAACCAATGAAAGGGCTCTTCCAGTGGAGGAGCCCCTTGAGTTGGGGGACAGCTCCTTAGGCTGCGGAAGGCTTCCAGTTTTGCTCAGCAGAGTGATGAGACAGGTTGGATCCACCTCACCAATACTATAATAATAAGCAAGTACTTCCTCGCCAGCGATATCATCATGAAGTAAGCCGTCCAGAAGAAGAACGTTGCACAATTATACACCTAAATAAACAAATGTAACTTTTCCCTCACAAAGTATCTGAAGAAGGGAGCTCTGACTCTCAAAAGCTCAGACCCTGAAAATCTTGTTGATCTTTAAGGAGCCACAGGACTCAAATCCTGACAATCACCCTGTGAGGTGGGTTGAGCTGTGAGAACTCTGAGAGAGCTGTGACTAACCCAGAGTCACCCAGCTGTCTTCAAGTGGAAGAGTGGGGAATCAAACCTGGCTCTCCAGATTAGAGTCTTGCTACTCTTAACTACTACACCAAATTAGCTACCCACCTAATACTACCTAATAACCACCCAAAGTCATCAAAAGAGAACAAGCCCAGTTAGCTTAACTGATTCAATCTGATTTGATAATCTTGCGGTTTCCCACACTACCTTTATCCAAGATCTTATATTCAGATATTTTGCAACCTTCTAGCTCTGCATAATTAAAATTCTTGCACCCATCTATGAACTTTAGTAATAGGTTCTAATAGAAGTCTGAACAAAAAGTGGGGGTCTTTTACACTTGTTTTTCTGCATGCCAATCCAACGGCCCCTCTCTGTAAGCTCAGGTTGCCCATCTGTCTCCTGTTTCCAAGAAGTACAGCCAGGTAGATTTCCAAATGATCAGCAGAAACACTGTGAGAAACTCAGTTTTAGTTTTCAGATTGGGATCTTGGGGCCCTGGTTCACAGGTAGAAGAAGGACTGCCAGGTCTCCTGCTATAATCTCCTGCCATCCTAGAGCATTGCATGAATAGCATGACATCACTTCGGGGTTTGTCCCAGAAATGACATCATGCCATCAATGCAATGGCACCCCTCCGTAACCCTCCCCCCCCCCAGTCTCCTGCTGGTGCTGGATGCCCAAGGTTAGGGGTGGGGAACCTTTTTTTCTGCCAAGGGCCAATTGGGATATTTATAACCTCAATCGCGGGCCATACAAAATTATCAACTTAAAAAAATTAGCCTGCTATATTTGGTCAAACATTTAATTAACTTACCCCTAATGTAATGACTGGAACTGATTCTCTTTGGTGAGGCATGTGATGTTAGCAGGGTCCATCGGTGTCAGGTCTGGGAGGCTGGCTGTGTTGGCCTTGTAGCGTGGGTCCGTCCAACCATCCCTACCCTTGGCCGCCTTTTCGGCCTGCACTGATGACCTTGGGGGTCAAAGAGAAAGGGCTCCCCCCACAGGCCTCAGAATGGGGTTCCTCTGGTGTGCGGTGGGGTACTCCAGTATTCACTCCCCTAGGAAGCTGCCCTCTCGACCTCCAATCCCCATACTTCTGGTGGGCTGTGGGGGCATGCCTGCCCTGGGGCTGGGCCTTCCTGGCCCAGGCGGGGTTGGCGTCTGCCACGGTGGCGCATTGCTGCTGTTGCTGCGGGGGCTGGCGCGTCGACCCGCAGCTCCATCATGCCGCCGCTCCTCGTCTCCCCCGTCTGGTGCCTGCCCCAGGCTGTTCCACTGCGGCTTTTCATCTCGCTGCCTCTTGCGTAGCCCCTAGGCCAGTCGCGGCGGTGAGCGAGGCCAGTGAGTCTTGCTGGGTGGCTGGTGGGCCTCCTCTGCAGCAGCCTCACCTCCTGGGCCGCTGCATTTGCCCGCAGCGCTGCCTCCGCTCATCTCTCTCCACGGCATCTCCCTGACGGCACTGGAGCTGCTGGGCCCGTCAGAAGCCAGACATCTTAGCAGGGCCAGACCAAATGATTTTGCGGGCCTTATACGGCCTGCGGGCTGGACGTTCCTCACCCCTGCCCTAGCTAAAGCCAAAGATAGGCTGCTGGCCTTTTAATTCCAGTGGAGACCAGTGACTGACTCTGTGGAAGTAAGAAGTGAACATGTTCACCCTGTACCTGCTCACCATTTTCCTGACAACCCCCAAGAGTTGATACTCATTCTTTTGGGTAAATATACAGGCACCATATAGGCATCCTATGTATATACCGCAATGGAGCAGAGAGCTCCTTGGGGGGGGCCATATAAGGTTGGGATAATGGCACAGGGTAGGAAATTAAACTATCTCTACACCAGGATCTTAATCCCGACTGAGAGCTGCTCAAGCTGCTAGTTACCCCCCACACCCAGCAAAAAACACTGTGGATTGTGTCACGTATCTTCTATGCCCCAGGTTTGGCCCTTAGAGAATAAATATTGGAAGATGTTATAATGTAACACAAGGGCAAAATTCAGCTCAGGTGGGAAAAGGTAATCGAGATGCTTGATTTTTTGCTGCCATCTACTGGTCATGGTGCATGGAATATTCAGTGGTCAAGACTTATTTCCCCATGGGGATTGTTTGCTAACTGTTGTTGGTAAAGGTAAAGGTTCAAGCACTGAGTCGTTACTGACCCATGGGGGGATGTCGCATCATGACGTTTTCTTGGCAGACTTTTTACAGGGTGGTTTGCCATGGCCTTCCCCAGTCATCTACACTTTACCCCCAGGAAACTGGGAACTCATTTTACCGACCTCGGAAGGATGGAAGGCTGAGTCAACCTTGAGCCGGCTACCTGAACCTGGCTTCCGCCGGGATCGAACTCAGGTCATGAGCAGAGCTTGGGCTGCAGTACTGCAGCTTACCTCTCAATGTCAATCTTTCTTTATTACAGTCAGTAATTCTTTATTACAGTACAGAGAGGAATGAGATAAAAAGCGACCAGAATATAACATACGTAAAATATAACAAGAGTGTAACAAATCTAGACGTGGATACATAACATCATAACAAACGCTAACTTGCAAAATTAAAAGAAGTCCACCAGGACCAGGCAAAACTAAAACCATACTAGTGCAGTACTAACTAAAAGGCCAATGTATGCCAACTAACATCTAGCATTTAAATCAGGACTTACTACGAGTGTAGATGAGGGTTTACACAAACCCAGGCAAAGTATGGCTAAGTTGATGTATTAGATATTACAATCAATTCTTCATCAACATAGCGTGGCAAGATGTGAAAAGAGCAAAGTTTGATTGCTTGGGAGCAAAACTTGGCTACCTGCTGGGTGATCTCTATATTTTCATCAGACAGAAGCCTATTTATGTTGACCAGATCAGAAGTGTCTGTAGAACGTTCAAGTCGTGGAAGGACATGTGCGGCGTGGATCACATTGTAGAAAGGGCAGCGAAAGAAACATACGGGCCATCGTCTCTGTCTCACCACTATTGCATGGGCGTAGTCTCTCTGCCCAAGGGATCTTGCGATATCTGCCCTCGATGATTGTAGATGGCAGAGCGGAAAATCTAACCAGAGTAAAAGCTCTTCTTTGGTTGTTATTTTCCAGCGTGTATAAATAAGTAGCCAGGATAGAGAGGTAGTGTCTATGAGGTGCTACAATATAGGTGGGAGATCTTGAGAGCCAGTTTGGTGTAGTGGTTAAGAGCGCGGGACTCTAATCTGGAGAGCCGGGTTTGATTCCCTACTCCTCCACTTGAAGCCAGCTGGGTGACCTTGGGTCAGCTCTTTCAGAGCTCTCTCAGCCCCACCCACCTCACGGTGATTATTGTTGTGGGGATAATAATAACATACTTTGTAAACCACTCTGAGTGGGTGTTAAGTTGTCCTGAAGGGCGGTATACAAATCGAATGTTGTTGTTGTTATATCAGGTTGCCATCCAGTGTCTTCAATTCTCTGCCTCAAAGCTTGTCTGGCTGAGTCTCCACTCATGTGGAGGAGAGCTGAAGAGGAGAATCCAAGTTGCACGATTCTTGCTTGAGTAGCCTTAAGGCAGCTGGATTGGAAGTCATCTAGCAGGATGAGTGGAAGGAGGCTGCGAGGATGTAGATTTATTTTGAGCCAGACGAAGGGTGAGGAAAGTTATTTTCTGGCAGCAACCATTAAAACCCCAGTCTCCAGGCAAAACTTTGATTGAACCCGTTCGAGAGGGGTGAAACAGGAAACTGGTAGACAGCTTACCACTCTGCGCCACGGGGTTCCTCTGTTGTTGAACATGAGAGAAGTTGTGTGTGTTTTCAATCCAGTATTTTTCCAGTAAATTTGCCTTTAAGAACAATACCTCTGTTGGCCACAAACTCCCTCATCTCTTTTCTGTGGACTGCTTCCTCTCCCATGGCAGAAATGGAAAGAAATTAATTAATTCAAATGTATGGAAATGCCTAAAGGATACCCAGAGAAGAGAATAGGATAAAAATGCAAGTTACATTGAGCCAAAACACACGAGAAGAAATACCTAGATTCAGCACGTGTTCTCTTACCTCAAGGTTTGCCGAGACCTGTAGGCGTCCTGGAAGCTTAAAGTTTAGCATTTACAGAGCAGCAGGAAGGGGAAGGGAAATACAGGTGCCTGTATTTCCCTTACTGCTGCTCTGTAAATGCTAAACTTTAAGCTTCCAGGACGCCTACAGATCCCGGCAAACCTTGAGGTAAGAGAACATGTGCTGAATCTAGGTATTTCTTCTAGTGTGTTTTGGCTCATTGTGGGAATATTTTTGGTTGCTTAATTTCAACAATTGGGAAATTCCTGGAGATTTGGGTGAGGAGTTTCGGGAGGGTGGGATGAGGATTTGGGGAGGGGAGTGACTTCAGTGGGGTGTAATGCCGTAGAGTCCACCCTCCGAAGCAGCCATTTTCTCCAGGGATTAAGATCTCTGCGCTCTGGAGATCAGTTGGAATTCTGGGAGACCTCCAAGACCCAACTTAAGGTTGGTAGTTATAATGACTAGCTAGGTAGGGATCCATGATTCCAAATGACCTTTTTATCCAAGCAATTCTCTTTGACATAGGAGGCGCAAGTAAACTGATCGATATGGTTTGGAATGCAGTGTATGTGCTCATTCCTTGAAAGTGGTGTGAAGGGTCTTCGTAGCTCCTCTGTTGAGCACAAACTCCATACCCACAGAATACATGCCGGTCAAACAACCAATCCTGGTGCTCCTTTCATACACAGTCTTTGAGGGCCAGCTCCACACTTTCTGCTATGAATCTCTCTGCAGTGATGAAGGCTGCCATAGAAAGCTTTAAAAGATCTTTACTTTTCAGTGTGCCCTGTGCTTGACAAACACCTTTGCTCTCAAGAACATATGAAGCTGCTTCATTGTGAGTTAACCCCTTAGTTGACATGAACTGGTATTGTCGGCTCTGATGGTCAGTGACACCTCCAACCCCTCAGGCCAGAGTCTTCTCCAGTTCTGCAGTTTCACATCCTTCAATTACTGATACTAAAGACCAGGGCTTTTTTTCTGGGAAAAGAGGTGGTGGAACTCAGTGGGTTGCCCTCGGAGAAAATGGTCACATGGCTGGTGGCCCCGCCCCCTGATCTCCAGGCAGAGGGGAGTTGAGATTGGCAATCTAAACTCCCCTTTGTCTGGAGATTAGGGGGTGGGGCCACCAGCCATGTGACCATTTTCAAGAGGTTCCGGAACTCCATTCCCCCGCGTTCCTGCTGAAAAAAAGCCCTGGTTCTAATTGTGCAAATGAGTAGAACTGTGGAAATGTTACAAGAAAGCTCCCCAGTTTACTTCTCTGCTCGGTATCACACTGCTTCATGGGCCTAGCAGTCTTGAAGCTCCTGTCGACTAGAAGTTTTTCTGCATGCACTTTTTGTTTGACATTGTGTGTGTGTGTGTGTGTGGGTGCGGGGAGGGGTCATTCTGATTTTCTTTCTCCTTCCCTTCAAAGGGGTGGGAGTGAACAGAAGTGCAATGGGTCACCTCTGGACAACCTGAGACGCCTTGCCAGGCCGGTCTGCCTGGTCGCCTGGCTGTGGATTTAGAGCTGAGTTCTAAGGGATTAAAAGAACACAAAGATAACAGAAAAACAAGCGGGGAGCAGCACTTCTTAACTGGAAATGCAAAAGATTCAGTAAAATCTATGGATTTCAGTGAGGCTGCCTCCAATGGGAGAGAGTCGTGTTTTCAGTCCAAATTCGAGTAAAGACTCTCAATCCCAAAGAAAACTTCTGCCCAGAGACCTTTTCAGCAGGCAGTTTAAATGTTTGTTCTTTCTTAGCCGTATAAGAATGGTTATAGTGCACCACCCAGTGGCCATGAATAATATTACAGAAGAACTAAGTGCCATGCAAAGTAGAGTACGTTTCTCTAATCCTGTTGACTTCAGTGGATTTAGAAAAGGGTAACTCTGTTTAGGATGAAACTGTAAGTTATGTAAAACCAGGAATGAAACTGATAGAACCTCCCAGACTTCATTGTGGCATATGTTCCCATGGACCAGAACCCATTAGAATCATAGAATCGTAGAGCTGGGTCATCTAGTCCAACCCCCTACACAATGCAGAAAATTCACAACTACCTTCCCCCCCCCCCCCACACACACACACCCAGTGACCCCTGCTCCGTGCCCAGAAGAAGACAAAACACTGTCAGGATCCCTAGCCAACCGGGCCTGAGGAAAATTGCTTCCTGACCCCAAAGTGGCGATTGGCATTATCCTGGGTATGTAAAAGGGGCCACAAGAACTAAGCACTGATGTAACCCTTCCTGCCCTCCCTCTCGAGATCTGTCCAGGTTCACAGAATCAGCATTGCTGTCAGATGGCCCTCTAGCCTCTGCTTAGAAACCTCCAAAGAAGGAGCGCCCACCACCTCCCGAGGAAGCCTGTTCAACTGGGGGACCGCTCTAACTGTCAAGAAGTTCTTCCTAATATTTAGCCAAAACTCTTTTGATTTAATTTAAAGCCATTGGTTCTGGTCTGACCTTCTGGGGCAGTGGAAAACAACTTTGCACCGTCCTCTATATGACAGTCCATCAAATACTTGAAGATGATTATCATATCACCTCTCAGTCTTCTCCTCTCTAGGCTAAACTTTCCAAGCTCCTTCAACCTTTCCTCATAGGACTTGGTCTCCAGACCCCTCACCATCTTCGTTGCCCTCTTCTGGACAGATTCTAGCTTGACTATATCCTTCTTAAATCGTGGTGCCCAAAACTGAACACAATACTCTAGGAGAGGTCTAATCAGAGCAGAGTAGAGCGATACCATCACTTCGCATGATCTGGACACTATGCTTCTGTTGATACAGCCCAAAATCACATTCACCTTTTTAGCTACCACATAACAATGCTGACTCATGTTCAGTGTATGGTCATCATCATTGCTGTCAGATGGCCATCTAGCCTCTGCTTAAAAACTTCCAAAGAAGGAGAGCCCACCACCTCCCGAGGAAGCCTGTTCAACTGAGGGACCGCTCTAACTGTCAGGACGTTCTTCCTAGATTTTTTTTGAAGTGTACTATTTCCACGACAAGTCTCCCTCATCCTATAATTATAAATTTGATTTTTCCTACCTATATGCATAACTTTGCATTTATCTCTGTTGAAATTCATTTTATTTGTTTTAGCCTAGTTTTCCAGCCTGTCAAAATCATCCTGTATCCTTACTCTGTCTTTTACTGTATTTGCTACTTCTCCCAATTTAGTATTGTTATGATCTTCACTTTCTTTAGGGTGGATTTTGCTTTAAATCTCCCCCTTACACCCTCTGGGTAGTTTGCTGCCACCAGGAATATATTATTCCAAAATGTTTTATTTAAATTTTCCCTTTTGTAACGTGTTTGAGCGTCAGGCTCCTTCGTGGTTCTATGTGGCCCTGAGGATAGGAATGGGAGATAACTCTGGGATATAACAAAACAAAGTTTATTTTTTAAGAAGCGTGTTGGTTACATAAAAGTCGTTCTTAGTTCTTCTAGTTGCTTCATCCAACCTCATTCACACAGATCTCTTGTAAGGCTTCACACACAGTTAGCCTCTTTCTCTCGGCTCTATATTTCTCTCACAGAGAACTCCTCAGACAGCACACAGCTAGCCTGTTTTCTTTTCACTCTCAATCCTTTCTCTCTCAGGCGCACACACAGTTTGCCTGCTTCAAACAGAGTGAATATATAGTCTCACAGACACACTCAGTTCAGGCTTCCACTCAGGTTGCCTTTCCCTCACAAATACAGGAACACCCTCAGGCTGCACACAGCTCGCCTCTCTGGCCCTAACTGAACCTTTTTTTTTTTCTCCCTCAATAACTGAAAACCGCCTTCACCCCGCCCACTCTCTGTCATCTACCAATCATATCACTCACTCATCTCTCTCTTTCACCCCCCCTCTTCACCTATCTCACCAAACATTTAAAGACACATGCACCCATTTCTTGAAATCATTACAAATATCATCTGCAAATTTAATAAACATCCCTTCTATTCCTTCATCCAAATCATTAAGAAAAAATGTTGAACGGAGCAGGTCCCAGGACCGATCCCTGAGGCACTCCACTTGTCACTCCTCTCCAAGAGGATAAGGAACCATTAACAAGCACTCTTTCGGTGCTACCATCAACCAATTACAGATCTACCTAACAATAATAGGATCTAAACCACATTTTACCAACTTGTCAACAAGAATATTATGTGGAACCTTATCAAAAGCCTTACTGAAATCGAGATAAACTATGTCTACATCATTCCCCTGATCCAGCAAGGTAGTAACTTTCTCAAAAAAAGAGATAAGGTCAGTCTGACGTGACTTGTTCTTGAGAAACCCATGCTGGCTCTGAGTAATCACAGCCATCCTTTCTAAATGCTCAAGGACTGACTGATGATTTGTTTTAAAAAATTTCCAGGTAGAGACGACAAGCTGACGGGTCGGTAGTTACCCGGATCCTCCCTTTTCCCCTTCTTGAAGATGGGGACAACATTTGCCCCCCTCCAATCTTCTGGCACATCGCTTGTTCTCCAAGAATTCATTATGTGGTTGATCAGAGATTTTTACTATAATAATAAGAAACAGTGGCTGGAATCCAAAGAGACATTCCCAATGCTTTAGGCAGGCCCTGAGACCCAAAGAGTGCAGATCCTACCTCTATAGTCCCACTCTTGTGAGAAAAGTTTGAAGTTTTCTTCCAGCCCAAGGGACCTTCCTACAACTTATTCCTTCTCCTTATACTGGAGATGGTTGGATCCACCCCACTGTCAGTCAAAGGAGAAAACACTGACTGATATACCAAGGGCCTGACTCTGTGGAAGTCCACTTCATATATTCATGTGAGAGAAACATGACCAAAGTCCTTTGGGCACACAGAACTAATTCTTTCGGTTAGATGACTCAACTGGGATTCATCCTCTTTTAAAAAGGTGGCAGCTTCCCCCCAGGTAACTCTTTCACAAGCCCAACTAACCCTTTTCTAGGACGAAGCCCTGCTGAGTCCCATGTGGCTTGATTCGGAGCATTCGTAGCATTCTTGCGGAAAACAGTCCTAACCCTGTGTTTTTGTTTTTGAAGTCAAAATTGAGGGTCAGCCTCTCAGTTACAAGCTATGAAATCATGACAGATTTTTGAAAATTTCCAAATGCGATTTGAGCTCTGCCTTGCTGTTAGTCAGGTCTGAATGAGTACAGAATTTGCAACACTTCATCACTGCTTATTGTCAACAGTCAGGACCCAACACAAGGTGGCAGCAGAAAGTATGCAAACATTGGCATAGAAACTGTTTGCTGTGATGAAAGGCTAAAGAACCTTGGACTCTTCACTTGAGGGGAAAAAGAGGGTGGAGGGGGACAGGAAAGGATTTAGGTTGATAAAATTATGCATGGGGTGCTGAAAATGAATAGAGGGGACTTTTTCTCCCTCTCCCATAATACTGGAACTTGAGGAGAACCCAGTCAAGCAGATGGACAACAGAAGATGCTTCTTTACTCAATAGATCCAGAGGTGTTAGCCGTCTGTAGTTACAAAATAGTCAAGACTCCAGTAGTATCTTTAAGACTAACCAACTTTATTGTAGCATAAGCTTTCGAGAACCACAGCTCTCTTTGTCAGATCCATCGTCAACTTTCGAGAACCACAGGTCTCTTCGTCAGATGCATCATCAGATGCATCTGATGAAGGGAGCTGTGGTTCTCAAAAGCTGGCAATGCATCTGACAAAGAGAGCTGTGTGTCAGGTGTTGCCAGGTATTTCCCCAATCACTCCAGTGTATGAGTTAACGATGTTTTATTTAGGAAAGATACAAGTATCAGGATGCTGTAACAATGGAATTGACTGGAATGACTAAAGGTGGGAAAGTTAGTTCAATTATAGGTTAATGTCTCCTCCCCCCCTCTCCAGCAGGAAGAAGAGGCAGTTAGGAGTTTTGGCGTGTATCACCTGGGAAGAAGGGAGGGGGAAGAAGAGGAGCTCAGTTCAGTCTCTGTAGTGGACTCAAGGTCACATTCCAAGGCTTCTGCAGGAACTTGTAACCAAAACACCTTACCTGGAAGATACGCAGTTAGCAACAGGTTCACACAATACTGGTACTCTCTGCACCTACTCAGAGGCACTGAGACAAAAGACATATGATGCTTTTAGCCTATCTGACACTGTGGCTCTCAAAAGCTGGCGATGCATCTGACGAAGAGAGCTGTGGTTCTCGAAAGCTGGTGCTACAATAAAGTTGGTTAGTCTTAAAGGTGCTACTGGACTCTTTCTTTACTCAATGAATAATTAAATTGCGAAATACACTGCCAGTGGAAATAGCGATGGCCACCAGCATAGATGGCTTTAAAAGGAGATTCGGCAGATTCACGGAGGGAGAAGAGGCCCATCATTGTCCACTAGCCATGGATAGTAAAGCGGCGGTGGAGGAGAGTGCCCTCAAGTCATAGCTGGTGACCTCTGATGTGGTTTTCATGACAAGAGACTAGCAGAGGTGGTTTGCCATTGCCTGCCTCTGCAAGCATGGTCTTCATTGGAGGTCTCCCCTCCACTTACTAACCAAGGCTGACCCTGCTTAGCTTTTGAGCTCTGATGAGATCAGCCTCTCCTGGGCTATCCAAGTCAGGGTGGATAGTAAAGTGAGTCTCCAGCAGATCTCTGAAGAGCAGTGTTGAGGGAAGACCTCTGTGCCGCCTTTGCTGGCACCCAGGGCAAGTGGTCTGGCTGCTGTGTGAAACAGGATGCACGGCAGGGTGGGCCACTGGGTAGATCTAGCAGGGCTCTTCCGTTACTCCTTCCTATGAGAAGGGCTCGCATATCTGAAAAGAAGTGTAGGTTGTTTTCAGCACATCCTGAACTGAGCTGCGTGTGGTGGGGGAGCCATTTGTACATGAATGTCTTGTCCAGAGGAATAGAGAACGGTTTCCTCACATTTTGATCCAAGATTACCCACCAGCACGTAGCATCCAAGGTATGGCAGACTGACCCAGTGAATTTGGGGGATGTGTGCCATCAAATCAGTGCTTCCCACGGTGAGCTTTCAGACAGCAGATTGCCCGTAGTGTGCTTAGGGGAGAGGCCGTGGCTCTCCCCTAAGCATCTTCTTGGCATGCTGAAGGTCCCCAGTTTGATCACCAGCATGTCCAATCAAAAGAATCAAATAGCAGGTGACGTGAATGTTTTCCACACAGAGAGTCACTGCCTGTTAAATAGATAGTATTGACCTTAATAGAGCAAGGGGCTGACTCAGTCGAAGGCAAGTTCACGTACTTGGGGAGCAAAGAACTAACTCAGCTCCTCTGGCCATGGTTTCTGTGAGAAGGTCAGGGCTGGATCTAGGGTTGCCAGCACCCAGGACAACCCAAGTCCGGCCTCTTGCGCGCACAGTGCACACTCGCTCCCGTCACTTCTGTGATGTCATCATGCACTGCAGAGCATGCCGCCCTGCGTGGCAAGCTGGCTGCCCCGCTGAGGGGGCGGCCGGCTTGCCGTGGGCCCCGTCCTGCGCGGCAGGTGAATGGCGCAGGCGGCCTCCCAGCCACCTGCGCTGCGGCCGCCACTTCCACGGTGCTCTGGGGCAGCCGGCTTGCCACACGGGTGGCACACTGACGGCCGCCACTTCTGCGGTGCTCTGGGGCAGCCGGCTTGCCACACGGGTGGCACACGCCACACAGGTGGCACACTTGCCACACTGGTGGCACGCGGCTGGCTTGCCGTGCATCCCCTGCTCTCGCGGCAGGCAAATGGCACAGGCGGGTGGGCTCCCACTGCCCTGTGCTCAGCCACCCGCGTGCTCCCGGGGGCTAGCAGCTGCACCCAGTGCCCCCTCTTTGACGGTGCCAGGGGCACACTATCCCCCCTGCCCCCCGTCGATCCAGACCTGGAGAAGGTCTATACTTGGGGTAGATGGAGAGAGCAGAAATGTATTACTATATGATACCATCTTACTCCATGCCTTCCTCCCCCAAAAAACCATGGCACCATCTCCTATCGTGATGTTGTCAGAGGCTTTGTCACAGCATCTTCCCCTCTTAACTCTCCTCTGTGTTAGGTTTACTCTTTTGACTCCTGCATTTATATAAATGCTCAGGGCCGGCATTAGGAGGGCCGAGGTGCCATTTCTGTGTTAGTAGATGTCCTACTGCTATCGTTTATGTATTTGTTTAGAAGATGTGCACAGATTGGCCTGCAGAAGCTCGCACAGTAAAACATGGTATAATCATAAAAACAGAATAAATTCCTTCAAATTAACAAACCATAAAAAACCCAGCCATCAACAAAAAAACAAAAAAACCAGCAGGGCATTTCAAAAGCATAATAAACATTTCAAAAGCCGAAAATGATGATCCTTGTAAAACAGCCCTCAGGCTAGAAGTAGGCTGTGAAAATGACCAAAACTTTTCCCTCTTAACTTTTTGCTAGCCTACTTTTGTCTCTGAGCAATTAAACTGTGGAGAATCTGTTTATCAAGCTCACTGTGAAGGAGCTCCCTGTTTCCCCCTAGTTTCTATTGACCCACCTGAGGCCGAGAGATCACAACGTGTCCAAGGCCATGGAGAGTCCATAGTAGAGATGGGCACAAACTGAAATACGAACCAAAATTAAGCACAAACCAGGCCGGTTCGTGGTTCGCAAACCACGGTTCATCAAATCCCATTTTTGATGAACCGCCACGAACTTTAGGCTGGTTCGTTTGGTTCATTTTTTAGTTTGTGACTGCAGACAGCCTGGTGCCAATCAATCAATTTCCTAGGCAACAGGGGATAGACTTCCTGCAGACCTTCTGCTGACCCGGAAGTGAACTTCTGCTGGCCCAGAAGTGACCTGCTGACCCGGAAGTGATGGTTTTCTGACCCAGATGTGACGTTTTCACAAACCAAATGAACCAGTTCGCGAACCAGGGCCAGGTTCATGAAAGTTCGTGGTTCATGAAATTTGATGAACCACGAACCGCATGGCTCAGTTTTTTTCTGGTTCGTGCCCATCTCTAGTCCATAGCAGGTGAAGCAGCCTCCCAAATGCACATTCATCTGCTGTACTTATTGGCGCACTGCTAGTAGAACAATCTGTTTTGTGACATCACAGTGGGAATGCGCTCAGCAACCTTGCCCCCTTCTTGCCACTTAGCACAAGCAGGACTACACATCTTGAACACTGTTCAATATTTAAAAAAAAAAGAAGTGTCTTGCTTCTAACCTGGATATCAGTTCTTGGATATTAGAAATTTTTATTTATTGACTTAGATGTTTCTGTGCTGCTTCTGTGTAAATCCTGGTGAGGGTGACTTACAAATAAAAGAACGAAAACACCATCAAAGTCTACTGTTAGTAACCCCTCCCCCACCTCCCATCCAAGGCATATTTGACGAGAGTCCTGATTAGAGCCTTTTCAGTGTGGCTACCCCATGCCTCTGGAGCACCTTCCAAGAAGAGGTCAGGGGGGCTCCTACCCTCCTAGCATTTCGGAAAAGGTTGCAAAACAGGGCTGTTTTGGAGATCTTTTAAGGCAGTCTAGCCCTGGCCAGAGCTGATCCTGCACTGGGCAGGGGGTTGGACTAGATGGTCTGTATGGCCCCTTCCAACTCTATGATTCTATGATCATAACCACAGGAAGCTAGCATAAGGCAATTTTGGACTGCGTTTAATGCTTTTAATGCTTGTTTTATACAATCATTTATAATATTTGTTTTTGTATCATTACCCTGCTTGAGTCCTGAAATGCTCAGGAGATCATATAAAAATTTTAAATAAATAAATAAATAAATAAAATAAACTTCACTTCTTTTAGGTCACTGACTTGATGTCTGAAAGCCAAGCGTTTTGTGTAATGTAATATACCTAAGGAACTCCAAAGTACCGCACGAATGTGATTATAATGAAATGTTGCTTCTGTTTGTATGGCAACTGACTTCAGACACCGCAACAAAAGCTAGAAAATAACATACTAGAAATGATCTGTATCATCTTATAAACATCTGTATTTTATCACCTGGAACAAACAGACAAACAAACAAACAAATATAAAAATACGTAATTTGTACATTTGCACAGCTAGATATTTGATAGTTTTCTTAAAAATGTTTCTGTGTTAATGGCCTTTGCAATTAGATGTTGAAATCTCCCTATTGGCTCCTGATGTATGTGATGTAATTCAGTGTAGTGAAGGACGAATATGAACTCAACGAAACGAAAAGATGAGAGACGTTGTCCATTGCTGCTCAATGAGGAGCAGAGGAACAACCCCTGCTAAAAAAAAGAAGAAGAAGCAAGGACAATATGGTCCCCCCAGCTTTTCAATCGGCGTTCTTAAGTATATGAACCTGCCTTCTGCTAAGAGAGATGATTGGTCCATCCAGCTTTGTGTTGTCTTCTCTGACTGGCAACAGTTCTTTGAGCAGGGAAAGGCCTTTCCCAACTTCTGTTACATAAGATGCCTCTCCAGGGACTGGGACTGGCACCTTCTGTATGCAAAATGAGGAACTAACACATAGTCTCTACTAGGGCTTTTTTTCTGGGGAAAGAGGTGGTGGAACTCAGTGGGTTGCCCTCGGAGAAAATGGTCACATGGCTGGTGGCCCCACCCCCTGATCTCCAGACAGAGGGGAGTAGAGATTGCCCTCCGCGCCGCTCGGCGGCACGGAGGGCAATCTCAACTCCCCTCTGTCTGGAGATCAGGGGGTGGGGCCACCAGCCATGTGACTGTTTTCAAGAGGTTCTGGAACTCCGTTCCACTGCGTTCCCGCTGAAAAAAAGCCCTGGTCTCTACCCTGACTGTTGTCCCTAGCCATGACACCTACTACTGGTGAGGGCAGGGGAACTCTGGCAATATTGTGGAAGCCGGGCGCGGAAGCTTCCATTTTAGGGCATGCATCTGCCCTGCTGAGGAAGCCTGACATTCAGTGCCTGGGAAGTAAGAAGACAATTCTTCCTTGAATTCTACTCTAGAGTGGGTTTGCTATTGCCGCTCCCATTTGGACTCACCATTAGCTACACTCTCACCTTTCCTCTTGCTGATGTCAGATAGGGTTGCCAACTCCAACTTCAGAAATTCCTAGAGATTTGGGGGTGGTGTGTGGGGAGGACAGAGATTTAGTCCATCCTCTGAAATTTTCATTTCCTCTGGGGAAACTGATCTCTGCAGCCTGGAGGGTTGTTGTAATTCTCAGAGAACTCCAGACCCTACATGGAGGTTGGTAAACGGAATGTCAGATGGTTGTTCTGGGTTTTCCGGGCTGTATTGCCGTGGTCTTGGCATTGTAGTTCCTGACGTTTCGCCAGCATCTGTGACTGGCATCTTCAGAGGTATAGCACTGAAAGACAGAGATCTCTCAGTATCAAACTGTGGAGAAGATGTTAGCAGGTAATTTATATCTACTCAGGAAGGTGGGTTTGGGCTGAGTCATCCTGTAAGAGTTTCCCAGGGTGTGGAATGCTAATGGAATGCTAATGCTTCACTGTATCCTGAGGAGGTTCTTTTACATATGGATTGGTGCTTGACATGCTAATCTTATCTGCAGAGCTATTGTAAGATGTAGAGTATTTTGTTAGCCTGGTGTATTTCAGGAACTACAATTCCATGGACCACGGCGATACAGCCTGGAAAATCCACAACAACCATCGTTCTCCAGCTGTGAAAGCCTTCAACAATATATGGAATGTCAGATGCTGGGGGGGGGGGGGAACAGACAGATGCAAGGGTCTGCCAAGCAACTCTCAAAAAGACCCACTGTAGCAGTAAAAGCACTTTATTGAAAAGCTGCCAGTATCAGGATCTTACTCCATCTTTGCTAGGAATGATGTTCACATGCAAGCATCAAACAGGTTTCTAGAGCATGGACAATTTCTAAGAACTCCCCCTGCCTCCATTCTAAGGGTCAGCTGAGCTCAGAGGGAAAACATCTATGCAAGGAAACAGTAGAACTGATGTATGGGACTTTCAAGGTCAGGGCATCTGGGCAGCCGCCTCTCCCCAGGAGAAGAAGAGAAGCCCTGAAGCAGCTCAGAGTATCACAGAGATAACAGCCAGAACAAAGCCTCCCTTGCATATTGTCACATTGTGGGTTCAAAAGACAAGAGGAATAACATTTGCAAGCCAGTAAAGAATAGCATTCAACTACAACCATAACATGAATCATTAGACTACAGTTATGACAGCATTTCCCCTTTCCCTATTTTCTTTTCCTCAAATTCACTAAACAACTTATCTTTTATCTGCCCCCCATCTTCATTTATATGCTGCTTTTCTCCACAAAGCAGTTTACATCACTCTCCACTCCTCCATATAATCTTCACAACAACCCTGAGAGGTAGGTTAGTCTGAGAGTGTGAGACTGGCCCAAGGACACCCAGTGAGCTTCCAAAGTAGAGTGGTGATTCGAACCTGAGTCTCCCACATCTTACTCTAAAACTCTAACCACTACACTACATTGGGGGGGAGTTTTGGGGGGAGCTTCTGTTGAACAGTAGCAAGCAGCCAGGCCTGGGTGAGTCATGCAAATCTTGTGGTATCAAGTCGCTTTGTGGTTACTTCTGAGTCTGGCTCCAATAAGTCCTCCCTCAAAGACCTGGTAGAGACCCTGCCCCCCCCCACCTTTTCCTGACAGAAACCAAGCCTGGAATATTGGCTGAATTGTTATGGTTACCTAGGAACAGCCACTGAGGACATCTGGTTAAAGCTACAGGCACTCCTTTAATCATTTTGGGGTTTTTTTAAATGTATTTTTTACAGATTTAATTTTTTTCTGCAAACCTGGAGCTTTTTTGCAAGTGTGTAGGAATATCTGTCTTGTCCATTCTCTGGATCCAGTCTCTGAATTTAAGTAACCACATATTAGGGCCTTTTGGTGATTAATATTTATTATTATATACTATATAAGAAGGTTGACATGAGCTTGGATTAAAGTGATGGTAATATATAAGCTGCATACCCTCACAGGTCTTATTTGAGACCCTGATAGAATGTTGCTTCAGTTATTTATGAGGCTATTTATGAGGTAAGTAGGAATACATTTTCCATAGATATTAGTCTGGACAGATGCAACACTAGAGATAAACAAGTTTTTAATTATCAAAAAGTAAAGTATTTAACAGGGAAAATGTCTTTTAGTTTATAATTGTTTAGTTTATAAATTGAAAGCGGCTCTCAACTGCACCCCAGAAGTTTCAGTTCTCTCAATGAGAGTGAATACTTCGTAACTGAGACTCAGGGCCAAGCTACACATGACGAATGACACTTGAACAGCAAGTGTATTTCTCCCTGTTCACTTGCCCTCCACTCAATCCACTTGCCGTTCAAGTGTCATTCGTCATGTGTAGCTTGGTCCTCAGTTAACATGAATAAACACAGAGAGGGACATTTGGTTCCCCTTTCTCCAGTTTACCTCAGCTTAAGAGATTTCACAGGAACCTGTTATCACAGCCAACAGGAACTTCTCACAGGTTCAGGGTTGCCCTTTCAAGACACAGTCTCCCACCCCCAGAACCTGTACAAATTAGTTTGCTAGTTTGGGCCCTTAATGAGAGGCTTATTTGTCTCAGTAAAACAAGCTTTTCCCCCTAAACCGACCTCTAACACTGCCTAAAAGCCAAATCAATCCCTAGCTAAACTGAGAGCCAAACTAGAAGAGATGCCTGACATTTGTTTCCTGAATTGATCTCCTTGCGAGTAAGAATATTGTGGGGAAATTAGCAAGCAAGGGAGATGGCTATGTGAGAGGTCGGTAACTACGGGATCTTGTCCATCAATTTTGACGGGGTCCCTTCCAATTATAGCAAACGAGACTAGTGCCTAAATTCAAAGAGCAAACTTTTATTGAAAAAGGAGAATGCATGCACGCACACACAGGGTGAATATCAAAAATGGTTACGCACACACAGAGTCCTAGGATGCTAAGCAGAAGTTGGAATAGAGTGAGAGAGGGCAAAGTATATCTACCTATCCTGAAGAGTAGTCCAGTCCATGGGGGAAGAGGGCAGCTTCAGATGCCAGCATTCTTGGTCAGGAGAGCAAGAGGCTTAGGGCAAACCTCAAGGGAACAGTGGTTTGGATCCAGTAAGCGTGTACAATTTGAATGGGGCCAGGGCACTACTCTTATAGGGTAAAACGTGCCCTGAGGTGGGAGATCCCACCTAGCAGTTGGAACAAAGACTCCAACACTCGGTTTCTGGGAGTAACAAAAGGTTTGATTACCTTGATTGGTAGCTGCCGGAGCATGCGAAAGGGAATGCAAAACTTGTCCTGGCTCTGCACAATAAGGCAGTTTGTATTGTCGAAGGCTTTCACAGCCGGAGAACGATGGTTGTTGTGGGTTTTCCGGGCTGTATTGCCGTGGTCTTGGCATTGTAGTTCCTGACGTTTCGCCAGCAGCTGTGGCTGGCATCTTCAGAGGTGTAGCACCAAAAGACAGAGATCTCTCAGTGTCACCAAACACACCAAACAAATAAGGCAGTTTGTTAATGAAGTCCACTGGAACTAAGTTGATGAATTTAGTTGATGAATTTAGCTGGTGAATGTACCTTCCCAGGAATGAATTATAAATACTTATGAATGCTAGTTGATTTTCTCCTCAATCATGGACAGGACATCTCATTACGGAAGGAGGGAAAGGAATATGTGAAGTGGGACGACTCTGCGAGAACTTTGTTGTTCTGGATTCCTTTACAGGTTGGGGAGACTGCAAAACTAATCACCGCTGATCTGTCTGCATTTACATGCAGCATTCCATTTATGCCTGGGTCTCCTGGGCGGGACTCGGCAACTGTTAGTTGGAATTCCCCTGGCTGCAATCCAAACTGCCATTTTAAATCCATGGTCCTGGTGACATTTAATATCACAAGAAGCCATATTAAATGGCTATTTAAAATGGTGGAGGCCGGGCCGCCTGCTTACACATGGAGGACACATATCAGTTTCCTGCAAGTTCCCACAGGAAATGTAGTGAGAAAGAGCCTCTGTCAGGGAGAAGAGAGAGAATCCCCCCTCTCCCTGGCAGAGGTTCTTTCTCTAGGCATCTCATCTAGTCTGCTCAGCTCCCTCTCACTGCTGCCAGCATGCTTGGCTCTCAAGTGCATGTAGGGGAGCAAGGGGAGCGCGCTGGCAGCAGTGAGAGGAAGCGAGCTCCCCTTGTTCCTCTAAATGCACTTGGGAGCTGAGTGCACTGGTAGTGGCAAGAGGGAAAGCGAGCTGCCAACGAGATCAGCTCCCTGTCCCTCTCACCACCAGCAGCGCACTTTGCTCCCGAGTGCAAGGGAGCAAGGGGAGCATGCTTCCTCTCACTGCGGCCAGTGTGCCCCCCCTTGCTCTCCTAAATGCGCTCAGGAGCCAGGTGAGACGCATAGAAAAAGAATCTCTGCCAGGGAGCGGGGGGATTCTCCCTCTTCTCTCTGACAGAGGTTCCTTCTCACTGCATTTCCCGTGGAAACTTGCGGGAAACTGATGCATGTCCTCCACGTGTCAAGCATCTCTTCCAGTTTGGCTCCAAGGCTCTTACTCAGGGCTCCCAATTCATTGGCTGAGGAAGAGTTCCCCACCCTCATTTTTTAAAATGGGGCTTCCTCGTCTCTTCCCAGCTAATGGATCTCCACTGGCTCTGATTGGCTGATCAACACTGGGATTTGCAAGAGGCCAAAATCACAAAGATTGATTCAGCGCCCAGGAGAAGAGGCAGGTCTTTTGGGGATACTAAAACATAATTCAAATTATATCAGTGAAGCAAAGGGAAGCCAATTTCTGAGTTGGTGATAGATAGTGCCTTTGCTCCTCTCTCAACATGCTGTCTCTGTGTCATCCCCATTCTAGACACGCTGACTGCTAACGCTCTAGGTGCATTCCTTACACACTGGACACACAGAGGTACACAGATTTGAATGGTACCACTTCCACTTTAATGGTATAACTCTTTTTAGCAGTGCTGCATAATTGAGATAGCAGCAGACAGAAAGTTGTTTTGAGACCATTGTCCACACCAACAGAACTACAGTAGCTGCACTGGAAATCATTCGTGCCCACAAACCTGTCATGTGAAGATCACATGGTGTAGCGACCTTGCTGAAGCAAAGTCAGTCTGGTAAGCACCACGTTCTGTCCCACTCCACTGAGCAAAGGTTGAAGCCTTCCTTCCCCTGAAGTGGCTCTTCCTCCAACAACAAAAAGCCTCCTTAAAACGGAGGTAGGCTCCTTAACCTGGAGGAACACCTTGCAACCTGGGTTAGATACATGCTAACAGCTCTGTAAAAATCCTTCTTAGAACCTTTGTACATCTGTCACTGTGAGATCGATGGAAGAAGAGCTGGTGGTCAGTAAAACCTTTGTAAATACATATTGGAAATGCTTGTGAGGTGGGGATTTCTTTCCATTGCAGTCTGGGAAGATGCCCAGTCAGGCATGATTGTTTACACTTGCAGTACACAGTAACACATTATACTTAATCTTTTTTTAAAAAAAAATAATTTTTATTGGATGAGGCAATATACAATAATTGATTAATACATTAAACTTATCCAAATTAACCCTTCTACTTAGATATATACCCCACCCCCTCCCCACCCCCTTTTCTTTGTTGACTTCCAACAACTCTCGAACCCCCCGTTTATTCATAACTATTATTATTACACTATATTGCTACCATTTTTATCATGGTAAAGATCTTGATATGTTTTTCTTTCGTTAAAGTCTTTTAATATAAAATTTAAAATCCCTCCAGAGACCACAATTGTCCTTTAACATCGCATTTCTTTTCCAAATATTTCTTAAGTTTCTTCCAATCCTCCAAAAAAGTTTCTGGATCTTGCTCATTCAAATTTCTAGTTATTTTATCCATTTTGGCCATGTACAACAGCTTCCTTGTCCATTCTTCCACATTCGGTATTTCTTCATTTTTCCAATATTGAGCATATAGAATTCTTGCTGCTACTAACATATAATATAACAATGTCTTATCCTTTCTATTAACCTCTTCTAAATGTAAAGATAATAATAACATTTCAGGATTTTTAGCAACATTATATTGTAATATCAAAGACATTTCAGCACATATTTTAGACCAGAAGTCTCTAGCCTTTTGGCAAGTCCACCACATATGAAACAAAGAACCTTCATGCTCCTTACATTTCCAGCATTTGTTTGATAACTGTTTGTTAGCTATGGCTAGTATTTTCGGTGTTAAATACCATCTATACAACATTTTATATCCATTCTCTTTAATACTAATACCAGTTGCAATCTGAGAAGATGCCCAGTCAGGCATGATTGTTTACACTTGCAGTACACAGTAACACATTATACTTGGTTTATCATTAATAAGTGCCTTTTCATCAAGAGAAAAAAAAACAGCTGCACGTTAAACGAATCGATGAGCTGGTTATGCTATCTTCGTTGGCTCTGGCCATTTAAAGAAGTCAGTTATACAGACGGATATTTGCCTCTGCTTTTCTCCTGCTATTGTAAAGCGTTCTAATGCACACTTAGTAATATTCTATTAAATTTTAGGTTGGGCAGAAAATGAATGAATGCTTAAGAAGGACATAAAATAGCGAATTATTCACTGGATGTGCGGTCTTACTGGGGCAAGGCAGTTAATTACCTACTTCATTATCGTCAGAGTTAATACCGTGGTTTGGGGAACGGAAGCCGTTTTTCATCATCTCTTGGTAACGCAGCGAGACAGCTGTTCTTACCAGTAGATCCATTATGGCTTATCACCAGAGGACAGACCACTAATACAACGCCGTGAAATATGGCTGTTGTCTCTGGGAGCCAGAACAAATGCCAGAGCTCTTCAGAAAGCCACAGGGAAGCCGAGAGTCTACTCTTCTGGGAAAAAGAGGGCCGTTACCTCAAGCAGACTGATTTTCATTGATTTTAATGTATGGCAGTTGAAGCGATACAACAGCCATCCGCAACTCCTTGATGCAAAATTGATTTCTCCCAAGCAGTATTCTGCTTTGTGTTAATATATGCAACGACATTCATCAGATAGAGCAATTAGCTGTTGAAGTTGGATGATTCTATTAAGTTTTGGGTTTTGCTGTGTGTGTTGGGAGTGGGGCTATCAGGGCAAAGCATCGTGCTCCAGTGTTTCAAATTGCATGATTTTTTCCCAAGAGCAACTGGACCTCTAGCCAACTTGCTGGCTTGGTTCAAATATCTAATGAAGCCATGATTTATTTTCAGTGGCGATCCTGTTCACAAGTTCAGTCCATGTACAATGTACACTTGAATTTTCCTTACTGAGTAATTGAGTAATTCTCATGTTATATTCAATGCACATATAGCTGAATGTGTGATTTAAACCCCACATTTATCCAGGTAATGCTCCCCAATTTCCTTTGTAAAGTGAACCCATGTTGGTTCTTTCTTTCATACAGATATGCACAAATGCAGGACATATGTGCGTTCGCTGTAAAATGTGGCCAGGGCTTGCACTTAACTTGTGATACCAGGATTTGGTTCACAGACTCAAATCCTGGTTGGCCTTGACAATTGCCTTGATTCTGACTGGGCGTCTCAGGATCTAGTGAGCGCAGGGGGTTGGCCCTTGGAAACCAGCCAGGAAGCCAGTGTCTCTGCCTCACACTGAACCATTGTTAAGATTAACTGTGGCTAATAAAAATAACTTCAAAACCTGGTTTCAGATTCTGGTTCTATAGAGCCATAGTTAGTGGAGTGACCTGCATTGGCTGATCATACAAACTATTGTTAAATCAATTGGAATTAAGCCACTAGATGTTCTAGATGTGAAAACTGTTGTTCTAGATGGGACTGATCTGTCAGTTTGAAATGGAGAGGGGTGCATCTGTTGGTAGATGCAATGAAAACGTGAGTACTTCTGCTATTAAAGAAGCATGTTGATACTGTTAGAGAAGCATGTTGATGCTATTAATGTGCACCTGTTAAAGGTTTTCTTCCATTCTGGTCTCAGCTGATCGAGCTACACTAATCTATGCTTCAGTAACCTCTAGTCTAGATTACTGCAGCACATTGTTTGTAGGGCTGCCCTTGAAGACAATTTGGAAGCCTCAGTGCAAAATCTGGCCACACATTTGTTGATGGATATGCACCATTACAAACGTATTATATTAGTCTTAAACAGGGGTCATTTCGTAGAAAAAGAACTGGAGGAACTCATTAGCATAACTCATTAGCATATGCCACGCCCCTTGACATCATCAGAAGTGTGTCATTAGCATGACTGATTTGCATACGCCACACCCCCTGACATCACCTATCCTGGCTGTTTTGGACCCAATCCTGGCCATTCAGGGCTGAAATTGGGCCCAAAATGGCAAAAAGGGCTGAAAATGGCCGAAAAGGGGCCCAAAATGGTCAGGATCAGGCCCCCTCTGAGCGGGAGAGTGATCCACTACCCGTCAGAGGCCCAATCCAGGCTGTTTCGGTCCCAATCCAGGCTGAAATGGGCCCAAAATGGCCAAGAGTCAGGTGGGCGGGGCCACCTGACATGTGACCTCTTTGGGGAACTGCCGGAACTGTGTTCCGGCACGTTCCCCCTCGAAATGAGCCCTGGTCTTAAAACAACTGTACATGTTATTTGTGTGCTTCTGGCTACGGTTCAAGGTTCTAGTTCTTATCTGTAAAGTCCTTTGCAACTTGGGATCTACCTGTCCGGAGAACTGTCACTCCTTATAGGAGCTGCATTTCTTGCAGCACTTGCCACTTATTGATTCCTTCTCACCAGATAGTATGCATAGGTGGCTTCTCTGCTGCTGCACCAACCCTGCAGAATGGTCTACCAGGAAGGGTGCAAAGGGCACCTTTGTTGCCAGCCTTTAGAGGAAGGTGTCAGGCAGTGCTTTGCCGTAGGGCATCCTGTTGACCTGGTTGCTGCAGACCGGGTTTGCTTGTTGTTGTATTCTTTTACTATGGCTGTGCTCATACTTCGCAGGAGCTGCTATTGGGTGGCTTATTTTGCTGGTTACTGCTTGTGATTAACCTGATTTCCAAGTGTGTTGGCATCCTTTTTTTTTTTTTTTTTTAAATTTTTATTATTATTACAATTAAACCATTACAACATACCAACAAACACTTATGAATCGAAACATTAACCATTACAAAACTATTTTGATACAGGAGGGAGATAGGTACATACAGTCAAATATTATATAGTTTGACAAGGCATATAAGTTAAAGCATAAAAGTTCTAGAGAGAGTAATTGTTTGAAGTATTTTTGATTTAGGTTGAATATTATTTGTATCAACATACTCAAAAAAAGGAAGCCATTTCTCCAGAAACTTGGAGTTTGCAGGAAACTGTTCAGCTATGTATAAATCGTTATGGGTTTTTTCCATTATAAAGTGATTCCATACTTTTTCAAACCATGAATCTATGGAGGGTGCATGATCTTTCTTCCAGACCAGCGCTATCTCAGTCTTTGCTACTACTAAAAGAGTTGCAATCAATTCTTTTCTAATCATAGGTATAGGTAATTCTTCCCACTGATCTAAAAAAAGAATTTTAGGGTCGAAGGGGACTTCATATCCTGTAATAATTTTGATTAAATCAATTACTTTCTCCCAATATCTTTTAATGATAGGGCATCCCCACCAACAATGAGCAAACGTGCCCACCTCTCCACAGTTTTTCCAGCATTTTGGGGAAGCTGATGGGTATATATAGGATAGTTTCTTGGGCGTGAGATACCACCTATGAATAATTTTAAACGTTTGGAATTTAGTTAAGGTAACTTTTGATCTGAATATAACTGAGGTCCAAATCTTGTTCCATGTCTGAGGTGATTGTTCTACATTGCAACCTTTAGCCCAGCTAGATTGACAAAGAATTTGCTTTTTATTCTGTGTATTCAGCAATGTAGTGTATAATATGGATATCATTCCTTTCTTTTGAGTTGTATAAGATCGTAATATCATTTCAAATTCCGTCAAGGGAGTTTTCATTATTGATTTTATACCTATTTGTTCCATCATGTTTTTAATCTGTAAATATCTAAACCACACCAGCTTTTGCTTTAAATTGTCTTCAATTTTTGATTTTTCCATCAGGCCTGAATTTGTAGCAATATCAATTAACTTTGTCATTTTAGCCTGTTGGAATAGTTTTATAAAATCTGCTTCTTGACCTGGAGGAAACCAAGATTGATTAAGGAATGAGGAAAATCTGGATTTTTCTGGGATGAGTTTAGTCCTGAATTTATCCCATGTCTGCAAAATTGCTGATAAAAACATATTTTTGTTAATGTTTTTGGGTCTGTTTATTTGTTTGTTCCATATTAAATCATTAAAAGAGAATTTATTTAGATAAGTATTAAAGAGGGTGAGCCATTCTGCTGTAGTTTCCACGGAGATGAGTTGGAGTAAGTTTAGAAGTCTAATTGCTGCTTGATATAGATTCAAATCTGGATAATTGAAGCCTCCATCTTTAGATTTTCTTCTCAACGTGGAAAATGAGATTCTTGGATGTTTATTTTGCCATAAAAAACTATTGATCATTGTTTGCCATTGGATAATTAGTTTTATAGGAATTATTACTGGAATTGCTCTAAAAATAAAAAGAAATTTGGGTAATATAAATGATTTTATTAAATGGAACCTATCATACCAGTTAAGTTTTAGTTTGTTCCAATTGATAATTTCTATTTTAATCTGGTTTGCTATTCTTTGGTGGTTTAGTTTAATGAGGTCATTTAATTTGGGAGTAATGTTGATGCCGAGGTAAGTAAGATAATTTGAAGCCCATTGATATTTATACTGTTTACAAATTAGTTTTTCAGTATTTTTAGAGAGGTTAATAGAAAGGATTTGTGATTTGGATTGATTTACAATCAGGCCCGATATAGTACCAAATTCCGTTAGCAAGGGGTGAAGATGTGTCAAAGAGGTTGTTGGGTTAGTTAAATAGATTAACATATCATCAGCGAAAAGCGAGATTTTATAAGAGCTACCTTTACTGGGGATTCCAAATATATTTTCATTTTCCCTTAATGCAATTGCAAAAGGTTCCAAAGCTATGGCAAAAAGCATGGGAGATAGCGGACAACCCTGTCTAGTGCCTCTGTTAATTACAATTTCTCCTGAACGTAAACCGTTCAGTCTAATGTTAGCTGTAGGTTGCAGATATATAGCTCCTATGGTGTTTAAAAAATTTTCACCAAAGCCTAGGAATTGAAGGGTACTACTTAAATATTGTTTCTCAACCGAATCGAAAGCTTTTTGAATATCTAATGAGAGGAACAGTGCTTCAGTGCTGTTGTTTTTGCAATGCTCAATTAGGTTTAGCGTTTTATATATATTATCTGTGATTTCTCTTTTGGGTATAAAACCTGCTTGATTATTATGAATATATTTGCTTATGAATGAGTTTAAGCGTCGAACTAGGATTGATGTAAATAATTTATAATCATGATTGAGAAGTGATATTGGTCTATATGATTCAGCTTTTGTTGGGTCTTTCCCTTGTTTATGTATAACTACTATATCGGCCATGTTCCAAGTAGGGGGTAGTTTACATTCATCCAAAACTAAATTGCAAGTATTAGTTAGATGTTGAGCTAGTAAAATAGCATATTTTTTATAAAACTCTGATGGGTATCCATCAGGTCCCGTGGCTTTATTGTTTTTAGCTAACTTAATTGCTTCTAGGGTTTCCTGCAGGGAGATAGGTTTTTCTAAAAGTAATCTATGATTTTCTTCCAATTTCTTTACATTTTTAAGTGAGTGTAAAAAATCCATAATCTTAATTTGTTTGGGGTTTGTTGATGAATACAAATTTGTGTAGAATTTTTTAAATACTTGCAAAATAGTTTGGGAATCGTGACAATTTGCTTTATTTTCATCTTGGAGTAGATGAATATTATTTTTCAGATTCTTCTGTTTTATTTTATTCGATAGAAATCTTAGGGCTTTAGGGGTATTAAACCAATATCTTTGCTTAGATTTAATTAAACTTCTATGTACATTATTGCTGTCAATCGCTTCTAAAACTTTACGTTGGGTGGTTAATTTTTGGTATATTTTTTTGCTTCCTGTCAATTTATGTTCTTCCTCCAAATTTTTAATTGAGTTTACTAAATCCTGTCTGTGTTTTAATTTTTCTTTGTTTATGCTCGCTGAGAGCGCTATAATATGCCCTCTTGATACTGTTTTAATCGTATCCCAGAGTATATTAGCCTTTATTTCTTCAGAGTTATTATCAGCTATAACTCTCTCTAAAATTTTTTCTATTTCTTTGGCTGCTTGGTGGTTATAAAGTAAGTGTTTCGGTAAGCACCATTGTTTGGGGTGTGTTGGCATCCTTGAGCTCTGGGGCAAGACATGATATAAATATTTTGAGTCCATCAACTGCATATGACACATGCAGGGGTCATTTCGTAGAAAAAGAGCTGGAGGAACTCATTAGCATAACTCATTAGCATATGTCATGCTCCTTGACATAACTGGAAGTGTGTTGTTAACATAACTGATTTGCATATGCCACACCCCCTGACATCACCTATTCTGGCTGTTTTAGACCCAATCCTGGTCATTCAGGGCCGAAATTGGGCCCCAAATGGCAAAAAGTGGCTGAAAATGGCCAAAAAGAGGCCCAAAATGGTCAGGATTGGGCCACTACTCAGCAGGAGAGTGATCCCCCACCCATCAGAGGCCTGATCTGGGCCGCTTTGGTCCCAATCCAAGCCAAAACGGCCCAAAATGGCCGAAAATCAGGTGGGTGGGGCCACCTGACATAAGACCTCTTTGGGGAACTGCCGGAACTGCGTTCCAGCATGTTCCCCCTCGAAATGAGCCCTGGACACATGTAACAAAAAGCCCTGATGCTCTTCCATGCTTTTTCAAAATAGCCCAACTAGAACAATAGCAACTGGTTGTACCGAAGAAGCAATGGATCCACAGATCTGTTTATTTACAGCCTTCTGTTTCACAATCATCTCTGCAAGTATGGGCAGTAGAGTCAGGATAGGCAAGAAAACAAAACCCACCTTCACACAATATAACATCAGGGTTTTTTTTCAGCTGGAACACAGTGGAACAGAGTTCCAGAACCTCTTGAAAATGGTCACATAGGTGGTGGCCCCGCCCCCTGATCTCCAGACAGAGGGGAGTTTGGATTGCCCTCTGTGCCGCTCCAGCGGCACGGACGGCAATCTAAACTCCTCTCTGTCTGGAGGTCAGGGGGCGGGGCCACCACCCATGTGACCATTTTCTTCAAGGGCAACCCACTGAGTTCTTCCACCTCTTCTCCCAGAAAAAAGCCCTGTATAACATTAATCTGTAATTAGAATTCTTGGCTGTTGTCAAATTAGCTTCTCAATCTAAGTAATTATATGTAGATTATAGAATCATATCATAAAATCAAGAGTTGGAAGGGGTCTTACAGACCATCTAGTCCAACCTCCTGCCCAATGCAGGAACAGCCTAAAGCACCCCTGACAAACATTCATCCAGCTGCTCCTTGAAGACTGTCAATGAGGGGGAATCCATCACATCCCAAGGCAACTGATCCCACTGCTGAATTACACTTAACATGAAGAAGTTTTTCTAATGTCCAGCCATTACCTTTCCTCCTGTCGTTTAAACCTATTGTTTCGAGTTCTATCTTCTCTTGCCAACAGGAACAGCTCCCTTCCCTCCACTATGTGACAGCTTTTAAAATACTTATAGTCCAGAATCGTGTCTCCCCTCAGCCTCCTCTTCTCCAAACTGAACATTCCCAGGTCCCTCAGTCTTTCCTCGTAGGGCTTTGTCTCCAGGTCCCTGATCATCCTGGTTGCTCCCCTCTGCATCCAGTCCAGTTAGTCCACATCCTTTTTGAAGTGAGGCCTCCAGAACTGCACCCAACATCCCAGACTAGTAACAAAGCCCGTTGTAGGAAAACATACAATGGACTCTAGAGAGGAGAGGGCAGGCATGTGGGCATTGCCTTCTCCTCCATGACTGATCCTGGTTGGCTGAAGGCAGGAGGCAGACATTGCCACCTGCTCCGCTCCTGATCTCGGCTGCATGAAAAGGAGGCAGGCATTGTCTCCTGCTCTGCGCCTGATTCTGTCCAGGTGAAGGGGGCAGGCATTGCTGACTGCTCCGTGTTTGATCTCGACAGGGTGAAGACGGGGTGGGCATTGCTGCTTGCTCTGCGCCTAATTCCTGTGGGTTGAAGGGGAAGTGGGCATTGCCACCTGCTCCACGCCTGATCCCTGCCGGGTGAAGGTGGGGGGCAGGCATTGCCACCTGCTCTGCTCCTGATCCCACTTGGGTGAAGGTGGGGGCAGGGCATTGCCACCTGCTCCATGCCTGATTCGGCCATGTGAAGAGGGGCAGTCATTGCCACCTGCTTCACATGTGATCCCGGCCGGGTAAAGGGGATGGGCATTGCCACCTGCTCTGCTCCTGATCCCAGCCGGATGAAGGCAGGGGGAGGACATTGCCACCTTCTGAGGGGCAGAAGAGGGGCAGTCATTGCCACCTGCTTCATCCCATCCTGGTGAAGGGGATGGGCATTGCCACCTGCTCTGCTCCTGATCCTGGCTAGGTGAAGGGGGGTGGTCATTGCCTCCTGTTCTGTGCCTGATTCTGTCCGGGTGAAGGCGGCGGACATTGCTGCCTGCATGGCGACTGATTCTGGCAAGTTGAAGGGGAGTGGGTGTTGCCACCTACTCCACTCGTGATCCCAACTGGGTGTAGGGGGAGCAGGCATTTCCTCCTGCTCCACACCTCATCCCAGCTAGATGAAGTGGAGGGCGAGCATTGCCACCTGCTCTGCTCCTGATCCCAGCTGGGTGAATGTGGGGGGCAAACATTGCTGCCTGCTCCATGCCTGATCCCAGCCTGGGCTTCCCACCGCGGCGCACTCTCTGGAGAGATGAACTGCCTCGTCTGGGCGTCCCTCCATGGCAGTGCCCTGTGGAGGTGCACCAGAGTAGGATGTGAGTTGTCAGGAATACTGTTTGCCTTTTATATAGCAGGATGTTACACTCTATCAGATGGGCAGATGATTAGGCCAGATATAACCTTAAGTACAGGAAAGTCTGGAAGAAGGCTGAGAGAGGACCCCTTTGAGGAGGTGTCTGTCCACAGTTTCACAATACTGTGTTCTAGTGAGTTCTACTGATCAACAGCTCAAGCTTAAATCAAGCCAGCCATACTGCATGCTGAGCTGCTGTCTGCTGAGTAGAATCATGGAGTACAGAAATGTTCCTAAACATTGCGCCTATAGATACTACATTGTCCATCTGTTTCTCCCCCCAAAGCACTGGAGCAGAAAAAACAGAAGACCCCTGTAGGCATCTGGAAATATCTGCCCCCACTACATGAAAATTCATGGCTTGGAACCTTCCAACTTTTTACATCGTCCCATTGCAGCCATTTTGTGATTAATTTCACTGCCCATAGCAGCCATTTTGGTGGCACCAACTGTCCTTTCTCAAAACCTCAGAAATGCCCAAAGGCATTTCTCAAAACCTCAGAAATGCCCATTTCTAGGTTGGGCAGAGGGTGTCAGTGCAATAAACTCATAGCCTTGCAAATATAAGGAATGGCAGCCAATTGTTAACACAAATCTCCCAATCCTAAAAGCAGAAGTGAATTTAATTTAAATAAAGAAAATTGGGGGGAATTAAAATGTATTTAAATCGATGTTTACTTTAAAATCTGTCATGTAGAGTCCATGTCTGTGTTGCCTGTGCATTGATAGATGTGTCAGTCTCATGCCAGACTTGAGTCCAATAGTTACTGGACCCGAAACTTGCTTTTCTGTTACAGACCAACATGGCTATCCACCTGAAACTAGGGTTGCCGGTCCCCCGCTCCCACCCTCCACTCCCCACCCCCGCTTACCTGGCCAGCAGTGGGGAATGCGCCTCCCGGGGCATGCAGCTCTATTCAGTATTTCCACACATCACAGCAGCCAGATTTTGGCCACTTCATGCCTGATTCAGCCTGGATTTGGGTGGAGCACAGGAGTGCTCCCAGGGTGGCACTTGGCCTGTGTGATGATGTCACTTCCTGGAAGTGACATCATCACATGGGCCAGGCACAAACACGTGCATGAGGAGAACACTGAAAGGTAGGTGCCGGGCCTCCGATCTCCCACCCGAGGGGGTTGAGGGATCTGGCAACGCTCCCTGAAACTAGTGCCAGTCACATCCCGAGACAAAGATCACTTTGTCTGCTTCCCCCGCTTAGTATATCTGACAACTATAAAATGAGATTGTCCTGGATTTTAAGGCATTTTTACACAACAATTAACACAAAAATAACATTTGAAGTAGCACTTTTTGGAATATTGAACACAATATAGAGTCAGATAACTGATCCGTCTAATCCACCATTTAGCAACAATTGTTGAACATGTGAACAGTCTGAGATCCCTTCAGTGGAGACTAGTGATGGAATGGGGACCTTGAACATACGAAGTGCTGAGCTCAAGTTTCCTGCTGCCAATCATGTCCCCAGATAAAATTCTACCTCACTGATACAAAATGATTATAGTTTAGACTGAGAAATTATGGCAACTGTATAAAGTTGGGGGAAATGGATCCAGGTGTCTCCTTTGTGCCTCTCAGCACATGGGCAGTGTCACCTTACATGAACTTTTTATGGAAGAATAAAGTGCTCGATAAGAAGCATACCAATTTCCATTCAGCCATTTTTTTCATAACAACCTGTATCAGTGAATCCAAACCAGAGAGTAATTTCATTCCGCTATTAAGGAACAAACTAGTTGTTAACATTGCACAGGCTACCATCAAATGGTAATTTATTGTAATAGTCTGTCATTGTGTAGAGAGTTTGCAAGTGTATGCCATAATGCATCTTTAAGGAAAATGACATTTTTGCCCTCCAATGATACATTATATGGGACTCAGTGGACTGTCAGTATTTTCCTTGCTGTATCATTCAAATTGCTCTGCTCAATAATTTCTATCAGTATGACATTAAATCTACAACAGTCTTTAATCAAAAGCTATCTTCTGTTCCCAGACTATTGTTAGAGGAAATAAACCTTGCAAGGATACTTCAATCAATGGCTTGCTAGAAGAATTTGACAATATCTCGGTGACACGATCCAACTCCCTCCGGAAAGAGAGCCCGCCCACCCCTCACTTTGGACATTCAAACCACGTAGGTAGTCACCAGCAAGAAAATGGCTACATCACGTACTCTCAGTACTCAAGTGAGTCAGAGACAGCAGCAGACTTTGTTACTGAAAAATACAGAGACAAGAGCACTCACGGGGAAGAATTAGACAAATACTCCAGAGGCAGCTATGCCGCAAAACAAAATGGACATGTCATGAAAATGAAACCCAGCGATATGTATTTTCCGGAAGCCAAAACTCTGAAGTCTGATATATCTAGATTCTTACCAGATTATCATGCTCACATGGACACAAAAAGCAAACTGAGTGACTACGGTGGTCTGAAGTTGGAATACCAGAGGGCGACTAGTGGATCTTCTCTGGATTACAAAGAGTCTTTTCACTACACTCCCTCTAGAACTTCAATTCACAGCCAGTGCTCAAGGGAGAGACTAGAATACGGGGACAGCGAATGGGGCAAGAATGACTATGACAAAAGACCCAAATCATCCTATGTAAACCCAGCAAGCCCTCAACCGGCCATGAGACAGAGGTCCAGGTCCGGCTCTGGTCTCCAAGAGCCGATCACGCCCTATGGAGCAAGTGCTTTTAAGTCCAGCCAGCAAGGGCATTCGTATAGTTCATATACCTACCCTCGCTTATCAGAAACTGCAACAGCCATTCCAAAGGTAAACATTTCTAGGTCGACCTTTTCAACGTTGGGGTCAGTCCACTATCTGGAGTTCAACACCTATTCGCACTCCAGTATAGTCCTGGTATTTCAGAAAAAAATAGATTCTCGCTTTGGTTGTTGATATCACAGAGATGGAAACTGGAAAAGGACACTTCCATAGAGGTCCTGAATGTGAATAACAATATCTCACCCTAGACCTGCTATTCTGTACTCGCAGCTCTACTCTTCCTGCCCAGTGGGTTAGATCCAGTGATCATCTCACATAGAGACTATGGATCTTCTCTGTTTTCTCTTCCCATCACCAGTCCCTTCTGATTCTGGGAAAGGTGATTTCCAAGACCATGTATCACATGTGGAGATCGGTTGGCTGCAGTGAGGCAGGGGAAGGAAACAAACAGCTCAATCCTAAGAGGAGTTACTCCTGTCTAAGCCCGTTGAAATCAGTAGGCTTAGACTGGAGTAGATTGATTGATTGATTAGATTTTTAGCCCGCCCTCCCCACAAGCAGGCTCAGGGAGTAACCCTTTTTAGGATTGCACTGAAAATCTCTCCCTCCTCCATCTCTGTCACTGGAGCTCTACAAAAGGCAAGAAGGGGGATTTCTCCCCTTTACCCTCCTCCTTATTGCAGGCTGCTGATTTGCACTGCTGTTACTCCATGCAGGCTCTGCGACTCTGGGAATCACCTCTCCCCAGTAGGAAATGGCTCACTAGAGGGATGGGAAAGCAGGGAAGATACTTGGTCCCCAGAGTTTTCCACTGATGAGTTGCTGGATCCAATCCAGTATTTGAAAGTAGGACTTCTCTCATTGAGTACTAAAACTGTATAAAATCATATATTTGAACAATCATTTTAAGGCCAAAGTAGATATTAACTAGGGATGGAGTGCGCCATTCCTATTTTTTTTTCCCAATAGCATTTTCATTTTTGTATGCTGTAGTTTCTTGGCGATCTGCAGAAACTCCGTGAAATGCCTTGAATATCCTTGTGTTTAGTGCATTCCGTTATGGAAATCTTCTAACTACCACAGCATTTACATTCAATTGTGCATGCAAATGTGCACCCCAGATGTAGTCTTCATTGTTCTCAATGGGGGTGCACATTTATATAAGCATTTACATGGCACATTCTGTAATTATTCTCAGTTCCTCCTTCAGTCGGCGTGTGTAGCAGTATGCACCAATAGTCCCCCACTCCAACAGAAAGTAAAATCAGATAGAACTGGAGGGAAGGTGGGATTGAGAAATTGTATGTACCAGGGGAACTCTAGAATCTAGGCTAGAAATGGAACCAGTTCAGTTATTGTAGTGTTCCTAGACACTTTACAAAATAACAGCTGCCATCAAAACCAGTTTACTTTTTCTCTCCCTCTTATGAAGAATTTTCCAGCGTTCTGGCATGAAGGTATTCTAAACCTCCTGCCTCTCGCTAGCACCTGGTGATGTGGGACAGCGTCAAGGAAATACATAGAATCAGGGCTTTTTTCAGGGGGAACGTGGGGGAACCGAGTTCCGGAACCTCTTGAAAATGGTCACATGGCTGGTGGCCCTGCCCCCTGATCTCCAGACAGAGGGGAGTTGAGATTGCCCTACGCATGTAGGGCAATCTCAACTCCCCTGTGTCTGGAGATCAGGGGGCGGGGCCACCGGCCATGTGACCATTTTCTCCGAGGGCAACCCACTGAGTTCCACCACCTCTTTCCCCAGAAAAAAAGCCCTGCATAGAGTGTCCCGAGGTGAGGTTTTTGAGCAGGAGAGTGACACATTTAGTGTGTGTGTAGATTCTAAAATGGCCATATTCTGCAAGCAAAACTCTGGCCCTCCAAATACCAAGACACTTTCTCCCTTCCTCCGCAGGGAGGATTTGAATACATAGCAATAAATCCCATTTAATTTCAAGATCACCTCTCACATTTGGTAGCTGTCTTTTAAAATACTGTTGATATTTCAGCCTCTTCTGTCTTCTAAAAACAATCTTTTGTGGGACAGCTAATAAGGCTAATAATAACAGAAGTATTCTTGAGAAAAGACTGGTGTTTTCTGTGTTATTCAAGTGTGTGTGTGTGTGTGTGTTATGTACCATCACTTCTGACTTATGACAACCATATAAATTAACAGAATCCTAACATCCTATCAATAACCTTGCTCAGCCTTACAAACTGGAGTCCATGGCTTCCTTTACTGAGTCCAGCCATCTCTTTTTTGCGTCTTCCTCTTTTCCTACTGCCTTCTTCCTTTTCTAACATTATTGTCTTTTCCAGAGAGTCTTGTCTTCTCATGATGTGACCAAAGTACAATAGCCTCAGTTTCATCATTTTAGCTTCTAGGGAGAATTCAGGCTTGATTTGATTTAGAACCCGCCTATTTGCCTTTTTGCCAGCCATGGTATCCATAAAACTCTCCTCCAGCACCGCTTTGCAAATGAATGAACTTTCTTCGTGTCAGTGGCCGTTTCCACACGTCTTACCTGCCTGCGGAACATCGCGCGAAAGACCCGGAAGATAGCGTCTTCTTGTGCGAAATCGTGCCAGGAAGATGTTTTGCGAATTGCACAAAACTCGTGAATAACAGCATCTTCCTGGCGCGATTTCGCACAAGAAGACGCTGTCTTCCGGGTCTTTCGCGCACTGTTCCGCAGGCAGGTAAGACGTGTGGAAATGGCCAGTGTCTAACTCACACATCCATGCATAGTAATGGGGATAATGGATTGTCTAGATCTTGGTCTCTGGTGATACATCCTTAAGGATCTTTTCCAGTTGCTTCATGGTTGCCCCTCCAAACCTCAATCTTTTCTGATTTCTTGGTTGCATTTTTCCTTTTGGTTGATGATTGAACCAAGGAAAAGAAAATCTAACCATTTCTTCTTAAAATTGTGTAATTCTTTATTGGTGTTTATTTTTTCTTCTCGGTGTTCAACTGTAATCCTACTTTGGCACGTTCTCCTTTAACCTTCATCAGTAGTTGATTCAAGTCTTCACTGTTTTTTGCCAGTAACATGGTGTCATCTGTATATCTCAAATTGTTAATGTCCCTTCACTAATTTTCACTCCAGCTTCTTCTAAATCTAATCTAGTTTTCCTTATGATATACTCTGCATATAGAGCAGATGAGATTATATAAATCCTTGTCTGACACCCTTTCCAATTGGAAACCATTCTGTTTCCTCATATTCTGTTCTAACAGTGGCCTCTTGTCCAGGTTACAGGTTATGCCTCAACACTATTAGATGTTGTGACACACCCATTTCTTTTAGCACCATTCATGGCTTTTCATGATCTACACAGTCAAAAGCTTTGCTGTAATCAATAAGACACATTTTTTCTGAAATTCTCTGGTGTGCTACATTAGCCATCACAAATTTGCAAAGTGATCTCTAGTGCCTCTTCTTTTTCTGAATCCAGCTTGAACATCTAGTATTTCTTGTTCCCCATATGGTAAGACTCTTCACTGTAGAATTTTGAACATCACTTTGCTTACATGGGAAATTAATGCTATGGTCCAATCGTTACTGCAATCTTTAGCATCACCTTTTTTAAAAAATTGGAATGTAGACTGAGCATTTCCAGTCTGTGGGCCATTGTTTTGTTGTCCATATTTGTTGACAGATTTTTGTTAAAATTTTGATGGACTCAATTTCTAGCTTGAAATAGCTCTATTGGTATTCCATCTATGTAGCGGGGTGTGGGGAGGACCTGGCACTTACCTTGGTGATCCTCTCACACATGTCTGCTGGCAGGCATGATGGCATCTATTTTGGAAATGACATCACACCTGGAAACGGGCATGTTCCTGCCCTTCTCAGGGAGCATGCCTGGCACGGCCACGATGACATCACGTCCGGAAGCGGGGGGTGCTCCTCCACTTGAAGCCAGCTGGGTGACCTTGGGGCGGTCACAGCTCTTCCAAAGCTCTCTCAGCCCCACTCACCTCACAGGGTGTTTATTGTTGTGGGGATAATAATGACATACTTTGTAAACCGCTCTGAGTAGGTGTTAAGTTGTCCTGAAGGGCAGTATATAAATCAAATGTTATTATTATTATTAATTTTTTTAATTTTGATATTAACAATTTGTGGTCTGTACCACAATCAGCTCCTGGGCTTGTTTTAACAGAAAGAATAAAGCATCTCCATCTCCTGCTTCAAATTATGTAGTCTATTTGATTCCTGGCCATTCAGTGATGTCTTCATATACAATTGTCTGTCTGATTGCCTGAAGCATATGTTTGCAATGAACAGGTTGTTGGCTTCACAAAGTTCTACATGTCGCTCTTTTGCTTCATTTCATAATCCAAATTTTCCGATATTGGTTGATTGTGCTTTATCTCCTACTTCTGCATTCCGAAATAGCAAAGAATCCAGTAGCACCTTTAAGACTAACCAACTTTATTGTAGCATAAGCTTTCAAGAGCCAGAGCTCTCTTCGTCAGATGCATGGAGGGTATGAAGAAACTGGCCAGAGATATATAGGTGGTGAGGGGAGGGGGGAGAGGGTGCAGGGAGTAAGGGTCATGTAAATGTAAATAAGTTCATGAAAGAGGTGGAAATCACAATCCAGGCTGGGTATGTCCCCTCCCCTCCAGGGCAGAATCTGAATAGAATGCCTGAAGGCAGTTACTTTTTGTAATGAGATAACCATTCATAGTCTCTATTCAGTCCAAGTCCGACTGAGTCAAATTTACATATGAATTCCAATTCAGCAGCTTCCCATTGGATTTTGCATTCCAGTCACCTATGATTTTCAGTGCATCTCTTCAGGAGTATGATGAATTTCTTCCTGGACACTTGCATAAAAGCCTTCAGTTTCTTCCCCCTCAGCACCCGTACTTGGGACATAAACATGAATGAATCATTCAATTAAGAATGTATTATGAAACTTTCCTCCTGAGTTTTACTTGCATTTGTGGACTGCACCACACACACACACAGTTCAAAATCTGTACTCCAATAGTAATCACAATATGTTGAGCTGTCCCAATTTTTAATTTTACATTGCTAGTCTTCTAAAGACAGAAACTATTATCACTTAAACATTTAAACAAAAATGTATTTAATGTCTTTGCATGATGTATATAGGCACGTAACCAATAGATGAGCTTCATTTAATACCCATACAAAAGAAGGAGAATCCTTAACAGTAATAACATTCAATTTATATACTCCCTTTCAGGACAACTTAACATCCACTCAGAGCAGTTTACAAAGTATGTTATTATTATTTCCACAGCATTCACCCCGTGAGGTGGATGGGCTGAGAGAGCTCTGAGAGAGCTGCGACTGACCCAAAGTCACCCAGCTGGCTTCAGCTGAAATGCCCAGGGTCATGCTGATCGCTGCCTTGGCATCAGACAGCAATTTTCCACAGGCCAGTTTGTCTAGGGATCCTCACAGTGTTTTGCTATCTTCTGGGCATGGAGCAGGGGTCACTGGAGCAGTTGGAGGGTAGTTGTGAATTTCCTGCATTGTGCAGGGGGTTGGACTAGATGACCCTAGAGGTACCTTACAACCCTATGATTCCATGATTCTAAGGGCCAAGCTACAGGTGACGAATGACACTTGAACGGCAAGTGGATTGCGTGGAGGGCAAGTGAACTGGGATAAATACACTTGCCATTCAAGTGTCATTCGTCACTTGTAGCTTGGCCCTAAGTGGAAGAGTGGAGAATCCAACCTGGTTTTCCAGATTAGAGTCCTGCCGCTCTTAACCACTATATCAAAACAGCTTAGCTGTGCCAATGAATTGTCTTAAGAAGCTGCAGTATTTCAGTCCCTGTTCCCACATTAGTTTCACTGAACTCAATAAGATTATTCTAAAGAAAGCGCCAGTTCACTTGACCTGCTTAATATTTGAACAGTGGCTAATGCATGTGGATTCTACACGTGGTTCTGTTGCATTAGGTCTTAGAGAGTCCCATGCTTCTAAGAGCCAGGCTACAAGAGACAAATAACATGAGGAGGAGCACAGGAAGGGAGTCGCAGTGTTAGCTGGGAAGCTGAGTTTTAAAAGAGATCGGAAGGCTTTGTCAATTTCCCCTCTCTACAGAGCCAGGGAGATCCCTGCTCAGAAGGTTTGTTCATTTCTTCTTTGCCTCCCAAAGGCTCTGTCAGTTTCACTTCCCCTTTTAAGAGGCAAAGAAGAAATAAACCTTCTCCCTGGCTCAGTAGAGAGGGGAAATTGGATCTCCCTGGCTCTGTAGAGAGGGGAAATTGACAAAGCCTTCCGATCTCTTTTAAAACTCAGCTTCCCGGCTAACATTGCGACTCCCTTCATATGCTCTTCCTCGTGTAATTCGTCTCTTGTAGCTTAGCTCTAAGTCAATTGAAATCAGTGGTTTTAGAAGAGTGTAACTGTGCTTAGGATGGCACTGTCTAGACCACCATCTTTTTTCGGCTGTGGTTTGTGAGATGCCTCTGAAAAGCCCACAGACAGACAACTGTTCTCCCCAGTTGTGGCTACCATACCATATCCCCAAGGTATGCTACGTTTAAACTATTCAACGGCCATCACGAAAAGCTGTGGAGAGCCCTGCGTTTGTCTCGTTCCTTTTGAAAGCCGGCAGCACATCTACACTTGAAAAGGTGCTTTCTTTTGGGCGTCCTGAATCTATTCCATAGTCCGGTTCAGCCTGACATGAAACTCAGCGGCACAAATCTAGGACCCTTTCAGCACAGGCTGAACCTTAACAAGCCGTCATTCTTCATTTCAACACTCAAAATAAGTCAAGTAATCAGCTGTGGAGTGAGTAAATGGCGCTATTAATTTATTGTCCTGCATATGTGATTTCTCCATTGTTTGATGCTGGCTCAATTTTTGTGCAATTCTGATTTAATAATCCACTTACTCTACATGGGCTGAGATTGTAGGGTCAATACCCTTATTTGCATTACAATAAGCATCACTTCCTTTTCCCCTGCCACATTTATAGTGAACACCTTTTATAGCACAATCTTAAGCAGTTACCTTCTTCGAAGCCCTTGTGACTTCAGTGGATTTAGTATTTATTTACTTATTTACTTAATTTTTGCCCCACCTCCCCCCACCAGTGGAGAACAAAAGCTGCTTACTTCAGTCTCCTCTCCTCCATTTTATCCATTTTATCTAAGCAATTTATGTAATTGCTTAGAAATGCACTATTAAAGTCAAACAAAATGGCTGGCTTAGGGATTTTTGTTTGGGGTTTTGGGGGGGGGGGGTTGCATTACTGTCTTTTTACTCCTCGCAAATAAAAATCCACTGGAAAGAAGTTTTTAAAGTGGTCAGGGTCCCCTTCTTAGCAACTACAAGGTCCGTTGTCCCAGAGGGAGAGCCATTTCTGTTTCAGTGGCATTAAAGCTTGTCCTGGCAGATGCTTCTACAGCAGCCTGCTCCATTTCACTACGGTGCGTTTGATGGATTTCTTGTCAGAACTTAATCTGCTCTGCTGTACAGATGAGAGAATCTCTCCTCCTCCTCCTTTTTTTGTTTTTTACTCATTAAAAGAATTTCCTTTGGGAGATTAATTGAAATGCAAATGTAAATACGCACAAAAAGAGAACAAAACCTTTCCTATTGCATGTTTATCTGACTTCATGATGCTACAGATATCTATTCCCAGACTTTATTAGATATTAGGTCATGTCAGGTTTACTGAGTGATATTTTGTTATACATCTTGGAACAAGCAAAACATGGATCATCTTGCATTATACATATGTGCAAAATGCATGCATGAATACCTTTTCTAAAAGTGTGTTTTGTTTCTCTTCTTTGTTAAACCTGTATCTTTTAGTCTTAACATGCAAAAAAAAGGAGGGGTATATTCATTCAAATAAATTTCTAGTCATTGACACTGAAAGGTAATTAACTTCTGTCTAAAATCTGAGCAGCCCATGGGACACTTAAAGCAATAAGAATTTAAAGGGATAAAAAATTACCATTCTACCTCTTGTTCCTTAGATGTTTGCCAAGAGCTCCCTCCTTTGTTTCTGGATGCTTTTTCAGCAATCACTTTCTGGCACGGTTGCAGCATTTTACAGCACTGTAACCTGACAGGGACAGGCTGCTTTCAGCTTCACATTGTTTCCCCATGGGGACAATCCCGTTCTTTCCCCTCACATCTTGTATTCCCTACATTCATCTCCAGCAGGTTTTTGGCTGGATGTTTTTAAAATTGGTTGTATATTGCTATATTGTTTAAACATTATGTACCTCCTATCAATAATTCTTTTTTAAAAAAGCAAGAATCCTGCCCACAACGAGGTGCCCCCGGGGGGGGGGGTCAGGCAAGAGTGGTAATGGTGACAGATGTATCATCAGATGTGGGGGTAGGAAAAAATCCCCCCACAAACCTTCCCCAAAATTGCTTTGGGTATAATCTTTCAAGAAAGATCTTACCAAAGCAAGTTTGGAAAACCTGCTGTGGAGCCAGGGAAAAGCCAGAGCTGGCTGATGGAACCATACAGGTGCCTCCTAACCAAGTGCTGCACTTTGGGAGGGCAGGCAGAACATAAGGCCTCAGTGAAGCCACTTCCAGTTGGTCACTCCATTGGCTAGGTCCCAAAGCAAGCTGAACATAGATAATGCTTGTTTTCTGTAGACCTCTAAGTCTTGCCAGTTCTTTCTACATAGTTTACCAGTAAACAGGGCTTTTTTTCTGGGAAAAGAGGTGGTGGAGCTCAGGACCGCACAATGACCTCACTTTGGGGCAACTGGAACAAGGGGGGAGTTTTTTAAAGTTTAAATTGCCCTCGGCGAAAATGGTTACATGGCCAGTGGCCCCGCCCCCTGATCTCCAGACAGATCTGGAGATCAGGGGGCGGGGCCACCGACCATGTGACCATTTTCAAGAGGTGCCGGAACTCCGTCCCGCTGCGTTCCTGCTGAAAAAAAGCCCTGCCACTAAATAAGGGGTGGGGCCTCGCCTTACTGGAAGAGCCTGATTCAGTCCCCAGCAGCTCCGTTTCAAAGGACCAGAGAGTGGGCGATGTATCGGTCCTCTGCCTGAGATCCAGCAGGGTTGCTGCCAGTTTGAGCTGACAATACTGACCTTGATGGACGGATGGTCTGCACATGAATGCAGCTTCATGTGTGTTCAAAAATGCTTTATAGCTGACGCTTCTTTTATGCTATCCTCACAACTCTCTCCTTCGGGAGCAGGAAATGGGTGCTGGGTGCAGGTGATTCCCCACCCTCAGCAAGTAAATGGGAGACCTAACTCAAAGTATCATTCTACCGGTACAATTGCAGCTCAATCTGGGGCCATGCGCTAAAAGAAGAAGTGGAGAATCAGAATTCTGTGCGCTTCACTTTCTTTATCTTTCAGTATTCTATATTGCATACTGATGACAAGCTGGAAATCCACAAAAGAGCGAGGAGAGGGAAATTCTGTTCACTAAAAGCTTCCCCTTCAGGACTTGCTAAGCACTCAGAGGCTTAAGCAGGCCAATTCCCTCCCCCCCCCCCTTAAGCTGATACTCAACTGCTCTCCATATTCCATTCTGGAACATAAGTAGCTGTCATCATTTTGCTTTTTCAAGCCCCCTCCCCTTTTCTTTTGGTTGATTTACAAAATCCTTTCTCCTCCCCCCCCCCCCGCATTCCCGCAGAGTCTCCTGCGTTGGTAGAGAACCCGACCTGCTCTGTGGGTGGCCTCACTGTGCAGTTTTCCTCATCCAAACAGTGGCCAGCCATTTCACTATTCTGCACCCCTGGTAGATCCAGGCTGTCTCGTGTGGGAGGTTCGGTGCACTCTTCCCAGCAGGTTGTATTCAGCCAGCACCATAATTACATCTGCTTTTGTTTAGATCAAAGTAATTTATAATCTTAAGAGTCTGCTGCTGCAAGATGCGGTAGGCGGTACTGCCGTTGAGTCAGCACTTCCAAAGCCTTTAGAAGAAAGAAAAGCGGCTCCGAGCCTCAGAGGAGGGGCCTTCTGAGAGTGAGCAAAAACATATTTTGCATCAAAGCTCTCAGAAGCTGAAAGGATGGGAAAGCGCTCCGAGTGCGGGGGGCTGGAAACCCCTGGTCTGATGCTGTACTTCTGACTCTGCTCTGATGTGCATCAGGACTACAGTGACAAATGGATGCCGCAGCAAGAGGTTTCATTCTCCCTGCAGTCTTCAAATAAAATGGTCAAATGATGTTCCACTGCAGAATTCAATTTCACAGTTCAGTTGGGTCCTTGATTACGCTGCCAAATTCAGATTAATGTGCATTTAACTAACATGGATCAGGCAGCTGCTGGCTGACAGCCAGCGGGAATACTAGCAGTGAGAGCTGTGTAGCGCTTTCTGCCCTATCCACCCCTGTACTCCTCTGTTGAAAGTGATTGATTAAATAAATTCACTGCTATAATTATTTGTAATTGTGCTACATCGTGAGCTTGTGTCTAAACCCCCCACCCACTCCGAGATGTTGCATGCTTTCTCCCAAGCCCTTTTTTTTGTTTTGTTTGAAGGGGAGAAGAATGGTTCTTTTTCAGGGTTACAAAGGCTCGGAGGAACAGCGGAGAATGTCAAGAATGCATGGTCTGAAAGCCAGGCAAGGCATTAGTTGAATAGTATTTTCTTATATTATATTCTTACAGAATACAAACGCGTGCATGTATGAGCCAGACTGAAATCATTACAGGACAAGTAAAACTTCATTGCCGAAGCAGTCTTTTAAGGGCGGCTACTGATAATTCCCTTGAAGACAGATTCTTATCATGGATCTAAATCTCCCTTTTAAAAATTAGCTTGTCGACATGAAAACCGTTCTGCAAACAGGAAACTGCTGCCTGTATCTTTGCAAAATGAAATCTGCTCTAAGCTCCACCAAGACTGAAACTCTATTTTATATGCCCATGTTAGAAATTCTCAGTAGGATCTTCTATACCAGGGGTGACCAAACTGCGGCTCGGGAGCCACATGTGGCTCTTCTAGACATATTGTGTGGCTCCCAGAGGGCTCTGAGTATCGCCGTGGCCATACATTTTATTTTTAGTTTATTTCCCTCCCTTCCCTTCTTTCCTTCCATGTCTTTCCTTCCCTCTTTTTCCTTCTTTCCTTCTTTCTTTCCATGTCTTTCATATTTTCAATAAAAATATTGGGGTTGCCAGGTCTGACTCAGAAAATACCTGGCGACTTTGGGGGTGAAGCCTATCAAGGATGTGACATCATTTTTATGATGTCACTTCCTGCATACTGCACCAAAAACCCACCCCTTCCTGTGATGTCACTTTCAGGACACTCCCCCAAACCCACCTCTTCCTCTGAAGTCACTTCAATGCATCATGTCTTGTGGCTCTCAAACATCTGACGTTTATTCTATGTGGCTCTTTCATTAAGCAAGTTTGGCCACCCCTATACTATAATCCCCTAATCTATACTATATTCATGGTTTATTTCCAATTCTACAGAGTGCCGTCATTCAAGTTGCATGCATGTTCTTGATGAGAGCAACAAAGTACATACATGCAGCATGATAGCCTTTTGAGGCTATGAAAAGGGAATACAGCTTCTCTTAAGGGAAGAGCCATGATTCAATGGTAAAGCACGAATTTGTTCACGCAGAAAATCATAGGCCCAATCTTTGTCATCTCTTGTTAAAAAAATTCAAGTAGAAGCGCCAGAATGGACCTCTGCCAAAGGTATTACACAGCCACTGTTAATCAGGATGGACAACAGCAGGGCTTTTTTTTAGCTGGAACGCAGTGGAATGGAGTCCTGGCACCTCTTGAAAATGGTCACATGGCCGGTGGCCCCGCCCCCTGATCTCCAGACAGGGGAGTTTAGATTGCCCTCTAATGTGACCATTTTCGCCGAGCACGATTTAAACTTTAAAAAACTGCCCTCCTGTTCCAGTTGACCCAAAGTGACATCATTTGCAGTCCTGAGTTCCACCACCTCTTTTCCCGGGAAAAAAGCCCTGGACAACAGGAAGTAAAATGAGAAGGGAATTTGGTGCCATAATCCTGAGGTATTAAAATTGAAACTCAGTTCAGATAAGACTGAGGCCTATTCTATGCAAGAGGTGCTTGTGTGTAGAGCATTGAGGGGGTAGAATGGGCTTGACCACTTCAGAATGCAGCAAAAAAATGTACATGTTTCCAAAGCACCCATGTTAATAAGGCTATGTACAAGGAAAAACTGGCACAGCATTGTGTGCTGGGAGATTTTACACAGAACAGTGTTAAAAATGTGATCCCACGTGCACACACTTCAGCCATCTGAAACGGTAAAGCCTGCTCCATCATGGTTGCTGTGGGTTTTCCGGGCTGTATTGCCGTGGTCTTGGCATTGTAGTTCCTGACGTTTCGCCAGCAGCTGTGGCTGGCATCTTCAGAGGTGTAGCACCAAAAGACAGAGATCTCTCAGTGTCACAGTGTGGAAAAGATGTAGGTCATTTGTATCTACTCAGGAGGGGTGGGGTTGAGCTGAGTCATCCTGTAAGAGTTTCCCAGGGTGTGGAATGCTAATGGCGGGAGGCTATGTTAGGCTATGTTCAGCCACTGCTGATTTTTCAGGTTGTCCAAGTCTGCAGTGTCTTTCATGTTCTTTTATTCTTGTCTGGATGCTACGCTTTGTGGTCCCGATGTAAACTTGTCCACAGCTGCAGGGTATACGGTATAAAAATCAGCAGTGGCTGAACATAGCCTAACGCAAACAGGGCACAGTATCTTATTCCAGGACACCAAAATACTGGACAACACTTCCAACTACTTTGTCAGACTGCACAGGGAAGCCATTGAAATTCACAAGCATAAGCAAAACTTCAACAGGAAAGAAGAAACCTTAAAAATGAACAGAGCATGATTTCCAGTTCTGAAAAACACCAGGCTAACAAAACACTCTATACTCGACAATAGCCCTGCAGAGAAGATTAGCACATCAAACACCAATCCATATGCAAAAGAACCTCCCCAGGATACAGTGAAGCCTCCCGCCATTAGCATTCCACACCCTGGGAAACTCTTACAGGATGACTCAGCTCAACCCCACCCCTCCTGAGTAGATATAAATGACCTACATCTTTTCCACACTGTGACACTGAGAGATCTCTGTCTTTTGGTGCTACACCTCTGAAGATGCCAGCCACAGCTGCTAGCGAAACGTCAGGAACTACAATGCCAAGACCACGGCAATAGAGCCCGGAAAACCCACAACAACCATCGTTCTCCGGCCGTGAAAGCCTTCGACAATACATCGAACACCTGCTCCATCATCTTATTGGTCTGCCATCTCATTTGGCTGCAAGTGCTGTTCTTGCCAGATTTATTCATTTAAAAACATTGTCTAGGCGCTACCAAGTTACACACAGTAACATATTCAAATACTAACAAATTTTATTCAAGCTGCTTTTTAAAAAGATGCTGGAAGGAAACATTCTCCACAAAGCCCAAGCCCAAAGTTAAGGTACTGATTCTCCAAAACCTTATACTGGAGAACAACGCGATGTTTTGCTCTCCATGCACTTAAGAATAGCTTGTAGACAAAGTTATTTCTGGATTGTTCAAGACAATGTAGAATATCTTGCATCTGGCTGAGGCAGGAGAACTTTTCTCATGGTGTACAATGGATGTTACTGAATCATTCCATGATCAAGATGGGCTTCAGTCTGTTAAGGAACCACATTCTTCACAGACTCCGGAATATCAATAGTTATAATAGAGCAAACATCATTGAGAATGAATCATGTACACTCACCGCATGGGAAAGGGCACAATGTATATTAAAAATACATACGTATTTCACATACTCTACATGGCATCCAGATTGTCTTTGTCAGTCCCTGGCAGTTAGACCCCCAAGTTCTCCACAGTTAACACAGGTGTTCCAGTTGAAGTAACTTCATTAGAGATCCATTCTGTACAAGGTGCATAGACAGTGGAAATTGGCAGAAGTGACGTAGGTGAGGCTAGCAATGTTAGTTATAGGGAATCTTCCCGCCTTTGGGACACGGACCATTAATGGGGGGGGCGGGGGGGTGTTGGAGTGAGACATTGTTTTACAGTAGACAGAGAGAAAGATGAACTTATCTTTGGTTCTCAAGAAGGATACATTCCACGCCAGTTTCAGCTGGCAGTCAAGGACACTGGCTCAGCAGAGGGAGAAAGAAAAAGAAAACATTTGCAAGATAACCTACTGGCATTGCAGCAATAAAGAACTTCCCGTACTCTCAGAGACCAGAGGCTGAACCCACATACATTCATGGCAGATATGCAGGAGGCATATATGACAGTCTTCAGCTTGAGTGGATGGCAGCAGTAACTTAACCAGTTTGGTGTAGTAGTTAAGAGCGCGGGGCTCTCATCTGGAGAGCCGGGTTTGATTCCCCACTCCTCCACTTGAAGCCAGCTGGGTGACCTTGGGTCAGTCACAGCTCTTCCAGAGCTCTCTCAGCCCCACCCACCTCACAGGGTGTTTTGTTGTGGGGATAATAACAACATACTTTGTAAACTGCTCTGAGTGGGCATTAAGTTGTCCTGAAGGGCGGTATATAAATCGAATGTTGTTGTTCTTGTTGTTGTTATTATTAACTCTTAATCATGCTCAAGCCCTAGCCTAGCTTTTAGAACAATCTTGCAACATCCCACCAAGACTCAAACCGTCCTATATTCTGTCTCAAGCAACATCTGCCAGATGTCCTCTGGCTACTTATGGCATGCGCATACGTACATGGCTCTATAAAAGTCAGGCGTGGTATCTGCTGGTGTGCTTTGCATCTGACTAGGGGCTGGGACAACTGGGTCCAAATCCCTGCTCCGCCATGGAAGCTCATTGAGTAACTGTAGGCCTGTCACAGTCTCTCAGCCCAACCTACCTCAAAAGGTGGTTGTTGACAGGATAAGGCAGACAAGTGGAGAATGAAGTAATAAGCCCCTTTGGATCCCCACAAGGGAGAAAAGCAGGAGATAGATAAAAATAAATAAGCCCAGAATTAATGGTATAAAGGACAGAATTAGAAAGAGGCCTGAGTTGGTAGCTCTTTCCTTGTTTTCTCCAGAGATTGATGCCACTGGGATACTATTTAGACTGGGGAAAAGTGTAAAAAAAATCCAGTTTGCTTTACAGAGGAGACTTGCTCTCTTATATGTCCACTGGTTTCTATGGACTTAGAAGGGCGTAGCGGTTGGGATTGCACTGAAAATGAAAGGTCAGCTGTCATTTGTGAGAGTGGCTGATATATTTGATCCAGTTTTGGAAAAGGCAGTTGTTATTTTTCAGAGAATACCTGTTTATTCTGGCATTTAGGTTTTAACAAGAGTAACAGCTTGAGCCATATTGCTGTACACAACAGATCCCCTTAAAGCCCACTGAGCAAGATCCAGGTCCAATAGGCCCTTAAAGACCAACTAGATTTCCAGGGTTTGAGCTTTCATGAGTCAGAGCTCCCTTTGTTAGATATGAGGAATGGAAAAAGAAAAGGGTCCTTATAATCCAGGCAGATGGTGGGAGGGGTGTTGCAAATTAGAGTATCAGGAAGCTGGCTATAATACATGTTGTAATTAGCTTGATAGAGCAGGGGTGTGAAGTGCAGAAAATCAGCATCTGTAATGGAAGAAAAAATCCTATGCCCCAGTTCATTGCTCCAGATTTGCAAGTAAACTCAAATTTCAGCAATCGCGCATTGTAATTTTCCTCCGACGTTTCTCTGCTTGAGAACTTCTACTCTTAAGTCAGCAATGGAATGTCCTGGAAGATTAAAATATTCTCCTACTCGTTTTTGGATGTTGTGATTTTTGATACCAGATTTAAGCCCATTCATTCTTTTGCAAAGGGACTGACCTGTTTGTCCGATATAGAGAATTGAAAGGCGGTGTTGACCCTTGGAAGACGAACAAGAAAATGAGCCTGAGATGGGCCGATTCCACATGGCTTACCTGAAGCCGGGACGTTGCGGAACAAGCCGGCAAAAACGCAGAAGATCGCGTTTTCTCGCGCAAGTTTTGCGTGACATCGAGCAAAACTTGCGCGAGAAAACGTGATCTTTCGCGGTTTTACCGGCATGTTCCGCAACGTTCTGGCTTCAGGTAAGCCGTGTGGAATCAGCCATGGTGTAGCTGGTGCTCTTAAGTCCAATGATTGTGTTGTTGAATATGGGGGCGGAGTTGACATCTTGACTTATTGCAGGCTCTGTTTGTGTCCCTGTTGGGAAGTGCAGTGGGAAGCTCACTGAAGTCAATGGGACTGAAGCAGCCTTATTAGTGCACGAATCGCTGCTCCGATCTTGATGGC